>NC_140592.1:763048873-763648873 GCF_964204655.1 Triturus cristatus | reverse complement strand
CGAAATTGTTGGTGACATCTTTGGAGCATTGATACCAGCAGTGGGAATATCTCTGAATGCAAACAAAATTAGAAGACTGTCAACAGTAGTGGATCGCTTGTCAACAAGCACCGCTGGAGGATTTTTATTGGTAAATACTGAAATGGTTGCCATGCGTGCCATGGTAATGCAAAATCGACTTGCCCTTGATATATTATTGGCAAAAGAGGGTGGAGTCTGTGGAATGCTGAAAGTTCAACATTGTTGTACTTACATTCCAGACGAAAGTAAAGATCTGAAAATCTATATTAAAAATATAACTGATCTGCACGATGAAATTACACCACTGGAGGTTGAAAATGTTTGGGAAAAGATTGGGAAGAAGATTTCTTCAATTAAAAATTTCTTAGCGAACCTCGGTAGTACCATTATAGGTAAAATCTTATTTCCATTAACTTGTGTGATTTTTGTAGTATTAATTTTAAGATTAGGATGTCTGTGTAGCAAAAAAAAAGAAAATCCAGAAAAGGTTAAAAAGAGAAAATTTAAGGAGTAAGGATAAGAAACAAGAGAGGGAATTTGAAGAAATAGAATTAGAAGAAGTAAAAGAAAATATGCATAAGACAGCCAGAAGAGAAGACACTGGGGAGACTGAGATGTAAATAAAAGCAAGAACTTTTCAACTCCATGAAAATTGCTACAAAAATGTAATGGTGTGGTGATAAAATCACCAAAGGGGGATTGATGGAGCGAGTAGTACAACATTTTGTATACCCCCCCTATTCTGCATGAATATACTAATTAGAATAATCTATTAATCATAATATCATTAAACGTATTTGTGTGTTTTTCTAATCAACATTATTAATACACAAAATACACGTGAGATTTGCTATTTACATGGCTAAATAACCTTTGTAATTAAATATGTACACATACTAACAGTAGAAGATAGAAAAATTGCATGATATATGTTGCTTTTGTGACGTTTTCGTAATGTCGCACCAGATGACATCAATGGGTGAATATGAACGCTTTAAATGTCGCTATCTGCTAGATAATTACAAGCACATAGAGGGATTAGTAAGGGGTCAACATTGTATTCATCATTTCTATGTATTAATTACTCTTTTGTGTTTGTTTCGCTTAAGTTGTCCTTTGGGCCTAGAGTAAAGATGGCCGCCAAAGTAACTCGACGTGATTGCCACCATTCCACGAGGTTTCGGGAGAAGTGCGCCTGCGCTATTGCATGCTCCTGTAGCCTCGACATGACCCTAGACACACTATACCCAAGCAAGGCCACAGTGGGATGCCCGCCAAGTATTATAACAAAGAACATTTACAAAAAAACGGAACCATCATGAACAGTGACATAACCTCTTGAACTGTGCGAAACCTCACCGGACAATCTCACCCAACCAATGGAAAGAGCCCAAATTCTGTAAAATGTATCATCTTGACTCTACTTTATTATAAAAATAACAATAGAATAGAGAGGAGATAGATTCTTTTTTGCGTGCTTTCAATTTGCTGACGAAGACGACGGTGACGCTACGCGACAAGACTGCTGTGTTCCTGAATCTTTGACTGACTGAATACTGCCCAATTTTTTTTTTTTTTTTTTTAAAGAAACCTTTATTATACAATAAAATACATACAAGGGCCTACAACCACCAAGGCCGGCCGCTACAGAGCCCGAAGGCCCGCAATGCAACGCCACACATTCAAATGAACCCGAGGCGAAGCTCCCGGCAGTCCGAGAGCACATGCAACAGGCCGTGGCTATAGGCCGAGAGCAATAAAAAAAAAACCCAGTTTCATTTTTTGTTAAATACAAAACACACTCAAGGCAATGAGAGTCCGAAATAATAACGTGCGCTACCCAGGACAGGGGACAACGGACAGTGTCTAAAGCAATTCTTGACAGGAAGTGGTAGCGGGGGGCAACGGGGAGACAAAGCATGGAACACACCTCACACAATCCCGCAGAATGTGTGGCTAGGGGGACAAAGCAATATAGACCTCTAACGGCAGAGGCGGGGTGCAGATATGTCCACGATATAAATTCCATGGACCCCAAACCTTAGTCCATTTCCCAGGCTTGCCTCTCGCCACATACACCGTCTTTTCCCTAAACATACACCAGTCCATATTCTCCTTCCATACCGCGACCGTGGGCGGCCTCGGGGAACCCCACAGCTGTGCAATGTTACGCTTAGCCACCATGTACCCCAAAGTCACCCACTGCGTCTGTGCCACATTATAGTCATTCGGTTCCCAGACATTCAACAAACACCTCCTAGCCTCTGGCAACAGAGCAACGTGCGTGACCTCCTCCATTACAGCGTGAATACCGTTCTAAAATCGCACAACCTCCAAACATTCCCATAGGATATGAAGATAGGTACCCGACAGGCCACATCCACGCTTACACATTCCATCCATCGAGTAACCCATACGTAGCAAACCGGGCCATGTGACATACACTCTGTGGAGGATCTTCAGCTGTACGAATCGTAAGCGGGCTGGGATCGCCACCTCTTTCGGGGAGGCCACCGCCGTTACCCAGTCCTCATCGTCCAGTTCCAAGCCGTTGCCCGTCCATGCCTCCCGCAGACAGATGAGCAAGTCCGCGCGATCACTAATAAGTTTTTTGTAGATCAGAGAAATAGTGCTGTCGGGCACATAGCCATCTAACTCTCTATCTTCCAGCGGGGAATATTCGGGGATAGCAGCAACGTCCGGAAAGACCGAACACAGCGCATGGTATACTTGTGCATACCGGAAGTACTCTCTATCATTTAATTTGTATTCAGTTTTAAGCATTTCAAACGTTTTAAAAGACCCCTTCGCCCAAAGGTCACCCACCTTACATATACCAATCATATCCCATTTCTCAAAGCCTTTCGTTTTCCACAAACAACCCAGCCGCTCGGAGGCATACAACGGCGTCGCCCGAGTCAAGCGACCCCTCCACCCCATCGCAGCACTCGCCGCATGCCACACACGCACCGCAACCTGCGTGGGTCCTGTCAACCGTGCATCCGGGGTCACCGAATACAGTGCCCTATTATAATCCCCACCCGGGAGTAGTAATTTATCCATCTCGAAGGTCGGATTCAAGGCGGGACCGTATATCCCGTGGTTCACCGCCGCCAATTGAGACGCCCAATAGTATCTTTTAATATCGGGAAGGGCGACCCCCCCATCATACCAAGGGAGTGTCAACTTGGCGAGAGCGATCCGCGGCCGCCCGTCCCAAAACAGTTGACGCTGAAGACCCTCCACCTCACGGAAATAACGGGCTGGCACGACGTCGAGAGTATTTTGCAAAGCGTACAAGAAGCGAGGTAGCGACATCATTTTAAACAATGCCGCCCGTCCGAGCGGCAAGAGCGGAAGTCGTCGCCACCTCGCGACGTCGGCCTTCAATCGCTGGAGGGGAGGGAGAAGGTTCCGCTCATAGCGGACCGCGGGATCCAGAGAGATAAAGATTCCCAAATATTTGAACCCCAGTGTTGCGGTAGGGCAATCCCGCGGCAGAAGGGGGGCCTCACCCGCGAGGACGTAAACACATGACTTGGCCCAATTGATAACCAGGCCAGAGTTGCGACCAAAGGAATTCAATACGTCCACCAATACAATTAGTGACTGTCGGGGAGAGGTAAGATACAGAAGGATATCATCCGCGTAAAGGGAGACACGGTCCTCAAACTCCGGCGTCCATCTAATGCCCCGCAGCGACGGCTCCCAACGCAACCAGGCGGCGAGAGGCTCCAAAGAAAGTGCAAAGAGAAGGGGTGATAACGGACAACCCTGCCGCGTACCTCTCCCCAGTGCGAGGGGAGCCGACACCCTACCATTCACCACAACCTGAGCCAGTGGGTCAGCATATAGTAATTTTACCCAACCAATAAACTCAGGGCCGAACCCGAATTTCGCCAACACGGCCCAAATATACGGCCACTCCAAAGTGTCAAACGCCATAGTAGCGTCTAAAGATGCCAGGATGGCCGGCTCACGTATATACTCCGCTCTAGCAAGCACGCCGTGCAACCGCCTCAAATTCAGAGCGGTATTCCGATGGGGTATAAAACCGGACTGATCCTGATGAATCAAGTCGCCCACGACCCGGGCCAGCCGATTAGCCAATACCCTGGCAAGAATTTTGGGTTCTGCATTCAACAGCGAAATGGGCCTATAGGAGGCGCAGCGATCTCGCGGCTTCCCCTCTTTATGTATCACAACTATGGTGGCGAGACGTTGGTCAGGGGGGAGGAAGCCTGTCGCACGTGCCGCGGAAAACATGTCCCGAAGATACGGCGCCATCTTATCGGGACGCAACTTATATAGTTCAATGGGAAGACCATTAGGACCCACAGCCTTACCAGACGCGATCGAGCGAGTGGCCAAAGCGATCTCATCTGACGACAACTTCGCCTCCATCAATATTGCATCAGCCTCCGATAGGGTTGGCAATGCAATGTCTCTAAGCAACAGCTGAGAATCCTCCTCCGAACGCACAGAAACCGGAGAGTATACCCCGCGGAAATAATCCGCGAAGCAGTCAACAATCTCCACAGGGTCAGTCACACGCACTCCATCCATTCTCTCCACGACGGGCACCACCCTGCTCGCTCTCTCCTTCTTATCCAACCAAGCAATCAACTTTCCGGCCTTATCCCCCACATCATACAATCGTCCTTGCTGCTCTCTACTCATCTCTTTAGCGGCATCCGTGACTAGCGCTCTATAATCTGATTGTTTGAGGCCGAGAACGTGCAATTTCTCATCAGTAACACCCCGCTCCAAGTCCTCCTCCATTTCAGCTATTTCAGTTTCCAGGCGAACCACCTCTGCTCTCCCGCACCTCTTAGCATGGGAGATAAGTGACAAGGCCGGCCCCCTGATCACCACCTTGTAACCCTCCCATAGGGAGACAGCCGACGACACCGACCCCACATTATCATTGAAGTAGTGATCGGTGGACTTGACCAGTTCCGCGCGGATCTTAGGGTTACGTAAATACCAGGGGTTAATGGGCGCTACTCTCCCCTCTGCCCCTGGGACAACCTTCAGTTGCAACCATATAGGGGAATGGTCAGAAATACCTCGGGCCAAATGACGCACCTCCCCAATCATCCCAGCCTGGACCGCCGGCATAAGCATATAATCAAGTCTCGAGAGACTTCCATGGGCCCCCGAGTGAAAGGTGTATTGCGCCTGTCCCGGGTGCATCAACCTCCAGCAATCTACAAGTCCCAAAGTGTCCAGAAAGCCACCCAACCAGGCCTGGGCCCTAGGGAGATCCCTGGGGGGGCGACGGTCCTCCAACCCGGATACAACAGCGTTAAAGTCACCCCCCAACACCAGAACCCCCCCAGGGAGTCCCAGGACCAGACGTCCCAAATCAGCAAATGTAGCCGTCTGTAACCCCGGAGGCACATAAACAGCAACGAGCGAAACAGTCCTACCCTCCCATCTCCCCACCAGTGCCACATAGCGCCCCCTATCATCGTGAAGCACCTCGTCCACCTCCAATGGGAGAGAGGTCCGAACCAAAATACCCACTCCCCTGGAGCCAGAAGTGAAACCAGAGTGAGCGGCAAGGCGATAGCCCCTCCTATTTAGGGCATGGAAGGAGTTCCCAATCAGATGTGTCTCCTGCAGGAAAACAATGTCGGGCGAAATCCGTTTCAAAAACTGCAACACGGGGGGCGTGGCTAGGCGCCGATGTGAATGGCCGCCTGATCCCGGAGCTCCGCCGGGACCGTAGATGTCCCATTGAAATCCGGACCTAATCCGCGCCGTGGGGAGCGCCACTGGAACCCCCCCGGCTCCCCCTGACCAAGTGCCCGGAGGGGCGGCTCGGTGGCCCCAGGCGACGCCCACACGACCAAGGAGGGTGGCTGCGGAGGTCGACGGCGGCCGGACGCCCTGGCTCCGGAACTCTGCTGCGGCTCCTGAAGATACGTGAGGCCCGGCGAGGGCCTACGCGCTGACGCGCACAAAGCAACGCGGTTTGGGGACAAGCGGCTGACGTCGCGGATCAGAGCCGGGAAACATCGGATGCACCGGAGCAGGTGTGGATCGCGACTGGGGCCGCGACGGACTTCATCCCGGGCCGTGTGGAGGGCGCCATTTATCGACCGCAAGGGAGCGGAGGAAGGCCTATAGCCGAGGGACGCCCTGCCCTGCCCTCCGGTGAGACTTCGGAGCGCGCCTTGGATTGCGCACCACCTGGCTGGGAGAAGGGACGGAACGCTCTACCCTTCCCCGGACCCGACTGGTGGCGACGGGGACCCTCTTCCCCCTGTCGCTCCCTGGCAGACTACTTTGAGCTCCAGCCTCCGTCCGTCGACCTCAACCCGGAGCCGGGGACGCCTGGGCGCTGTGGAGGGTACCCCTGGATGACCTGGAGGAGGAGAACGCCCGTGATTGGGGCTGCGGAGGAGTGATCCCCGGGCAGAGGAGGAGACGCTAATTTGCCGAGCAGTAGGTTGTCTGCTGCCTGGGAGCGCCCGGCCCACACACCCGGTAAGGCCGCAGCCGCGACTGGAACTGCACACCGCCTGGCTGACCCGGGGCGAGACGGGGTACTGTGGCGGATCCTGGGCCTCTCTGGTGGCGGCGGAGGTCTCCTTCCTCTCTTGGTCCCGGGGCGAAAGCGGGGCCCAGGGGCTGTGACTGTGAGCGCTGATCGGACCGCGGGACGCCTCGGTGCTGCGGAGGGCGGTGCCGCCTGCGGCCCGCAGGGTGCCCGGACCGCCATGCGACCCAAGAGCGGAGCCGCAACTCAGGCCAACAAGCTAGACCAATACACAGTAGCCAAGGCGCCACCTCAGGCGGAGAGGGCCCCGAAGGAAGACGCGGACCCCGCGGACCCTTCCCTGAAGTCCATCATGGCGGCTATTCAGACCTTGGGCACGAACTTGGAAACCAAGATGGATAAGATCACTATTGAGGTGGCCCTGCTCCGAGCTGACCTCGGGAAAACTACTGACCGCTCCAAGGCTAATGAAGTCGATATCAAGGCCCTACAGGACTCGGAGAAGCGACTTGAGGGACGGGTGAATGAACTAATACACCAACACCGCCTTATGGCCCTGCGGCTCGATGATCAGGAGGGGAGGGCTCGGAGAAGTAATATCCGCGTCGTGGGTGTTGCGGAAGGCCTTGAAGGAGACAGTGTGGAGCTATTCCTGGAGGATCTGATCCTACGGCACCTTAAACCCAAGCGTCTCTCGAAACTCTTCACCATTGAGCGGGCGCACAGGGCCCCTATCCCACGACCCAAGCCGGGAGCCATGCCACGGACGATCATTGCAAAAATCCTGAATTTCCGAGACCGAGACGCAATACTTCAGGCGGCAAGACAGCACGGTGACCTGCGATATGAGGGGGCCACAGTCCGATTCTTTCCCGACTTCACGCTCCAGGTCCAGCGGGAAAGACGCTCCTTCCAAGGGGTTAAGGTGGCGCTCCGCGAGCGTGGGATCAAATATATGATGTTTTTCCCCGCCAAACTGAAGGTCATCACCGGTGGGAGATCCCTCTTTTTCACCACGCCGGAAGCGGTGCAGGAGTGGCTGGATGGGGGAGAGGCGACGCAGGACTCCCGTAGGGGCGAATTACAGCGGCAAGAGGCGGGCCAGCCCGTCACGGAGTCGGCGTCAGGCCGGCCCGAGGGTGGTGCGCCGAGTCAGCGGTCCTGGCGTTCCAGGTCCAACAGTCCCCGCTGGGGCTCGTCCAGAGAAGGGACGCCGCGCCGAGGCCTTGAGTAATAGCGCTGAAGATACCAGACAGTATGTATACCTCACGTGCCTTTATTTTGAGACTTGTTAATAACTCTGGGCGCCCGGGCCGCCTCACTGCCTGCATGGGTGGCTTCCCTCTATGGGTGACTCCGTAACAAGGGGGCTGCACGAACTGGGACACTGCGGAAGGGCGACCACAGGGGACTAGCCCACGAACTTCCCAAGTTGAGTTTCTCGGTGGGTTCACCGGGGGGGGGTGGGGCGACAGGCGCTCTGCTAATTGGGGTGGTGGGCAGTTCTAGACCCACGGAGCAGGGGGCAGGGTGGGGGGAGTTGTTCTCGAGTGGGGGGGCTGGGAGGTCAAGGCCAGCCCCGGGAGGGAGGGGGTTCAACGTCAGACTTGTTGGGGTTGTTGTTATATGTCTGATTTATTATGGGGGGGTGGAACTCAGGGAGGGGTGGGAGTTGGGGATCCATTACGGTCACGCACATTGCTATCACACGACTGTAGCCCGGGTGGTGGGACAGGACACCCTCTTACGACACGGCCATGGCTAGACGGTGGGAAAAAAGCCTCAAGATTCTCAGCTGGAACGTCAACGGTCTAGGGGACAGACTCAAGCGTACTATAGTATTGCAGTTCCTCAAACGGCACCAGCCAGACGTGGTGCTTCTGCAGGAAACCCACCTGTTGGGGAATGTCTGTCACGCTCTAAATAGATATGGGTACACTCTAATAGTGCACTCCGGTTTCACCACTGGATCGAGAGGAGTAGGTATTCTCCTGCGCCGCTCCCTGCCCCTCCATGTAGACACCATCAAGACCGACCCGCAGGGCCGCTTCGCGGCTGTGTCGGGGCGATGGGAGGGCCAGGCGCTCAATCTCCTCTCAGTCTATATCCCCCCAGGCCTACAGGCCCGGGCCTTCGAAGACCTGGGCTCACTCCTACTGTCGCTACCCGATGGTCGGCTCGTTCTGGGAGGGGACTTGAATGCTGTGGCATCGGGAACACAAGACAGATCACCACCCAGAGACCTGCCCCAGGGGCAACGGTGGCTGCCGGACTTCCTCGAGTCCTTCGGGCTGACGGACGTCTGGCGCCTACTCCACCCCACTGACAGTAGCTTCAGTTTCTTCTCCGGCGCACACCACTCCTTCTCGCGGCTGGACTACATCCTCGCCCTGCTCCAACACGACATGGCGATATCAGAGGCCGAACTCCTACCCCGGGGTATCTCCGATCATTCACCGCTCCTTGCACAGCTTATATTCGGGAATAGACGGGAGGGCTGCACTGCGCCCATTAATCCCTGGCACCTAAAACACGAGGTCACTAGTAAACACATATCCACCTCAATCTCGCGCTACTTTATGGAGAATGATGGGTCGGTCGCCTCCCCTGCCACCCTGTGGGAGGCGTTTAAGACTGTGGTGCGAGGCGAGGCTCTGTCGGCTATCGCGGCTCGTCGACGGGAACGTAGCCGGCAGACCGTAGCGCTAGAGGAGCAACTCGGGGAACTTGAAAGGGAGGCACCGACCAGCGGCGACCGGGAACTCAGGCACGCGATGCAGCTAAAGGCGGCGGAGTACAGAGAGCTGGTCTCTCAGGAGGCCCAGACGGTGGCTCGTCATAGGATCGGCAGGATATATGACCAGGGCGATAAAGCCGGGAAACTTATTGCCTGGCTTGAGCGGAAACAGCAGGCCAGCAGGGTGGTGCCGGAGCTCCGCACTGACTCGGGGAGAGTGCTCACGGAACCCCGGGAAATAGTACAACAGTTCGCCGACTATTACCGGCAGGTGTACAGGCGAGAGTCGGACAGGCCGGAGGAGGACTCCATGGACCTCCTTGCGGACATACGACTGCCTACTCTCTCGGACACGGATCGGGAGGCTCTGGACAGCCCGCTCACCGAGACTGAGCTCCAGCAGGCGCTCGGTGACCTCCGTCCTGGTAAAGCGCTCGGACCGAACGGCATACCCATAGAGCTCTACAAACTCCAGCCAGACGTCACCAGTAGGTACCTCAAACTCATGTTCGATAGCTGTAAAACACAAGGGCGGCTGCCCCGGGACCAGCGGTTGGCGACCATAGTCGCGATTCCGAAAGAAGGTAAACCTAAAGACGCTTGCGCATCATACAGACCCATCTCGCTTCTAAACGCGGAACCTAAAATACTTGCCAAAACGCTGGCCAACCGGCTCAAGCCGGTGCTCTCGTCGCTAATACACCCTGACCAATCGGGATTCATGCCCCACCGCAACACGGCCCTCAATATCAGAAGATTGCATGGGGTGCTGGGGCAGTGCCACAGTCTGCAAGAGGACGCGGTGGTAGTCTCGTTGGATGCCACCATGGCCTTCGACACCCTAGAGTGGCCCTACATGTTCGCAGTCCTCCGCAAGTTGGGCTTTGGACCTCAGTTTATCGCTTGGGTGCGTCTACTCTACGCGGAACCCCTGGCGCAGGTGCTTGTAAATAACAAGGTGTCTGAAGTATTCACGCTGGCCAGAGGAACTCGACAGGGCTGTCCCCTGTCCCCCCTCCTATTCGCCCTCTCCCTTGAACCGCTCGCGGCCTGGATAAGACAGGTGGCCACCGTGCAGGGCATAACATGGACGGAGGGATGGGAGGATAAGATATCTTTATATGCCGACGACATACTTCTTTACCTCTCGAAGCCGCGCGGGTCATTGATCGCGGCGCTGAATATATTGGACAGTTTCGGCCGCAATTCTGGCTTCCGAGTCAACTGGGCCAAATCGCATTTATACGTCCTCCGTGGGGACCCTCCCAGGCTCCCTGCCTCTTGCCCTATTCGGGTGGCAGAGGACGGGTTCAAATATCTCGGAGTCTATATTACCCTTGATAAAGCTCTGCTCTATGAACACAACCTCAAGCCGCCGCTCCTTCGGCTTCAACGGGAGGCGAAATCCTGGCAGCATCTGCCCTTGTCATTGCTGGGCAGGGCAGCCCTATGTAAGATGCTCTCGCTCCCGCGGTTTCTATATGCCCTTCAAAATTACCCGCACCTGGTCCCAAACAGCTACTTTCTGGCAATCGAAGCGGCGCTCCGCGAACTCCTCTGGGCTGGGCAGCCACGAATCTCACTGGCCAAACTAACGCTGGGGTGGTACGATGGCGGCATCGCTCTTCCCGATATTCGCAAGTACTACTGGGCGGCCCACCTATCCGCAATCAACCAAGGGACTTACGGGGACGGGAATGACCCGGCTTACGGGATGGATAGATGGCTGCTGCCCGGAGGCAATTACGAAATAGCGCTCTACTCTAGGCGGGGGGCGCGCACACTCACCGGCCCGACGCTGCACTCGGTACAGCTGTGGCACATCGCACAGAAAAAGCTCGGATGGTCCGGAGTCCTCACGATGGCCACGCCACTATGGGCCTCGGAAGCGTTGGGTAACCTGCGGCGCACCAAAGGATTCCGTGAGTGGGACCTTATCGGCATCTCTCAAATCAAAGATATGTGGGGACCCGCCGGGGTCCGCTCATTCGCCCAAATGCAGGAAGCCTACGAATTGGCAGATGCCGAACATTATAGATACTTGCAGGTGCGCCACTCCTTGCAGGCAAATATCCCACCGGAGGTCAAGCTGCCGCCAGCCTCCCCGCTCGAGGATAGATTACTTGACGGGCTCCTCGCGGAACATGCCATATCCCTCACCTATAAAAAGCTTATTAACAACCCCCCAGACCTGCTCCTCCCCCTCAGAGACAAGTGGATCGCCGAAGGGCTGGAAATAGATGACGAGGAGTGGACGCACGCTTTGGCCTCTCCGCGTGAGGTCGCGATATCGGCCAGATTGCGGCTCATCCAATTGAAGGTCCTGCACAGAGTTTATATATCTTGCACTAGATTACATATGATGGGCAGGGCTGACACAACGCTATGTAGGAGGGGGTGCGGGGGTGTTGGAACCTTTTTCCACGTGCTGTGGGACTGCCCCAAGATTCAGAGGTACTGGAGGAGGGTGGTGCGGGAGATGGAAGAGGTGTGGGAGGTGGGGATACGCCCGGAGGCCAAGAGGTGCCTCCTCAACATATGGGAACCAACTGACCTGTCGCCAAAAGGGAGGATCTGGGTTACACTTGGGCAAATAATAGCAAAACGGAACATTGCCAGGCTCTGGGGTAGTGCTGTTCCACCGAAACTTTCCGATTGGGCCAGCGACATGGACTGGTGCATGCTGCAGGAAAAGACAGTGTATGTGGCTAGGGGGTGCCCGCGCAAGTGGGTCGAGGTGTGGTCCAAGTGGAATGATTTTAGGGGAGGAATCTGCGAGCCTCCCTCCAGTGTGCAGGATGACCCTGGAGACGTTTAGACCCGTCTCATCGCAACTTAGGGAGCTGGAGAGGGGATAGAGAGCGCTGGCTAGCCAAGGGCACACATGAAAACGCAGTGCTGATCGACGGTTCGGGGGGGGGGGGGGGAGTTGGTAAGTTCCTGCACTGTATACCTCCTGGCAATCTGCCTTATGCCGTGATTGTTTGCTAAGTCTGAGACAAACAACGCTCTTCCTTACCTCACGACACCCGAGCACTCCGTAACGCCGCCGTACCTCCGGGTTGACGGCATAGGGCTGTGTGATCAGATATTCATCCAAATGTGTTTTTCGCGGCCGGCCCGATGGGTTGTTGGCTCTTTGCTGTGTATCGTAATGTCTCAATAAAGGTTTTTCAAAACTTAAAAAAAAAAAAAAAAAAAAAAAAAAAAACCTCAAACACTACCCCGCGCTTGATCCTGTCCCCCAATCCATTCACATTCCACGAGAGGATTCCCAATCCCCTACCCCCCATCCCACTCCCGTGCATGATACCCACATCCCGGAGAGCACAACCCGGACAAGTCAGCAGAAAACTTCACATTGCCTTGCAAAACAAACGAACAGTCCCCAACACCCCACTTCCCAATTTCTTGATGAACTGAGGACTTCATAAAATTTATGGGCACTGATCGATGCTTGCACGTCTCTGGTCCTTGACCCAATCTTTGGGACTGTAGCGTGCTGCATGAAGAACTTTCGAATTCCGATTTGATTGATGACCAAATTTGATGACTTAGAGGAAAGCCAATAGCCAGATTAGGTAAATATGGTGTTCTGTGATTTATGTAAGGTTTATCAAATTTACTAGATGAAATTAAATTCTTGCAATAATTAGATACATTTATATTGATTAACAAGTCACTGCGTTTGTCGTTCATTGAGGGTGAATAGATCAAATCTTGTAAGTGTTTTAGCTGGCCTAAATCACCTTACCGATCCAACTAAATGATCCATCGATTACGTGGAAGGAGTATCTAGAAGTTGGAGAACAGAGATCTGTAGGTGTAAAGATTTGATGTATAATTATGTAATATAATAGTTTTTCCTATAGGTTATAAGGTATTCCTTTCATGTCAGCGCTCGAACCGCTCATCCCTCCTGTATGTGCAGACCAGTGTAGACGAGATGTGTGAATGTTGGTGTTATAGGCCCCACCAATGACAGATGTGTGAATGTGTTGTTATGATATCTGGTCTGTGACAAAGGGAGGATCTTTGGTACGGGGTTTTGTCCTGATCCCTGCTTCCCAGGTTTCTGCGCTGCATCACTTCTCTGTAATGTGTCAACTCGTATTGAATGGGCTTGCGTTTCTTTCTGTAAATTCCCTAACATGTGTGCTAAATCTGCTAGCGTGATCTTGTTCTCCTCCATCCTGCCCAGGCAAACATTCCACGTGGGCTTCGCGTTCTGTCAGGCTCACCTGTGGTCTCCACGGGGGCAGGAGGTGAGAGTCAGATGAACAAATCCCAACTTCCCTTCACTACTAGTCCGCCCAACAAGGTCAAAGCGGTGCCAGTGGATAAGGGGATAAGGAGAAGAGGGGAGACAAGGGAAGGAGAAGATGAGACAGGGCAGGTCCAGCGCACGTCCAACACCACAGCAGCTCCACCGGGATCCAGAAGAATTCCTGTGAACAGAAGGCTAAATCAACAGCTGAACAAACTACAAGAAAACATATATATATCTAATAGTCTGCAAAAATGTTCTACCTGGAAATCTCCCCTCTTCCGCTTGTCTCCACAGTGCATGTAAAGGTACAACAGAAGCGAAATTCCTAGATACAAAAAGTAAAGTTAATACCTAGTATAAATGTTGTCTAGTGGTGTACTTGGGTGGGTCAGTAGCAGCATATCTTACCCCCTTCCCTCCAGAACTGGTGAGGAACAGGATTATACTTGATGGTTATGTAGAGGTATTTGGTAATAGATTGTTAACAGCACAATCTTCCAAACGAGTATTAAAAATTCAGCAGGTTGCCACCTAATCAACTGTGTCAGGTCTGTGACGAATCCCCAAAGACATAGAGGCGTCTGCCCACCTCTATAAATATTGTGCTCGATGCTGCGCCACTATGTACTCCTTGCCTCAGGAGCCGTGGTATCCGTTATGGGGAAAATATATATATATCAAATCAATTCAACTGCTTAGTTGTCAAAATATATGCAAAACACTTGTTCATGCCACACAATAGTTGCCCAAAATCATATACAAAACATTTGTCCAGAAAATATAAGGAAAATGCAGATGCCCGTAGCCTACTAGGGAACGAGCCCTCATTAGAATAGGCGAAGGAAGCAAGCTGAGTAAAGGGGGGGGGGGCGCCCCAAGAGCGCTAGCGCGTTACCGCCAAACTCAGAGGTTGATTTTTGAATGCCTAGGAAACAAAGAAGGACCGCAGAAGATCCTAAAGCTGCCTTCACGTAACCCGGAATGCGGGAACCGCTGCAGGACCTCCGTGGCTCCGAAGGAGAAACCGGAATGCTCCAGACGCGACGCTACACGCTGACGATCGAGACCCGGAAGAGACTCTGACGACCCGGAAGTGCCCAACGAAGAAGCAACAACTAGAACGCAAAGCGTCTGTATCCCCGATGCTTCGCGTTTTAAGCCGACGCTGACTCTGCCTTCGCCTCCACCGGTGATACCTCGCTGGTTTGGGCGCAGCTGTGACAAGTACGTGTCAACGGCACAGTGTCCAGAGAGTTTCCTATGCGGAAGGGGACGAGACAGGTTTGCCTCCTTTTGCCCATGTTGTTTACCTTAGCTTTGGAGCCACTGGCAGCCTAGATAAGGCAGAACCCCTTGATTTGGGGTTTCCCAGCGAGCAAGGAGTGGGAGGAATGCATTTCCCTCTATACGTCCTCAAGCCAAGGCAATCGGTAGATAGGATACTCTAGATTTTCCGTATCTTTGGAGATTACTCGGGATACAGAATCAACTGAGATAAATCTCTGCTGTTGCCGTTGACAGGTGGGCTCCTGGTTGAGCTAAAAGGTTTTAGGTACCTAGGAATACATATGACCAAAGACCCACAAGACGTCTACCACAGAAATTTGGTTTCGCAACTAGAGAGATTGACAAAAGATGCAACACTTTGGCGAACACTCCCACTCACATTAATGGGTCGAGCAGCCCTAATCAAAATGATTACACTCCCCCACTTCATATATTTTCTGCAAAACACACCATATGAGATCCCCCAGGGATTCTGTCAAAGGCTGGAGACTGAACTATGCTCATTAATCTGGGTTGTATGAAGGAGGCTTAGCCATCCCAGATGTCAAAAGTTACTATTGGGCCTCACAATTGGTTACCATAAATGAGTGGCTGTTCGGGGACGGACCCTGCGTGTAGAGTAGATAGGGTAGCCATGGGAGAAAGAGGGTATCTTCCCCTGTTGTATGACACACAGTGACTTAAAGGGCTCCAGACACACAAGTACGGTAGTCAAAGTGTCAAACACGCCAAATTAATACCTGGGATGGGAAGGGCAACTCACTTTGGTAAATGGAAACTTCTGGGATTGGAGTCGCTAGGGAACGCTTAACACATTACAACAGGACTACGAAATGGAAAAGGGGGAGTGGTTGTAATACGTACAGCTGGGCCATGCCCTTAGGAAACATATTACAGAGGGAGAGGCTATGGAAAAGGCATCTCCCATGGAGGATTGCCTACTAACTGACTCCCTGACCACCAAAGCGATATCATTAATAAACAAAAAACTAATAAACAACTCTCCAGACGTGCTCGGAGCACTGAGGACGCAATGGGAGGGTGATCTAAAAACCCTAGATAATGACGAGTGGGTTAAAGTGATACAGATCCGGAGGAAGGTGGCAATAAGATCCAGATTCAGGTCGGTCCAACTGAAATTCCTACACCGGTCATACTACTCTAAAAAGAGGCTATACCGCATGAGTCGGACGGAGACAGGGCAGTACCAGAGAGGCTGCGACAGAAAGGGGACCGTCTATCATATATTGTGAGATTGCCCAATCATACCAGGCTACTGGCAAGAAAAAGGGAGGATCATGGCCAAAGTTGTGGGAAATGAGGTCCTAATTGACCCAGGTGGTTTCTTCTAAATATCTCAGGTGAGGGAACCTGGCCTAGATACGCCAGAACCTGGCTGACCCTGGCGGCAATAGTGGCAAAACAAAATGCTGGGGTGTGGCCTCTCCCCCACAGGTAGCGGAATGGAAATTCGATTTAGATTGGTGTAGATTAGCGGAAAAAACAATATACCTGAGCAGGGGCTTCCCAAAGAAATGGTGGAAAATTTGGGGAAATTGGGAAGATTATAGAGGCTTATAGGGGGGGCAGAGAATCATTAGTGTCCAACTACACCTACGGCACACCCATATGGTCCTCAATCCACAAAGGGTCCACTTAGGGAGATATCTGAACACTAGCACCATTGATAGTCTCAACTAGGGAGGAGCAGGGTGGGTACAACCGAAAAAGTTGTTCAGCATATTCTTAAGATATTTGTTTGTAATGATGTCGTGTTCCAAGTTCAAGTGGCCGGACTCTCTGTATTTCACCAATTCCTAAATGTATCGTACATTGAGCGCAATGTTAATAAAAAAGAGCCTTAAAAAAAAAAGTACATTCACTTAAAACCAGCCAAAACTCTAAAGGGGCAGAGAATCTCCATTATTACTAGGATGCAGTGCTATTGTTTCTAAGCAAAAAACTGTATGGAGGGGAGCATGGATTGCACGCCATGTGCTGAGCTGCTACTCCCGGTCCCCGCACTGTGCCACTGCTGTGCTTGTAGCAGTCTGTTAGCTTGTAGTAGGAACTCTGTTGCCCTGCAAGAGACCTGGGGTGACTTACTGTTCCAAAGTGTCAGCACAGCGGGACAACAGGATCGTATCTGGAGGGCCCGGAGGGCTGGCCCTAGCAGTTTCCGTCTCAGCTGGCTGACGGCGGGGCAGATGCCCAAAATATAATACTGTCTCCCTGGAATGGCCGCATAAACAACAGTAAGAGTCCAACCAGGTTCGTTTTCAGGCTGGAACCTGGTCTTTTGATAGGAATGCCCCATTCCTGCCTTGCATCCACCCCCACAAGAATAAATGCATCAAGGAAACCTCTCTGTAGGAGCAGCAAAATAATAGAATTTCCTCCTGATAATCATAAGAAATATCACTTGGAATTCTGTAAGGGAGTAAAGACATGTCTCTTCCCAAACACATACTGAACAATCACAACAATCAACCACCACATTCTGTTACCCACAAAGAATGTATAGGCATCATTTCATCCTGGAGATTAATCACCTAAGAACCAGACCCTATTCATGCTCAAGAATGGTGAACACAGACACATATACGCAGCTATCTTTCATGCTATTTCATTCCGCTCCAAGCAAAAGCACCACTACATGATCACAATGACATGAGAAAACCATTCTACTACTTATCATGCATGACACCAAAACACTCCCACACACAAAGCACTTTCACAACCCACACCTTTCCAAAGACAAAACAAATTGAATACAAAACTAATGCATTCTATCCCTCACCCCTTCACTCCACTGCTCATCTAAGCACTAAAACACTTCTGCCATCGGCTACACTGTAGTTCAACAATCTTCCAAACAGGCAATCCAAAAAGTGCATAACACGCCCACTATTTCTCTTCGGTGCCTTGCCAGGTGTTTTAAATGCTATACAAATGCAAACATCATTACAATACCACAATTTACGCAGTATGCATCACCAGTTTGAAGAGTCTTTGCCAGCATTGATTGCTAGCTTTCATAGCACTGAAGCTCAAGCGTCACATACTGAACATTGCACAAAGACACTAATGCATAAGAAGTACTGGAAAAAACCTCTGCCACTGAGAAAGTCAACCACTGTGTTGCAGATGACACTGGCAAAAATCTATGGGCCACATGCATCAAACTTAGGAATTACGATTCCTAAATTGCGATTTTTAAGAAATCGCAATTTAAGAATCGCAATTCCCAATGCATGTAGGAACCGCAAAATAAATTGTGATTCCTACACATTTCTTAATTGCGAATCGCATTTAAGGAATGGCTTCCCATTCATTCCTATGGACCTAGAGGCCCATGGGAATCAATGGGAATTGCATGCGCAATTTGCGGGTACCAAATAGGTACTCAAGGGTGCAAGTATGGTACATTGAATCATGGTAGGCAGGAGGAATTGGGGTAGGGATAACAGAGGACAGGAGGGACATGGAGAGGTGCACCAAACTGACCCTACAGGGCAGGCATCAGGGTTTGCAGCAGCACAATACACCACACAGGGCATGCGGGACGGGAGTGCAGCACAACAATCCATAGAAAGCAATAGGGAGGGGACAGGACCATGCACATGGACAACAGAGAACAGATGGGAAAGAGGCAATGCTAGCTAGCTGACCATAATGGACAGACAGGAGAGAAAGCTGCAGCATAACAGACCATAAAGGGCAGGAGGGACGGATCAGGGGCATTACAATGGAACAGACAAGCCAGGAGGGAGGGAATAGGGGGTCTGCACATGGAAACAGAGGGCTGGGGGCAAGGTGGCAGGGCAGGAGCAGCAAGATGACCATGGAGGTCAGGCAGGATGGGCACTAGAAACAAGACACACCATGAAGAGCAACAATGAGACTATGGTGGCATACACACAGACCATGGAGGGAAGGTGGGAGGGGGTCAGGAGCAGCTAGCTGACCACACAGGGAAGGTGGGAGGGGCCATGGCAGCACAGAAGACCATGCATGGCAAGCGGGAGGGTTAGTGGCAGCACAATGGCTATGATGGGCAAGAAGGAGGGTGCAGGGGCATGCACAAAGGACCATGGAGGATAGAAGGGAGGGTCAAGACCTGGGCACAGACAAGAGAGTTCAGGGGAAGGGGCATCACAACAGACCGCGCAGGGCAGGCAGGAGGAGCAGTTGCAGCACAACAGATCAGGGAGGGCAGAAGGGTGTGGCAGTAAAATGGACCATGGAGGACAGGAGGAAGGGGATAGGGGCATGGCATGTGGACAGGCAGGGTGGAGGTGGCAGGGACAAGTTACAGTCATCTGACAATGCTAGGCAGGTGGGAGGGGAGTGGCAGCTCAACAGAACACTCAGAGTAGATAGGAGTGGCAGGTCCATGGAACATAGTGGGCAAAAAGGATGGAGCAGGGGCATGCACAAAGACATTGGAGGGCAGGGGGAAGGAGAATAGGGGCAGCAAGCTAAGCACAGAGGCTAAGTAGGAGGTCAATGATGGGCCATAGAATTGGGCAATGGAGGGCAGGAGTGGACTGGTACATCATGCTAAATGGAGGGCAGTGGCAGCACATCAGACCATGCATGGCAGGAGGGAGGAGGCTAGTTTATGGATTCAGACAACAGAGGATAGGGAGGAGGTGGATGGGGCAGCAAGCTAACTGTTCAGAGAAGGTGGGTATTAGGAACTTTATTGTTTTTAAAATGTTTGTCTGTGCGAACTACTTAAAATATGAACAAGTATGCAGAATAATCTCACTTTTATTCAGGAAGAAGAGGACATTTGTGACTGTGACTCCGGGCTCACTTGGCAGAAAACACCCCCTGACCCTCCACCCCCATCGCAAAATGTAATGCCCGTGAAAAGAGTAGGTGGACGCAGTGTTATATAGAACATAGTCCTGAGAGCACGATTGAAAATGAAAACTAGATGTAGTATATGGTATAAACTATGCATCAAAAAGTGTGATATAAGATGAACCGGGGCGTGAAATATAATATGCAATACATTGTGCGCAATGACAGATTCATTGGAGAGCGCGAGATAGCACAGGCACTAGCGTGTGCTATGCGATATGCGCCTTGGAGTGTAATATGCACAGGGCAGTGTTGTGTAACTTAACTAGTCTCTAAAGTTGTAATATAAAATATGTGCTGGGGAGTGTAACCTTTGCATATGCACTGTGACAAAGATATGGATCCCAGATTGTAATATGTATGGCATAGCGCTGTGCGTTATAACATACACATCGAGGAAGGTACGTTAGATGGGGCAATATAACCCGTGCGAAGGCAAGTGTGGCATGACATATTCACGGGGTGGTGTTACAGTGCACATGGGCAGAGAGTGTCATAGCATACACACTAGCTGGTGGAATGCAACACAGAGGTGTGAGGCAATCGGCGGGCACTGGTGGGTGTAACACAGCATTGGGCTCAGCCAGGAGCACGCTGTGACTCTCAAGTGAGGATCGTCTCCTTTCCAGAGAGTAAAATAAAAAGTATTACACATCCGGCGGTGGATGTGTTTTTTATTAACCGTGAGGGGGGTTTCTTGCATAGTTTGGTCGAATTTTTGTCAAATCCACTTTGAATGGCTTGGTGTGCGTGTATATTAAATGTGCCCCTCAATAGCTACCCATGTTTGTATAAATAAACGACAAGGGCGTCTACATGGAGAGTACCAACTGGCGGGGGCGCCGGGATTAGGCACGGTAGGGCGTCAGACACGTCAGAGCTTCACTAGCGGTGTAAATACATTCCATGTGGATTCATTCTATGCATAGTCGCCGTTTAATGAATATCACGCAAATCGTCATGGTGGTAGGTACATACGGTTTGTCCAGCATGTCCTAGGTGTTTCTATAAATATATATATTTTTAAAATAATAAAAAACAAAGGCCGGCCCCGGGGGATGGGGTCCCCGGAGCCATAAGTGGCCTGAGGAGGGGGGCAACGCAGCCCCCCCCTAAAGAATATAAATTAAAAAAAAAAAAATAGGGTTCAGGCCCTGGGGGATGGGATCCCCAGGGCCAGTAAATTAGAAAAAGAAGGGGGGCCATACAGCCCTCCTTCTTAAAAAAATAAAATAAATAAAAGACCGGCATCACGCTGGAGGCCACGCCCCCTCCTTGCAGCACTCTGCAAACGCGCCCCCTGGCCAGTTGTAAGTTGGGGAATTAATTCCCCTTCAATACTGAGGGTCCCTGAGGGCCAACTAGTCCAACAGGTATCTCCAGTACGCGCCAGGGAGCTGCGTTGCAGACAGGTGTTCTGACGCCTCGCCCCTTTTTACACCTCTATGTAACGCAGCTCTGTGGCGCTTACTGGAGGTACTTAGGATTTAAGGGGACTTAATCTCTCAATTTAGAACGGCCACAGGGCGCGTTTACACAGTGGTGAAGGGAGGGGACGTGGCCTGAGGTGACGTGTGCAAACACGCCCTGTGGCACATTTTAAGTTGGGGAAATAATTCCCTTTCAATCCTGAGGGACCCTGGGGGCCACCTAGCCCACCAGGTGCTTCCAGTAAGCGCCACTGCTCTGCGTTGCAGACAGGTGTTCTGAGGCCACGCCCCTTTTTACACCTCTCTGCAATGGCGCTTACTGGACGTACCTAGTGGGCTATTTTGCCCCTAGGGATCCTAAGGATTAAAGGGGACTTAATCTCCCAACTTAAAAAACGGCCACAGGGCATGTTTACACAGTGGGGAAGGAAGGGGACGGGGCCTGAGGTGACGTCTGCAAACACGCCCTATGGCGCGTTTTAAGTTGAGGAAATAATTCCCCTTCAATCCTGAGGGCCCCTGGGGGCTAACTAGCCCACCAGGTGCTTCCAGTAAGCGCCACTGAGCTGCGTTGCAGAGAGGTGGTCCCGGCCGTGCCACTTTTTACACCTCTCTGCAACGCAGCTCTGTGGCGCTTACTGGAGGTACCTAGTGGGCTAGTTGGACCCTAGGGACCCTCAGGATTCAAATGAACTTAATCTCCCAACTAAAAACGGCCACAGGGCATGTCTACACAGTGGTGAAGGGAGGGGACGGGGCCTGAGTTAACGTGTGCAAACAAGCCCTGTGGCGTGTTTTAAGTTGGGCAAATAATTCTCCTTCAATCCTGAGGGCCCCTGGGGGCCAACTATCCCACCAGGTGCTTCCAGCAAGCGCCACTGCGGTGCGTTGCAGAGAGGTGGTCTAGGCCGTGCCCCTTTTTACACCTCTCTGCAACGCAGCTCTGTGGCGCTTACTGGAGGTGCCTAGTGGTCTAGTTGGACCCTAGGGACCCTCAGGATTCAAGGGGACTTAATCTCCCAACTTAAAAGGCCACAGGGCGTGTTTACACAGTGGGGAAGTGAGTGGACGGGGCCTGAGGTGACGTGTGCAAACACGCCCTGTGGCGCGTTTTAAGAGGTAGTTTTAATCCCCTGCCCTATTATATACTAGGGGCTTACAGAGGAGGTCATGCTGATCACAGCGGGACCCCAACGCATAGTGTTCCCTAGTGTATGTAGGTGTTTTCACTGTATTCTTAGTGTCTTTTAACATAGCACTGGCTCTAGGACTGGTTAGTCAGACTCAGTTACCACCAGTATCCGTCTGAAAAAGTTGAGGGTACAGGATGATTTTGCAACAAGGCTTCTTTCTGCTCCTCTGTTTGTTCTTTCTGCACGTTATCCTTCTTCCTGCACTTTTCTTCGTCTTTGAGGACTTCTGTTGCTTCTTTCTGCATTTTTTTTTCTTTCTGTGCGTTTTTCTTCTTTCTTCACATGTCCTATCTCTGTAGGCATAGTTAGAAATTAGCATTTAAAAATCCTTTGAAATTCACTGAAAAAAACCATAGGTTTCAGGCACGTTATAGTTAGGAATTAGCATTTAAAAAACCTTAGAAATTCACTGATAATCCACTGTGTAAACACGCCCTGTGGCCGTTTTTAGTTGGGAGATTAAGTTAATTTGATTCCTGAGGGTCCCCAGGGTCCAACTAGCCCACTAGGTACCTCCAGTATGCGCCACAGAGCTGCGTTGCAGAGAGGTGTAAAAAGTGGCACGGCCTGGACCACCTCTCTGCAACGCAGCTCAGTGGCGCTTACTGGAAGCACCTGGTGGGCTAGTTAGCCCCCAGGGGCCCTCAGGATTGAAGGGGAATTATTTCCTCAACTTAAAACGCGCCATAGGGCGTGTTTGCAGACGTCACCTCAGGCCCCGTCCCCTTCCTTCCCCACTGTGTAAACATGCCCTGTGGCCGTTTTTTAAGTTGGGAGATTAAGTCCCCTTTAATCCTTAGGATCCCTAGGGGCAAAATAGCCCACTAGGTACGTCCAGTAAGCGCCATTGGAGAGAGGTGTAAAAAGGGGCACGGCCTGCACCACCTCTCTGCAACGCAGAGCAGTGGCACTTACTGGAAGCACCTGGTGGGCTAGTTGGCCCCCAGGGTCCCTCAGGATTGAAAGGGAATTATTTCCCCAACTTAAAACGCGCCACAGGGCGTGTTTGCACACGTCACCTCAGGCCCCGTCCCCTCCCTTCACCACTGTGTAAACGTGCCCTGTGGCCGTTCTAAGTTGAGAGATTAAGTCCTCTTGAATCCTAAGGGTCCCTAGGGTCAAACACTAGGTACCTCCAGTAAGCGCCACAGAGCTGCGTTGCATAGAGGTGTAAAAAGGGGCGTGGCCTCAGAACACCTGTCTGCAACGCAGCTCCTTGGCGCACACTGGAGATATCTGTTGGGCTAGTTGGCCCTCAGGGACCCTCAGTATTGAAGGGGAATTAATTCCCCAACTTACAACTGGCCAGGGGGCGCGTTTGCAGAGTGCTGCAAGGAGGGGGCGTGGCCTCCAGCGTGATGCCGGTCTTTTATTTATTTTATTTTTTTAAGAAGGAGGGCTGTGTGGCCCCCCCTTCTTTTTCTAATTTACTGGCCCTGGGGACCCCATCCCCCAGGGCTTGCACCCTAACTTTTTGTTGAAAAAATTTAATTTGGCCCTCCCAAGGCCTTAATCGGCCCCGGGGACCCCAACCCCCGGGTCATGGCCTTTTTTTTTTTATTCTTTAGGAGGGGGCTGCATTGCCCCCCTCCTCAGGCCACTTATGGCCCCCGTGGACCCAATCCCCCGGGGCCGGCCTTTGTTTTTTATTATTTAAAAAAAATATATATTTATAGAAACACCTAGGACATGCTGGACAAACCGTATGTACCTATCACCATGACGATTTGCGTGATATTCATTAAAAGGCGACTATGCATAGAATGAATCCACATGGAATGTATTTACACCGCTAGTGAAGCTCTGACGTGTCTGTTGCCCTACCGTGCCTAATCCCGGCACCCCCGCCGGTGGGGACACCCTTGTCGTTTATTTATACAAACATGGGTAGCTATTGACGGGCACATTTAATATACACGCACACCAAGCCATTCAAAGGGGATCTGACCAAAATTCGACCAAACTATGCAAGAAACCCCCCTCACGGTTAATAAAACACACATCCACCCCCGGATGTGTAATACTTTTTATTTTACTCTCTGGAAAGGAGACGAACCTCACTTGAGAGTCACGCGTGCTCCTTGCTGAGACCAATGCTGTGTTACACCCACCAGTGCCCGCCGAGTGCCTCACACCTCTGTGTTGTATTCCACCACCTAGTGCGTATGCTATGACACTCTCTAGCCCATGTGCACTGTAACACCACCCCGTGAATATGTCATGCCACACTTGCCTTCGCACGGGTTATATTGCCCCATCTAACGTCCCTTCCTCGATGTCTATGTTATAACGCACAGTGCTATGCCATACATATTACAATCTGGGATCCATATCTTTGTCACAGTGCATATGCAACGTTACACTCCCCAGCACATATTTTATATTACAACTTTAGAGACTAGTTAGGTTACACAACACTGCCCTGTGCATATTACACTCCAAGGCGCATATCGCATAGCACACGCTAGTGCCTGTGCTATCTCGCGCTCTCCAATGAATCTGTCATTGCGCACAATGTATTGCATATTATATTTCATGCCCTGATTCATCTTATATCACACTTTTTGGTGCATAGTTTATACCATATACTATATCTAGTTTTCATTTTCTATCGTGCTCTCAGGACTAAATTCTATATAACACTGCGTCCACCCGCCCCTTTCACGGGCATTACATTTTGCGATGGGGTTGGAGGGTCAGGGGGTGTTTCTGCCAAGTGAGCCCGGAGTCACAGTCACAAACGTCCTCTTCTTCCTGAATAAAAGTGAGATTATGCTGCATACTTGTTCATATTTTAAGTAGTTCTCACAGACACACATTTTAAAAACAATAAAGTTCCTAATACCCACCTTCTCTGAACAGTTAGCTTGCTGCCCCATCCACCTCCTCCGTATCCTCTGTTGTCTGAATCAATGGACTAGCCTTCTCCCTCCTGCCATGCCTGGTCTGATGTGCTGCCACTGCCCTCCATTTAGCATGATGTACCAGTCCACTCCTCCTGCCCTCCATTGCCCAATTCTATGGCCCATCATTGACCTCCTGCTTAACCTCTGTGCTTAGCTTGCTGCCCTTATTCTCCTTCCCCCTGCCCTCCGATGTCTTTGCGCATGCCCCTGCTCCATCCTTTTTGCCCACCATGTTCCATGGACCTGCCACTCCTATCTACTCTGAGTGTTCTGTTGAGCTGCACTCCCCTCCCACCTGCCTAGCATTGTCAGATGACTGTAACCTGTCCCTGCCACCTCCACCCTGCCTGTCCACATGCCATGCCCCTATCCCTTTCCTCCTGTCCTCCATCGTCCATTTTACTGCCACACCCTTCTGCCCTCCCTGGTCTGTTGTGCTGCAACTGCTCCTCCTGCCTGCCCCGCGCGGTCTGTTGTGAGGCCCCTTCCCCTGAACTCTCTTGTCTGTGCCCAGGTCCTGACCCTCCCTTCTATCCTCCATGGTCCTTTGTGCATGCCCCTGCACCCTCCTTCTTGCCCATCAGAGCCATTGTGCTGCCACTAACCCTCCCGCTTGCCATACATGGTCTTCTGTGCTGCCATGGCCCCTCCCACCTTCCCTGTGTGGTCAGCTAGCTGCCCCTGACCCCCTCCCACCTTCCCTCCATGGTCTGTGTGTATGCCATCATAGTCTCATTGTTGCTCTCCATGGTGTGTCTTGTTTCTAGTGCCCAACCTGCCTGACCTCCATGGTCATCTTGCTGCTCCTGCCCTGCCCCCTTGCCCCCAGCCTTCTGTTTCCATGTGCAGACCCCTATTCCCTCCCTCCTGGCTTGTCTGTTCCATTGTAATGCCCCCGATCCATCCCTCCTGCCCTTTATGGTCTGTTATGCTGCAGCTTTCTCTCCTGTCTGTCCATTATGGTCAGCTAGCTACCATTGCCTCTTTCCCTTCTGTTCTCTGTTGTCCATGTGCATGGTCCTGTCCCCTCCCTATTGCTTTCTATGGATTGTTGTGCTGCACTCCCGTCCCGCATGCGCTGTGTGGTGTATTGTGCTGCTGCAAACCCTGATGCCTGCCCTGTAGGGTCAGTTTGGTGCACCTCTCCATGTCCCTCCTGTCCTCTGTTATCCGAGTCCATGTCCCTACCCCAATTCCTCCTGCCTACCATGATCCAATGTACCATACTTGCGAACATTTTGAACTTGGTAAGAGGGAGATTTTGAAAAAAAAAACTGGGGTATTGATTTTCCCCTTTGAGTTACATTGAAAAAGAGGAGATTGTAGATCAAATAAAGCCCATTTGAGCTTAAATACATTGGACGTTTCCTGGCTGAAACGGGTCTGTTGGCATGTATGGTTGTACTACCACTGCCTCTTCCTTCTGCCCACAATGGTCTATTATATTGCCACAGCCTCTCTTGCCAGTCCTGTATTGTTGGTTTGTTGCCCCTGCCCCCCTTTCCACTGCCCTCCAGAGTCTGTTGTGCTGCCACTGCCCTTCCTGCCTGCCCAGTGTGGTAAAATTGTTGCATCTGCACTCTCCTACCTGCCTTCAATTTTCAGAGTCCGTGCCCCTGGCCTCTGCCTCTCAACAGTATCCCAATGAACAACTAGATTTCTAACATTCTATATTTATTACAAAAGTATGGAACGCCTGACGTCATCTTGATGTAATAAAAACTGTAATACCTACAATATTTCCTTTAGAAATTACATATATGAGAGGGTCTTATTTGCATCAAAATTATAGTTAGTGCTCTAAAAAACTAAAATGAGGACATATTTTCTAAGTTTTCAAATAGCGACAAAGAACTTTTAAATTATTTGTAATCTTTATGTTTTTTTATCCAGTTGACCACTTGATTAAATGTTGTACCTAGGGGAGAGGATATGGTGATACTTCCAGAGCTGCAGACTTTGCAACTGAGGAACCAGGTTGGAGTTTCTGCTTCAGCACAACATTCTGTGATTCTGGTCAAATCACTTAATCTCCCCATGTCTACAACCAAAATGAATTTGATCTTGTGTGATGTAACCAATGTACTCCAATACCTGAGAAGTCTGCACTATATAAAACTGCAAATACACAAAAAATAAGTGTTTTGCACACTTCTGTCATTGGGCTACATGTGGGCTACATCTGGGTGATATTTGTGCTGCATTTGGGCTCTTTTTTCTCTGGTGGCCATCTTGGGAGATTTATTTGTTATGAAGTTTCCCAATTTCCTCATTTACTGCAGTCTCCTCAGTAGGAAATGCTTTCAGTTTTTTACTTTGATTCCATCAAGAAGGTATTCAGATATGTCACACATTTGCCATAAATTCTGAATGTTAGCACTCTAGTTGCTCATTAGATCACTGTAGTAAAGCTACTGCTCACCACGGAAGTCTGCTGCTGGTATTAAAAGTGCATGTTTCAGTCTGCATATCAGAATTTTTTAATGAAATAGAAGAGGATTTGAGAAGTCACTCAAAATGTGCCCTAATTTTTCTTTCTGCAGCACTAATCATACTTTCTATGGCAAAATGAACCCCCTCATTTTGTTCCTTTTTAAATTAAATGTTTTAATTGTTACCAGTTTATTCCAATCAAGATGGCTTCAGGTGTGCCATACTTTTGTCATAAGTAAGACAGTAAGCGCTCTAGTTGTTCTTAAGAACACTCTTGGACATTCTGTCATTGGGCTATACTTGGGCTACATCTGAGTGATATTTGGGCTACATTTGGGCTCTTTTGTCTCTGGTGGCCATCTTGGGAGATTTATTTGTTATGAAGTTTCCTATTTTCCTGCGGTCTCCTCAGTAGGAAATACTTTCAGTTTTTTACTTTGGTTCCATCAAGAAGGCATTCAGATGTGTCACACATTTGCCATAAATTCTGAATGTTAGCACTCTAGTTGCTCATTAGATCACTGTAGTAAAACTACTGCTCACCAGGGAAGTCTGCTGCTGGTATTCAAAGTGCATGTTTCAGTCTGTATGTCAGAATTGTTTTATGAAATAAAAGAGGATTTGAGAAGTCAAAATGTGCCCTTATTTTTCTTTCTGCAGAGCTAATCATAATTTCTATGGCAAAATGAACCCCCTCATTTTGTTCCTTTGTAAATTAAATGTTTTAAGTGTTACCACTTTATTCCAATTAAGATGGCTTCAGGTGTGCCATACTTTTGTCATAAGTAAGACTGTTAGCGCTCTAGTTGTTCGTTAGAACACTCTGGGACATTCTGTCATTGGGCTATACTTGGGCTACATCTGGGTGATATTTGGGCTACATTTGGGCTCTTTTGTCTCTGGTGGCCATCTTGGGAGATTTATTTGTTATGAAGTTTCCTAATTTCCTGCGGACTTCTCAGTAGAAAATACTTTCAGTTTTTTAATTTGGTTCCATAAAGAAGGCATTCAGATGTGTCACACATTTGCCATAAATTCTGAATGTTAGCACTCTAGTTGCTCATTAGATCACCGTAGTAAAGCTACTGCTCACCAGGGAAGTCTGCTGCTGGTATTCAAAGTGCATGTTTCAGTCTCCATGTCAGAATTTTTTTATGAAATAGAAGAGGATTTGAGAAGTCAAAATGTGCCCTAATTTTTCTTTCTGCAGCACTTATCATAATTTCTATGGCAAAATGAACCCCCTCATTTTGTTCCTTTGTAAATTAAATGTTTTAAGTGCTACCACTTTATTCCAATCAAGATGGCTTCAGGTGTGCCATACTTTTGTCATAAGTAAGACTGTTAGCGCTCTAGTTGTTTGTTAGAACACTCTGGGACATTCTGTCATTGGGCTATACTTGGGCTACATCTGGGTGATATTTGGGCTACATTTGAGCTCTTTTGTCTCTGGTGGCCATCTTGGGAGATTTATTTGTTATGAAGTTTCCTAATTTCCTGCAGTCTTCTCAGTAGGAAATACTTTCAGTTTTTTACTTTGGTTCCATAAAGAAGGCATTCAGATGTGTCACACATTTGCCATAAATTCTGAATGTTAGCACTCTAGTTGCTCATTAGATCACTGTAGTAAAGCTACTGCTCACCAGGGAAGTCTGCTGCTGGTATTCAAAGTGCATGTTTCAGTCTGCATGTCAGAATTTTTTTATGAAATAGAAGAGGATTTGAGAAGTCAAAATGTGCCCTAATTTTTCTTTCTGCAGCACTTATCATAATTTCTATGGCAAAATGAACCCCCTCATTTTGTTCCTTTGTAAATTAAATGTTTTAAGTGTTACCACTTTATTCCAATCAAGATGGCTTCAGGTGTGCCATACTTTTGTCATAAGTAAGACTGTTAGCGCTCTAGTTGTTCGTTAGAACACTCTGGGACATTCTGTCTTTGGGCTCTTCTTGGGCTACATCTGGGTGATATTTGGGCTACATTTGGGCTCTTTTGTCTCTGGTGGCCATTTTGGGAGACTTATTTGTTATGATGTTTCCTAATTTCCTCATTTACTACAGTCTCCTCAGTAGGAAATACTTTCAGTTTTTTACTTTGATTCCATCAAGAAGGCATTCAGATGTGTCACACATTTGCCATACATTCAGAATGTTAGCACTCTAGTTGCTTATTAGGACACTGTAGTAAAGCTACTGCTCACCAGGGAAGTCTGCTGCTGGTATTGAAAGTGCATGTTTCAGTCTGCATGTCAGAATGTTTTACTGAAATAGAAGAGAATTTGAGAAGTCACTCAAAATGTGCCCTAATTTTTCTTTCTGCAGCACTAATCATACTTTCTATGGCAAAATGAACCCCCTCATTTTGTTCCTTTTTAAATTAAATGTTTTAAGAGTTACCACTTTATTCCAACCAAGATGGCTTCAGGTGTGCCATACGTTTGTCATAAGTAGGACTGTTAGCGCTCTAGTTGTTCTTCAGAACACTCTGGGAAGCTGCAGTAGAACACAAAGGAATCAACTGACAGTCTCTGCCCTTGTTGGATGTACATGTTTTTCTGAGAATGTCAGACTTCATTCTCACATGATTGGGAAAGATAATGTGAATTTACAGAAAATATGCTCTCATTTTAGCTTATAGATCACCTTCCAAACCTCTGTGGGAAAAGCATGAGAAAATAGCTTTCTCTCAAACATGATTCATGATATCACAGCAGAAGGCTTTTTCACATGGTAAAATCACCTTAGAACACACCACAATTCCTAAAATGAGTATGGTACCATCAACAAATGATTTATAATGTAACTAAAGTTTTAAAACCTTCTATTAACTGCAATGCTTTTTAATGAGGTGCTATCATGTATATTGGTCCCAAGATGGCTGCCAACACTTCTTGGATGAAGTGCTGACAGCCAATCAGATCTCACGATGAGATGTGTGGTTAGGCTCCACCCAGATATATATGTGATTTTACTTTTGAATTTCTCAGGAACTACTGAACGAATTTCCACCATTTAAGCAAAAGGCACGAGTCTGAACTGAGGACTACCTCTTTGCCAAATTTGGTGTAATTCCGTTCAGCACTTCGGGCCGTAGCTGCGTCAACAGGTCCTATGGGAAAATGCATGGGGAAAACGCGTTTTAGGACCCCCCTTTTTTCTCGGCCCCGCTTGACGAATCACCGTGAAATTTTCAGGATAGGAGCGGACCGGAGCTGGCCAAAAGTTTGGAAAATTTCGCGAAGATTCATCAATCGACGCCAACGTTATTCCAAATAGAATGTTGCGGATTTCCTATGGAAAATAGGTCCTAACTATAACTACCTACTGGTGACTGCCAGTAGGTTATATATATATATATATTTCACAATCCAGTTCAGAGATGCTTGAAACAGGCACTGACTCCGTGGGGTTTTCGTCAAAGAAAATCCTTTATTCCTCAAAAAATGGCTAGAGACGCGTTTCGGCGGTCTTGCCGCCTTGGTCACTACTACAGGTACGTTGCCATATTGCTTGATTTAAATGCACCTTAATCAATTGTTTACATTGTTGCCATGACAAATAATTGCTCCTCATAGATATAAACAAAATCCTGTTGCTTAAGCACATATAGATGAATAAGTAAATAAACATATCACAGTATCAAACTTGTAACAGGAAAAATATGTTAAATACATCTTGGTACATATACTGCAATCTTGAAAAGCATATTTGATTCAAAACCGATAACTCTAATATATCAAGTGACCGACTAAGCTGTGTTTGCAGAACTGTTACAGTACTACCCCAGTGGGTATTGATATCTGTCTGCTCTTAATTGTTAGAACTGGTCATCTGATTGTATCGGTTGAAAATTGGATTAAAGTAAAAATTAGAAGGTGAAAGAAAAAAATATTTTGTACAATAAAATAAAAAATATATGTATATAGTTAATTACATAATGAACATTACCTGTTCTATCTGGAAAGGGTGAAAGAAGGTCAGAGAAAACAAATTTTAGTTTTATTATTAACTACTCAATGCAGATGTACGTTTAAGGCTTCATCAGCATTCATTCCGTTTGGAATTTTACTGTCCAGCAGAATTATGTATCTCGATTCTAGTTTTCGCAAAAACAGTTGCCTATTTCCTCCCCTGTTGTTTTTGGGGACACTGTCTATTACAAAATAAGAAAGATCTTCACTTCTACCACTATGGACGGTGTTTGTATGTCTCGCAACCGGGTACGTAGGATCATCATTGTTTATGGCACGAAGGTGTTGCAAGATCCTTACATGTACCTGGTGAATGGTACTACCTACGTCCAATTTGTTGCAAGTGCAACTCAAAACATAAACCGCAAAATCCGTTTTGCAAGAATAGTTGCTGCGGATTTCAAAAGGGGTATTTCTGAATGGCAATGTCAGACTACGGACATTTGTGCCATATTTACATGCCTTGCATTTGGAACATTTAAAAAATCCCTTTTGTGGTTTAAGCCACTCGGTTCTTACATTCAACATGGGTGAGTTGCATACTAATTCCTGACGCATAGATTTAGCACGTCTGTATGTGATTTGAGGAGGTTTCTTACATGTCTCCCCTATTACCGGGTCATTGCGTACCAGCGGCCAGTGCCTCCTTAATATTTTGCGTAAATTATTGTGGTAGAGGTTGCATCCTGTGATTAGTCTTGGCGGTGTGTTCATCTCATTGCTTACAGTCAAATGTTGCGTGCTGGTCTCAGTGTGTAACAGATCTACTCTTTTGATCCCTGCACATTTATTTTCTGCCCTGTTCAAAATTTGTTTGTTATAGCCTCTGCCTGTTAGTCTTCGGAAGAGACCATCTTTTGCTTCGTTATAACTGGTGACTGTACTACAATTGCGCTTCATCCTTAAGCATTCTCCATATGGAATGCTGTCTATTAGTTTATTAGGGTGAAAGCTAGTCGCATGTAGGATGGAATTACCAGATGTAGTTTTTCTAAATGTCCTGGTCTCTATAACCCCATTCTCTATATACAATTCTATGTCTTAGAATTGAATAACCTCTCTACTAGTGGTACCAGTAAATTTGAGGTTCAAATTATTCTTGTTGATGTCATTAACAAATTTTGTGGCAGTTTTCTCAGTGTCTTGACATAGAATGAAAACATCGTCTATGTATCTCACATACATTTTAACATTTTCTGACATTTCCTGTGGATGTCATTGGGCTATACTTGGGCTACATCTGGGTTATATTTGGGCTACATTTGGGCTCTTTTGTCTCTGGTGGCCATCTTGGGAGATTTATTTGTTATGAAGTTTCCTAATTTCCTGCGGTCTTCTCAGTAGGAAATACTTTCAGTTTTTTACTTTGGTTCCATCAAGAAGGCATTCAGATGTGTCACACATTTGCCATAAATTCTGAATGTTAGCACTCTAGTTGCTCATTAGATCACTGTAGTAAAGCTACTGCTCACCAGGGAAGTCTGCTGCTGGTATTCAAAGTGCATGTTTCAGTCTGCATGTCAGAATCTTTTTATGAAATAGAAGAGGATTTGAGAAGTCAAAATGTGCCCTAATTTTTCTTTCTGCAGCACTTATCATAATTTCTATGGCAAAATGAACCCCCTCATTTTGTTCCTTTGTAAATTAAATGTTTTAAGTGTTACCACTTTATTCCAATCAAGATGGCTTCAGGTGTGCCATACTTTTGTCATAAGTAAGACTGTTAGCGCTCTAGTTGTTCGTTAGAACACTCTGGGACATTCTGTCTTTGGGCTATACTTGGGCTACATCTGGGTGATATTTGGGCTACATTTGGGCTCTTTTGTCTCTGGTGGCCATTTTGGGAGACTTATTTGTTATGATGTTTCCTAATTTCCTCATTTACTACAGTCTCCTCAGTAGGAAATACTTTCAGTTTTTTACTTTGATTCCATCAAGAAGGCATTCAGATGTGTCACACATTTGCCATACATTCAGAATGTTAGCACTCTAGTTGCTTATTAGATCACTGTAGCAAAGCTACTGCTCACCAGGGAAGTCTGCTGCTGGTATTGAAAGTGCATGTTTCAGTCTGCATGTCAGAATTTTTTACTGAAATAGAAGAGGATTTGAGAAGTCACTCAAAATGTGCCCTAATTTTTCTTTCTGCAGCACTAATCATACTTTCTATGGCAAAATGAACCCCCTGATTTTGTCCCTTTTTAAATTAAATGTTTTAAGAGTTACCACTTTATTCCAACCAAGATGGCTTCAGGTGTGCCATACGTTTGTCATAAGTAGGACTGTTAGCGCTCTAGTTGTTCTTTAGAACACTCTGGGAAGCTGCAGTAGGACACAAAGGAATCAACTGACAGTCTCTGCCCTTGTTGGATGTACATGTTTTACTGAGAATGTCAGACTTCATTCTCACATGATTGGGAAAGATAATGTGAATTTACAGAAAATATGCTCTCAGTTTAGCTTATAGATCACCTTCCAAACCTCTGTGGGAAAAGCATGAGAAAATAGCTTTCTCTCAAACATGATTCATGATATCACAGCAGAAGGCTTTTTCACATGGTAAAATCACCTTAGAACACACCACAATTCCTAAAATGAGTATGGTACCATCAACAAATGATTTATAATGTAACTAAAGTCTTAAAACCTTCTATTAACTGCAATGCTTTTTAATAAGGTGCTATCATGTATATTGGTCCCAAGATGGCTGCCAACACTTCTTGGATGAAGTGCTGACAGCCAATCAGATCTCACGATGAGGAGATGTGTGGTTAGGCTCCGCCCAGATATATATGTGATTTTACTTTTGATTTTCTCAGGAACTACTGAACGAATTTCCACCATTTAAGCAAAAGGCACGAGTCTGAACTGAGGACTACCTCTTTGCCAAATTTGGTGTAATTCCGTTCAGCACTTCGGGCTGTAGCTGCGTCAACAGGTCCTATGGGAAAATGCATGGGGAAAACGCGTTTTGGGACCCCCCTTTTTTCTCGGCCCCGCTTGACGAATCACCGTGAAATTTTCAGGATAGGAGCGGACCGGAGCTGGCCTAAAATTTGGAAAATTTCACGAAGATTCATCAATCGACGCCAACGTTATTCCAAATAGAATGTTGCGGATTTCCTATGGAAAATAGGTCCTAACTATAACTACCTACTTCCGACTGCCAGTAGGTAATATATATATATATATATATATATATATATATATATATATATATATATATATATATATATATATATATATATATATATATATATATATATATATTTCACAATCCAGTTCAGAGATGCTTGAAACAGGCACTGACTCCGTGGGGTTTTCGTCAAAGAAAATCCTTTATTCCTCAAAAAATGGCTAGAGACGCGTTTCGGCGGTCTTGCCGCCTTGGTCACTACTACAGGTACGTTGCCATATTGCTTGATTTAAATGCACCTTAATCAATTGTTTACATTGTTGCCATGACAAATAATTGCTCCTCATAGATATAAACAAAATCCTGTTGCTTAAGCACATATAGATGAATAAGTAAATAAACATATCACAGTATCAAACTTGTAACAGGAAAAATAATATGTTAAATACATCTTGGTACATATACTGCAATCTTGAAAAGCATATTTGATTCAAAACCGATAACTCTAATATATCAAGTGACCGACTAAGCTGTGTTTGCCGAATTGTTACAGTACTACCCCAGTGGGTATTGATATCTGTCTGCTCTTAATTGTTAGAACTGGTCATCTGATTGTATCGGTTGAAAATTGGATTAAAGTAAAAATTAGAAGGTGAAAGAAAAAAATATTTTGTACAATAAAATAAAAAATATATGTATATATTTAATTACATAATGAACATTACCTGTTCTATCTGGAAAGGGTGAAAGAAGGTCAGAGGAAACAAATTTTATTTTTATTATTAACTACTCAATGCAGATGTAAGTTTAAGGCTTCATCAGCATTCATTCCATTTGGAATTTTACTGTCCAGCAGAATTATGTATCTCGATTCTAGTTTTCGCAAAGACAGTTGCCTATTTCCTCCCCTGTTGTTTTTGGGGACACTGTCTATTACAAAATAAGAAAGATCTTCACTTCTACCACTATGGACGGTGTTTGTATGTCTCGCAACCGGGTACGTAGGATCATCATTGTTTATGGCACGAAGGTATTGCAAGGTCCTTACATGTACCTGGTGAATGGTACTACCTACGTACAATTTGTTGCAAGTGCAACGCAAAACATAAACCGCAAAATCCGTTTTGCAAGAATAGTTGCTGCGGATTTCAAAAGGGGTATTTCTGAATCGCAATGTCAGACTACGGACATTTGTGCCATATTTACATGCCTTGCATTTGGAACATTTAAAAAATCCCTTTTGTCGTTTAAGCCACTCGGTTCTTACATTCAACATGGGTGAGTTACATACTAATTCCTGACGCATAGATTTAGCACGTCTGTATGTGATTTGAGGAGGTTTCTTACATGTCTCCCCTATTACCGGGTCATTGCGTACCAGCGGCCAGTGCCTCCTTAATATTTTGCGTAAATTATTGTGGTAGAGGTTGTATCCTGTGATTAGTCTTGGCGGTGTGTTCATCTCATTGCTTACAGTCAAATGTTGCGTGCTGGTCTCAGTGTGTAACAGATCTACTCTTTTGATCCCTGCACATTTATTTTCTGCCCTGTTCAAAATTTGTTTGTTATAGCCTCTCCCTGTTAGTCTTCGGAAGAGACCATCTTTTGCTTCGTATAACTGGTGACTGTACTACAATTGCGCTTCATCCTTAAGCATTCTCCATATGGAATGCTGTCTATTAGTTTATTAGGGTGAAAGCTAGTCGCATGTAGGATGGAATTACCAGATGTAGTTTTTCTAAATGTCCTGGTCTCTATAACTCCATTCTCTATATACAATTCTATGTCTAAGAATTGAATAACCTCTCTACTAGTGGTACCAGTAAATTTGAGGTTCAAATTATTCTTGTTGATGTCATTAACAAATTTTGTGGCAGTTTTCTCAGTGTCTTGACATAGAATGAAAACATCGTCTATGTATCTCACATACATTTTAACATTTTCTGACATTTCCTGTGGATGTCATTGGGCTATACTTGGGCTACATCTGGGTTATATTTGGGCTACATTTGGGCTCTTTTGTCTCTGGTGGCCATCTTGGGAGATTTATTTGTTATGAAGTTTCCTAATTTCCTGCGGTCTTCTCAGTAGGAAATACTTTCAGTTTTTTACTTTGGTTCCATAAAGAAGGCATTCAGATGTGTCACACATCTGCCATAAATTCTGAATGTTAGCACTCTAGTTGCTCATTAGATCACTGTAGTAAAGCTACTGCTCACCAGGGAAGTCTGCTGCTGGTATTCAAAGTGCATGTTTCAGTCTGCATGTCAGAATCTTTTTATGAAATAGAAGAGGATTTGAGAAGTCAAAATGTGCCCTAATTTTTCTTTCTGCAGCACTTATCATAATTTCTATGGCAAAATGAACCCCCTCATTTTGTTCCTTTGTAAATTAAATGTTTTAAGTGTTACCACTTTATTCCAATCAAGATGGCTTCAGGTGTGCCATACTTTTGTCATAAGTAAGACTGTTAGCGCTCTAGTTGTTCGTTAGAACACTCTGGGACATTCTGTCTTTGGGCTATACTTGGGCTACATCTGGGTGATATTTGGGCTACATTTGGGCTCTTTTGTCTCTGGTGGCCATTTTGGGAGACTTATTTGTTATGATGTTTCCTAATTTCCTCATTTACTACAGTCTCCTCAGTAGGAAATACTTTCAGTTTTTTACTTTGATTCCATCAAGAAGGCATTCAGATGTGTCACACATTTGCCATACATTCAGAATGTTAGCACTCTAGTTGCTTATTAGATCACTGTAGCAAAGCTACTGCTCACCAGGGAAGTCTGCTGCTGGTATTGAAAGTGCATGTTTCAGTCTGCATGTCAGAATTTTTTACTGAAATAGAAGAGGATTTGAGAAGTCACTCAAAATGTGCCCTAATTTTTCTTTCTGCAGCACTAATCATACTTTCTATGGCAAAATGAACCCCCTGATTTTGTCCCTTTTTAAATTAAATGTTTTAAGAGTTACCACTTTATTCCAACCAAGATGGCTTCAGGTGTGCCATACGTTTGTCATAAGTAGGACTGTTAGCGCTCTAGTTGTTCTTTAGAACACTCTGGGAAGCTGCAGTAGGACACAAAGGAATCAACTGACAGTCTCTGCCCTTGTTGGATGTACATGTTTTACTGAGAATGTCAGACTTCATTCTCACATGATTGGGAAAGATAATGTGAATTTACAGAAAATATGCTCTCAGTTTAGCTTATAGATCACCTTCCAAACCTCTGTGGGAAAAGCATGAGAAAATAGCTTTCTCTCAAACATGATTCATGATATCACAGCAGAAGGCTTTTTCACATGGTAAAATCACCTTAGAACACACCACAATTCCTAAAATGAGTATGGTACCATCAACAAATGATTTATAATGTAACTAAAGTCTTAAAACCTTCTATTAACTGCAATGCTTTTTAATAAGGTGCTATCATGTATATTGGTCCCAAGATGGCTGCCAACACTTCTTGGATGAAGTGCTGACAGCCAATCAGACCTCACGATGAGGAGATGTGTGGTTAGGCTCCGCCCAGATATATATGTGATTTTACTTTTGATTTTCTCAGGAACTACTGAACGAATTTCCACCATTTAAGCAAAAGGCACGAGTCTGAACTGAGGACTACCTCTTTGCCAAATTTGGTGTAATTCCGTTCAGCACTTCGGGCTGTAGCTGCGTCAACAGGTCCTATGGGAAAATGCATGGGGAAAACGCGTTTTGGGACCCCCCTTTTTTCTCGGCCCCGCTTGACGAATCACCGTGAAATTTTCAGGATAGGAGCGGACCGGAGCTGGCCTAAAATTTGGAAAATTTCACGAAGATTCATCAATCGACGCCAACGTTATTCCAAATAGAATGTTGCGGATTTCCTATGGAAAATAGGTCCTAACTATAACTACCTACTTCCGACTGCCAGTAGGTAATATATATATATATATATATATATATATATATATATATATATATATATATATATATATATATATATTTCACAATCCAGTTCAGAGATGCTTGAAACAGGCACTGACTCCGTGGGGTTTTCGTCAAAGAAAATCCTTTATTCCTCAAAAAATGGCTAGAGACGCGTTTCGGCGGTCTTGCCGCCTTGGTCACTACTACAGGTACGTTGCCATATTGCTTGATTTAAATGCACCTTAATCAATTGTTTACATTGTTGCCATGACAAATAATTGCTCCTCATAGATATAAACAAAATCCTGTTGCTTAAGCACATATAGATGAATAAGTAAATAAACATATCACAGTATCAAACTTGTAACAGGAAAAATAATATGTTAAATACATCTTGGTACATATACTGCAATCTTGAAAAGCATATTTGATTCAAAACCGATAACTCTAATATATCAAGTGACCGACTAAGCTGTGTTTGCCGAATTGTTACAGTACTACCCCAGTGGGTATTGATATCTGTCTGCTCTTAATTGTTAGAACTGGTCATCTGATTGTATCGGTTGAAAATTGGATTAAAGTAAAAATTAGAAGGTGAAAGAAAAAAATATTTTGTACAATAAAATAAAAAATATATGTATATATTTAATTACATAATGAACATTACCTGTTCTATCTGGAAAGGGTGAAAGAAGGTCAGAGAAAACAAATTTTATTTTTATTATTAACTACTCAATGCAGATGTAAGTTTAAGGCTTCATCAGCATTCATTCCATTTGGAATTTTACTGTCCAGCAGAATTATGTATCTCGATTCTAGTTTTCGCAAAGACAGTTGCCTATTTCCTCCCCTGTTGTTTTTGGGGACACTGTCTATTACAAAATAAGAAAGATCTTCACTTCTACCACTATGGACGGTGTTTGTATGTCTCGCAACCGGGTACGTAGGATCATCATTGTTTATGGCACGAAGGTATTGCAAGGTCCTTACATGTACCTGGTGAATGGTACTACCTACGTACAATTTGTTGCAAGTGCAACGCAAAACATAAACCGCAAAATCCGTTTTGCAAGAATAGTTGCTGCGGATTTCAAAAGGGGTATTTCTGAATCGCAATGTCAGACTACGGACATTTGTGCCATATTTACATGCCTTGCATTTGGAACATTTAAAAAACTCCCTTTTGTCGTTTAAGCCACTCGGTTCTTACATTCAACATGGGTGAGTTACATACTAATTCCTGACGCATAGATTTAGCACGTCTGTATGTGATTTGAGGAGGTTTCTTACATGTCTCCCCTATTACCGGGTCATTGCGTACCAGCGGCCAGTGCCTCCTTAATATTTTGCGTAAATTATTGTGGTAGAGGTTGTATCCTGTGATTAGTCTTGGCGGTGTGTTCATCTCATTGCTTACAGTCAAATGTTGCGTGCTGGTCTCAGTGTGTAACAGATCTACTCTTTTGATCCCTGCACATTTATTTTCTGCCCTGTTCAAAATTTGTTTGTTATAGCCTCTCCCTGTTAGTCTTCGGAAGAGACCATCTTTTGCTTCGTATAACTGGTGACTGTACTACAATTGCGCTTCATCCTTAAGCATTCTCCATATGGAATGCTGTCTATTAGTTTATTAGGGTGAAAGCTAGTCGCATGTAGGATGGAATTACCAGATGTAGTTTTTCTAAATGTCCTGGTCTCTATAACTCCATTCTCTATATACAATTCTATGTCTAAGAATTGAATAACCTCTCTACTAGTGGTACCAGTAAATTTGAGGTTCAAATTATTCTTGTTGATGTCATTAACAAATTTTGTGGCAGTTTTCTCAGTGTCTTGACATAGAATGAAAACATCGTCTATGTATCTCACATACATTTTAACATTTTCTGACATTTCCTGTGGATGTCATTGGGCTATACTTGGGCTACATCTGGGTTATATTTGGGCTACATTTGGGCTCTTTTGTCTCTGGTGGCCATCTTGGGAGATTTATTTGTTATGAAGTTTCCTAATTTCCTGCGGTCTTCTCAGTAGGAAATACTTTCAGTTTTTTACTTTGGTTCCATAAAGAAGGCATTCAGATGTGTCACACATCTGCCATAAATTCTGAATGTTAGCACTCTAGTTGCTCATTAGATCACTGTAGTAAAGATACTGCTCACCAGGGAAGTCTGCTGCTGGTATTCAAAGTGCATGTTTCAGTCTGCATGTCAGAATCTTTTAATGCAATAGAAGAGGATTTGAGAAGTCAAAATGTGCCCTAATTTTTCTTTCTGCAGCACTTATCATAATTTCTATGGCAAAATGAACCCCCTCATTTTGTTCCTTTGTAAATTAAATGTTTTAAGTGTTACCACTTTATTCCAATCAAGATGGCTTCAGGTGTGCCATACTTTTGTCATAATTAAGACTGTTAGCGCTCTAGTTGTTCGTTAGAACACTCTGGGACATTCTGTCTTTGGGCTATACTTGGGCTACATCTGGGTGATATTTGGGCTACATTTGGGCTCTTTTGTCTCTGGTGGCCATTTTGGGAGACTTATTTGTTATGATGTTTCCTAATTTCCTCATTTACTACAGTCTCCTCAGTAGGAAATACTTTCAGTTTTTTACTTTGATTCCATCAAGAAGGCATTCAGATGTGTCACACATTTGCCATACATTCAGAATGTTAGCACTCTAGTTGCTTATTAGATCACTGTAGCAAAGCTACTGCTCACCAGGGAAGTCTGCTGCTGGTATTGAAAGTGCATGTTTCAGTCTGCATGTCAGAATTTTTTACTGAAATAGAAGAGGATTTGAGAAGTCACTCAAAATGTGCCCTATTTTTCTTTCTGCAGCACTAATCATACTTTCTATGGCAAAATGAACCCCCTGATTTTGTTCCTTTTTAAATTAAATGTTTTAAGAGTTACCACTTTATTCCAACCAAGATGGCTTCAGGTGTGCCATACGTTTGTCATAAGTAGGACTGTTAGCGCTCTAGTTGTTCTTTAAAACACTCTGGGAAGCTGCAGTAGAACACAAAGGAATCAACTGACAGTCTCTGCCCTTGTTGGATGTACATGTTTTACTGAGAATGTCAGACTTCATTCTCACATGACTGAGAAAGATAATGTGAATTTACAGAAAATATGCTCTCAGTTTAGCTTATAGATCACCTTCCAAACCTCTGTGGGAAAAGCATGAGAAAATAGCTTTCTCTCAAACATGATTCATGATATCACAGCAGAAGGCTTTTTCACATGGTAAAATCACCTTAGAACACACCACAATTCTTAAAATGAGTATGGTACCATCAACAAATGATTTATAATGTAACTAAAGTCTTAAAACCTTCTATTAACTGCAATGCTTTTTAATGAGGTGCTATCATGTATATTGGTCCCAAGATGGCTGCCAACACTTCTTGGATGAAGTGCTGACAGCCAATCAGATCTCACGATGAGGAGATGTGTGGTTAGGCTCCGCCCAGATATATATGTGATTTTACTTTTGATTTTCTCAGGAACTACTGAACGAATTTCCACCATTTAAGCAAAAGGCACGAGTCTGAACTGAGGACTACCTCTTTGCCAAATTTGGTGTAATTCCGTTCAGCACTTCGGGCTGTAGCTGCGTCAACAGGTCCTATGGGAAAATGCATGGGGAAAACGCGTTTTGGGACCCCCCTTTTTTCTCGGCCCCGCTTGACGAATCACCGTGAAATTTTCAGGATAGGAGCGGACCGGAGCTGGCCAAAAATTTGGAAAATTTCACGAAGATTCATCAATCGACGCCAACGTTATTCCAAATAGAATGGTGCGGATTTCCTATGGAAAATAGGTCCTAACTATAACTACCTACTTCCGACTGCCAGTAGGTAATATATATATATATTTCACAATCCAGTTCAGAGATGCTTGAAACAGGCACTGACTCTGTGGGGTTTTCGTCAAAGAAAATCCTTTATTCCTCAAAAAATGGCTAGAGACGCGTTTCGGCGGTCTTGCCGCCTTGGTCACTACTACAGGTACGTTGCCATATTGCTTGATTTAAATGCACCTTAATCAATTGTTTACATTGTTGCCATGACAAATAATTGCTCCTCATAGATATAAACAAAATCCTGTTGCTTAAGCACATATAGATGAATAAGTAAATAAACATATCACAGTATCAAACTTGTAACAGGAAAAATAATATGTTAAATACATCTTGGTACATATACTGCAATCTTGAAAAGCATATTTGATTCAAAACCGATAACTCTAATATATCAAGTGACCGACTAAGCTGTGTTTGCAGAACTGTTACAGTACTACCCCAGTGGGTATTGATATCTGTCTGCTCTTAATTGTTAGAACTGGTCATCTGATTGTATCGGTTGAAAATTGGATTAAAGTAAAAATTAGAAGGTGAAAGTAAAAAATATTTTGTACAATAAAATAAAAAATATATGTATATAGTTAATTACATAATGAACATTACCTGTTCTATCTGGAAAGGGTGAAAGAAGGTCAGAGAAAACAAATTTTAGTTTTATTATTAACTACTCAATGCAGATGTACGTTTAAGGCTTCATCAGCATTCATTCCGTTTGGAATTTTACTGTCCAGCAGAATTATGTATCTCGATTCTAGTTTTCGCAAAAACAGTTGCCTATTTCCTCCCCTGTTGTTTTTGGGGACACTGTCTATTACAAAATAAGAAAGATCTTCACTTCTACCACTATGGACGGTGTTTGTATGTCTCGCAACCGGGTACGTAGGATCATCATTGTTTATGGCACGAAGGTGTTGCAAGATCCTTACATGTACCTGGTGAATGGTACTACCTACGTCCAATTTGTTGCAAGTGCAACTCAAAACATAAACCGCAAAATCCGTTTTGCAAGAATAGTTGCTGCGGATTTCAAAAGGGGTATTTCTGAATGGCAATGTCAGACTACGGACATTTGTGCCATATTTACATGCCTTGCATTTGGAACATTTAAAAAATCCCTTTTGTGGTTTAAGCCACTCGGTTCTTACATTCAACATGGGTGAGTTGCATACTAATTCCTGACGCATAGATTTAGCACGTCTGTATGTGATTTGAGGAGGTTTCTTACATGTCTCCCCTATTACCGGGTCATTGCGTACCAGCGGCCAGTGCCTCCTTAATATTTTGCGTAAATTATTGTGGTAGAGGTTGCATCCTGTGATTAGTCTTGGCGGTGTGTTCATCTCATTGCTTACAGTCAAATGTTGCGTGCTGGTCTCAGTGTGTAACAGATCTACTCTTTTGATCCCTGCACATTTATTTTCTGCCCTGTTCAAAATTTGTTTGTTATAGCCTCTGCCTGTTAGTCTTCGGAAGAGACCATCTTTTGCTTCGTTATAACTGGTGACTGTACTACAATTGCGCTTCATCCTTAAGCATTCTCCATATGGAATGCTGTCTATTAGTTTATTAGGGTGAAAGCTAGTCGCATGTAGGATGGAATTACCAGATGTAGTTTTTCTAAATGTCCTGGTCTCTATAACCCCATTCTCTATATACAATTCTATGTCTTAGAATTGAATAACCTCTCTACTAGTGGTACCAGTAAATTTGAGGTTCAAATTATTCTTGTTGATGTCATTAACAAATTTTGTGGCAGTTTTCTCAGAGTCTTGACATAGAATGAAAACATCGTCTATGTATCTCACATACATTTTAACATTTTCTGACATTTCCTGTGGATGTCATTGGGCTATACTTGGGCTACATCTGGGTTATATTTGGGCTACATTTGGGCTCTTTTGTCTCTGGTGGCCATCTTGGGAGATTTATTTGTTATGAAGTTTCCTAATTTCCTGCGGTCTTCTCAGTAGGAAATACTTTCAGTTTTTTACTTTGGTTCCATCAAGAAGGCATTCAGATGTGTCACACATTTGCCATAAATTCTGAATGTTAGCACTCTAGTTGCTCATTAGATCACTGTAGTAAAGATACTGCTCACCAGGGAAGTCTGCTGCTGGTATTCAAAGTGCATGTTTCAGTCTGCATGTCAGAATCTTTTTATGAAATAGAAGAGGATTTGAGAAGTCAAAATGTGCCCTAATTTTTCTTTCTGCAGCACTTATCATAATTTCTATGGCAAAATGAACCCCCTCATTTTGTTCCTTTGTAAATTAAATGTTTTAAGTGTTACCACTTTATTCCAATCAAGATGGCTTCAGGTGTGCCATACTTTTGTCATAAGTAAGACTGTTAGCGCTCTAGTTGTTCGTTAGAACACTCTGGGACATTCTGTCTTTGGGCTATACTTGGGCTACATCTGGGTGATATTTGGGCTACATTTGGGCTCTTTTGTCTCTGGTGGCCATTTTGGGAGACTTATTTGTTATGATGTTTCCTAATTTCCTCATTTACTACAGTCTCCTCAGTAGGAAATACTTTCAGTTTTTTACTTTGATTCCATCAAGAAGGCATTCAGATGTGTCACACATTTGCCATACATTCAGAATGTTAGCACTCTAGTTGCTTATTAGATCACTGTAGCAAAGCTACTGCTCACCAGGGAAGTCTGCTGCTGGTATTGAAAGTGCATGTTTCAGTCTGCATGTCAGAATTTTTTACTGAAATAGAAGAGGATTTGAGAAGTCACTCAAAATGTGCCCTAATTTTTCTTTCTGCAGCACTAATCATACTTTCTATGGCAAAATGAACCCCCTGATTTTGTCCCTTTTTAAATTAAATGTTTTAAGAGTTACCACTTTATTCCAACCAAGATGGCTTCAGGTGTGCCATACGTTTGTCATAAGTAGGACTGTTAGCGCTCTAGTTGTTCTTTAGAACACTCTGGGAAGCTGCAGTAGGACACAAAGGAATCAACTGACAGTCTCTGCCCTTGTTGGATGTACATGTTTTACTGAGAATGTCAGACTTCATTCTCACATGATTGGGAAAGATAATGTGAATTTACAGAAAATATGCTCTCAGTTTAGCTTATAGATCACCTTCCAAACCTCTGTGGGAAAAGCATGAGAAAATAGCTTTCTCTCAAACATGATTCATGATATCACAGCAGAAGGCTTTTTCACATGGTAAAATCACCTTAGAACACACCACAATTCCTAAAATGAGTATGGTACCATCAACAAATGATTTATAATGTAACTAAAGTCTTAAAACCTTCTATTAACTGCAATGCTTTTTAATAAGGTGCTATCATGTATATTGGTCCCAAGATGGCTGCCAACACTTCTTGGATGAAGTGCTGACAGCCAATCAGATCTCACGATGAGGAGATGTGTGGTTAGGCTCCGCCCAGATATATATGTGATTTTACTTTTGATTTTCTCAGGAACTACTGAACGAATTTCCACCATTTAAGCAAAAGGCACGAGTCTGAACTGAGGACTACCTCTTTGCCAAATTTGGTGTAATTCCGTTCAGCACTTCGGGCTGTAGCTGCGTCAACAGGTCCTATGGGAAAATGCATGGGGAAAACGCGTTTTGGGACCCCCCTTTTTTCTCGGCCCCGCTTGACGAATCACCGTGAAATTTTCAGGATAGGAGCTGGCCTAAAATTTGGAAAATTTCACGAAGATTCATCAATCGACGCCAACGTTATTCCAAATAGAATGTTGCGGATTTCCTATGGAAAATAGGTCCTAACTATAACTACCTACTTCCGACTGCCAGTAGGTAATATATATATATATATATATATATATATATATATATATATATATATATATATATATATATATATTTCACAATCCAGTTCAGAGATGCTTGAAACAGGCACTGACTCCGTGGGGTTTTCGTCAAAGAAAATCCTTTATTCCTCAAAAAATGGCTAGAGACGCGTTTCGGCGGTCTTGCCGCCTTGGTCACTACTACAGGTACGTTGCCATATTGCTTGATTTAAATGCACCTTAATCAATTGTTTACATTGTTGCCATGACAAATAATTGCTCCTCATAGATATAAACAAAATCCTGTTGCTTAAGCACATATAGATGAATAAGTAAATAAACATATCACAGTATCAAACTTGTAACAGGAAAAATAATATGTTAAATACATCTTGGTACATATACTGCAATCTTGAAAAGCATATTTGATTCAAAACCGATAACTCTAATATATCAAGTGACCGACTAAGCTGTGTTTGCCGAATTGTTACAGTACTACCCCAGTGGGTATTGATATCTGTCTGCTCTTAATTGTTAGAACTGGTCATCTGATTGTATCGGTTGAAAATTGGATTAAAGTAAAAATTAGAAGGTGAAAGAAAAAAATATTTTGTACAATAAAATAAAAAATATATGTATATATTTAATTACATAATGAACATTACCTGTTCTATCTGGAAAGGGTGAAAGAAGGTCAGAGAAAACAAATTTTATTTTTATTATTAACTACTCAATGCAGATGTAAGTTTAAGGCTTCATCAGCATTCATTCCATTTGGAATTTTACTGTCCAGCAGAATTATGTATCTCGATTCTAGTTTTCGCAAAGACAGTTGCCTATTTCCTCCCCTGTTGTTTTTGGGGACACTGTCTATTACAAAATAAGAAAGATCTTCACTTCTACCACTATGGACGGTGTTTGTATGTCTCGCAACCGGGTACGTAGGATCATCATTGTTTATGGCACGAAGGTATTGCAAGGTCCTTACATGTACCTGGTGAATGGTACTACCTACGTACAATTTGTTGCAAGTGCAACGCAAAACATAAACCGCAAAATCCGTTTTGCAAGAATAGTTGCTGCGGATTTCAAAAGGGGTATTTCTGAATCGCAATGTCAGACTACGGACATTTGTGCCATATTTACATGCCTTGCATTTGGAACATTTAAAAAACTCCCTTTTGTCGTTTAAGCCACTCGGTTCTTACATTCAACATGGGTGAGTTACATACTAATTCCTGACGCATAGATTTAGCACGTCTGTATGTGATTTGAGGAGGTTTCTTACATGTCTCCCCTATTACCGGGTCATTGCGTACCAGCGGCCAGTGCCTCCTTAATATTTTGCGTAAATTATTGTGGTAGAGGTTGTATCCTGTGATTAGTCTTGGCGGTGTGTTCATCTCATTGCTTACAGTCAAATGTTGCGTGCTGGTCTCAGTGTGTAACAGATCTACTCTTTTGATCCCTGCACATTTATTTTCTGCCCTGTTCAAAATTTGTTTGTTATAGCCTCTCCCTGTTAGTCTTCGGAAGAGACCATCTTTTGCTTCGTATAACTGGTGACTGTACTACAATTGCGCTTCATCCTTAAGCATTCTCCATATGGAATGCTGTCTATTAGTTTATTAGGGTGAAAGCTAGTCGCATGTAGGATGGAATTACCAGATGTAGTTTTTCTAAATGTCCTGGTCTCTATAACTCCATTCTCTATATACAATTCTATGTCTAAGAATTGAATAACCTCTCTACTAGTGGTACCAGTAAATTTGAGGTTCAAATTATTCTTGTTGATGTCATTAACAAATTTTGTGGCAGTTTTCTCAGTGTCTTGACATAGAATGAAAACATCGTCTATGTATCTCACATACATTTTAACATTTTCTGACATTTCCTGTGGATGTCATTGGGCTATACTTGGGCTACATCTGGGTTATATTTGGGCTACATTTGGGCTCTTTTGTCTCTGGTGGCCATCTTGGGAGATTTATTTGTTATGAAGTTTCCTAATTTCCTGCGGTCTTCTCAGTAGGAAATACTTTCAGTTTTTTACTTTGGTTCCATAAAGAAGGCATTCAGATGTGTCACACATCTGCCATAAATTCTGAATGTTAGCACTCTAGTTGCTCATTAGATCACTGTAGTAAAGATACTGCTCACCAGGGAAGTCTGCTGCTGGTATTCAAAGTGCATGTTTCAGTCTGCATGTCAGAATCTTTTAATGCAATAGAAGAGGATTTGAGAAGTCAAAATGTGCCCTAATTTTTCTTTCTGCAGCACTTATCATAATTTCTATGGCAAAATGAACCCCCTCATTTTGTTCCTTTGTAAATTAAATGTTTTAAGTGTTACCACTTTATTCCAATCAAGATGGCTTCAGGTGTGCCATACTTTTGTCATAATTAAGACTGTTAGCGCTCTAGTTGTTCGTTAGAACACTCTGGGACATTCTGTCTTTGGGCTATACTTGGGCTACATCTGGGTGATATTTGGGCTACATTTGGGCTCTTTTGTCTCTGGTGGCCATTTTGGGAGACTTATTTGTTATGATGTTTCCTAATTTCCTCATTTACTACAGTCTCCTCAGTAGGAAATACTTTCAGTTTTTTACTTTGATTCCATCAAGAAGGCATTCAGATGTGTCACACATTTGCCATACATTCAGAATGTTAGCACTCTAGTTGCTTATTAGATCACTGTAGCAAAGCTACTGCTCACCAGGGAAGTCTGCTGCTGGTATTGAAAGTGCATGTTTCAGTCTGCATGTCAGAATTTTTTACTGAAATAGAAGAGGATTTGAGAAGTCACTCAAAATGTGCCCTATTTTTCTTTCTGCAGCACTAATCATACTTTCTATGGCAAAATGAACCCCCTGATTTTGTTCCTTTTTAAATTAAATGTTTTAAGAGTTACCACTTTATTCCAACCAAGATGGCTTCAGGTGTGCCATACGTTTGTCATAAGTAGGACTGTTAGCGCTCTAGTTGTTCTTTAAAACACTCTGGGAAGCTGCAGTAGAACACAAAGGAATCAACTGACAGTCTCTGCCCTTGTTGGATGTACATGTTTTACTGAGAATGTCAGACTTCATTCTCACATGACTGAGAAAGATAATGTGAATTTACAGAAAATATGCTCTCAGTTTAGCTTATAGATCACCTTCCAAACCTCTGTGGGAAAAGCATGAGAAAATAGCTTTCTCTCAAACATGATTCATGATATCACAGCAGAAGGCTTTTTCACATGGTAAAATCACCTTAGAACACACCACAATTCTTAAAATGAGTATGGTACCATCAACAAATGATTTATAATGTAACTAAAGTCTTAAAACCTTCTATTAACTGCAATGCTTTTTAATGAGGTGCTATCATGTATATTGGTCCCAAGATGGCTGCCAACACTTCTTGGATGAAGTGCTGACAGCCAATCAGATCTCACGATGAGGAGATGTGTGGTTAGGCTCCGCCCAGATATATATGTGATTTTACTTTTGATTTTCTCAGGAACTACTGAACGAATTTCCACCATTTAAGCAAAAGGCACGAGTCTGAACTGAGGACTACCTCTTTGCCAAATTTGGTGTAATTCCGTTCAGCACTTCGGGCTGTAGCTGCGTCAACAGGTCCTATGGGAAAATGCATGGGGAAAACGCGTTTTGGGACCCCCCTTTTTTCTCGGCCCCGCTTGACGAATCACCGTGAAATTTTCAGGATAGGAGCGGACCGGAGCTGGCCAAAAATTTGGAAAATTTCACGAAGATTCATCAATCGACGCCAACGTTATTCCAAATAGAATGGTGCGGATTTCCTATGGAAAATAGGTCCTAACTATAACTACCTACTTCCGACTGCCAGTAGGTAATATATATATATATTTCACAATCCAGTTCAGAGATGCTTGAAACAGGCACTGACTCTGTGGGGTTTTCGTCAAAGAAAATCCTTTATTCCTCAAAAAATGGCTAGAGACGCGTTTCGGCGGTCTTGCCGCCTTGGTCACTACTACAGGTACGTTGCCATATTGCTTGATTTAAATGCACCTTAATCAATTGTTTACATTGTTGCCATGACAAATAATTGCTCCTCATAGATATAAACAAAATCCTGTTGCTTAAGCACATATAGATGAATAAGTAAATAAACATATCACAGTATCAAACTTGTAACAGGAAAAATAATATGTTAAATACATCTTGGTACATATACTGCAATCTTGAAAAGCATATTTGATTCAAAACCGATAACTCTAATATATCAAGTGACCGACTAAGCTGTGTTTGCAGAACTGTTACAGTACTACCCCAGTGGGTATTGATATCTGTCTGCTCTTAATTGTTAGAACTGGTCATCTGATTGTATCGGTTGAAAATTGGATTAAAGTAAAAATTAGAAGGTGAAAGTAAAAAATATTTTGTACAATAAAATAAAAAATATATGTATATAGTTAATTACATAATGAACATTACCTGTTCTATCTGGAAAGGGTGAAAGAAGGTCAGAGAAAACAAATTTTAGTTTTATTATTAACTACTCAATGCAGATGTACGTTTAAGGCTTCATCAGCATTCATTCCGTTTGGAATTTTACTGTCCAGCAGAATTATGTATCTCGATTCTAGTTTTCGCAAAAACAGTTGCCTATTTCCTCCCCTGTTGTTTTTGGGGACACTGTCTATTACAAAATAAGAAAGATCTTCACTTCTACCACTATGGACGGTGTTTGTATGTCTCGCAACCGGGTACGTAGGATCATCATTGTTTATGGCACGAAGGTGTTGCAAGATCCTTACATGTACCTGGTGAATGGTACTACCTACGTCCAATTTGTTGCAAGTGCAACTCAAAACATAAACCGCAAAATCCGTTTTGCAAGAATAGTTGCTGCGGATTTCAAAAGGGGTATTTCTGAATGGCAATGTCAGACTACGGACATTTGTGCCATATTTACATGCCTTGCATTTGGAACATTTAAAAAATCCCTTTTGTGGTTTAAGCCACTCGGTTCTTACATTCAACATGGGTGAGTTGCATACTAATTCCTGACGCATAGATTTAGCACGTCTGTATGTGATTTGAGGAGGTTTCTTACATGTCTCCCCTATTACCGGGTCATTGCGTACCAGCGGCCAGTGCCTCCTTAATATTTTGCGTAAATTATTGTGGTAGAGGTTGCATCCTGTGATTAGTCTTGGCGGTGTGTTCATCTCATTGCTTACAGTCAAATGTTGCGTGCTGGTCTCAGTGTGTAACAGATCTACTCTTTTGATCCCTGCACATTTATTTTCTGCCCTGTTCAAAATTTGTTTGTTATAGCCTCTGCCTGTTAGTCTTCGGAAGAGACCATCTTTTGCTTCGTTATAACTGGTGACTGTACTACAATTGCGCTTCATCCTTAAGCATTCTCCATATGGAATGCTGTCTATTAGTTTATTAGGGTGAAAGCTAGTCGCATGTAGGATGGAATTACCAGATGTAGTTTTTCTAAATGTCCTGGTCTCTATAACCCCATTCTCTATATACAATTCTATGTCTTAGAATTGAATAACCTCTCTACTAGTGGTACCAGTAAATTTGAGGTTCAAATTATTCTTGTTGATGTCATTAACAAATTTTGTGGCAGTTTTCTCAGTGTCTTGACATAGAATGAAAACATCGTCTATGTATCTCACATACATTTTAACATTTTCTGACATTTCCTGTGGATGTCATTGGGCTATACTTGGGCTACATCTGGGTTATATTTGGGCTACATTTGGGCTCTTTTGTCTCTGGTGGCCATCTTGGGAGATTTATTTGTTATGAAGTTTCCTAATTTCCTGCGGTCTTCTCAGTAGGAAATACTTTCAGTTTTTTACTTTGGTTCCATCAAGAAGGCATTCAGATGTGTCACACATCTGCCATAAATTCTGAATGTTAGCACTCTAGTTGCTCATTAGATCACTGTAGTAAAGATACTGCTCACCAGGGAAGTCTGCTGCTGGTATTCAAAGTGCATGTTTCAGTCTGCATGTCAGAATCTTTTTATGAAATAGAAGAGGATTTGAGAAGTCAAAATGTGCCCTAATTTTTCTTTCTGCAGCACTTATCATAATTTCTATGGCAAAATGAACCCCCTCATTTTGTTCCTTTGTAAATTAAATGTTTTAAGTGTTACCACTTTATTCCAATCAAGATGGCTTCAGGTGTGCCATACTTTTGTCATAATTAAGACTGTTAGCGCTCTAGTTGTTCGTTAGAACACTCTGGGACATTCTGTCTTTGGGCTATACTTGGGCTACATCTGGGTGATATTTGGGCTACATTTGGGCTCTTTTGTCTCTGGTGGCCATTTTGGGAGACTTATTTGTTATGATGTTTCCTAATTTCCTCATTTACTACAGTCTCCTCAGTAGGAAATACTTTCAGTTTTTTACTTTGATTCCATCAAGAAGGCATTCAGATGTGTCACACATTTGCCATACATTCAGAATGTTAGCACTCTAGTTGCTTATTAGATCACTGTAGCAAAGCTACTGCTCACCAGGGAAGTCTGCTGCTGGTATTGAAAGTGCATGTTTCAGTCTGCATGTCAGAATTTTTTACTGAAATAGAAGAGGATTTGAGAAGTCACTCAAAATGTGCCCTATTTTTCTTTCTGCAGCACTAATCATACTTTCTATGGCAAAATGAACCCCCTGATTTTGTTCCTTTTTAAATTAAATGTTTTAAGAGTTACCACTTTATTCCAACCAAGATGGCTTCAGGTGTGCCATACGTTTGTCATAAGTAGGACTGTTAGCGCTCTAGTTGTTCTTTAAAACACTCTGGGAAGCTGCAGTAGAACACAAAGGAATCAACTGACAGTCTCTGCCCTTGTTGGATGTACATGTTTTACTGAGAATGTCAGACTTCATTCTCACATGACTGAGAAAGATAATGTGAATTTACAGAAAATATGCTCTCAGTTTAGCTTATAGATCACCTTCCAAACCTCTGTGGGAAAAGCATGAGAAAATAGCTTTCTCTCAAACATGATTCATGATATCACAGCAGAAGGCTTTTTCACATGGTAAAATCACCTTAGAACACACCACAATTCTTAAAATGAGTATGGTACCATCAACAAATGATTTATAATGTAACTAAAGTCTTAAAACCTTCTATTAACTGCAATGCTTTTTAATGAGGTGCTATCATGTATATTGGTCCCAAGATGGCTGCCAACACTTCTTGGATGAAGTGCTGACAGCCAATCAGATCTCACGATGAGGAGATGTGTGGTTAGGCTCCGCCCAGATATATATGTGATTTTACTTTTGATTTTCTCAGGAACTACTGAACGAATTTCCACCATTTAAGCAAAAGGCACGAGTCTGAACTGAGGACTACCTCTTTGCCAAATTTGGTGTAATTCCGTTCAGCACTTCGGGCTGTAGCTGCGTCAACAGGTCCTATGGGAAAATGCATGGGGAAAACGCGTTTTGGGACCCCCCTTTTTTCTCGGCCCCGCTTGACGAATCACCGTGAAATTTTCAGGATAGGAGCGGACCGGAGCTGGCCAAAAATTTGGAAAATTTCACGAAGATTCATCAATCGACGCCAACGTTATTCCAAATAGAATGTTGCGGATTTCCTATGGAAAATAGGTCCTAACTATAACTACCTACTTCCGACTGCCAGTAGGTAATATATATATATATTTCACAATCCAGTTCAGAGATGCTTGAAACAGGCACTGACTCTGTGGGGTTTTCGTCAAAGAAAATCCTTTATTCCTCAAAAAATGGCTAGAGACGCGTTTCGGCGGTCTTGCCGCCTTGGTCACTACTACAGGTACGTTGCCATATTGCTTGATTTAAATGCACCTTAATCAATTGTTTACATTGTTGCCATGACAAATAATTGCTCCTCATAGATATAAACAAAATCCTGTTGCTTAAGCACATATAGATGAATAAGTAAATAAACATATCACAGTATCAAACTTGTAACAGGAAAAATAATATGTTAAATACATCTTGGTACATATACTGCAATCTTGAAAAGCATATTTGATTCAAAACCGATAACTCTAATATATCAAGTGACCGACTAAGCTGTGTTTGCAGAACTGTTACAGTACTACCCCAGTGGGTATTGATATCTGTCTGCTCTTAATTGTTAGAACTGGTCATCTGATTGTATCGGTTGAAAATTGGATTAAAGTAAAAATTAGAAGGTGAAACTAAAAAATATTTTGTACAATAAAATAAAAAATATATGTATATAGTTAATTACATAATGAACATTACCTGTTCTATCTGGAAAGGGTGAAAGAAGGTCAGAGAAAACAAATTTTAGTTTTATTATTAACTACTCAATGCAGATGTACGTTTAAGGCTTCATCAGCATTCATTCCGTTTGGAATTTTACTGTCCAGCAGAATTATGTATCTCGATTCTAGTTTTCGCAAAAACAGTTGCCTATTTCCTCCCCTGTTGTTTTTGGGGACACTGTCTATTACAAAATAAGAAAGATCTTCACTTCTACCACTATGGACGGTGTTTGTATGTCTCGCAACCGGGTACGTAGGATCATCATTGTTTATGGCACGAAGGTGTTGCAAGATCCTTACATGTACCTGGTGAATGGTACTACCTACGTCCAATTTGTTGCAAGTGCAACTCAAAACATAAACCGCAAAATCCGTTTTGCAAGAATAGTTGCTGCGGATTTCAAAAGGGGTATTTCTGAATGGCAATGTCAGACTACGGACATTTGTGCCATATTTACATGCCTTGCATTTGGAACATTTAAAAAATCCCTTTTGTGGTTTAAGCCACTCGGTTCTTACATTCAACATGGGTGAGTTGCATACTAATTCCTGACGCATAGATTTAGCACGTCTGTATGTGATTTGAGGAGGTTTCTTACATGTCTCCCCTATTACCGGGTCATTGCGTACCAGCGGCCAGTGCCTCCTTAATATTTTGCGTAAATTATTGTGGTAGAGGTTGCATCCTGTGATTAGTCTTGGCGGTGTGTTCATCTCATTGCTTACAGTCAAATGTTGCGTGCTGGTCTCAGTGTGTAACAGATCTACTCTTTTGATCCCTGCACATTTATTTTCTGCCCTGTTCAAAATTTGTTTGTTATAGCCTCTGCCTGTTAGTCTTCGGAAGAGACCATCTTTTGCTTCGTTATAACTGGTGACTGTACTACAATTGCGCTTCATCCTTAAGCATTCTCCATATGGAATGCTGTCTATTAGTTTATTAGGGTGAAAGCTAGTCGCATGTAGGATGGAATTACCAGATGTAGTTTTTCTAAATGTCCTGGTCTCTATAACCCCATTCTCTATATACAATTCTATGTCTTAGAATTGAATAACCTCTCTACTAGTGGTACCAGTAAATTTGAGGTTCAAATTATTCTTGTTGATGTCATTAACAAATTTTGTGGCAGTTTTCTCAGAGTCTTGACATAGAATGAAAACATCGTCTATGTATCTCACATACATTTTAACATTTTCTGACATTTCCTGTGGATGTCATTGGGCTATACTTGGGCTACATCTGGGTTATATTTGGGCTACATTTGGGCTCTTTTGTCTCTGGTGGCCATCTTGGGAGATTTATTTGTTATGAAGTTTCCTAATTTCCTGCGGTCTTCTCAGTAGGAAATACTTTCAGTTTTTTACTTTGGTTCCATCAAGAAGGCATTCAGATGTGTCACACATTTGCCATAAATTCTGAATGTTAGCACTCTAGTTGCTCATTAGATCACTGTAGTAAAGATACTGCTCACCAGGGAAGTCTGCTGCTGGTATTCAAAGTGCATGTTTCAGTCTGCATGTCAGAATCTTTTTATGAAATAGAAGAGGATTTGAGAAGTCAAAATGTGCCCTAATTTTTCTTTCTGCAGCACTTATCATAATTTCTATGGCAAAATGAACCCCCTCATTTTGTTCCTTTGTAAATTAAATGTTTTAAGTGTTACCACTTTATTCCAATCAAGATGGCTTCAGGTGTGCCATACTTTTGTCATAAGTAAGACTGTTAGCGCTCTAGTTGTTCGTTAGAACACTCTGGGACATTCTGTCTTTGGGCTATACTTGGGCTACATCTGGGTGATATTTGGGCTACATTTGGGCTCTTTTGTCTCTGGTGGCCATTTTGGGAGACTTATTTGTTATGATGTTTCCTAATTTCCTCATTTACTACAGTCTCCTCAGTAGGAAATACTTTCAGTTTTTTACTTTGATTCCATCAAGAAGGCATTCAGATGTGTCACACATTTGCCATACATTCAGAATGTTAGCACTCTAGTTGCTTATTAGGACACTGTAGTAAAGCTACTGCTCACCAGGGAAGTCTGCTGCTGGTATTGAAAGTGCATGTTTCAGTCTGCATGTCAGAATGTTTTACTGAAATAGAAGAGGATTTGAGAAGTCACTCAAAATGTGCCCTAATTTTTCTTTCTGCAGCACTAATCATACTTTCTATGGCAAAATGAACCCCCTCATTTTGTTCCTTTTTAAATTAAATGTTTTAAGAGTTACCACTTTATTCCAACCAAGATGGCTTCAGGTGTGCCATACGTTTGTCATAAGTAGGACTATTAGCGCTCTAGTTGTTCTTTAGAACACTCTGGGAAGCTGCAGTAGAACACAAAGGAATCAACTGACAGTCTCTGCCCTTGTTGGATGTACATGTTTTTCGGAGAATGTCAGACTTCATTCTCACATGATTGGGAAAGATAATGTGAATTTACAGAAAATATGCTCTCATTTTAGCTTATAGATCACCTTCCAAACCTCTGTGGGAAAAGCATGAGAAAATTGCTTTCTCTCAAACATGATTCATGATATCACAGCAGAAGGCTTTTTCACATGGTAAAATCACCTTAGAACACACCACAATTCCTAAAATGAGTATGGTGCCATCAACAAATGATTTATAATGTAACTAAAGTCTTAAAACCTTCTATTAACTGCAATGCTTTTTAATGAGGTGCTATCATGTATATTGGTCCCAAGATGGCTGCCAACACTTCTTGGATGAAGTGCTGACAGCCAATCAGATCTCACGATGAGATGTGTGGTTAGGCTCCGCCCAGATATATATGTGATTTTACTTTTGAATTTCTCAGGAACTACTGAACGAATTTCCACCATTTAAGCAAAAGGCACGAGTCTGAACTGAGGACTACCTTTTTGCCAAATTTGGTGTAATTCCGTTCAGCACTTCGGGCCGTAGCTGTGTCAACAGGTCCTATGGGAAAATGCATGGGGAAAACGCGTTTTAGGACCCCCCTTTTTTCTCGGCCCCGCTTGACGAATCACCGTGAAATTTTCAGGATAGGAGCGGACCGGAGCTGGCCAAAAGTTTGGAAAATTTCGCGAAGATTCATCAATCGACGCCAACGTTATTCCAAATAGAATGTTGCGGATTTCCTATGGAAAATAGGTCCTAACTATAACTACCTACTGGTGACTGCCAGTAGGTTATATATATATATATATATATTTCACAATCCAGTTCAGAGATGCTTGAAACAGGCACTGACTCCGTGGGGTTTTCGTCAAAGAAAATCCTTTATTCCTCAAAAAATGGCTAGAGACGCGTTTCGGCGGTCTTGCCGCCTTGGTCACTACTACAGGTACATTGCCATATTGCTTGATTTAAATGCACCTTAATCAATTGTTTACATTGTTGCCATGACAAATAATTGCTCCTCATAGATATAAACAAAATCCTGTTGCTTAAGCACATATAGATGAATAAGTAAATAAACGTATCACAGTATCAAACTTGTAACAGGAAAAATAATATGTTAAATACATCTTGGTACATATACTGCAATCTTGAAAAGCATATTTGATTCAAAACCGATAACTCTAATATATCAAGTGACCGACTAAGCTGTGTTTGCCGAATTGTTACAGTACTACCCCAGTGGGTATTGATATCTGTCTGCTCTTAATTGTTAGAACTGGTCATCTGATTGTATCGGTTGAAAATTGGATTAAAGTAAAAATTAGAAGGTGAAAGAAAAAAATATTTTGTACAATAAAACAAAAAATATATGTATATATTTAATTACATAATGAACATTACCTGTTCTATCTGGAAAGGGTGAAAGAAGGTCAGAGAAAACAAATTTTATTTTTATTATTAACTACTCAATGCAGATGTACGTTTAAGGCTTCATCAGCATTCATTCCGTTTGGAATTTTACTGTCCAGCAGAATTATGTATCTCGATTCTAGTTTTCGCAAAAACAGTTGCCTATTTCCTCCCCTGTTGTTTTTGGGGACACTGTCTATTACAAAATAAGAAAGATCTTCACTTCTACCACTATGGACGGTGTTTGTATGTCTCGCAACCGGGTACGTAGGATCATCATTGTTTATGGCACGAAGGTGTTGCAAGATCCTTACATGTACCTGGTGAATGGTACTACCTACGTCCAATTTGTTGCAAGTGCAACTCAAAACATAAACCGCAAAATCCGTTTTGCAAGAATAGTTGCTGCGGATTTCAAAAGGGGTATTTCTGAATGGCAATGTCAGACTACGGACATTTGTGCCATATTTACATGCCTTGCATTTGGAACATTTAAAAAATCCCTTTTGTGGTTTAAGCCACTCGGTTCTTACATTCAACATGGGTGAGTTGCATACTAATTCCTGACGCATAGATTTAGCACGTCTGTATGTGATTTGAGGAGGTTTCTTACATGTCTCCCCTATTACCGGGTCATTGCGTACCAGCGGCCAGTGCCTCCTTAATATTTTGCGTAAATTATTGTGGTAGAGGTTGCATCCTGTGATTAGTCTTGGCGGTGTGTTCATCTCATTGCTTACAGTCAAATGTTGCGTGCTGGTCTCAGTGTGTAACAGATCTACTCTTTTGATCCCTGCACGTTTATTTTCTGCCCTGTTCAAAATTTGTTTGTTATAGCCTCTGCCTGTTAGTCTTCGGAAGAGACCATCTTTTGCTTCGTTATAACTGGTGACTGTACTACAATTGCGCTTCATCCTTAAGCATTCTCCATATGGAATGCTGTCTATTAGTTTATTAGGGTGAAAGCTAGTCGCATGTAGGATGGAATTACCAGATGTAGTTTTTCTAAATGTCCTGGTCTCTATAACCCCATTCTCTATATACAATTCTATGTCTTAGAATTGAATAACCTCTCTACTAGTGGTACCAGTAAATTTGAGGTTCAAATTATTCTTGTTGATGTCATTAACAAATTTTGTGGCAGTTTTCTCAGTGTCTTGACATAGAATGAAAACATCGTCTCTGTATCTCACATACATTTTAACATTTTCTGACATTTCCTGTGGATGTCATTGGGCTATACTTGGGCTACATCTGGGTGATATTTGGGCTACATTTGGGCTCTTATGTCTCTGGTGGCCATCTTGGGAGATTTATTTGTTATGAAGTTTCCTAATTTCCTGCGGTCTTCTCAGTAGGAAATACTTTCAGTTTTTTACTTTGGTTCCATAAAGAAGGCATTCAGATGTGTCACACATTTGCCATAAATTCTGAATGTTAGCACTCTAGTTGCTCATTAGATCACTGTAGTAAAGATACTGCTCACCAGGGAAGTCTGCTGCTGGTATTCAAAGTGCATGTTTCAGTCTGCATGTCAGAATCTTTTTATGAAATAGAAGAGGATTTGAGAAGTCAAAATGTGCCCTAATTTTTCTTTCTGCAGCACTTATCATAATTTCTATGGCAAAATGAACCCCCTCATTTTGTTCCTTTGTAAATTAAATGTTTTAAGTGTTACCACTTTATTCCAATCAAGATGGCTTCAGGTGTGCCATACTTTTGTCATAAGTAAGACTGTTAGCGCTCTAGTTGTTCGTTAGAACACTCTGGGACATTCTGTCTTTGGGCTATACTTGGGCTACATCTGGGTGATATTTGGGCTACATTTGGGCTCTTTTGTCTCTGGTGGCCATTTTGGGAGACTTATTTGTTATGATGTTTCCTAATTTCCTCATTTACTACAGTCTCCTCAGTAGGAAATACTTTCAGTTTTTTACTTTGATTCCATCAAGAAGGCATTCAGATGTGTCACACATTTGCCATACATTCAGAATGTTAGCACTCTAGTTGCTTATTAGATCACTGTAGCAAAGCTACTGCTCACCAGGGAAGTCTGCTGCTGGTATTGAAAGTGCATGTTTCAGTCTGCATGTCAGAATTTTTTACTGAAATAGAAGAGGATTTGAGAAGTCACTCAAAATGTGCCCTATTTTTCTTTCTGCAGCACTAATCATACTTTCTATGGCAAAATGAACCCCCTGATTTTGTTCCTTTTTAAATTAAATGTTTTAAGAGTTACCACTTTATTCCAACCAAGATGGCTTCAGGTGTGCCATACGTTTGTCATAAGTAGGACTGTTAGCGCTCTAGTTGTTCTTTAAAACACTCTGGGAAGCTGCAGTAGAACACAAAGGAATCAACTGACAGTCTCTGCCCTTGTTGGATGTACATGTTTTACTGAGAATGTCAGACTTCATTCTCACATGACTGAGAAAGATAATGTGAATTTACAGAAAATATGCTCTCAGTTTAGCTTATAGATCACCTTCCAAACCTCTGTGGGAAAAGCATGAGAAAATAGCTTTCTCTCAAACATGATTCATGATATCACAGTAGAAGGCTTTTTCACATGGTAAAATCACCTTAGAACACACCACAATTCTTAAAATGAGTATGGTACCATCAACAAATGATTTATAATGTAACTAAAGTCTTAAAACCTTCTATTAACTGCAATGCTTTTTAATGAGGTGCTATCATGTATATTGGTCCCAAGATGGCTGCCAACACTTCTTGGATGAAGTGCTGACAGCCAATCAGATCTCACGATGAGATGTGTGGTTAGGCTCCGCCCAGATATTCCAAATAGAATGTTGCGGATTTCCTATGGAAAATAGGTCCTAACTATAACTACCTACTGGCGACAGCCAGTAGGTAATATCTCTCTCTCTCTCTCTCTCTATATATATATATATATATATATATATATATATATATATCAGTCAATGTTGCTCCCCAGGCGCGGCTGCCTCCTCGTAGCCTCTGATCCAGAAAACACAGACACGGACCGTTTTCTTCGTGCGAAAATGTATTAGCTTATCCGCAAGTTTGTCGCCATAACGTTTCGGCTCCCCTAGAGCCTTGTTCACATGACGTATATATATATACATATATATACACAAACCTTAGTGCCAAAATCCAGATCCATGAACATGCATGCTTTACTTTATATGTTTTCTACTGACCAGGGTTCTGGGTACTTGCTGGGTGTGCACTAGAAAGCTTCAACGGGTCCCTTACTTTTCATAGAAGCTTAATCAAGCAGTCCAAGCCTAGGTCATGGGATGTGCCTGATGGTTGGAACTATAAATAGTATAACTTCATCAATACAATTACAATAAAACAGAGGTCCACCAGGGTTATTACTTTAAACTTTAACTGCACCTTAAAAGTGACACACAGCTAAAATTAAATCAATAGATAAAAGTAAAAACACTTTATCTGAAAACAGTATGAAGTTGTAACTCCTACATTTCCTGTTCGCGGTTGCTGTGCTATTTCGGAGATCTGTGCCATTCGCAACACACTGTTCGGGTGGCAAAGGAATCATGCAAAGAATTTGTTGCTGAAAAGTTAGGATGTTTTTGGTAATCACACCTTGTGGCTATACAACTGCCACACTAATCTGATCAACACAGCTACACCGGACCTGGTGAAGATTGCACAGAATGTTCCACAACGCAACAACGTGCAGTATTTTCCAAGTTTGTGTAAGAGGCACTGACATGCATATCAAAAATAATAATGTAGAAAAATATAAAGTGAAATATATTATATAATAGGTGCATTTTCCATTTATTCAGTGTGCGTAATGTACTTGTTAATTCATTACCCAAGCCAAGGATTAGAAAAATGGTGCAGAAGATTAGAAATGTGCATACATTCTGTTTACTGAAACAATCGCAATGGACCGCACTCCGCTAGCCCCTCCTCCGGGTCGCCCCTGGGGAAGCTGGTACATGGAGTTCTTGAGTGGTTCACCCCAGTGGGTGCAAGTAAGTACTTGTTGAACTGATGATCTCTAACATGAAGTTCTTGAGTGGTTCACCCCAGTGGGTGCAAGTAAGTACTTGTTGAACTGATGATCTCTAGACCTGATACATGTCCCGGGTTTTAGAATATCGCCCGAGACATGGCTCGGGTTTCGGGATAACTTCCCTCCTCAGTAGAGAAAATAGTTAGGGGTGGAAAAGAGGGCCGCCAAACAACCGTCAAAGGCTTCGTTGCCCGCACAGGCACGCAGGTGCGCCGTCCAGGAGCTCGTCAGCTCAAAGCTCGAGGGAGCCATATTTGTAGAAACAATCGCAATGGACCGCACTCCGCTAGCCCCTCCTCCGGGTCGCCCCTGGGGAAGCTGGTACATGGAGTTCTTGAGTGGTTCACCCCAGTGGGTGCAAGTAAGTACTTGTTGAACTGATGATCTCTAACATGAAGTTCTTGAGTGGTTCACCCCAGTGGGTGCAAGTAAGTACTTGTTGAACTGATGATCTCTAGACCCGATACATGTCCCGGGTTTTAGAATATCGCCCGAGACATGGCTCGGGTTTCGGGATAACTTCCCTCCTCAGTAGAGAAAATAGTTAGGGGTGGAAAAGAGGGCCGCTAAACAACCGTCAAAGGCTTCGTTGCCCGCACAGGCACGCAGGTGCGCCGTCCAGGAGCTCGTCAGCTCAAAGCTCGAGGGAGCCATATTTGTAGAAACAATCGCAATGGACCGCACTCCGCTAGCCCCTCCTCCGGGTCGCCCCTGGGGAAGCTGGTACATGGAGTTCTTGAGTGGTTCACCCCAGTGGGTGCAAGTAAGTACTTGTTGAACTGATGATCTCTAACATGAAGTTCTTGAGTGGTTCACCCCAGTGGGTGCAAGTAAGTACTTGTTGAACTGATGATCTCTAGACCCGATACATGTCCCGGGTTTTAGAATATCGCCCGAGACATTCTGTTTACTTGTGCAGGAGATGTCTACAACATGTCAATCGTGCAGCAATAAGCATTCCATGACCCCTGGGTAGTGTAAAAGGGCAAGTTTATTAGGACATGGTTGCATAAACTTATAACTTAAAAAGCACGATCCCCCAACATCACCCGTCCAATCACCTCTCAGAGCAACATTCAAACCCCAACTGTCCTTTCTCATTCGATTCTTTCCCAACAAGGTACCGACCCAGCTGTTCTCCCCCCCCAAGGTGTGTAAGAGCCTGCATGTGACTTTTCAGCCCCCAAGAGTTCCTCCCCACTGGCTAGCCTGGTAACCCGTCCTACCCTTGGCATACGACACACTTTGCACCCCCCCAATCTCCACACTCCCTTGACCCTCTCCCAAGTAGGGTGGGTGGGTGGACAAGAAAACCTACTCTACGCTGACTCCACCCTGGTGATGCACAGGGACCGAAAGAGGCCGTTAATGCCTCATATGGCCCTTATATGTGCTTAATTGACCTGCCACTTCCCCCCATAAAGGCCTATCCCCAACCATGTACTGTCCCCAATGCACAAATACCACCGGGGAAAGACTAGATTGCGTCTTCCTTTCCCCGGGGGCTGCCATTCTAGTGTCAATGTCTGGCGAAAAATAGGAAAAAGGATATAATAATTCAGAACGTAAGAGGGCAGTGCTGTTTTACTTAATTTGATAAAGATGTTTGATGACAGTAGAAAATCAAGGCTGCTGAATATATACAGTAAATCAATTTAGCCAAGTACATATTAGCTAGATGTAGCCGCAATGACAAGTGAGATTTCCAATTTAGCCTAGAGTTAGCTTTGTATAATCTGGTTTTATAAATACCAACCACATTGTACTTTGTTAGGCAGGATGTACCACTCACATGCTATTCACAAATATAGACAGAAGAACTGAAACTACAATTGTGCAACTTGCTGAACCAAATGAATACATTTTCCAGGGGCGTAGCTTGCTCAGGAAGTTTGTGGTAGTGTGTGTGTGTGGGGGGGGTTCAGATTTTTCAACAATCACACTGGCACATAATATTAAAATACATAATACAACAAGCGGGGTGCATGAGAGGGGCTAAAGGAGCAGTGGAAAGAGATATAAATGCAGATTAATACAGGTAGGAAGGGAGAGAAAACACAATGGGGTATATTCACATGAACGTGTGATAACTACCGCAAGAGTAGCCTAACGCAACTTCCAACATCGCAGCCCAACGTGGGAAAAAATATGCCGTGCCAACCAAGTATTCACAACGCGGCGGTAGCATGCAATAGTCACCAGATAACGAGTCAACTGGCCGTGCAAAATCCAACGCCACGCCACAAAAATGCAAAACACGAACGCAAAAAAACATGCGACGAGGCCAACGCAGTACAAAAAGTCACGAAAACCAGCCACAGGCCTGCAAATACCACGTGTCTGGCGGGCAAATGTACCACAAAAAACACAGAAACAATACACCAGAAACAAGCCAAAGCACGTAGCAAGATGGATGCAAACTGACCCAGTGCAGAGGCCAACGCGAATCCCACAACCCCCACAGACGACCAGCAAGGAACAATGGGATCGGGGAAGGAGAAGAGGGAGAGGGAGAAGGGGAGCAGACCGCAGGAAAACAAGACCAGCGTCACAGAGGTGACAGAACACTACCAGCAACTGACCCACAAGCAGACCACCTGGAATGCAGTTGGAGTGCCGAGGAGGCCAATCCAGGAGGCCAAGAGGTGCTGGCATGACGTGACAACCGAAACCAGGCACAAACCCGCTGCCAACAGGAAGGCAGCAACGGCGACAGGAGTTGGCAGTCCAGCAACACAGGAGGAGCTAGAGGAAACCGAGGCCACAATCATCAGTGTGGAGACGGTGCAAGGAGTAGGGAGTATGGACACAGCTCGAGAGGACCGGACAACATCAACAGGGTGAGTAATGAACAGGGACTGGGGGGACGGGTGGAGATGGGCACTATGGCAAACATGTGCAACGAGGCGTAGCACACTGCACACCCATAATCACCCAGGATCATGTCCCTCATCCCCTTGGCACACTGCAATACACACACATAGCAAGAACAGCACACCCTCATTGACGACAACGTGGTACAATGCGCCCTAGCCGACCAACAGAGGACACAACTGGCTCCGCACATGCACAGAAACATGCCTACTACATCTGACAGAGCAGGAAACTGTGAAATGGAAATGTACGCGTACGACCCCACATCCGTCATGTAGTCCAAATGTACACTGTCCCGCAGCAGGATTCAGCACCTCACGAACGGTCACAATGTACATTGTCATACAGTCTGCAAGAAGACCAGAACAATGCACAAACATACATGTCAACACAATGTCAACATGCATCTTCCCTTCACATTGCAGAGGGGCACACAACACCTCCAGCAGAGCACACAAGACAACACATCTGTGATGCCGGAGAGGACCACCACACCTTCGACACCGACACCCTACAACAGCCCATGGACATCCCACGCAACCCACCACCAGGACCCGGGCAGACAAGCCACTCAGAGGAGGACACAGAGCCTACAACAGACCACACAGCAGGAAGCACATGCAAGCACAGCTGGCTCATGACAATTCACCACCCACACATGGCACCCCGTTGCCATGTGTCAGCACGCCAAAAGAAGGTGGCCGAACAGGTGTGGTTGGGGTCTGAACCCATGGAAGGCGAACTAGATCACATTCGTTGGTGTCCATTACACTTCAGGGACCACCCACACCCCACAAAGGAGACCCACACAGCCATAGAGACACATGCAGATGCACATTCACAGTACAGAACCACGCCCAGGGGCACGCAAATAGCAGTCGCACACCCACGTCGGCTCTGTCTACGACGGTCCAGCCCACTCCCCTTATGAATTGAGTGGGTGACGACAAAACTACATGGCCAAGCTCCAACCCGCTGCTTACGGTGACATGTCTGCATCGGCTGTAAACAGCACAATGTAATGTCGTAGGGCCCAGGGCCCTCATTCATACCACAAGACCACAGGGACACACGCATATATCATGTTGAACTGTCTACGGGCATGTACGCCTGGCCCCTTTATTGGCAGGGCCACATGCACAGTGACGCCTGTGCTGGATGTGTGTGGGGTGAGTGTTAACCAGCCCGCACGGAGTGCTTGGTGCTGGCAACCACTTGAACAGTGGACACCAGTGCAATGGGAACTGAAAACACCTGCATAAGAGTCAACTGCTGAGCAACATGGAGAGAGATGGAGAAAGTCCAGAGAACACACAACATGCAAACAGAAGTGTCCATGAGTTGCGGTGCACTGTGGTTGGGGCAGTAGAGATGAGCGTGCTCATGTGAACAAAAAGTCTCGGATTGTGTCCCTTCGAGATATTCCTGATGCAGATGCAGTGTGGTGTGTGAGACCTGCATCAGCTTCCTCAACAACGTCCCAGGTCTCCCACACTGCTTGAGATGCGATTACTGCGCAGTCTCTCCACTGCACAAAACACAATCAGTAACGGACGATGGCTTGTGGGGCACTGAGTCAGTGGCACCTGGAGTGCTAAGCAGGGTATCAGTCTGATGATGGCATCCACAACAGGTGTTTTTCAACTCCGTAGGTTTGTCAAGACCACCGTTTCGACAGATGGCAGTTGGAGGTTGTCCTGACGGAGGTGGCGTGTGCCTCATGCGGTAATGCTACATCCGGGACGCTCAGGACTCGATTTGATGAGTGAGCCCTGGTGGTCTGCAGTTGAGGCCGGAGGCAGCGGAGAGTGCAGGGCCACATGCAAATGGCATCGAAGACCCCAGGACCACCGTCACAGAGGTCATCCAATATTCAATCAGACAGGGTCCCTGATGTCAGCTGCACAGAGTTAGTGGCCCCGGATGCACAGCAGCCGGCACAGGCACCCTGTCACGGGAAGGTGACTTGCGGTGCAGTCAGATGGGCCAATCGACCTGAGCGGGTCCTCATCAATGTCCGAGGTGTATGTTGGGGACTGTTGCGGAGGACAGTGGAAGGTGTCCTCCAAGGCATGAGGCGAAAGGTATGTTATCCGGGAGCAGCAAATGGTGGGCTGGAATGCCACGGTCTCGTTTTCGCCACAAAGTCAGTATAACCGCCATGATGGAGACGACAAACCCAGGTCCATGTACTCAGTTGCCCCCAAAGTCCAACCAGAAAGTGACCATGGGTCTCGGGGAATAGACATCTTGGCACCGGGGCTGAAAGGGGATGCAGTCTGCGATGAGGCCTGTACAATGACATGAAGTCTTACATAAATAAATTGAGGCTGAATTCGAAGGGGTGTGTGACCTATTTGACCGCGGTGTAGGCCGGGGGCAGCGGTCAGCAAGGGCCCACAGCCAGCTGTCGTTGGCAATCGATGCACAGAGTTAGTGGCAACAGGGCAGTTGTCGGTAGTGTTCGATCTCCTCCGTGATGATGATCCTATTCCCTCCGGGCTGCAACGCGTCATCCTTTCACACCTCTCCTTGCGTGTGTGGTTTTGTAATATGCCGTTGAACAATCGATGTTCAGTTCCAGTTCTGTGACCTACTCGTGCGCAGCGTAGGCCGAGGGCAATAGTCCGCGAAGGCCAACAGACACGTGTGGTTGTAATTCTATGCACAGACTTGGTGGCACCACATCGAAGGGAGTATAGTGACATGAACTCTGCATTAAATAATGTTCACTGCCATGGTGTAATCAAGACTCAGTTCCAAATGGGTGACCTACTTGACCGTGGTGTAGGCCGGAGGCGGCAGTAGAGCACGTCAACGAGAAAGCACTACAGCGGGCCTCTGTCGTGGAGCCAGTGATGGTCTGAGGAGGCTGTCAATGTCGCGGGCCTCAGGCTTGGAGCTTGCGCCTGCATGTGGTGGGCCCTCCGTGACACACGCCGGTGTCGGCAGGTGATCAGTGTGGCCTGGCGGTGCAGGGGCGGGCCTGACGGGTTTGGGGTCCAGCGGTCCGGGGTACGGCATGCACACAGGATCGCAGGCAACTCCGCTCACAAGGACGGCGTCGGGCACATGGCATGGTGAGCGGTGCCACCCTGGCAGAGACGTTGGGCTTTCTGGAAAAGGACTATGCCCAGGGCTATGCGCTTTTTATTCACACCCCTACGCTGGCCTGGTGTACGCCGGGCCATCCCACTCCGCTCACTTTTACAGGGGGGACGTAACAGGCAACATTTCGGCAACATCACCCACTGGCCGGGGTGACACGGTTGCGTCCACTGTCCACTACACTCCATACACCAGAGGTCTATGTCGCCATGGATATGGGTGTGTTCTGCATACTGCGGTCTGTCCAGCACATCTCCGCCACTCTTGGCATTGTGTACTTTCCCAATCATGGTTCTCATGCATTCTTCACACATGCCTGGTTGCCACCTCTCCCCACAATCGGCTATTGTGTGGCAGAGGTGCCATGCCGTTGATGGCTCATGTTCACGGCTTGCCCAGGTTTCCATTGTGAGTTGTCCTGTCATGTCTGGTGTGTGGGCATGTTGTTTTGCATGTTGGTTTTGTTTTTGTGACGTGTGCATTGCCAGAGTTGTGAGTTGCATGGTTGTGGAGTTGAGGTCAGTGGGGTGTTCATTTGGAACTTTCCATGGGGCTGTCCATTTCCCTTGGTGCCATCCTGGGGACGCTGGTTGCTGATGGACTGTTGGAGGATGGAGGAATCGTGCACAGTGGCTGGGTATTTGGAGGCGAGGTTGATGGAGGTTCCACGGTGTTCGGTTGTTGCCTGCACATTGATGTGAGACGTGTACTTTCTGTTGTGGTGATTGTGTGCTGTGTTGGCAGGGGGCACAGGTATGACATGTGTGCTGTGGATTGCCCCCAACAAGTGCGTGCATCCAGATATGGCGTATGGTCCTTGCTTGGTCTCCAGCGGATCTTACGCATTATGTTTGACGTATTGGGCTTGGGGTACCAGGCTGTGGTGATGTCCAGGACAGGTGTGAGTGACTTGGATGTGGCTGGCTGTGTGACTCCTCCGACTGTGGCAGGTGTTGGTTGGAGGTACCAGGGGCCAGCAGGTGCAGCACAGCCAGCAGCTTTGTGTGGGATGGGATGTTGGTTGTCCGCTGTGTTGGTGCAGTCGGCCTGTTGGGCGTTGTTGGTCATGATACGTGCGCGGGTTCTCCTTTTGAGCCTGTATTGGGCAATGACATTGTCAGGTGTTGGGTCTGTGAGGCTGGTGTGTTTCCTGGGGGGTCCGCTGTCTTTGTCAGCGCTGCCAGGGTGGTGATCCGGGAGGGGGGGTATTCCGGGTGCTGTATGCGGTCCTGGGGTGGTGGCGGTGGTTGTTGTGGCCCTTTCGGGCTGCATGACCTGTGGCTCTATGGCATCTGCTGCCCTTCCGATGTGGCTGTGGGCTGGGCTCCCTTTTGTGGTGCAGGCTGCGGTCCGACTCAGCATCAGGTCAGAGCAGGTGTTATTTTCCTGCTAACGCACCTTATCGCCTGTTTTGTGTTCTTATCGCAGTTCTGGCTGTTCGTTGTGAATGTTGTGGAGTTGTGTTGTCGTGGCTTTTGGCACGGGAACGCCTACTCTGCATCTCATTAGCGATAGTTGTGGGGGTCATCCGTGGCGATGTTTTTTGCAGCTGCTATCGCGGGTAAACTGATGCTGTGGACTGTTAACACCAGCTTGTGATTGGGGCGATAAGTTTATCGCAACTTTGGCTGTGATAAAGTGCTGTTAAGTCGGCGATAGTTCCTTGTGAATATGCCCCAATATTTTGTAAAATACACAACATTTTTGTTGACATTTAGAACAGAGAGGGAGAGAGTGTGTGCGATTTTATCTGCGTTTCCTGATGAAATCCGACAGACACCTCACCAGACCCGACTGAAAGTTTTCCCAGAAAATATATTTACTGGGGGGCTTAACACCCCCAAAGCTATGCCCCTGACATTTTCTAATCAAATATGTGTGTTCATATAAAAAGCTGACTTTTGCTATTAAGGCCTGTGCGGCTGTGCTTCTCAAAGGTGAGCAAAATCAGCTGCTTTGCATCGTCTTCCTCCAATTTCAAAATAGTTTTCAATACGTACTGCATTTTGTTGTTGCCGGGATAAGAACATTTGAAGAATTTCTAATCGAAACAAACATTCAAGATACATTTCTCTTGATATTGAACATACTTAGTTCACTGGAAATAAAACATAAAAGAGAAGCCCGAGGGCGATATCAAAATCTTGATCTTAATTGAGGCTCCCTGTTTTCCCTTTATACTGATTTTTACGCATAAATACAGACAGAAAATAATTTTCTTGTCTGTATTTATTTTTAAATGTGGATAAAAACGGAAATTGGGTGCTTTTTGAGTGATTCTAAATACACTTTGCCATGACTGCTAGGCCAATAACTGTGTGGATTGATAGGTAAGGGGGTTTAAAAATAACATAATTTTAGTAAAGAGGCTTAAACAGCAGTAGATATGCACAAGGCTGATACTGAAATGTGCATATTTTCATATAAGTGCATTGATTTATCTTCTGCGGGTGTTCATATCACTGAAACCTGGCAGGCATTCAAGCATAACTGTATATTTATTGGTTAAATAAATGTGGAAATATACCAGTTTCAGCTTTCACAAAACCCATCATGAGTATGGATAAATACAGATAAAGTTGACAAAAATGTCAAGAAAAAAAAATACCATAAAACCGGGAGCTCTAATCTTAACATATGTTTATACATTACACAGTGGGCGATAGTTATGGTTATGTTTAGGTCAGAGTTGGCACTGAAAGGACATTTTTATTTTATGAATATCTTTGGCACCATTTGCGGAATGGCCACAAACCTTTCCCAGAGAAAACTCCTCCGATTTGCGCATATCCGTCAAACAGGGATGGTCGAAAAGTGGTTTTTCTTATTGTAATAGGATTCCCCCCCAAAAAATGGCTGCACGGAAGTACACCAAACTTGGCATGACAGTAGTACTTTATTTTCAATGCTGTGGCTTTGCTTGGATTGGCATACACCCATTCACTAATTTTCGAGGAATTAATGAGCAGATTAAACTTGAAAAATAAAAAAAGTCTGATTCGAAGTTTTTTTGCATCATCCATTTTGGTTCTGCAAACCTAAAGCTGGGCCTGCAGACTCAAAGCTTCTGATTGGCTGGCTTCAACCCAGAAAACTCTGTAGTGGCTGCCATTGAGGGATGCAGGGCTCAGGCCTCACGTCCTGAAAATAAACCTAAAGGAACCAGAACAGAGCAGGTGAATATCAGTTGACTGCCTAACTCAATGGGAGCCCTAAAGAGACCCACATTAAGCTAAAATACAGACATGTACACTTGTCACATGGTTCATTGACCCTAAGACATGATCAGCGGAGCTAGCTCTACTCCTACGTCCATGAACCTTGCCACTTGGTTTGCCAACCCCTGCAAGGGCTCATGAGTCTTTGAAGAACCACTCCTTGAGTTTGAAAACAGAAAACAGAGTTTACAACGAGGTTTTTACCTCGTTTTGCCTTAACCACACATTTTTTTGCACGCATATTTTTACCACGTGCATACCTTTATAACGCATGCTTTTACCAAGCACTTAAGGTAAGTTGGGGGGAGTGGGGGTCTCCCTCCACAAATACATTGTTATTATATATAAAAACAATGCGTGGTAATGGCATACGTTGTAAAAGCATATGCGTGGTAAAAAATGTGTGAAAAATTCATACAATGTATTTACCTGCGTTGTACCGTCGTACAACCTTTGAAACCCAGTTTCAGGGTATGAGATGCACACTAGCTCATGGAACTTTGATGGATTTCCTACCAGTCCACAAACCCTTTGGGAGGTCTAGCAAGAGACCACACATTTCTGTGGTTTTAATAACCCAAACAGGGGTCCACGAATGCCAGGCCCAGCGGACCACCCTTCCAACCCCTAGTTAAAGGCTATGTACAGCAGGGATTTGCCTGCTGCAGATTTTGGCAGCACAGGCTGACCATTGGCCAAACCCAGCTGCGACTTGACAGAAGCCATGTACAGTTGTGGTGGGCCTCCCGCAACAGGTAGGGAGCAGCAGTTAGAAACATCAAGACAGTATGCATTACTTATGGTCAGAGTAGATATGGAGCCACTCAAGCTAAATGGATATAGGCATTAGGTACACTTATGGACTCTTTCATTTTAGTTATTAAGAACATTATGGGCCCAATTCACATAGGTAAACTGAGATGAAAGTCTAACTTTATGACTTTCGGTATTCACACAGGGCCTTTATGAGAAGTAAAGTTAGACTTTTGTCTCAGTTTAACTTATGTTTTGGTCTTAAGTATAACTGAGACCAAAATTTAAGTTAAACTGAGACAAAAGTCTCACTTTACTACTCATAAATGCCCTTTGTGAATACCGAGTCATAAAGTTAGACTTTCGTCTCAGTTTACCTATGTGAATCGGGCCCTATATCTTAAATACTGATTTAACGTAATTAATACTGAATGCAGATTTAAGTAATGCTCTATACTTTTAAGATAAAAGCCACAATGCGAAGTAGAATGTGACAGCCCTCTTTCAACTCCGGAATATCAAGGTGCTTAGAAGGAAGAACATTGTTTCCGAATGAGCACATTTTTGTCTGCTTCCATCTTGCTCACTTGGAAGATTAAATTAGGCTATGTCGATCTTTGAAAATATTTTTGGTGGAGTACTGCCAACAGTGTTTGTATGGACTTGGAAAACGTTTTTAAAGCCAGTATTGTTTTGTGATTGACTGAACTGAACTTAATTATGTACCCTTCTGCGGAGTGACATTCTCTCATTCCGTCTTAAGACTTTGATTTGGCTTTCTGAACATATTATCAACTGGATTCAACAATATTCAAGGTAGTTGAAGGATTAGCTTCTGTATGCATATATCATTACACTCAGGGGAGTAGACTGACACATATTCCACAGTATATGTTGCAGGTGAATCATTGATTCAAGCACACATAGCTGCTGAGTGTTACCCAACTCTAAAGTGTAAATCATACTGTTGTACCATAAGACATTGCAGTAATGTATGGAGTGTGAGGTACCTTTAAGAACTTGTTATGAGAGAGCAAGCTCCTGCTTGGCAGAGTGAGAACACTTGTGAACAGTACATGCATTCAGGTTGCTATGTTTCCTTTTAAGTTACTGCTTTATGGCCTGTGATGTTGTCTGCCATCGGACAGGGTGTGTGGAGGCTCCTAATTTATTACCTTGTACTTCACAAAATAAACACTGTACTTATCTTCGCTTGGCTTCTGAAGTCTCTATGTAACACATACACAGTATATTGTCTCAGTTTTGGAGTATGCTTGTTTATTCTCTATAGGATCCAAACACGTAAGACGATCCATACCAGATCCCAATTCCATTTCCCTTCTTTCTTCTCAGAAGTGGCTTTTAGCCCCCTTGAACAACAAGGTGGGTGAGACGGAGCCGCATTGAAGTCCAGACTTATGACAGTTTGCGAAGCCCACATTGACACACAGCCTGGGTGTCATGCATCCTTGAGTGAAATAGGGCTAGTTGTTGATGCCCTACAAAAAGATATGACTGAGGTACGATCAGTGAATCAAATCTTACATCAGCAGTTATCAGACGTTTTTCAACAATTAGATTGATAACAGCAGTTAGAAATCCTTTATCAGATGTAAAAGTTATTTTATCTAGTTTGTCTGTGTTGCAGTCTGTGACCGTTACCTCAGTGCCAACCACTACATTTCAAGTTCTGCCTACGCAGTTTAACTCTGAGTCTTACAGCAGCGCCTGATCGAGGCGTTGAGCAGTAGTTGAGCGTTCTCTTTCTTTGAGGTTGGATGTAGTATAGCATTAAAAAAAAACACTGTCATAAACCAAGCTTAATGTGATGTTATGGTTCGCTTTACAGTAACACTTATTCAACAAACACTCAGCTAGTTACTTTTAAGAACACAGTGATTTAAAGCACAGTTATAGGCATGAATTAAAACTGAAAGAATATTGAGGTTTGCACGTTATGGGTAGCTCCATAATCCATAACACACAACAGCCATGCTTGCAGACCAAATGCAATAATTATCACCCCACATTATTTATATCAAAAAGTAAAAAACACCTACAAACACATCATTAAATAACAACACATATATGAACCACTTAATAATACTACATTCATAGTCATCGCTTTTAAGTTGTATTTGGGTAATGTGATCCCACTTGTAAGATATTTGTAATTGCATTTGTCATATGGAGGGTGAGGTCAAGAGCACTGCGATTTTGTGTGCAATTTATGGTTTGCATGGCCTATTTTGTGAGTGGATTGCAGAGGTAAATATAACTTGTGAATGCTAGTTTTCTTCGATTTTAATTCATAATCACAACTTTACTTTAACTGTGTTTTTAAGTGAATATACGCATACTCAATTGAAAAACACAGAAACTCGCCAGGTATGTTTCTAAGTAATGAATGGTCCACCCCCGAAGGCAAGGGAGGAGGGTGTCACCTGCGACAGGATACTCAAGGAGCGTAGTAACGTCTCAAATGGATAAAGATGGGCAATTCACTAGGTTCAGAGGAGAACCAAATACATAGCAAAATTAAAAACAAGCGGGGATACAATACACGCAGGTTTTTATTTAGAAATTATGTTAATACATTTATTTGGGCTTCAAGTAATAAATCACGGAGCAAACAAGAAGACAATATGCACAAGAAAATTTGCAATAAACAAACAAGACAAATATGCCTGAACTGATAAAGATATTTAAATTAACAGATAAATTGTCTCTACCCCACGAAAGAGCTCTAAACAATAAGATAAACCTAAAGAACAAAGACATAAACATATACTTCCACCAGTCTTACCATTCATACAATCCGCATTCTCACAAAAGTCACATAAAACAGATTATATACATGCAATATATACAGAAGGCAGAAACCCACAGAAGATAAAGGGCAATAGTGCACCTAATTGGTGCTGTCAGGAGTTTGTCGCTCAAAGGTTTCTGGCTTGCACGGTGCCGACGTGCGTTTCGGTGCTGAGCTAACAAGTAGCCATCACCTTCCTCTGGGCACTGAAGACTTAAAAATTTGGAAAGAGAACATGGGTAGGGAGGACCAGGTGGGGGGGTTGTTTAACAGAATCTGCCTGGGTGCCAAATGTACAATTCTCATAAACAGCAGCTCCGTAAAGGTGAGGATCCAGTCGCAAACCAGTTCTCAGAGGATTCTCTAAAGAAAAAAGGCAGAACACAATGCCGATCGCACACAGATAAATGATGTCTCGAAGTGAAGATAGTCCAGGGCAAAGAGGTCTGAATAAAGGCGGATCTGGAAAAACGTATCTCACACAGGAAATAAGGAGGGTCCAGATATGGCGTGGGCTAACCACATCGACCACTCTCCTAAGGTCTCGTTTTAACTCCAGATAAGAAAAGTCAAATATCTCGTCTTCGAGATCCTGTGAAGACGAGCCCTGTCATCTACACGGAAGCTTTGGATGCCGGTATCCTGCAGCCGCTCTTGGAGAACGCTGTTTCCCTCCCGCTCCTTGGGACCATTTACTACGCCAGCCCAGTCCGCTCGTAGTCAGCTCCGGGACGGCAGTGCGTCTATTCTCGTTTTCTGAGAAATTTGACTTTTCTTAGCTGGAGTTAAAACGCAACTACGACTGTAGGCATTCCAGATTCCAGATTGGCAAAATCTGTTTTTCACATTGCTACTGCCTTATGCACTGAGGTAATCATTGCTGGTAATCTAGCATAGTGTGGCGACGTATGTAATCTTGTATGGTGTGTTCACTATTGCAACACTAAAATTAGTAGCTCAGGAAATCTTTTGTTGAACATAAGTAGCTCTTGTTCCAGAAGAGGTTGAAGACCTCTGATATAGTCAAATCACCATGGTGCAACCAATAACAAAATTACTCAAAATTACAGTTCATCCTTGGAAATTTTTTTGGGAATAACACAGTATTGGAGATCCACAAAAAAGATGATCTGCCATTTATGTCTTTTTCACCCATTGCCAGTATACAAGCCACTCCTTAAGCTTACCTAGGAATTCTCGTAATAGTCAATATTAGCACAGATGTCGTAGTCAACAAGCACGCATACAGGTAAAATTCAATACTGCAACACCAAAAATTTAAAATAGAGTATGAAGTACCCCTTTAAATTAAAGTGTGACCATAATCGAGTGTCCAAACTCCCACATCTTACCTATTCTGTATTGCGAAACCAATACATCTTGTCTATGAATTACCCAAATATGAGACTGTGATTTATATGAGATAATAATATCACCTATATGTGCATCAGCAGACAATCACAGTATAAGGACCATTCCACTCAATCACAACAATAATAAGGGACACATTCACAAGAACGCTTCGCGTGTTAGAGCAAAATCACCCCAACATACATATCAACATCGTTTAAGCATAAACTTAGTCTTGCATGTTAATGCAAACACAAAATAGAGCACAATACGACGTAACATCGCCACCCACGTTTTGCCATCACATCACAATCGTTGAAACACTAGCTAAGCCTCGCATATCAATCCAACAAGTCATTAGTTATTCAAAATCTAATTATCGTTATATAGTGAAGGGGAGTACTCCAGTCCACATGTGTATCCATCAGCATTTTACTTAGGCATCACCTTGAAACACCTATGCATACCTCCTGACTCTGACCACATTACTATCCTGGTAACCAATCACCTGCTACTTACGTGCATATAGCACCAAACAGTATATCGGTGCGTACTCCGTGGCCATCTTGTAACATATAGTCTAAGCCACGTTGTCTCACAATAAAATGTCCATTCTTCAGCCGTCCTTCACACTAGGTACTCGGGTATGTACCAAAAATACCCTGGTTCAATATGTGTTAACGCATAAGTGTTTCAAGATGGTGCCTAAGTTAAACGCTGACGGACACACGTGCGGATTGGAGTACTCCTTAAGATTACCAGTCAGTCCATGTTAGAAACTGTGCAAAGCATTAAGCATCAACTCTCCCATTCAAGGTCCTAAATTGTAACTAACTGCATGCCTCTTTTGGTTTTAAGACTTTAAGTAGGAGGCCACAAACATCCATATATTACTTCAAAATATAGGGCCAGATGTGCGACCCGTTTTTGCATGCGTAAACGGGTTTGCGAACCCGTTTGTGCATGCAAAAACATATTGGGTCATGTACATAGCCTATTTATCGAGTCTCAATTTTTTTGCGACATGCTAAATAGGTTTTGCAACTCGCTATTTGGAAGGGGAGTTCCCTTCCAAATAGCGAGTCTCAAAACATCGTACTAATGTTTTGCGACCGCGACTACTTCAAGTAGATGGTGATGCATTTGCAAATGGGAAGGTGACCCCTTCCCCTTTGCAAATGCTTGCAAAATAATTTTTGCCCATAAAAAATGAAACAAAACGTTTCGTTTAAAAAAAAAAAATGTATCCTGTTATCCTTTAAAGAAAATGGGCTGCATAAATTTTTTTTAAAAAGCTGCTTTATTAAAAAGCAGTCCCAGACAAGGTGGTCTGCTGATCCCAGGAGGCTACCATCCCTGGGAGGGCTGGCATTCACAATGGGCTCACAAATTGCGACATGCTCATTAATATTAACGATTGTGATAACAATGGGGTAACCCAGTATCCCTCAGAACCTGGGCAGTCGTATACAAAAATAACAATTGGTTCTGTCGGGTATAGAATATTTCTTAAACCATTAAACCATCATTGGTTTAATCACAGGAAAAGACAATTAATCAAAATTAACACACATTGAGACCATAAAGGGTATTCAAATTTTTTTATATAAATTGCTTCATTTATGAATACCCACATTCATTGGCTGTCAAGACATAAGAGTGAATTATAATTGTGACAAGGTGACATGTGGTGCTCAGTGCTGTGGTGAAAGTGCGTAATATACACAGTGACTTGTGAGAATCTTGATGATTACAGAAGGCCAGAAAAACAAATTTTCGAAAGTCTGCAGACTGATTGAGTAAGTCTTTATGCAGAGTCTTTCAACTGGTCCACGGGATTAATGTCGACGTTTCAACCCAAGGTAGGCATTACTGACTAGTCAATGCGGGTCTTCATCAGGACAGGGACAGTAGGGTGACAGCCTATGAGATAGTAAGGATTATGGTCAAGTGTGTTTGGAATATGGGATGCTTAGGCAGATCAAAGCATGCAAGGTGATGACTCACCTAAGAGAGCTCAATATAGCTCATGGAGTAGCAAGATGCTCGTACAGGAGCAACAGTATCCCGTGCAGCGTGGATGCTTCCTCAATGGAGATTTCTATTAAGGAGAATGAAACTATATAAGGGAATGGCCCATTGGTGGCTATGTGATTAACAAGCAATTCCATAAACGCTAAAGAGAACTCACTCGGTAATGGGATGTGATTAGTCTCTTCCCAGGTTGGTCTTGCAAATTCCAGAATAGATAAAGGGTTTAGATGGGGCTCAGGCAAAAGTCCTGTCTCCTCAGATCAAATTAATCCCTCTGAGGTTCTGTATAAACAAGAGGGGGAAAAAAGAAGGGAATAAAACTCTTCCGTGCCGATCGCATTTTAATTGGATGCCTGCAAAGTAGCGGGTCCACACTATTTAACCGCTCACCTTAGAAATGGGCCCAGAAATCCAGTTGCTTCAGGTAAGGGGGGGGCAGGCAGGCGTCCTGTCTCCTCAAATCCTATCTACGAGTGTACCGATACGCTAATGAACTGGTTGGGGCGCGTGTACGTGGCGTGGGCGACCGCGTCATGCGCTTGTTGGCAACCGCGTCATGCGCTTGTTGCTAGGAAACGCCCTCCGTGTATTACGCGACTCCGTTCTAAATAAAAAGTAATTAATGCCTCAGCCTGGGAAATATAATCATTAGATCGATCTCATCGTGCAGAGCGGGATAGGAAAACCGTCTCAGAATATGATGCGATTAGTTTGTGTGGCTGTAAAGTGGTGGCGTGTTCACAGTGCGCAAGACATGAGCAAGGGCGACAAACGCTCGTTGCTAAGTAACGCAGTAAGAGGCTCGCTCATTGGTGACGTGACTCGGCAACTGAGGTAAACAGAAGAATTCTGTAACAATCTCGTCATGCAAGACAGAGATACAAATTAGAATTGAAATGGGTGCATATAAATGCAACCGGTAATTGTATATCACTAGCGTTTAAAGTGCAATCCAGAGTATGAGCAATATCAGGTTCACAACTTAAACGATAATGGTACATCTATGGTCAGATTACACTCTTCTTCATGTATTATTGCAATAAACATATAACCTTTACATCAAGTTTTTTGTTATATACACAAATATATAAAAATTAAAAACATTTGCAATAGTGTGAAATGCAAACATGTGTTGGATAAAAGGATTAAGTTCTCAAATTTCCTCAGTTATTACAATATTAAAGAGAACTTGAAACTTTGTGTGCAAGATATATACAGTGTGTTAGAAACTGAATACATTTATAAGCAGAGCGGGATTGGCTAAGTAGCTAGAGTTGTCCCATCTGTCTTCCAGTCTCCTCAATTTCGTTCAACCCGGTCTGCACCGAGCTGAGCGAATGAATCCATCTACATTCCTTGTAGTTTAGGGCTACAGAGATTGCGCCTCCTCTTACATTGGGACTGACCTTTTCTAAGATCCACCATTTTATACTCTCTGGGGAATGATTGTGTGTCATAAAGTGTTCAACCATGGGTGCACCTTGTACTTTGCATCTTATTCTGCTCATATGTTGAAGAATTCTGGCCTTAGCTTTCTGGATAGTTTGTCCTACATATATCAGGCCGCATGGGCAAAGGATGGCGTATATAACATGGGAGCTATTGCAATTGGTGAAGTGGGGTAATTTATACGTTCTGTTGTCATATGTAAACGTCGTCCCTTCTTGACATTGGTCACATGCTTTGCATTGTCCACATTTATGGTGTCCGCTCAAAGGTGGAAGTCCAAAATAGTTTCTTAGGTCCGGTTGCTTCGGTGGTTCAAGAAATGCTCTGACGACAGTGTTCTTGATATTTTTGCCCCTCTTAAAAGCGAAGATGGGGTCCTGCTGGGTCATCAGCTCACTCGCTACCAGGTTCCAGTATTTCTTTACGCTTTTTTTTATGTCATTGCTCTTGGTGTTAAATGTCGTAACACAGACGATATTGTCTGACTTGGTGTCTTTTGCCTTGACCTCCAAGAGTTGGTCACGTGGACAATACCATGCGCGTTTTTTTGCTCGTTTAAGTAGTCCAGTCGGGTAACCTCTTTCCTTCAGGCGACTTGTGAGGATATCTGATTCTTTCAAGAAATCCGCTCTTCTGGTGCAGTTTCTTCTCAGTCTGAGGTATTGTCCGTAAGGCAAATTATCCCTCAGATTGCGAGGATGGTGTGAGTTATACCTCAGCAGTGTGTTTCTTTCCATGGGTTTTCGGTAGAGGTCACAGTACAGAAGCCCTTCTTCTACTCGAAACGTGAGGTCCAAGAGATCTATTGACTCTGATTGCGGTATGGAAACGTTACATTGACGACGTCATAATGGTGTGGTCTGGTGACAATAAGGAGCTGAATGAATTCCATGGCTGGCTTAATGCCAGGTCAAGTGACATTCAATTTACAATGACAAGTAACAGCGAGTCAATAGATTTCTTGGACCTCACGTTTCGAGTAAAAGAAGGGCTTCTGTACTGTGACCTCTACCGAAAACCCATGGAAAGAAACACACTGCTGAGGTATAACTCACACCACCCTCGCAATCTGAGGCATAATTTGCCTTACGGACAATACCTCAGACTGAGAAGAAACTGCACCAGAAGAGCGGATTTCTTTAAAGAATCAGATATCCTCACAAGTCGCCTGAAGGAAAGAGGTTACCCGACTGGACTACTTAAACGAGCAAAAAAACGCGCATGGTATTGTCCACGTGACCAACTCTTGTAGGTCAAGGCAAAAGACACCAAGTCAGACAATATCGTCTGTGTTACGACATTTAACACCAAGAGCAATGAAATAAAAAAAAACGTAAAGAAATACTGGAACCTGGTAGCGAGTGAGCTGATGACCCAGCAGGACCCCATCTTCGCTTTTAAGAGGGGCAAAAATATCAAGAACACTGTCGTCAGAGCATTTCTTGAACCACCGAAGCAACCGGACCTAAGAAGCTATTTTGGACTTCCACCTTTGAGCGGACACCATAAATGTGGACAATGCAAAGCATGTGACCAATGTCAAGAAGGGACGACGTTTACATATGACAACAGAACATATAAATTACCCCACTTGACCAATTGCAATAGCTCCCATGTTATATACGCCATCCTTTGCCCATGCGGCCTGATATATGTAGGACAAACTATCCAGAAAGCTAAGGCCAGAATTCTTCAACATATGAGCAGAATAAGATGCAAAGTACAAGGTGCACCCATGGTTGAACACTTTATGACACACAATCATTCCCCAGAGAGTATAAAATGGTGGATCTTAGAAAAGGTCAGTCCCAATGTAAGAGGAGGCGCAATCTCTGTAGCCCTAAACTACAAGGAATGTAGATGGATTCATTCGCTCAGCTCGGTGCAGACCGGGTTGAACGAAATTGAGGAGACTGGAAGACAGATGGGACAACTCTAGCTACTTAGCCAATCCCGCTCTGCTTATAAATGTATTCAGTTTCTAACACACTGTATATATCTTGCACACAAAGTTTCAAGTTCTCTTTAATATTGTAATAACTGAGGAAATTTGAGAACTTAATCCTTTTATCCAACACATGTTTGCATTTCACACTATTGCAAATGTTTTTAATTTTTATATATTTGTGTATATAACAAAAAACTTGATGTAAAGGTTATATGTTTATTGCAATAATACATGAAGAAGAGTTTAATCTGACCATAGATGTACCATTATCGTTTAAGTTGTGAACCTGATATTGCTCATACTCTGGATTGCACTTTAAACGCTAGTGATATACAATTACCGGTGGCATTTATATGCACCCATTTCAATTCTAATTAGTATCTCTGTCTTGCATGACGAGATTGTTACAGAATTCTTCTGTTTACCTCAGTTGCCGAGTCACGTCACCAATGAGCGAGCCTCTTACTGCGTTACTTAGCAACGAGCGTTTGTCGCCCTTGCTCATGTCTTGCGCACTGTGAACACGCCACCACTTTACAGCCACACAAACTAATCGCATCATATTCTGAGACGGTTTTCCTATCCCGCTCTGCACGATGAGATCGATCTAATGATTATATTTCCCAGGCTGAGGCATTAATTGCTTTTTATTTAGAACGGAGCCGCGTAATACACGGAGGGTGTTTCCTAGCAACAAGCGCATGACGCGGTTGCTAACAAGCGCATGACGCGGTCGCCCACGCCACGTACACGAGCCCCAACCAGTTCATTAGCGTATCGGTACACTCGTAGATAGGATTTGAGGAGACAGGACGCCTGCCTGCCCCCCCCTTACCTATAGCAACTGGATTTCTGGGCCCATTTCTAAGGTGAGCGGTTAAATAGTGTGGACCCGCTACTTTGCAGGCATCCAATAAAAATGCGATCGGCACGGAAGAGGTTAATTCCCTTCTTTTTTCCCCCTCTTGTTTATACAGAACCTCAGAGTGATTAATTTGATCTGAGGAGACAGGACTTTTGCCTGAGCCCCATCTAAACCCTTTATCTATTCTGGGATTTGCAAGACCAACCTGGGAAGAGACCAATCCCATCCCATTACCGGGTGAGTTCTCTTTAGCGTTCATGGAATTGCTTGTTAATCACATAGCCACCGATGGGCCATTCCCTTATATAGTTTCATTCTCCTAACTAGAAATCTCCATTGAGGAAGCATCCACGCTGCACGGGATACTGTTGCTCCTGTACGAGCATCTTGCTACTCCATGAGCTACATTAAGCTCTCTTAGGTGAGTCATCACCTTGCATGCTTTGATCTGCCTAAGCATCCCATATTCCAAACACACTTGACCATAATCCTTACTATCTCATAGGCTGTCACCCTACTGTCCCTGTCCTGATGAAGACCCGCATTGACTAGTCAGTAATGCCTACCTTGGGTTGAAACGTCGACATTAATCCCGTGGACCAGTTGAAAGACTCTGCATAAAGACTTACTCAATCAGTCTGCAGACTGTTTCGAATATTTGTTTTTCTGGCCTTCTGTAATCATCAAGATTCTCACAAGTCACTGTGTATATTACGCACTTTCACCACAGCACTGAGCACCACATGTCACCTTGTCACAATTATAATTCACTCTTATGTCTTGACAGCCAATGAATGTGGGTATTCATAAATGACGCAATTTATATAAAAAATTTTGAATACCCTTTATGGTCTCAATGTGTGTTAATTTTGATTCATTGTCTTTTCCTGTGAATAAACCAATGATGGTTTAATGGTTTAAGAAATATTCTATACCCAACAGAACCAATTGTTATTTTTGTACATTAATATTAACGAGCGTCGCAATTTGTGACCCCATTGGGAATCACAAAACAGTGTAAATACACTGTTGTGCATTTCAATTAGTGCCTGACAATTTGCGACTCGGAATTTGTCGCAAATTGCGAGGCGCTACATGAAAGGGTCGCGTATTTGGCCCATAGTCACTTAAATCATCTGTGATTGAACCCATATCCGAAATGAAAATACCCAACAAGTTAGAAATCTGCTTAACTGCATTAATCACAGAAAGATCCTGTGCTGGGATAAGTACATGTCGCATAAACTTGTATAAACGTGTTGCTTTTCGGCTCGTGTACATTCAAAAGCAAATCTAACACCTAATAAAATGTTCCTCTCTCTCTATAACCTTGCCCATCAGGACTGACCTCAGTGTAAGGGTAGGCCACCACCCTTTTTACTGTACAAGTATTTGATTTAATCATTAAGCTTTAAAAATACCATAATAACATTTAAGGAGAGAGGTTAAGGAAACTAGGAAACCAAGTCACCTAAAGTCATAGATTCTCAAACTCCAGATTGTGACTAATCACATCTAGAACATCCAGCCATATAAGGAAACGCAATATATTCTAAGAGAGCATCACATTTGGAAATCTAACTAGTGACTTAATTGTACCACCTTCTTCTAGGATGGGCTTTGCACTGTTGAAGATGCCTCCCTCATCCCTGTGCCATTGATGATGAAGCCAAGTCCAAATTCCTGCAGTCTATCACCATTCAACTGTGGGAACGTTACCCTTATTAATCTGCTATTGGTAGGATGTCTACTGTTCAGTGCAAATAGTAAAGATAATATTTTCTTATTTGTTTGTATCACTTTATAAAGTTGCTGTCTTAAAGTGGGAAAGATATGAGGCGTTACTACCACCCAATTTAATGGTATTTTATTTATGGAAATCAAAAGGACATAAGGTTGCGTTGGCCTTACCAGAATTCTAGTGTGTTTGACCTGCTGGTGACAATAGATGTGAGAATACTCTGCTCAATCATCTTGCCTGCTTCTAGTTAGAAAAGGACTCATAGATTTCCACACTAATGCTGTCCATTTCACTTTGTTAATACCAAAAAAGAATGTCCGCAATCATCTGCAGACCAATAGACATTTCCATAGACTTTTTTTTATTGCTTTCTATATAAAGCACAAAATAATGACAATACAACATGATCAGAAATATGCCTTCTAGCCCCTCCTGAATATTTTTTAAACAAAAATAGATATTAGCCTCTTAAAGTTTATTACAACAAGTACACTTTGATAAATCCATCCCATATGTCCATTCACACACAAAGGCCACTTATACATTAATTCCAATTATACGGAACAGTACATCAAATATCAGTAAATTGTGTATTAGACAGTCATTAGAACTCAATGAGTCAAAAAGACTCACAAGCACAAACATTTTTGACAAAATGTAACTCAACAAACTGTGAATAAAATAAGTTAACATGAACTACAACATTGTCTGTATCCAGCATCACCAGATATGTGCTATTTGCCACCACAGGTGCAGATTAGAGTGAACAACATTATCTGAAGTTTAATTGTGTATTCAGACTCACTCCTAATTTGTCACTGGAGATGACTGGGCTACAGGGGACTCACTCTGCCTTTGTCCCTCTTCTGACCTTTGGCCTTGCTTCACACTTTCATCTGTTCAACTGTCAATAAATAAAAGTAGTAAAATCTGAGTGGCTAGAAGTACCTTCACCTGCCCATTTGTCTACAGGCATATCATATAATACAGCTCATAGACTTTACTTAATTAGTTTGCCAAACAGGGTACAGAACTCTTTTACCCTGCTTTTTCAGTTGTTGCAGCAACACAACACCAAAGTAACCTTAGACTCACATTTAACCCCTTGCATGCGTCGGATGGCCCCAGGCCGTCCGACGTCACAGTCACAGTGGGAGTTTGCGGAGGAACCCCGCCCACTCATTATTCCGCCAGCACTAATCTCCCATGAGAGTATAGTCTCCAAAATTTGGAGTCATTTTTTCCGACATATACACACTGAGAAGGACGTGGAGTTTCAACAAGATTCCGACACCGCCTCTTGTAATGTTTCCTGTCCTAAATAGCAACTCCAAGCCAAAATCTGTGTTTGAAAATTATGGATGCATAAATATGTTTAAAAAAACTCCTATGAAGTAAATGATTTTCCTTTTATAGAGTATACGTTTTAGATTGATGGATATATCTTATGTCCAAATAGCTGGCTTCCCACAAACCACCACCGTGTTTAGCTAAAATTATTAGAAAATACAAATTGATCAACACACCACTGAATTGACACTGGTGACCCACCAGGAGTCACTTTAAAAAAAGAAATGCATATTTTTGGCATTTTTACATTTCAACACACTAAAGGCTTAATATGCATTGTCGAACACGCTCATAATCCAGCATTGCACCAACTAATGCCATTTTGGATGGTTTATGTGGCACTTTCCACCTCTGTCAAACCTCAGGTGTCCATTGTTTCATTATATTGTGCAACACCTTTAATCTCTAATGTTTATTTGTTGAAATATTAGTCCTATTTCCATCTTAACTAATATTTAGCAGTTTCTCCACTTCATCTCATTTCTTTAGGGCACTTCAGCAGGTAGCTGATACCTGTGACATATTTGCTGTCGACTGATTCTGAGTAAGTCTGTTAATTTTCTCTTTGCTGTTTAAGAATGAGAAACCAAGTTCATCTAATAGGGTTGTTTCTTCTTTTTCGGATGGAGCCTGCTTCACGAGTTTTGTCAGGAAAGTTCATTGAGCCGTGATGCTTATGTTCCAGTACTGCTTGCTTGATCACGAAAACATCTTTTACTCTGTCAACACTAGCGTATATCTTGGCATTGCAGCCAATTTTAAAAGTTCTGAAACAACAAATTAAATATGTATAGTTTGCATCTGCATATTTTCCTACTGCACATGCTGCTTACTTTAAATCATATGTAAACTGTATCACAAGATCACCTCCTTTGTTTGCTAATACATAATTTATTTTCCTCATCATCGGACAAACGTTTATTAGACAAAATCAATGTCCATACAACATTTAAAATAAAACATTAATGAATTCAATGATTCAGTCTTTAAAAATTAGCACATGCTAAAACAGTTTCACAATTCTGCAATGTTACAATAAAATCCATTGCACTTTTAGCCAATTAAATAACATACTTTCTAAAAATAGTTAAGATATGTAAAGAACTTGAGAAACTGAGCTTTGTGGAGATACACAATCAATGAAACAGAATATCCAATATTCGAATCAAACATGGACAGGCCTCTGGTAAAATGAAAAACTCACTTATAAAAACTGTGGCAAGGAACTAAACCTAGACTTTCCATTAAGAGTAAGCAGGTGTATACTGTAAATCTTTTAAATAAATAAATCCTGACAGTAATCAGAATACTACAATATCTTTGAAGGTTATTCATATACTTCAAGTCTTTTGTATAATAGTTAATCTCTTATACAATTTTAACCAAGTTTAAGTGTACAACAGTCTTTAAAAATAAAGATTGAATTGCTATAGTGGGAAACAACCTTTACAACGCAGACATTACATCGCACTACATTTGCAACGCAGTCATTACATCGCAACATCCTTTACAATGCATGTCACTACAATGCAGCCTTTACATTGCATGTCACTACAACGCATGACACTACAACGCATGTCACTACAACACAGGCATTACATTGCATGTCATTACAACGCATACCATTACAACGCATAGTACCCCTACACTATTCAATACTTACCCTACTGTTGCACCCCCTGGAGTAAGAATAGTAATTTTTACCCCTACACTATCCAACACTTACCTTACTTTTGCACCCCCGTGGAGTTGGAATAGTAATTTTTACCCCTACACTATCCAACTCCTACCCTACTGTTGCTCCCACTGGAGTTAGAATAGTAATTTTTACCCCTACACTTACCTTAAATACAATGTAATGGTATGCGTTGTAATGGTATGCGTTTTCAAGGTATAATGCGATGTAATGGAATGCGTTGGAAATGTAGTTTGAAAAAGTTTGTTGTGATGGCATGCGATGTAAATGTATGCGTTGTAAAGGATGTTGCGATGTAAAAACTGCGTTGTAAAGGCATGCGTTGTAAACATATGCATTGTAACGTCATACATTCTGCTATAGTACATCGATTAAAACCTATTGACACATACCCTTTTGCTAGCACACGCCCATTCAGCTTAATTTTTTCAATGTTTGGTCTAAAATCCTTAGCAATATGTTTTTTAGTTTTCTGCCAATATGTTTAAGGGCAAGCTTTATTAACAAACAAGATAATGAACTGTTAGATCTGTCATCTTTAGGGTGATCTTCCCCCAAACCTGTTGCCTGCTTGCTTTCTCAAGAAACCCAAGGCGGACCCCAAGGATCTCAAGAATTTCCGGCCCCTCTCCCTTTTCCCGTTCCCGGCGAAGGTCATCGAGAAGATCGTCAACAAACAACTTACCCGCTACCTCGAGGAGAACAGCATCCTGGACCCCTCCAAATCCGGATTCCGCAGCAACCACAGCACCGAAACTGCCCTCATCGCCACCACCAATGACATCAGGACCCTGCTAGACAACGGAGAAACAGCAGCCCTCATCCTTCTGGACCTGTCAGCCGCCTTCGACATGGTCTGCCACCGCGCACTACAAACACGCCTCCACGACGCCGGGATCCAAGAGAAGGCCCTGGACTGGACCACCTCCTTCCTCGCCAGCAGAACACCGAGCGTCCGCCTTCCCCCCTTCCGCTCCAAAGCCACCGAGATCATCTGCGGCGTACCCCAGGGCTCATACCTCAGCCCAACGCTGTTCAACATCTACATGGCACCACTCACCCACGTCACCCGACTGCACGACCACAACATCATCTCCTATGCCGACGACACCCAGCTAATCCTCTCCCTCACCAATGACCCCCACACCGCCAAAACCAACCTCCACGAAGGAATGAAGGCCGTCGCCGAATGGATGAGGAACAGCCAACTGAAGCTAAACTCGGACAAGACGGCGGTCCTCATCCTCGGTTCCAATCCCTCGGCTTAGGACGACTCCTGGTGGCCGACCGCACTGGGAGCAGCCCCAACACCCACCGACCATGCACACAACCTAGGGGTCATCCTCGACGCCACCCTCTCCATGACTAAACAGGTCAACGCCGTCTCATCCTCCTGCTTCAACACCCTCCGCATGCTTCGCAGGATATACAAGTGGAACCCCACTGAAACGAAAAGAACGGTCACCCAGGCCCTCATCAGCAGCAGACTGGACTATGGAAACCCCCTCTAAGCAGGAGCCTCGGCCAAACTCTTGAGACGGCTGCAATGCATCCAGAATACCTCTGCACGCCTGATCCTCAACATCCCTCGCCGCAGCCACATCACACCCCACCTGAGAAACTTGCACTGGCTCCCCGTCAACAAGAGGATAACCTTCAAACTCCTCACTCACGCACACAAGGCACTCCACAACACTGGACCAGCTTACCTCAACAGACGACTCAGCTTCTACACCCCCAACCGCCAGCTCCACTCCGCCGACCTTGCCCTCGCCACAGTCCCCCGCATCCGAAGAGCGACCTCCGGCGGCAGATCGTTCTCCCACCTCGCCACCAAGACCTGGAACACCCTCCCCACCTACCTGCGGCAGACCCAAGACCTGCTGACCTTCAGAAAACTCCTCAAGACCTGGCTTTTTGAACAGTAGCAGCACTCCCCACCCCCCAGCGCCTTGAGACCCTCACGGGTGAGTAGTGCCCTTTACAAATGTTATGATTGATTGATTGATTCTCTTTTTGCTGATTTTTTTTGTTGACTTTAGGTCTCTGAGCACTTTACCACTGCAGACCAGTGCTAAAGTGCATGAGCTTCTCCCCTAAACATGGTAACATTGGTGTATACACAATTGGCATATTTAGTTTACTTGTAAGTCCCTTGTGAAGTGGTATAATCACAAACCCAGGGCCTGTAAATGAAATGCTACTAGTGGGCCTGCAGCACTGATTGCGCCACCCACACAAGTAGCCATGCAAACCTGTCTCAAGCCTGCCATTACAGGGCCTGTGTGTACAGTTTACTGCCACTTCGACTTGGCATTTAAAACGACTTGCCAAGCCTTAATTTCCCCTTTTATTACACATTTCACCCCTCAGGTAGGTCCTAGGTTGCCCATAGGGCGTGGTGCTTTGTAAGCAAAAGCCATAAGACATGTACTGGTAAGATTTTGCAAATCCTAGTAGTGACAAATGCCCAAATTCGTTTTTAACTACTGTGAGGCCTACTCCTTTCATAGGTTAGCATTGAGAATCTCTTAACCCCTCCGCTGCTAGGCGTTTCTTCACCCCCCTGTGCTAAGCCTTTTTTTGGCTATTTGGGGCCTTTCGCGCTTGGGCCACTGTAACTTTTTGACCACATATGGTATCCATGCCAAATTTACGTCCTTTTCTTCCAACATCATGGGGATATTAAAGGTACCCAGGGTTTGTGGATACCCCTGGAGGGGACCCCAAATTAGCCAAAATAAAGCAATTTATTTTTTGGGGGGGTGGATGGGAAAAAAGGGCTACAGATGAAAGCATCTGTTTTTTTCCTTGCAAAGGGTATCAACAAAGGGTTTGTGGTGCTGAAATCACCATCTTTCCAGCTTTCAGGGACAGGCGCACTTATGTCAGAAAACCAAAAAGTTTCACACAGTTTTTGCATTTTACTGGGATATAGCCTATTTTTGCAATTTTTTTGTGCTTTCAACCTCCTTCCAGTTAATGGTAAAAATGGGTATGAAAGCAATGATGGATACTGGAACGCTATACATTTCTGAACAGTATACAAAATTCTGAATTCAGCAAGAGGTAATTTGTGTAGATCTTTCAAGGTTTTCTTATAGAAACTAACAGTTGAAAATAGGAAAAATTGAAAACGAGTTAAAAATAACAGCTGTTTGTGACAACGTTTTCACCTGTAACTTCTTCTAAGTATGACAGATTTTGGAAAGCAATATACCGTTGCATCCGCTGGACCCTTCTGTTTGGGGGGATATGTAGGACTTGTAGGTTCACCAAGAACCCAAGGAACCCAGAGCCAATAACTGAGCAGCGTCTTGCAATGGTTTTTATTGTGTGCGGGTAAATAGCAATTAATTTGGGAAAATATAAACAGGGAAAAATCGGTATGAAAGACACCTATGTATTTCTGAAATGGGAACAAAATATAGAGTTTAGAAACAGTAGCTATTTGCACATCTCCGAAATTGTGGGTACCCATACCAGCATGTGAATTATAGGACATTTTTCAAAGTGACTTCTTTCTTACACAGTGTCTTACATTTGGAAGGCAGAAATGCATTGAAAGTCAATAGGTAATAACAGTTGCTCTACAATTCTGTGTTCCCCTAAGTCTCCTGATAAAAATGGTACCTCACTTGTGTGGGTAGGTGTAGTGCCCACAACAAAAAACAGCCCAAAACGCAACGTGGATACACCACATTTTCACAGTGAAAACTGACCCTTTTTTTGCCAAGTGCCTAGCTGTAGATTTTGAACCCTAGCTCTACTGGCACCTAGGGAAACCTAGCAAACCTATACATTTTTAAAACTAGACACCCATGGGAATACAGGATGGGCTGACTTGTCTGGCTCTCACCAGTTTCTGTTACCCAGAATCCCTTGCAAACATCAAACTTTGTAAAAAAAGGTCTCAGTCGTGACAGGCAAGGGCCCAAAATGTATTAAGGAGACATCAAAATTACCTATCACAAAACAACCTGGTTTTGCAAGGTGGGTCACCTGGGTTTTGGCGGCCATCTTGGGAAACTATCAAACCCTCACATTTCTGAAAACTAGACACCCGGGGGAATCCAGCGAGGTATGGCTTGCGTGGACCCCCCAATGTTTTCCTACCAAGATTCCCCTGCAAACCTCAAATTTAGCTGAAAAAAACACATTTTCCTCATATTTTTGTGCGGAATCACCATGCTGACACAAATGTCCTACCCCACAGTGTTTCCCTCAGTCTCCCGAGTAAACTGATACCACACTTGTGTGGGTGTCCAATGCAGTATTGACTAAAAACGTATTTTTAAACAAAATGTAGCAATTAGAATTCTTGGTGCTATACCCTTAATCCCTATGTTTTTGGCTCTTTTCAGTCACAGGCCCTTGCCCCACCCACACAAGTGAGGTATAATTTTACGAGGGAGACTGAGGGGAAAGCTGTGGGGTAGGACATTTGTACCGGCACAGTGATTCTACACAGAGCTATGTGGAACATGTGTTTTTTTCAGCTACATTTGAGGTTTGCAGGGAATTCTGGGTAGGAAACAGTTGGGGGATCCACGCAAGCCATACCTCGCTGGACTCCCCCAGGTGTCTAGATTTCAGAAATGTGTGGGTTTGGAAGTTTCCCACGATGGCCGCCGAGCCCGGGGCCAAAAACCCAGGTGACCCCCCCTTGCAAAACCAGATTGTTTTGTGATAGGTAACTTTGATGTCTCCTCAATACGTTTTGGGCATTTGCCTGTCGCGGGTAATTGACCCACCAACGCGAGTGAGGTACCGTTTATATCAGGAGGCCTGGGGAAACGCTGGGTGGTAGGAAATTTGTGTCAGCCCCGTGATCCTACAGCTTTCTCACACAGAAATTTGAGAACAATTTGATTTGTTTCATCAAGATTTGAGGTTTGCAGGGGATTCTGGGTAGGGAAGCGTTGGGTGATCCATGCAAGCCATACCTCCCTGGACTCCCCCGGGTCTCTAGTTTTCAGAAATGTGTGGGTTTGGTTGTTTTCCCTAGATGGCTGCCGTCCCCGGGACCAAAACCGCAGATGCCCCCTATGTATCCGAAAACGACCTGGTTTTGCAAGGGGGGTCACATGAGTTTTTGGCCCTGGGCTAGCGGCCATCTAGGCCACAAGTAGCCACACCTCTAGGGTGGGCTACCAAGCTCCTGTCACTCGAGGAAGTGTCCCGACATCTTGAAAGGGGACTGAATAGTGCACTATGGGATTGCTAGATGCCACACATAGCCGGAAAGTCGTCACCAAGAGGGAGGGGACCAGGTAGCCCATTGGCTAGTGACCACATCATCCCCCAAGGGCGCTTTCTGGGAATAAATATAGCACCCCTGCCTCCTTGACCTTTATATCACGTTGGAACTGGAACAAGAAACAAAGAAGGACAGCCCTGCTGCCCAAAGAGAGGCTGCCCCATCTGTTGGACTGCACCTGCACCCTAGGCTAACTAAGAGAAGACTATGCCTGTGGCTCCTGGCTCGGTGAAAAGTCATGCCCTAGCTTCAGACCAAAGGAGTGACTCAAAAGAACAGTGGACTGACCACCTGGAATCTGCACCATGGTCAGAACAACTGAAGTAGCCCACGTCGGCAAGCTGGTAGCCACTATGGAAGATTCGCTACTAGCTGCTGCTGGGCATCCCAAGAGACGATCTTTAACAGCCAAAAGTTGCAACCAAGTCAGCCAGACCACGGAGTGCCATCCGAGTTCAGATTGGTCGCCAAAGAGGGACACCAGCCCCCACAAAAGTATACTGTTGGGACTGCTATGGACAGAGGCCCTTAGCCCAGCCGCTGCTGGCCTTTTACGGTCTCTAATAGGACTTCAAGGGACCTCGACCTCTGTGGCCAAAATCACCCCACCTAACCTGAAGACCAAGGAATAAATGCAAAGGCACCCCCGTCGACCGCACAGCACCTGGAACTTCCTTGAGCATCTTCCTCTTCTGCAGCGTCAGGACTACTGCATTGAAGTCTAAGGTGGTCATGCTGTAAAGTTTGGAACTGAACAGGAAAAAGATCTGGTGGCCAGGTAACTGTCAAAATCTAACCCATTGGACCCTCAACCCTTTGGATTTGGGTGCCCAAGCCAGGCCAGAGTAGCCAAACTAACTTTTACAAACTTTTCAAAAGTTTACAAAGTTTATGGTTACCAATGCTTGTTTGTGGTTGTATTCAAAATTAGGTTTTCTCTAAAAATCTGTATCTCTGGAACCCTCCAGTGGATTTTGCTCATCTTAGAATCTAAAAAATCATTAAAATATCTTTATTTTTATAAATTGGTGTATTTCTTTCCTGTTGCGTGGCTTTCCTATTTCATTGTTTGGTACTGTTAAATGCTTTATGCTAGTTCCTTTGTCAAGCCTTGCTCCTCGAAATGAGTGGGTTGGAAAAGATTACATTTTTCCTGGAGAAAAACTGGACCTATCTTTCTATTGGCTGTGTACCATACACAGTGCTTTATGTTCAATGAGTCCAGAAATCTGAAGCCAGTGTACTACATGCTGGTGTAATATGGTCTCTTCAAAGCAAGTGATGTAAAGTGCATGCAGCTCTGTTCACAGGTATCGTGATTTAGTTAAAAGGTTCTGATGTATGCCCGGATATGTCAGCATGGCCATGAGGTTCTGCACAAAGGTAGGATATTTTAAGATATTCCACACTAAGGGCCCTATTAGGATGGCGGGCGAACTTTAGTCCGACCGCCACCCTAGCGGTGTTGGGACCGTCCACCAGTGCAGCGGTCCCGCCCTGCAAATTAGAATGCGACCACCACCGTGGCGGTCACAGTCTGTATCCTCGACATTGTGGCGGGTGCTGCTGTAAGAAGCACCCGCCGCAATGCCAAAGAGGCCCATCGTGCATTGCCATGCACAACGTGGCAGGCACTGCGCGGTGCCTGCCACCTTGGGCATGGCAATGTAGGGGGGGTACCATAGGTACCCCCCATGTGCACCCCCCCACAACCCTCCCTGGGGGACCGCAACGGGTCCCGATGCAAATCTCTGTATGCCTTTCCATGGCAGCATAGCCGCCATGGAAAGGCTGATTTTAGCATGCATCCTAATCTGGTGGACGGTGCCTGCTAGGCACGCCACCATTTTGGGCCCCCCTCACCGTCTGACAGGCAATCGGTATAATTGCCGGCGGCGGACAGTCTTTGCATCCGCTGTGGACGCTGTCATGTTCCCACCGCCATCATAATCTGGCGGTGGGAAAATTCAGTTTGACGGCGGAAGGACCGCCACCGCAGGGCCGGCGGTTGCCAGCGCCAGGCCTGCGGTGGCGGTCCTTCCGCAATCCTAATCACCCCCTAAGTACTTACTTAAGAATTTTTTCTCAATAAAGGTGATCTATGAAGCCTGTGCCTCCTTAGTCAAGCCTGAATCCAGAAGTTTTGCATTTCACAAACTGAGGGTAGGAGAGAAGGAAAATACGCCAAATCTCCATGTCCCATGTTATAAGTAAGCCTGGGCGGAGTACGCGGAGTTCGGCTACGTGGAACTCCACGAAGTGACCAAAAAATTCCGCCGCTACCCGGAGTTCCGTAAGCGGAGTGCACTTGGTCATGCCTGTTTCTCAAAGCGAGCGGCCGCGATTGAGAAATCGCTGGGAGGTGGATTTGTCTCGCTCGCGCTCAGCAACTTGACGTTGGTATAGAAAGCTGAGTGTGCATGTTTAGAATGAAAGAAAGAGGGGGTCGAGGAAGTGGAGTCACAAGTGAAGAATATTTTAGCAAATTAAGTGGGTGATTTAGCCAGTGGCGGTAGGCCATAACACATCAGGAACACTTTCAGTGAAAATGTCATAGCAGCCTACCAGCATTTTGTTTGTGCTTTTAAGGAGTATGATTTTCAGAAACAATCACTGATGGGTTGTTTAATAAACCACTAAAAACAATGACTCTTACAAGACAAATCGCAGCGCTTCTGATTGAGTGAGTTTATTGATTTTCAAGAACAATCCACCAATGTTTTGTTGCAGAAAATCGATACAATTAATGAATAACTTGGAGTTTTCTTCTAGTGAGTGGTAGTCATTGTTTCTTTTTCTTGTGTGTGACTGCCATGGTTTACAAAGTGGTTGCTAATAGGAAACAAGGCAATGGACGCACTATATTAAATATTAAGGCCTTCCGACGTTGTGAACACGGTATCCCTGTGGTGGAGGCAGCTGAGACTTCACTGTCGGAAACTCAGTCCTTCCCTCACTCCTAAAAATGATTGTTTATGGCCCCAGCTACACCTTTAATGAGCCCCAAAGGAAAAATGGCTGTGAAACGTCTTTGGCTGAAGAAGTATCCACCATCTACCTTTACTCCCACCTTAGACATGGTGGGTTCAGAGGTAGACATATTTGAGAAAAACGCATTGAAAGAGATACAACGCGTGACTAATTATCCCCTGCATAGACAACATAATCTGTCCCTTCAAGACCATCAAGGCCTCAATAACATCAAAAGCAACAAAACTATTGTCATCAAACCTTGTGAAAAAGGTGGCGGAATTGTACATGAACAAAACTGATTACGACAAAATCCTTACTATGCTATCAGTACAAAAGCACTACAAAAAATCCCACCCAAAAGAACTGGGTAGATTGAACACCCGCATCCAGGAAATGACTAAAAGGGCGCTAGAACAGGGTGTCATCTGTCAACAAGAATGCCTGTTTCTGAATAAATCCAACCCAGTAGTACCAGCTCTCTACTGAGTCCCTTAGACTCATAAGAATACATCTGACCCCCCCTTGCGTCCCATTATTTTTTCAACCATAGGATCAAGCACGGGACCCCTTTCCAAGTATGTTGACGCTTTCCTATGTCCCCTCACCAGGAACTATGCTTCCTACATTCGAAACACAGGCGACATCATTGGGAAAATTGAAGGCATGCCGTTTGACCACCTCAATGACATCTTGGTAACTCTTGACATTGAGGCTCTGTATACCAACATTCCTCAATGTCAAGCGTTACGAGCGGTGGCCACCCTCCTAAGTAGAACCCCTGGTGAAAGACCGGATGCCTTCATAATAGGATGTTTAGAAATAGTCTTACTGAATAACTTTTTTTACTTCAATGGCTTGGTATACCAGCAGATAAAGGGCACCAGCATGGGCGCTTCATGTGCGCCCAGCATCACGAATATCTATATGGGCGAGTGGGAACTTAAGAACATCTTCAATGAAGCAGCTCCTTTTTTTGAAAATGTGTGTTCCTGGAAGCGCTTCATTGATGATATCTTTTTTATTTGGAAAGGAGATGACACCTTACAGGAATATATTGCTTGGCTCAATGCCAGCGATTGCAATTTGAAGTTCTCAGCCAACTGTAGTCCAAGACTAGTGGAGTTCTTGGATATATTAATTCGAAGCTCAGATGAAGGCCTACAAGTAAGCTTCTTTAGAATACCATCTTGCAGCACCAAAGTTTTCACCCGTCGTGCCAAAAGGGCTCTATCCCCTTTGGGAAATTCTTGCGTGTTCGTCGCAACTGCATGAACATGAGTGATTTCATGACTTATGGTGAGGCACTCAAACAACGTCTCCTTGCTCGATGTTAACCCTGCCACCTGGTCTCGACGGCCTTTAATGGGGTTAAATATTACAACCGAGATGCCCTACTGCAGGATAATATCCATACTCCAAAAGACCAAATAGTATGCATTGTTAATCATTCGCAGCTAAATTACAAAATCAGAAACATCATAACCAAAAACTGGAAAATTCTCAATGCACATGGAGATGAGGACTTGAGATTACCTTTTGTAGCCTATAGGAGAAACAAAAATCTCTGTGACATGCTTGTACACACAAGACAAGAAGCCCGCAACACATACCAGCAGACCACGCTTACGGGCCTCCCCCTTATCCTAGGAAACCACAGATGTGGTTGTTGCCATGCATGTGACACAGTTATACTCACAACACCCTCTCCTACAAAGGGAAAAACATCAATCTTAAAGAGCTCAGCAATTGCAGGAGTCACAACGTTATATATATCATCCTATGTCCATGCGAGTTGGCCTACATAGGGAAAACGGGTCGTGAGTTTTGCACCAGATACAGTGAGCACAAATCGGCCATCCGTACAAATAAACTTTCAGCTCCAACTGTTGCACAAGTAGAAAATGATCTCCGGTGGTGCATCCTCGAAAAGGTCAAACCAAAGCCAGGACTATCTACCGAAATAATCCAGAAAAGGAGGGAAACCTTCTGGATCTTTACCCTCACCAGTGTAAAGGAGGATTTAATTGAGGAGATAATTTGGAACATTACTGACCGTTGTGCATAGTTTGTACACCCAAGTGGGGTTTGCACAGGTTCTATCCTCCCGCTAATGTTCTTCTATCATGAGTAGGTAATGTTCTGTGCATACACTCTGGAAAGTAAATGCCGTAATATTTTCATAAATGTTCCCCTATATGTCCTTTCTAGGAATGATTAATACAGCAAGGCCATGTCCTGCATAAATACTCTAGAATGGACAGGCGGTTTGAGTTTCAGTTTCTTATCCTTTGCTGGATCATGGTCAACTGTTAATACACGCCATTCATTTCTGCCATTACCTCCAATATGACATTCTGGCAGAGGTTCATTTCACCTAGTGCTAGCAACTGGCACAAACAGGCTCTACATAGCAATTAGGATAGCAGTACATTGGAATATCATGTTCTACTTACTCTGATTGTTTCAGCTGTATCCACCGCTTGCACTTGCATCGTGACTGCCTCTCTATTCCCCTGAGGTTAGTTTCCTTTTCTACTCGATAAGCGTCTAGTAGATATTTGGCAACTGTGGTGGCCAATTCCACTACCTTGGATTGTAGTTGACAGCCATAGCTCACTTAAAACCGCATTCAGGAACAAACATGTAATTCGGCTTAACATATAGGAATATGGAATATGGATTATCAAAAATTACTACAGCATGTATGTTTTGTGCAGACTGACAGAGTGCGCCACACAATTATTTGTATCTAACACATCATATGTTAATGCTTGGCGTGCCTTCAAAATCGAAATACTTTCCCCGCCAGCATTACAAACGTGGTAGTACTGAGACTCTTAATAAACTGATATTTTCCATCAGGCACTGCCTCCTGTTAAGAAATCCTTCCCACCCCCACGGTTATACACCATACCAAGATGGCGCATATACTAATGTTGAAATCGCCGTGACTTTGCCGCACGTGACTCCCACACACACAAGTAATAATATGCAGGACGTTCTGCGCATGCGCAGTACACTATTTAAAGATCGACTCCACAACCGCTGAGATCTGCAACTATGGAGGGACGCGGAGCAGTTTGATTGACTCAATCGTTATATCCAGTGAGTCTTCGGCCAGGGACTTAGTAAGGAACATTTGCCCCCTAAACTAGTATGGTTCTCAATTCAGCAGATATGGGGCTGACCTAAGTAATGTTTGGTGTTAAAACTAGCAGACATTACGGGAGGATATGCTCCTTCAGTACATCTTGGCAGTCAGTTTACGCTCCCGGAAGTTAGAAACAGGCAGGTCAGTGTGCCGTCTGTGAGTTTGCGTCAATTACCAACATGCCGTACGCACAAGGGCACCTCTGGTAGATGACTTGTGTAAAACATACTTTTTGGGTTTGGGGGCCCGTCGCGTAGTCGCTGCCACCTTCAAACTCACAGTCCACTCATTATTTGTTGTGGTCCTGCTAACATCTACAAGGGCAAATATTCACTGATAATCACTATTTTAATTGACATCGGTATTGTCTTTAGGAATCGCCATAACACGCCACATCAATTGGGTATCTTGGACCACACTGTGGGGTTATTATCTCTTATGGTGGCTGACTACGTCTCTCATTCAGAGACCACATAACATATAGAAGATATAAGACTCAGCAATATACGCAATTATGTGAGTACAAGAACATAACGACCTCATGAAACTGAAAGTCATCGTAGGATAAGGATTTGTTCTCATCTTTTATATAATATCTTTTCTTTAGATTATTTGTGATTTTATCTCTGCTATGGTCCTGCAATGACCTATACAAGATACGTTGAAGGCCACACGTACATTTTATCATGGGGTAAGGTTTCACAAACATGTTAGCATTCAGTATATAAGTGACCTCGTAGGTTCATCAATAGTAACGTGACATCTTCTATTCATTATAGAAAATAAAGTATAGTGACATCCACCCTCTATACATACTCTGTTGTTCCAGTCTTGGACTTGGAATTTACAATACTGGCAACTTGTAAGTCAAGCCCCAGTTTACCCTATGAATTAAGATGTGATATCGCACTATGGGAACTCTGTAGGTTTTGCATGTGGGTACCTATAATCTACTATACTGATTGCTTGCCTTTAACTTTCACAGCACTATATATCTTATTCTCACTACTTGGAACCCCTCACAGTAAGTAGGAGAGGTTCCAAGAAGACATCGTAACTTGCACCTATGAGAAGGAAGTCCACACGCTATAACCAGCACGACCACGGTGAAGGGGTTTTCGACTGTCTAGCTCTGTAGTGTTGACACTGTTGTGCAACGCAGTGGTATGATCAAACATGTAGTCTCTATAATAGTGTATGGGTTAACAAACTCCATTATTTATTGTTCCTCAGGTTCCCCCTGTTTATTTGCCTGTGTGACACTGACCGGTTTGGACAAGGTCCTAAAGAAGGTGGTTTACGTTTTGGTTCACCGAAACACGCGTCAACCTCGTGTGTCCGGACCTTATTGTTTTTTTCATCTTGGTGGAAATGGTTTACATCTTGTGTTTCCCTTTCAATCCAGATGTGTATAAGTGTCTTGCATGAGTGTGAACGATTGTATGAGTTGAAAAGAAGATTTGTTATTTAATTGGGGGTCAACAATATTGTATTTAACTTTGCATGATTAATTGTCTACATGTACATACATTATTATAAAAAAGCAAAAAAACGTTTTTTATCTATTAAAAAAATGGCATTTAATGCATTGGTAAAAAAGGAAAAAATAAGTTAATGAAAATATTAAATATGACTTCATAAAATCAAATATGTTGTTGTAATGTTATAAATATTTGATGTTTTGCACATATTGATACCCATACCAGATTCTATCCCTTGCAAAAGAAATATACGTCATTGGGGAGTGTTTTTGATTCATTTTGGTCAGTTCAGTTCCCCTCTTACTCCCAGACCTCATTCGTCTTTCAGAGAGGGTCCGTTGCTCTCTGACTGAAGAAGAAGTAGAGTCAATTCAAAGTCAAAAGAATGTTGTCAAGTTCCTTAGAACACATACCAGAAACAGCTTTGGTACAGCAGTTCTTGCTTCCCTCTCAGATTGAATCAATAACACAATATTGTGGTGAACAATACTGTTAACAAAAATATTGTGTTAAAAATATTGTTTACCACTATAATGTGTTCCTATACTTATAATGGCGAGTACAAAAATAATGGGGGAAAAATATAGTGGGCACTAATATCGTCCAAGAACATACAACAATATCGATTTTGTAGTATATATACAGTTTAAAGTAGTAAATGTTGAATATTATAAAATATCAAATTAATATAATGTAAATTAAACAAATTCCTCTATTTAATACTATATATATATATATATATATATATATATATATATATATATATATATTATCTACTGGCGGTCGCCAGTAGATAGTTATAGTTAGGACCGTGTTTCCATAGGAAATCTGAACATTCTATTTTGAATAACTTTGGCGTCGGATGACGAATCCTCGCAAATTTTTCAAAATAGGTGGGGCGCTCCGCTCCGCTCCTACCCTGAAAGTCTCGGGGTGATTAGTCAAGCGGGGGCCGAGAAAAAAGGGGGGTCCCATAACGCATTTTCCCCATGCATTTTTCCATAGGGACCTTTAGTCCAAGGTACAGCCCGAACGGCTGAACAGAATTATTTGAAATTTGGCAAAGAGAAAGTCCTCAGGTCAGGGATGTGCCTTTTGAATATCTGGAGTCAATCTGTTCAGTAGTTCCTGAGAAAATTTCAGTTAAAAGTACATATATATCTATAGGCGCGCACTGTGCGCGTACGGTAAGCATACCGTACGCGCACGCTGACGTGCGCGAGCGTGATTCTGATTGGTGGTTACATGACAGTAAACATTTCAGTCGGTCGAAATCAGGAAGTGTCGGCCGCCATTTTGTATCTCGCAGTCTGAGGCAGTGAAAAACAAAGGTGGAGAATGTGAAAAGGGGGCAGGGAGGACAGTTCCTGACCCCCTAGCCTTTGTCAGGGGGTCACTGAAGGACCCCCAAGGTTGAAAAAAACATTTTTTTTTTTTTTTAAAAAGCGTGGGGTGCGCGCACTGTGCGTGCACGGTACGCACAAAGCATCGTGGGTGCTCGGTGCGCGAAGCGCACCGAGCGCCCACAGCGCGCGCACGGTGCGCGCACGGTGAAGAACCTGAAAAATAAAAATATTAATAAATACATAACTTAGCATTTAAAAAAACTTACAAATTCACTTAAAAAACCATAGGTTTCACACACGTTATAGTTAGGAATTAGCATTTAAAAAACCTTGCAAATTCACTTAAAAAACCACAGGTTTCACACATGTTATAGTTAGCTGGACATTTCCCTCGTAAAAAATAATGAAATTCCCCCGTTATAGTTAGTGCAGGCAACTATAACCCACGCGACCGCAATCCTCTGCTGATGACGTCAGATATTACATCACTGTATTTAGACACCTATTTACCCATGTCTTCTTCCATTAATCTTTAGCTATACATATATTACAGATATTTATTTTTCAGAAAGACACATATGTAATCAGTGATGTAATATCTGACGTCATCAGCAGAGGATTGCGGTCGCGTGAGTTATAGTTGCCTGCACTAACTATAACGGGGGAACTTCATTGGTTTTTTACGAGGGAAATGTCCAGCTAACTATAACATGTGTGAAACCTATGGTTTTTTAAGTGAATATATATATATATATATATATATATATATATAAACACCCATATTCATATATGGTGTAAAATATTAATAAAAATGATTGTTTTACATTCTATTATTCTTTTATTTTAAATTTACTACTACAAAAAGCATATACGTGTATATGTATAACATGTATTTTATAAAATAAATAACACATACATTTAAAAAACAAAAATATATTAATTCAGAAAATAAATAAAATATTAAAGTAAAAACCCCAAAAAACACATTTGCTAAAAACACTATAAAAACTTTTTTTAAACCAATAAAAACAGATAATTTAAAATATTAACAATAAACAAATAATACCTTAAAATCTATTTAACAAACATTAGGAAAAGTACTATAGTCTCAGAAGATTACATTTACAATTCCCACTCCAGTCTAAGCAACAGTAATGAAAGTGTTGGACTTTGGAAGGGTTACATTTATTATTCCACCTCTAACGAGAGCAACAATAGGGAAAGTGTTGGACATTTGAGGGACTAGATTTACATTTCCCACTCCAGTCTAAACAATAGTAGGGAAAGTGTTGGACTTTAGAGGGGTTAAATTTACTTTTCTCACTTCAGTTTAAGCAACAGTATGGAAAGTGTTGGACTTCAGAGGGATTAGATTTATTTCTTCTACTCTAGTCAAAGTAACAGTAGGGAAAGTATTGGACTTTAGAGGGGTTATATTTACTATTTCGAATACAGTATAAGCAACAGTAAGGAAAGTGCTGGACTTTGGGGGAGGGAATAGATTTATTCTTAACCCTCCAGTCTAACAAACAGCAGGAATAGTGTTTAACGTAAAAAGGATTATGTACATAAAGACATATTGTATTAATTTAGTCAAACTTTTTGAATCCTCACTATAAAACGTTATTAAATTACAGTATATAGGGGCGCTGCAACCTGCAGAGAAAGATGGCCACAAATTAACGCGCCACCAAGACCGTTACCTCATAACCCCTGTCATCTATCCATAAATCCTGCACTTCCTGACCGCTTTCATCATGTGAGCGATCAGACACACAGCGCTGGCAGCAGAGCGGCTGAAACAAACGAGTTTCCATCCAGCTGGGCTGGGTCCCGCAAAGAGGCCTGAAAGTAGCAAGGCATAGCTAAAGCTGAAGATTGGAGGTGTTGCCTGGCACTGGACGCCGGGGTTGCCTGATGGACCTTCGGTGGGTCTCGAGAGTGTCAGGTACAAAGCTGCTCCCTGCATCAGAGCCGCAGAAGCAGAGAGAAGGTGGAGTTGATACAGATGGGGCCTGCAGGACTTCACACAGAAGGGCGTAGAAGGAGGAGCCAAGACAGAGAAATCCTGCTGCGGTCCTTACAGCATTTAGTGCATGATGACCGATATGGGAAAGGAGGGCTGTTGAAAAGGCTGTTGCACAGCTGTGATGATGGAGGAGCCAGTCAATAGATAGCTGGGCGTTCAAATCGAATCATCTGCGAAGGGGGTGATGCGCCCATGGGCTGCACGAAAGGGTCGCTGGTCAGGTCAGGCCCCCTCCCTCTGCCGGCATGACCCAGTGTAAGTTTGTGAAGTGCGGCAGATCTTAGCAGTCCGTGGAGGGGAGAATGTGCTGCTGACCATTATTAAATAAAGTCCCGTAGAGGTGGCGGAGTGTGATGCATCCCTTGTGAATTCATTGTGAGGGAGGCCAACAGTTACACAGGGATACTGGTCTCGAGCACAGGTGGGTGAAGAATTTGCCAGGTGGAGGTTGTGAAACCCAACAGGCCACAGAGAGAGTGAGGTTTCACTTTGCTGATTCTCTCAGGCAGGAGTCAGAGAGTTGCTCCTCCCCTGGGACTTAAACACACATGGGCCGATCGCTTGCAACAGCACCAGGGGCTGGCCCCTGTCCACCTCTGGTGGATGTACATGGAGGGTGGTAAATGTAGTAAACTTACCCAACAAACGAAGCTGGATAGGTACACGGTGCGGGCGGCAGAGGTAGACGCGAATGTGGGAGAACCCTGACTCAAATGAGAGCGATCATGACAGCAGTCCAGGACATGCTAGAAACTAAATTGGACACTGTGACAACAGAAATAACATTCCTATGGGCAGACCTATGAACATTTAGCAAGAGAGTCACAGCGGCTGAAACCACAGTGCAAGCCCTGCAGTCTGACACAGATGCCTTTCGGGACCAAGTTCAACACATACTGCGGGATAATGAGCCTATCCTGGCGAAACTAGAGGATTATTAAAGACTTTCCCGACAGAATAATATACAAGAAGGGAAGAAGGGGGGTCCCAGAGACGGCGGGGGCCCAAGCGTTGAACTGTTTATAGAAGAACTCATACCACAAGTGCTATAGCCAAAGGGATTGTCGAAGTTCTTCTTGGTAGGAGGGCTCACTGGGCACTGTTGCAACGCCCCCATAACCATAATTGCACGAATCTTTATTCACTTAGATTGGGATGCAGTACTATAGGCTGCCTGGTGCTGTTGTGACTTAAAATATGAAAATGCTATAATCCGCATGTTTCCAGACTTCACCTAAAAAGTACAACAGCAACGTAAAAGCTTTGAGAGGGTAAAAAGGAACTGAGAGCAAGAGACTTGAAATACATGATGCTACACCCCGCAAAGCTCCAAGTGATCGTGGAAGGAAAACCTAGCACTTTGGAATGCTTGCGGAGGCATGGGTGAGGCTGGAGGGTTGAGGTCCAGCTGGCCCCTAAGAAATGCATATGTCTGAACTCGTCATCTGTACAAGGTTCACATGATGCCGACAGCCCCAGGAAAGAATGCAGAGACATAAGAGCAGATGCAGAGTCTGTGGGGCAGGTAAACTCAGTGGCCGGAAGGAACATGGCTGAGGGATCGACGTTGAGAAGTCCAGAGTGTGAGAAAGGCAGCAAGCAAGGGTTAAGTGAGTGACAAACTTTACATGAGGCAATGAAGGGGTATAAATGACAAACTCTTCTTGGCACTGGCGAGGCCTCTGACAAGAATCTTACACAGTTTAAGGCAACAGCCATTCTGCACTGTCAGTTCCACTTTAACTATCTCCTGAGGGCCCAGACACCTGACATGGGGCATTTCTGATCATGCACCTCAGGAGTGTCAGACTAAGAACAGACTCGACTTAAAGAGACAGAATATAGAGATTTAGTGGAGGAGGATGCCAAGGCGATGTTTCGAGCTACTCAGTGCTGTTGTTATGAAGTCGGCAATAAGGCAGGTATGTTGCTCGCCTGGACGGACCATATCGATCACATAGATAACAGGGTTCTCAAGATCAAAGGTGCTGGGAGACTGGTCCACAAAGAAAATGGTTATAGAGCAAATGAATTCGCCAACTACTACTCGCAAGTATATACTTCTAATACCGTCAAAACAGTTGCAGAGACTGAGGACTTACTGCTAGATATCTCATTGCCCCGTCTAACTATAGATGATATAACGGTAACAATAAGGGAGCTGCGGGGGCGCTAGAGAGCCCACAGCGGAATGGCAGCCTCTTGAGACAGCTCCGCCGATCAGGCACAGAAAGCGGCATTGTATGGATCATGGCGAGTTCGTATCTCCCTACAATCAACATCCCCTGACATCGGAAGGTCTGGGCTCTGTAAGGAGTGCCAAGTGACGTGACAAAAAGCGCTCCTGAGCCGCTAATCGGCGCCCGAAGGTGTAGCGAGGTCTCCGGCGCAAAGCGCGAACAAAATGGCGGCACCCTGTGGCTGCGGTCTCGCCGGAATGTAACGGCCGAGGAACAGATCGGACTATCTTGGCTCTGCCGGGTCGAGATTCAACACTTGGATGGCAGTGTTGCGGTGGGGGCACGGCTGGAGTGACGGGGCTGATGGCTACGAGTGATCCGCTGTGGGGCACACGGGACGCCTGGAGGATTTTATCCTACGCCGCAGTCCAAAATGGCGGATCATGATACCAGCGGAGCGGACGGCTGTACATGGAGGACACAGCTTCCGAGATCGCAGTAGCCCGGACCTGAACTGCACACTGTCTGGCTTGGCTGTTATGCTGCAGATGAAGTATGCGGGTAAGCCCGCGCATGTAAGCTGAGGCGTGGGAGGATCTCCGTGTGCTGCTTGCGGGCTATCTTTTGACGATGGATATTCCTGCTGCGTTGGCTGGCCGAAGGTAATTGGCGACTGGGCGCTGCGAGGTGTATCCCGCTGGTGGCAACCACGCCATCTGATAACACTGGCTGCTTGAGGGTGTGACCTCTGTGGACGGCGTGGTGTAAGTTTTACTATGGGCATGTGCGAGGGGGCTACCATGCGCATGTGCCCTGCTCACTGTCACGACCTGCGAGCTACTAGCCACAAGTGGAGGATGGGGTGTCTATCGTGCAGTGGCTACTGAGAGACTGTCCCGAATGCGTGGAGTGCGCGCATGTGGCCCGCCTGCTGGAGGAGATACAGTCATACTGCTGAAGACTATCGCTGCCGCTCCTGCGTTGCCTTGATATATGTCGATCACCCTGGCGACTGACGACCCTCTTTTGAATGTGCTGGGCTGAAGCTGTGGGGGCTGATTCATTACGGCGCTGTGCTCGGTGGTGCCCTTAACGACGCTGTGTGGTCCTGATAATTTGCGTCTGGTTTGCTGCCTGGGGCCCATAAACTACTGCTGGGGGTTGTACCTACGCGGTAAAGAGATGGGGAAGCCGGATAAGATGCAGTCTAAATTGCAGTTTGATACTAAAAAGACCGCGAAGGAAACGGCGACACCCCCGGTGGCGGAGCCTGTGCCCACCATAGAGGCGTCTGCCGGCATGGAGGGAGTTTTGCAGGCCATACAGCGCAGCTTGCAGGACATTAATGGCAAATTAGACACAATAACCCTACGGGTGGACAACATGTCAGCCAAGCTGGACGGCCATGGAGAGCGCCTGGAGGAGGCGGAATCCCGTATTTCGGCGTGGAGGACGAGGCGCATGGCACAGCGCAGAAATGCGCCGAGATGGAGAAGCTGCTCGCCGTTATAAGAAACAAGGCGGAAGATTTAGAAGCACGATCGAGGCGCAATAACATTCGAATCGCGGGAATTCCAGAATCCACAAATACAGGCTGCATGGAAACGTATATCGAGGAGCTGGTTGGAAACGTGTTCGGAATGGAAAATCTCTCTGCTATGTTTGTGGTGGAACGCGCGCACAGGACTCTTGCCCGGCGTCCGAAGCCAGGCGCAACTCCCCGATTGATTGTTGTCCGCGTTCTGAACTATCAAGATCGTGATACTATTTTAAGACTGGCTCGTGAGAAAAGACAAATCACCTACCAGGGTAACGCGCTGGAGTTCTTCCCAGACTTCACTATGGCAGTTCAATTGCCGCGCAAGGAATTCAACCCAGCGAAGAAGAGACTCAGTGATTTTCACATTGAATATGCCATGCTCTACCCGGCGAGGCTCCGAGTGTCACATGACGGCCGACAGACAATCCTCCAAACGCCAAAGGAGGCGCAGGAATTCATCAAGAAACTTGGCACAAAACGCAAGGAGCGGCGACAGATGGAGCAGCAGCGGGAGTCCGATATGAACACTGATCTAGGCTGATATGGTTATTGCGCTCAGGTTGAACTGTACTGGTAAGCTCTATACATGTTCTATTGTGGAAGACTGTTCTGCTGGGATCTATTGTGCCCCAACAGGGGTTGGGTTTGGGCAGCGTAAAGTGACAATGGTGCATATGGAGGATGTGACTGAGGCTTTGTCGGGCCCTCCTGATTTGGACTCACCGAACTGCGACTGGTGGGCTGGGTATAGTTGTCATGTAAATTGTGTTCGGAGGATGGGCGCTTCGGAAATGGGGGCGACCATGGATCTGTACCACACTACCGATTGCCGGGTTGTCTGGTTTGGAGACCAGATTTGGATCGCGAATGATGGTTGAAGGGCGGACCTTGCTGCCAGGGTAGTGTGGATCGATGGCGAGACATTACCTTAGATTAGCGGGATGTACCGGCTGGCCCTGTGCGAGGAGACAATGGCAGTCGAATCCAGGCAGGGGCCCGTTGAGATCTATTATGTTCATAGCATATCAGGTAGACATGGAGGGTTGGGTTTGGGATACCTCGCATAGATCACGGTTGCCTGATCACATCCATTTTAAATGGATGGAGTTGTGAGCTTTCGGTGGATCCCCGAAGCGGGTGCTCCCCACTTTCAGTTACATTATGTTGTTCTATAAGGGTGGGGTATGGATTTGGCATGGTTGGGTTGCTGAAGTGGGCGGGGGGGTGGGTGCACAAATGTTGGGGAATGTTATGCAGGTTATGGTGCATGAGAAACATGGCTGAAGTCCAGTATTGCATACGATTGTACAATTCTATGCTTCTGATTATTTATGGTTGCTATGGTGTAAGTGAATATCCATCCAAAACTTGGAGTATGTCTTATGTCCGATGGCTGAGGTGAAATCGCGTGCTACCCACTTGAACTTTCTGACCTGGAATATCAGAGGGCTTAACAACCCTAGAAAAATCAGGCAGATATTTGCATATTTAGACAGACATCACATTGACATTGCCCTATTGCAGGAAACGCATCTTACACCAGCCTCACCTGTTCATAGAGGGAAAAGATGGGCGGAGGCCATAAAAAGCTCCTCATCTTCTTCCTATTCCAGAGGAGTCATGATCCTGATTAGAAAGGGTGTACAGTTTAGTGTGGAAGACACTATTACGGACGACGCTGGGAGATCTGTTCTTATAAAGTGTATGGTACGGGGTCAGAGACTAGCACTGCTGAACACGTACGGTCTGAATGTAGATGATCCTGACTTTTATCATAAAATATGGCGTACACTTAGTGAATTCCCCGATACTCCGCTGCTCTGGGGGGGTGATTTTAATATCGCACTCAATGATAAGCTCGACAGATCAGAGGGATCAGCTGAACCACACAAAAGGGCGTTAAGTAAACTAAGGGATGTCATGGCTGACAGACATTTGGCGGATATTTGGAGAGTCCGGCACACTGAAACTAGGGAAGCCACACACGTCTCGGCTGCACATGGTAGCTGGTCACGCCTGGATTATTGGGTGGGTTCGGATGAGGTGCTGCTGTGGACGAGTTCCATTGCCCATCTCCCCAGGACACTATCAGACCATAATCCTGTGCTTCTGTCGTTGAACATACCACATTACGCGCCACCATCATATAGCTGGCGGTTCAATGCCAGGGCGCTGTTGGATTCTGTCTACACAGATACAATACAACAGGCCATTAAGGAATATTTCGACTTCAATGCATCCAAGGTGGATGATCCAGGGCTCCTGTGGGAGGCTTTCAAGGCTACTATCCGGGGGGTGTGCCTGGGTACTACTGCAGGTATCCTTAAAGATATTAGGCAGCAACTGACTAAGCGTGAGGATAAGATACGCGCCCTAGAGACTGAATATGAAAGAACGCACGACACAAAAATTCTGAGTACCATTAGGGAAGTATTGTCCGAGTATCAATCCTATGCTGAAGATGAGCTTAAATATGTAACCAAGCGCACAACGGCGCGACAATATGGCGAAGGCGGTAGGCCGGGTAGGAGCTTGGCAGCTAAAATCTGCTCAGGTTCTAGGACGCACACTGTACATGCGGTAAAAGATGCCACGGGGACTCTAAAGCACGACATGCAGGGCATATTGAGGGAGTTCATGTGCACATACGAAACATTGTATGCTTCACGACACACAGCACCACCTAAAGTGATAATGGATTACCTAGAGGACGTTGCAATAGCGTGGATGTCGGACAGACAGAGAGAATATTTATCACTTCCAGCCACGGTGGAGGAGGTAACGGAGGTGATCAAATCCCTGCCGAATGGGAAAGCTCCGGGCCCAGATGGGTTCACCTGTGAATTCTACAAGGCATTTGTAGACCAGCTGGCACCGCACTTAGTTGCAATGTATGGGGATGCCCATGAAAAACAACGACTGCCGCCAACATTGCGTGAGGCCATGCTGATTGCATTGTTAAAACTGAATAAAGACCCTGAACAATGCGATTCATACCGACCGTTGTCCCTAATTAATGTGGACACCAAGATACTGGCTAAGCTTCTCGCCACTCGGCTGCAGCCTCTGATGCCCAAATTGATATTGCCGGATCAATCGGGGTTTATTTCCTCCAGATCCACAACCCATAATACTAGGACACTTTTCGCATTATCACATTACTTGATTCCTCATACCAAGGCGGCGGCGGCGGCGGCGACGGTGTTGCTGGATGCTGCCATAGCATTTGATTCGATCGAGTGGCCTTACTTATATACCATCTTGCAACGTATGGGCTTTCCCCCGTTATTCCTGCAATGGGTGACTCTCCTTTACACAGAGCCGACGGCGCGAATAAAGGTTAATAGATACATATCCGACCCGATCAAAATTGCGAGAGGTACAAGGCAGGGATGCCCGCTGTCTCCATTATTATTCGCAATTGCGCTGGAACCCTTGGCCTGCAAAATTAGACAGAAACACCACTACTCGGAGCTCCAGTTCCCGCAAAGACCATTGCACATCTCGCTATATGCCGACGATATGACACTCTACGTGCGCGATCCTGAGTCAAACTTGAATCCGTTATTGAGGGAATATATAAAATTCGGTCAACATTCCGGTCTTACTATTAACTGGTCTAAATCGGTGATCATACCCTTGACAGATGCCACTGACCCCTGTTTAGTGGACTTCCCACTGGAATGGCAGTCGGAACCTGTAAGGTACCTGGGCGTCTGGTATCACCGAGACCCCGAAGTGGTGATTCGCACGAACTATGGACGGGCGCTCGAGGTGCTGGAAGGTAAAATAGGGCGCTGGATCCAGCTGCCATTATCACTGGCCGATCGCATAGCCATAGTAAAAATGGTTATTCTTCCAAAGCTGTTGTACCTTTTTAACAATATTCCAATTCAGCCCCCGTCCGAGGTTTTTCGTAGGATCTCAGCCATGATCCTCCGCCTTATATGGGCGGGTAAGCAAGCTAGGATAGAATTGCGTTCCCTCACACTACCATACATGCAGGGTGGGTTTAGGGTTCCAGATTTCTTACTCTACTATTTATGCGCACAAGCGCAATATGCGCATTTTTGGTACCATCCGGTTCCATTCCTTACACACGCTGCAATTGAAGAGGGAGACGCACACCCTATCCCACTGAGTGCTATTATAACACATAAAAGACCTCCACTGCATAATCGGAACATAAATACTAGCGACACGACAAATAAAGCCTGGCAAACTATGGGTGGGAAAGTGTATAAACTGCCATTGTATGCTCCGGCGCTGCAGCTACAGCATCACCCCGAGCTTTCAGTTACTCGGGAGAAGGTGGGTATGGCTTTGCTCAAGCAGATAGGCCTGGTTACCATGGGAGACCTGTATGAAAATGGATCCTTCAAATCACATGAGGAGTTGACATACATTAGCAACCCAACGTTATTATTTCAATTCACATACTATAGACTGCAGAGAGCATTGCAGAAATTATATCCGACACATCCTGCAGAGCCACCCCACTTGACTGCTTTGCAGTTGCTGATCACAACCCCTACTGCTAAAAAGTTAGTGTCCAGACTATATGCAGCACTACAGACAGACATTGCTGACACCACGCACAAGGCAATGGAGCGATGGAACTGTAGCCTACTAGACCCATTGACAGAGGAGGAATGGGTTATGGCCTGTTAAATGGAACATACTCTGGAAGGTTTTAGCTAAAGGAAGGCACCAGGCAGGACTACCCACTGTTGCCAATGGTATTTGCACTGGCCCTTTAACTCCTGGCAATGTGGATCAGGCAAGGCTATCGAGTGAAAGGAATATACTGGGAGGAAGGCTGAGAGGACCTATATCTTTTTATGTGGACGATAGAGTGCTCTAAGTGACAGACCATGAACTTACCATAGATATGCTGTTGAAGATCATTCGCAACTTTGGGAAGTACGCTGGATACTATATAAATGGGGACAAATCACTAGTATAACCCCTAATGGGAGTTGTTCCACGTCTGCCCTGAGATTGCAACATGCCAGTGAAGACACAGACGGGTTTTAATTTTTGGGTGTCAACATTACTAAAGATTCAAACGAGTTTATGGCCTAAAACCTGTATACAACTTTGAATCGATTCCGGCATGATATCCTACATTGGAGAGGACTTCCATTGTCGCTAATGGGAAGAGCAGCAGTTTTTAAAATGATGGGTCTTCTGTGGTTCTTATAAGCACTCCAAAACACACCATGAAGAGTCCCAGTACACTTCTCTAGGGTGGTAGAGGTGAGAGATTCAGCTGCTATTATGGGACAGGGGTCCCTCCAGAATCGCAAGTAAAAAACTGACACGAGGAGTATATTGAAGAGGGGGGGAATAGATAGCTCGGCCAGGTATCTGAATGTGCTACTACTGGGCAGCACAACTGCATGTCATAAACTATTGGGCCTTTGCAGACCAGTTGGAGCAGGCAGTGAAAATGGACAAGTATAAACTAGGGGTAAGAGGCTCTTCTGCTGCACTGTATGGGAGTACCCGCCTCAGTGATCTTACCCCACATATCAGAATGGTGGGAGGCCACAGTTTATTTGGGATGCAAAAGGCAAACTCACTGTGGAGACGCCCCCGTGTGATAGTCAGAATCTTAAGGCTGTAGGTAGCCTCACAGGTGCATCTTGAACTCGTTGGGACCTGACTAGCATCTTAAAATTGGGAGACCTGTGGAAGAGGGCTACAATCATGCTGCTAGAAAAACTGCAGAAAGACTACAATTTGGCAAGGCTGAAACTGTCGACTACCTACAGGTTAGGCATGTCCTTTTCTTACATAATTTTCCAAGAACAGAAGTACCAGATGCCTCCCCATTGGCGGTAGGAGTGCTTTAGGAACCCTTAGAGAAAGGAGCTACCTCCTTCTACAAACAAATAGTAAATAGTTTGCCAGAGCAAATACAGAAGCTGAGGGAAGTGTGGGAGCCAAATTTTGGCAGACTCGAAGAAGAAGAATGGGAAGAGGCACTGCAGAGCCTGAGAGAGGTGGCAATATGGAGTGGGGTTCTGCATGGTGCAACTCAGGGTACTGTATAGAGCATATTACTCCAGGACTTCCCTAAGTAAAATGGTTTGAGATACAGACAAGCGGTGTCTGCTGGGTTATCTGTTGTGGTGTCTGCGGTGGTGTGGAGTGGTAGGGTCCTTTTTCCATATTCTTTGGGAGTGCTCTGTAATATAGACCTACTGGCATGATGTTTTGAGGCAGACCTTGGGGACTCACAGAGAAAATAATCCAAAAGGACATTACTTAATATAATAGATACATAAAGGACCACAGTGTACCAGATAATGTGGGTTTCATTGAGACTGATGGTAGCAAGAAATAATACTGTATGCACGTGGGGTGTTTTGGACGCTCCTGGACTGGGGGGCTGGAGAAAAGACAGACTGGTGCATGCTGGCGGAGAAAAGATAATATGAGGGCAGGAGGTGCCCACAGAAATGGACAAAGATTTGGGCAATGTGAGATGTTAGAGATGGACAATGAAGAGGGGCAAAACTGGCATTTCGACCGAGAAACAAGGCCAGCTTGGATTCCCAGGTCGGAGGGGCATGGTGAAGGAGGGGAAGGACATGAAGTGTACATGAGTGGGAGGGCAGTGTTAAAGATGCTTTCAGCATGGTCTGATGGGCAGTTATATTTTGTGGTGCGTCTATGTTTTATTAAAAATGTAAAGCACATTTAAAATTACAGTACACAGAAATAAATATAAATATTTATTAAAAATGCTAAAATAGAACCAATAAAAAAAGAAAGAAAAGATAAAATTACCAAAAATAATATTAACTTTATTAAGTACAAAAAATAATGAAATCACCTTATGAATTTCAATTAAAGCATGAAAAATAAATATATCTTAAGTAACAAATATCAATTCAGAAACACAATTGAATATTTCTTAAATAAATATTAACAAATTACACATCTTAGAAGTCTATCATCGGACGGTAGCACGGGTTGGGAATTTCTTTGTGACTCAGGAAAAGGGGGATCAAAAGCGGCACCCCCCAAAAACAGAAAACCCCTGGTTCTCACAAGATTGTAGGGCTATGAGACAGACTCTATCTAGAGCCATTAAATCCAAGGATCAGTTAGCCATCACCAATGCCCGGAAAATGTATTATACCACCATAAGAAAGGCAAAGCGTCTGTGGGACGAATCCCACTGGCAGGATTTAAAGGTCGCAGCCCTACTAAAAGACTCATCCTCCTTCTGGAATCTTATAAACATCAGTACCAGGGGCGGGGCAGATCCAATACCGAATCATATAACGGGGTCCCAATGGCATTCACATTTCTCAAACCTTTATTCATCCAGGGAAAGAGTGGGCCATGAGGAGCAGTTGCCGGCATTGGAGTATCCGGAACATCTGGAGCTAGAGCCCGACTTTGGCCTAAATGAGGTCCTTTCTGCAATTAATACAATTGCCCCGGGAAAGGCAGCTGGCCCCGATGGTCTCCCAGGTGATCTACTGCTCCATGAAAAAGATCTCTGGGCAGAATTCATCCTTCGGATCCTAAAAAATCTAGCTCTAGGCTGCCCAATTCCGGACTCCTGGAAGGGGGCGGAGGTGGTGGCTATTTATAAGAAAGGGGATAGAGGGGACCCTGCCAACTACAGACCGATTAGCTTAATCGATGTAATTCAAAAAGTGGTTGGCAGAGTCCTCTTGACCAGGATTAAGGAGTGGATAGATGAGGAGGGCATCCTGAGTCATCTACAAGCAGGTTTTAGGGAGGGAGTAGGTACCATCGACCAGGTCTTTAGATTTTGTATTATATACTGGAAATCCGTGGTCATCGAAAAAGGCAGCCTTTATTTGGCATTTATTGATTTAAAAACAGCCTTTGACCTGGTGCCACGTTCACAGCTGTGGCAGGTACTGCACGACCTGGGCATCCCTCCCCTAACTCTGGACCTCCTGAAACGTCTCCACGTAGGCAATTTTGCTAAAGTTAGGTGGGGACAACAGGGACAGCTCACAGAGAGGATTTCCGTCGAGAAAGGAGTGCGCCAGGGCTGTGTCATGGCCCCGACCCTGTTTTCTCTCTATATAAATGGTGTGGCAGACTATTTGAGAGACGACAGGGTCAATGCCCCAACCCTGTGCGGGGAAAAAATATCTACCCTACTCTTTGCTGACGACACTCTCTTGATCTCGAAAAGCCCTATGGGCTTACAAAGACTGTTGTCCCGCTTCTCAGAGTTTTGTGACACCAGGGGGCTGCAAATAAACACGCTGAAAACTAAGCTGATGGCGCTATCTCCCTCTAAAAACTTTAAGAATAACATCAAGCTCAATGGTACATCACTTGAGCTAGTGGATGCTTTTGATTATCTCGGAGTGAGGGTAAATAACAAGCTTAAATGGGCTCCCCATCTCTCAAAAATGCTCCTTGCCCACAAAAGAGCTGCAGGGGCAATATCGAGACATCTGAGGCTCTCATATAGCAGGCCGATAGCGGCGGCTGTTAAAGTCTATGAGGGGAAGGCACTGTCAGCAGCGCTCTATGGGGCGGAATTGTGGGGTTTCGAAAATCTGTCAGAGTTACTTAGATCCGAGAACAAGTTCTTTAGGGACTTAGTCTCGCTTCCCCTGTCCACCCCGCTAGTTCCACTCCGTAGTGACCTTGGCAGACAAAACATCAGTAATGTGGCAAGGTTGCGCCCTATACTATACTGGGCAAGGATTAGAAGATCCCCTGAACTCCACCACTTTGCCTCTGCCCTGGACGAGTTATTAAATCTGGGAGCAGATCACAAGATTCCATGGGTATCAAATTTGAAAAAACATCTGCAGAAGATTGGTCTGGAAGAAGCTTGGGCGAGCCAGGTTCCCCCTCCCAAACTTACGATAAAAAAAATCTATTGGGATTGGGTTACGGCCGATACCCTAAGAAATCAGGAGGGTGTGCTTACTGTAAACTTCTTGGATACAAAACCAGCTCCCAGCCTGGAGTCCTTTATGGACCTCATTGAATCACCTGAAGACAGATCTCTATATCTCAAATTGAGATATGGCACGCTCCCACTCTATGATTTTCAAACCCGCTGGAGCAAGGTCATTACGCACTCAAAAGGCTGCCCAGGGTGTGCCTCGCCCACAGAGTCTATTGGCCACTTCATGTTTGCCTGCCAGGCGTACAGGCAACCAAGACTAAGGTGGCTTAAACCTGTTTGCAAAAATCTGGGTGTAAGGTCCGCTAGGGTGGCATTGCGTATCTTGACCTACGACACAACTGTCCCTAGTGTAATCTGTGGGACTGCCAAATACCTGGGCTGGGCCTGGAGATTAAGACGCAGGTTACTTAAGGCGCACCATCTACAAGCAAACCACCCACTCCCCTGACCCTGTTGGCCATTATTGTTCATATTATCAACTATAGGGGATATGTGAAATTGATACGTGTATATATATGCTGTTTTTTTTTTATTTTATTTTTTTTATTCTTTTTAACCATGCACGGATTGAAGCCACTTGTTGTAGTATGTTTTTAAACTGTTTTTATCACACATTGCACTGCACTTTTATGATATTTTTTATATGTCGAATAAAGTACTACAAACACTCGGAACCCTGGGGTCTAAAATGACAAAAAGAAGGAAGTAAAGGTGGTGTGTGAATAAGAAACAAAAGCCCAATGCACATAGTGAAAGGGCAATCCCTTTAGGAACGTAATCCCTCACTCACCCTAGGTGACATGCTTCATCATATGGGATTCTCCTCCCAGAGAAAAATCCTAGTTTCTCTGGGGGCTACAACCCCCTCTATGAGAGGGAGGAGCTCAGGGATGTTTTGATAATGCACTAAAGGGTGGACTAAATCCACATATGAAGAGCTGGGTGTGAGTGGGGGGTGCAGTGCTAATGAAAAAATAGTGCAATAGAAGTGTGTTAAAACTAGTCACGGGACGGCAAGGAAGAATCTCTTAAAGACCAACCGTACCGATGCTAGATTAAAAAGATGTGAGAACCACTAGTTCAATATAACCAATGGTGCAATGTATAAAACAATGGTCGACATGTTTCAGCCAAGGCGCCTAACTAGGCTCGGCTTTCATCAGGACCTGGTTAGCTACTGCAAAAAGGAAAGGATTGTAACAGAACTACTCCACAAAGGATACCGTGACCACCCCAAAGTTGCTTGTCGGGTGTACGTCTCCTTGTAATTCAAACATCACCTAAACAAAAGAGAATCAGTGTAAGGAAAGTTGGTCACAAATGCTAAGCACTTTAGGGTGGTCACGGTATCCTTTGTGGAGTAGTTCTGTTACAATCCTTTCCTTTTTGCAGTAGCTAACCAGGTCCTGATGAAAGCCGAGCCTAGTTAGGCGCCTTGGCTGAAACATGTCGACCATTGTTTTATACATTGCACCATTGGTTATATTGAACTAGTGGTTCTCACATCTTTTTAATCTAGCATCGGTACGGTTGGTCTTTAAGAGATTCTTCCTTGCCGTCCCGTGACTAGTTTTAACACACTTCTATTGCACTATTTTTTCATTAGCACTGCACCCCCCACTCACACCCAGCTCTTCATATGTGGATTTAGTCCACCCTTTAGTGCATTATCAAAACATCCCTGAGCTCCTCCCTCTCATAGAGGGGGTTGTAGCCCCCAGAGAAACTAGGATTTTTCTCTGGGAGGAGAATCCCATATGATGAAGCATGTCACCTAGGGTGAGTGAGGGATTACGTTCCTAAAGGGATTGCCCTTTCACTATGTGCATTGGGCTTTTGTTTCTTATTCACACACCACCTTTACTTCCTTCTTTTTGTCATTTTAGACCCCAGGGTTCCGAGTGTTTGTAATACTTTATTTGGGGATATAATCTTGTGTGGTCTCAAAAAATGTTCCCTTTGACCCTCCGGTATATAACCGTTTTGTAATAGAATAAAGTACTACAACAACTAAATTACACATAATTAATTTTAATTAATAAATTACATATAAATATAAATTAATATAAAAAATATGATATATTTTTATTTTCTTTATAACCTACAATACAGCATATACAAAGTAAAATACATATTAAAATAAATACAACATTACAACAATTGCACAATAATTAATAAATTAAGGAATATACAATTATTAATAATCAAATAAAAATAATTGCTTCACAAATAGCATTAAGTTAAAATGCATTTAATTTAATTACATTTCCAACCCTATTCCCCTACAAACCCAGCAACCCACAACTAAATTATAACTTAAATAAATCAGTATTAAATAATATACACAATAAACAATCAATTAAATAATTAACAATTAAAAACATATTAACAATAATTGATAATAGGTATAACTTAATGAACTTCCCACCCTGTACCCTCACAAATCCAATAACCCACTACTAAAATTTAACTTACTATAACAAATAATAAAATTGAGTTAAAAATAAAAAAGTACATTTTAAATTCAAATTATAATATAAAACACAAAATTGCATATTTAATGATCAATTAATAAATTAACGGTGACAAATACATTCACAATAGATGAAACATTTCTAATCTGAATAACTTCCCACAATGTCCCTCTGCAAACCCAACAGCTCACTACTAATAACATTTGAAAAAATCACTTAAAATTTCAAACTACATTTTATACAATTATACCAATAATACCAACAACTAAAATTAATATAGTAACTAAAACACATTGAAATAATTAACAAAACAATCTTTTTTACAGCTATATTACTGAAAAGCATATTAAAAACAATATTCTTAAAAACAATATTCTTGAGAAAGATATTCTACACTATTATATTTTTGTATCATGATATTTTTTTCTGATATTTATGAGTTCCGATATTTCAAAGCTGTTATTTTGTCCAAACACCCACAGACTCACATGGAACAGTGACAGCATGAGCAGCCAAAGTGTAGATTTTCCTCACACGAGCAACAGGTACCCCAAGGCTGCAGCAGTATGAGCTTCCTTTACACACAGAGCACATAAAACATGGCTGACGATGAACAGTGCAAGCTCCATAAACACAAGGAATGAGTATAGGATGGCAGCAAAAGTGCTAAGTTTCATCATAAAACGAACAGAAACAACATCCTATTGGGGGATGAGAACTGCTTTACATTAAAGCTCCAAACCAGATACATTACTGATGCCCTATATACATTGCATTCCTGGATCCCAACATGCCGCAACTGAGACCAGTGATGTATAAGAATGGAGGAGGGCCTGCCAATAAAGTGGTGGAGAACCTAGGGACAAATATCTGTGGTCTTCCTACTCCCTTTCTTGCCTTTTGGCCCAAGATTGATGATAGTGGCCATATGGGTCCTGTGACAGCGAAGAACGTCATTAGTATGGAGGAAAGCCTCTTTCTGTGACCCAACAAACAAAAGTGAGGATGAGGTAGTGTCTGGCATAACCACAGAGAGCCACTGATCAGCCATTGTGTAACCTCAGGCCCATTCCTCTTCAATGTCACATGCATGTTGCAATGTTCTGCATTGGCTCCAGCACTAATCAGTGTCCATATGTGTTCTCTCACCAACATTCTCAATGGCATTGAGACTAAATACCTTACGTATAAAGCTGGGACAAAGTTTAATCTTAAGCTGAAAGTTGAGTGTCTTAAACTTCCAAACTTGACACACCACAATCACATGTCCACCAGAGGATACAGAAAATGTGGTTATACCTTAGTGGTATGAAAACTAAAATCAAATCCTGCTCATGGGGCCTGTGAAGCCAGTCCCCTTGCCTTTTTCGTAGCGCAAACCCACTGAGATCTGTCTAACGACCAGCTTAAAAAGTCAGCTCGCTTACCATTTGATAGTACCGTGGGGTAACTTATTTATCAGATAGGATAATAGTACCTATCTCATGTTTGTGTGGAATAATGTGGATTCTTATGTTTGCCGCACCAAATTCCACATGGTATGACTTTTGCCAGACCGCCCCCCCCCCCCCCCCAACCCTACATGTGGGCGTGGTACATGCAGGCAGGGACCGCCACTGGCAGCACTAGGTCTAGCTATGCCACAGCTCCCCGTAATTTCTGGATGCAGTAAATACCACTCAAATCGTAAATGCAACCCCTGAGTGTTTATGCTGTGGTCAGAAAACACCAACTCACTCTTAATCAGAGCCTAAAAGCTATTTAACTACTCCTTCATCTCTCTAAAAAAACGCATTAAACTGTGCATCAACTCCCACAACAGTTATTGGAAAAATCTCTATCCTGGCATCCCCACACAAATCACTTTCCACACTCTAAAGAAGCCAGAATCATGTTGTTCATCTACTGTTTGGCCTGAAAGAAGGCAATCCCATTTCACTGATTGATCCTCTACTGGCTTCTACTAAAGGAAAGAAAACAAATCTAATATCTATGTCTGCTCTACCAAGCCCCACACAGCTGATATCCAGACTACCTCACTAAGCTGTTCGTCCCTGCCTCTCAACTAGAAGAATAAGGTTTGCTAATCACAACATATAGACCACACGACTGATGCTTCCAAGAAGTATTAAGGAAGGACACTCCAAGGAAAGAACAATCTCTGTGAAGCTCTCTATCACTGTCTCTCAGGTGGAAACTGACTTTCTCTAGTTGAAGAGGCCGTTAAAAACACACCTTATCAAGCAGATGTTTAGTTAGAACACTGCATTGTGCTACCCTCTTATGTTTTCTTCTGTGTCCAAGGACTGACCTGTTAGATCCCTAAAAAGGGCTATTGCCTCACCTCCCTGAGCAAGCAATTTACTTGTTGACTCTGCTTCAATGCTTCACAACCTTTCTACCATCATATGTGAATGAAGTCTCCATCAATGGATCATAGACCATTTCTTGTTGATTGTCAACTATCGATCCATGACTATATTCCTATATTCTATTTACATATTCCAGAAAGTGCTCTGAGGGAACTGCTATATGGTTCACGGCACTTGACACTCCCCCCCACCCCCCATAAAATAAAGTAGATAAATAAATATATCAAAATATTGAGAGGCGCATGGGAACAGTACATTTATCCATTGCAGCAGGGGCCTGAAAGGAACGCCCCCAGACATTTCACAGTTTACAGAACGTAAGAACGTCAGAACGTAAGCATACCTTTGGTTTGGACGAATTCCTGTACTTTTTGATTTGTAATCTCCGAAATGCTTGCAAACATATTTAATATATGCATATTTGAATTTCATGTTGTATTTCCTCTGATCAACAGCAACTCTTTTGTTAAATGTTTCAACAGTTCGGCAGTCTTTCTTTAGGAAAACAACTTTTTGTTGTTTTCCAAGGGAGGAGACAAATTCATCCAGGGTTTCGTAGTCCGCAAATTCTTTTCCAATGACGTCAATTTCTGTAACACAGAGAACTTTAACATATCAGAAGTCGTTGCTGTAAAAGTTGAGGCATTGGGCCTCATGTATCAAATGGATCTCCCCATTCAGTCTCTTTGTGAAGACCATAGCACAATATTTCGCTACATATCTCTTTGAAGTTTGCCTGTATTAATTTTTGTCATGTGCTTGCATAGGGGGGGTTTAAAAGGGCCTGCAGTATGGAAGCATGCAGCAGCTGGCCTACAAAATAGGATTGCAGTGAGTACTCAAAACAAAATATATTTCTAGTTTGCTGTTTGATACGTTGTCACCTGTATAGACACAGTCTGACTATGTTCACAGTAACAGTGTGATATACAGTATTGTTTACACAGTAGTCTTCCATAATTTCTAACTTGTGTGGCTCCACCAATTTGTAGAATACACTAGATGCTGTTTACCCACAAATATATATATAACTCAGTGGTGCATGCACACATGGCTATATGGTTCTCAGGGCTAGGCCCTGTCCCCATAGATTATTGTGTAGAGGCCAGCATCTCATTCTACACTGCCAAACCACAGATCATACAGAGAAGGATTCCTGAGCTGGGCAAAGAATAAGACAAGGGCATTGTGAATTGGTGGCGGACTAATTAGAAGTTAATTTGCCAAAACGCCAAGGTCAGCAGAATATCTCACATCCTTTGACATTTTAGGTTTTTCCTTTGTCCACTCTCATCCCCTTAACAGTCTCTTATTTACTTTGGAGAGGCAAATGGCAAGGAGTGGCAATTACAGGGCTCAAAGACCCCTGCTTACAAAGACGCGATTCAGCAAAATGCCATCGATAGCGAAAGTGGCATCGCACTCTTAGACGCCTCCAATTTGTTGTGGGGCCATTTTAGTGATAAAAAATGCAAAGTGTCGAAAGCAAACTTCACCATTAGAATCACTGTGTACTTCCCTTCCTGCCTCTGACTTCAGGGCTCTCAAGACCTGTGATGGACAGGTCAGTGTCAGGGCTACCAAAGGGCAAGGCGTGGCAGCATCTGCTATCCATGGATGTTCCTAAACACCTCTATGCTTGTTTACCTTCATTTCCTGTTGCTGCTTTCTTCAGGAACCCTAAAACCCTCTATCAGGCAAATGCAGTACCATAAGTATCATAAAGCAAGCCACGGGTAGCATCTACTAGCCAGGTCAAGTTTAAATTGGTGTAAATGCTACTCACAAAATAATTAAACAGTGCATCTTTTAAAGCTTATTTTCACACAACTTCCATCCATCATATTTCAAAGCAAAGATAATATAATGAAAAAGAAACCAGAATATTGGTTAACCCTGGGTGGTGAACTCTGCTCCGTTTGTGGAGTTTTTTTCCTTGCTAACGCTGGTCAACATCAAGTTGGCGAGTGAGGAAAATGAACCTCCTGTAGAGATTTCTCAATGCGGGTGGTCGGATTTCTCAATGTGAGGGGTTGCGATCACTCTCGTTGATAAACCTTCCGTTCGCATTGAGAAAGCTGCCGCTCGAGTAGAACATCTACTGGAACAGCAGAAAGGGAGCTGAGCCCCCTTGCGCTGCGCATGGTACTGTTTGCAATGATTTTACAGCGCGGGACAAACACCCGGCGCTCAAAAACCATGCAAACAGCATGACCATAACGCACTCTGCCGCTCGTGGAACTCCACGTAGAGCGACTGAGTTTTTTTGTCACTCCGCGAGCTCTGCCCAGGCTTAATATCGGTGTATTACATAAGAAATGTCTTCATTATACAGACACATAATGAATCATCCAAATTTGAGAGTTTGCTGGAGAGTAAGGCAAGACTAATTTAGTGGCATAGATATTCTCCAACAGGGGGGTTGTTTTAAACTTTTTATAACAATACTCTTTAGCTGCATTGGCTGTAGTGTAATGAGCAGTGACTTAAGCAGCCATATGTTTTTTTCGAAACTTCTAGTTATATTACAATAGGCTGTTATTGTCATAAAAGTTGATCATTGTTCAGAGGCAGACTATGCTAATGTTCAGGCTGGTTAACGGCGTTGATAGAACGAGCGTGATAAAATATTAACCAGTTGTGGTGTGGAGAAATTAAAGGGTGACCACAATCATTACGTCATGTTATGAAGGCATCAAGTCAATCTTGTTTCCGAATAAAATGATTTTTCACCACATCTGGAACCCTAGGTTCCTAGGAATCTTCCCAATGAATCTGAAAATAGATACCCAGGCTACACCAAGATGGGATGCGAATTAGGTTATCGAGTGGGCCTACAAATTTGACCCACAATACGTGCCTAGGTGTAAATCATGGGGTCCTCAAACTATCCTATTCATTCGATTTTAAAATGATGAGAACCATTCTTTACCTGTTGGAGTAGGGATGCTATCTTGAGAGTCACAGTCCTGGTGGCCTACACCATCACCATCACCCTCTTCCTCTTCTTTAACCTTTACTACAAGTATGTCAGGGATGGGCACTTGCTCTGCTGATGGAAATTAAAAGCCAAGTTAAATATTAGAATATTATAATCAAAAGATGGCATGTTCAATCAGCACAAGAAACTTCCAACTACAACAAGACTGATATAACTTGTCTACGCTGAGAACGGATCATTTTGGCCAAATGTTAAAAACTATGGAGGAGAGACAATGAGACAATATTGTGCAATTTACAGATAACTTATTACTGTTTGACCAATCCAAGAACCTAACATTCAAAACACATTTCTTGCTTACCAGTGCTCTGGAAAGGGCTACTTTCTCCTCCTTCATCAGGGTGGCCCATCAAACTTATAGGTAACTTTGCTTCATTTCTCAAACAAAGGTCCGAATGAAAAGACGGGAATCCTGCTGAATGATACATAGCTGAAAAATTCTGGGGTATGAAGTTCACAACAACATTGGAAATAGCCATTCTGTGCCCATAAGACAACAGAGGTCTACTTTTTTCAGTGAATTCAATATGCTATGTTATTACCTTGCTTGGTGTCGTCCATTGCCATTTCTCGATGTGGAATGTGTCTCTGTGTGTTCTCCCAGCCTAAAAAGAAATTAATAAAAATATCATGGTGGAAGGGCGTTTGTTTGAATAATGTTTCAGGGAGAGTAGGAAATGTTTTGTAGCGATCACATATGCACTGAGAGCGTTCAAGAGCATATGCCCATAATCCTATAAATGTGCCCCGCATATTTTTTGTTGGAACTTTAGTTGGCAAGGAATCAACATTCTGGCTGATCGCAGGTCCCCACTTGGTACGTAACAGGTGGCAATTAAGCTGGCCCATTGTTCAAAACTCTCTCCTTATGTGTAGTGCATAGAACAATGAACTTCTCTTGCAGGCCAGTTCAGATCACATTACAGAAGCCCAACTCTCCATGCCAAGAGACCTAGCCACTCCCCTGAGTGGTTTATTTGAAGAAACTGCAGGGGGAATATTCGTTGTCTGACCCCATGAATAAGGGAGACAACTAAAGGACATGTTTTAGTGACCCCTTTCAAGAACCTTTAAGGAAGCCATTATAGAAAGAGGCACACCAGCTGCAAAGACTCATATTTTGGAAGGCAGTAAAAACAAAGAGAGGGACACAAACTGCTGTATGACATTTTGATTAACAGTCACATTGGCAACAATCTTCATCAGAAATTAAACAAAATGTATAAAAATATATTTTAGAGGTATAGTGTAGTTTTAACTTATTGAAAGCAAAGATTTTGGAGCGGCTTTGTTTTTGCATCCATATATGGAGGGTACAGTCCCACAATATTGTGGACAAAACATTGCCCTACAAAAATATTGTGGCTAAAACATCGATAACTAAAATATCCTGAACGCAAACATCTATATAGGGATCTATAGGTATATATTACTTTTAACGCCATACATATGTTCAATGACTAAATATAAGTACATGGATGATGAGTCGAGGACAGTACATCTATACTTATCTTGAAATACTTAACTTCACAATATATAATGTTACTCAATATTCTGCACACAATATTGTTTTTAGGACACTATTTCTATCCTCAACATTCTTCCATACAACCTGGTTGAGTTGAGTAAATAATGGCTATAAATATTGTGTTCTACTCTCAGGGAGATTTCAGTTGTCAGTTAAGTTATTTTAGGTGGAGAGATACCTATAACAATCTGTATTCTTCTTCGATGCTTATGTAAATACCATAAAAGAAATTCGGAGTTGAGTGGTAATGGAAAATACTGTGATTTCTGAATCAAAAGTTATACACGGAGGAGATTTCACTGGAGAAGTTTCCTCCACCATACTATGCATATCTTGGAGGAAATTCCTCAAGTTGAGACTCCTCAAGATTTAGCACTTACTCCAGATATTTAGGGATTTTCCATTGGACCCTGACTCAAAACCACATTATAAGACTTTTGTATGAGTTTCAATGCGAGTTTGGTTATCAGATGAAAATGAACCAAGAGTGATACCTGCACATGCATCAGATGAAGGTTCATGACAAAGCTGGTTTAAGTCCCTGGACATTTCAGAAAAGTCACGGGAGTAGAAGGAATCACCGAAATCCCCATGAACAACTGGTTTGACTGAAAAAGAAATAAAAACTATGTGTATAGTGTAGGTAGAGGTGACTTATACTAGGAACAAAATTACAGTAAAACCATTCAATAGTCGCAGAATTTTTCTAATCAATTTTAGACAAAACTATAACACTTGCACTGGTTACTGCCACTGAGCATCTTTGAGGTACCGTAAACTTCAATGTTTGACTAACCCTCCTTAAATAGCTCAATTTAACCCAGAGAACATCTCTAGGCACTAATGTCATTCCATACCCGCATTAGAAGAACAGAAATGCTTTAGGTTTATGTCTGAACATCAGGACCAAAAACATGTTCCACATTACCAACTGAGGCATGCGTTCATGTTTTGTAAACCTGGACTGAGAATACATCACCTTCCTTCAGGATGAATCTGAAGCAAGGGTCAGTCAAGGACTGATGCCCAGAACACTTGAGGGTGGTTGTTTGTCAGATTATCATTGTTAGATGTATAGTATTATAAAAATAAATATTATTTACAAAAACACTGTGCCATTGGGTTTATATTTTCCATTATTAGCACAAACATATTTAGAACACAATATTTATGTCAAATGATATATGACAATGATATTCTGGCACCACACCTTTGTGGTCTGTCTGGTCTTGTACATGACTCAAGAGGGGATAATTTCAGGTGCAAATTTAAAGGCCAGACAGGCGTTCTCAAAATGAACTTCCCCTGAAATGGGTTACCAAGGAAGTAATATTCTAGTACTTGACACAAGTTCTATCTTTCTCACCACACATACCAGTCAAACCACAATATTTTGCACCATTTTCAGCCTGGATTTAGGGTTCATTTGGAGACCTTCATGGAGCTCTCATTAACTTAGGTGCAAGTTGACACTTACCACGCATGTTTATTAGTCCTGAGCGAGTTAAGGGCTTGATGATTTTGTTTCAATTTATGACAGTGGAAATACAATTGAAGGCACTTGCTCTGTTATGGAGTCATGGTTATAATGGTTCTCAACATGAAATTATTTTTCTTTATAAGGTGCTGCCATTCGCTTGCTAAAGAGTAGGGTGGATCTACCTGCGTTTAATAAAGATGCACCCTTCAAATGAGTTTGGTGTTATTTCCACTTAGCTCCGAAGAACGGCCTTCGTAGAGGCATTTACAAGAGCATGACATTACTGAGGTGGGTCGAAAATGTTGGCAATAGCCATAATATTCTAGGAAGGTTTTGTGTTGTTGAATAGGAGGGTTGACCAGACACCATAAATTGAGCCACAAATGAAGAGCAGTCAAATAACCATTACATAAACTGGAGGCAAAGGAGAGACCAGAGGGACCCTGAAAGTAAGTCCAGCGATGGGGCAACAATCAAGCAATTACAAAGTGGACACTGATGATTAACTAAGAAATAAGGAATTTCCACAGGAATTGATTATTCAGGTCCATTTCCCTTGGTTGTTCCTCATTCTGGCCCACACTTCCACTTGTAGGTTCCACAGACAAAACTATGGGTGAAAGTATATATCCCCTAAATCTGAAGGGGCCAGTAACTGCTATTACTGGTGCCATTGGAGTTAAGTGGCTACTCTTAAAGATGGCCTTCCTAGCACACAACTCTATCAGAGGGTATCCTGTCAAAGACTGTTCCTGTGGTCTGAACAAGTTGCAAAGTAAACCTATGTAGTCCTACTCAGTTGTTTCAGGGGCCTACCTCCTTTCTTCAGTGGAGGATCCCTCAAAGTCTTCTGAGGAGCACCACCATAGGTTGTGTGTGACCTCATGCCCTTTTATACTTCTCACTCAGTAAAAGAATAATCTATCCATCTTAATGCTCTTTCCTGGCGGACGTCCATGACAAGAGCTCTGAGTTTTCTTTTGCTGAAGCAACATCAGGAAAATGTGTTTAACAATGTACACACAAATAATTGTGAGAAGCCAGCATTATTACATGAAATGTGACTAAGGGAGTGGATATTTAGTTTTCTGTGAATAGAAAAAATAAATGTCACTGGCACAAAGGGCGTTTACTCCTTTCACATGAGTAACAATTTTAAATTTTCCCTGCCTTTCATAGCAAGCAAGAGCAGGAAAACTGAGTGATGATGGTGAGGTCCTCAATAGGGCACAAGGGCTGTCACTGTAACATAATGGCTGCTTGGTGGACAAGCACCAGGTCAAAGGTCTACAGTAGCAGAGCCAGCAGAGGTTCCGCTGGTGTACACCTGGCCCTACCCTGACTCTAAATGAAGCTGCGGAACTGCAACATTGGCTTGCGCAAGTACTGTGGATTAACTGTGGTGCTTCTGCACCACAAAGCTCTACATAAGGTCTGATATCTGGAAAAAGATCACTGACCAGAACCACATATGCAATAGTTTGTGCAGTTTCATCTCTCTACCCTACTTGCTAAGACTACTGTGTTAAGAAGAAATGAGAGCAGTACAGATGGGTGTACTGAATAGCAAGAAGGCTTTCTCACATGTTCACCATTTACAATTCTGTGTATTGAAAGAGCATCAAACTCACATGAACTCATCCGCCCACTAAGTTCTATTTCCTCTGAGCTTTGCTGGTTGCTGTAATATGACTCTTCTTCATGCGTGACTCTGAATAATATGTCTGGAGAGACTGCAGGATAAAATGCTACAAAAACAAACAAATGTGGTTATACACAATGGCTCCTGATTTTGTTTTGACTATGTAAACTTAAACATGACTGAAGGTGAGGACCACCATACTAGAGCAGCAGAATTAAGCAGAACTCACATTAATTTCATTGTGATAAAGAAAGTACAGCCACAATATGTAAACTCTGCTACATCAACATACCATTACATAGACCCTACCACATCAACACTAACCAATAAACTGAATGCACTATATCTTTATAACACTTACATAGACACCAGTGCATTGGCATGGTTAAGTTAAGTGTTTGTTTTAAGGTTGGTTAAGTAAAGAGTAAAGATAAGATTGATGGTTGATGTTAGTCTAGGGGGTCTACAATAAGGGTAAGAAGAAGGAGTTAAAAGTATGGTCAGGTTTAGGGTAAGGGTCTGAATTAGACCTAGAAATATTATACGGTTAGATTTTCGCATTAACGGAGGAAAATGTGGGTTTGTGCTCAGGGTTAGAGAAAGGAATAGGTTTACACTTACGGTCTGGCAAATGGTAATGTTTGCCTTAGGGTTAGGGTCAGGGTATCAGATAGCATTAGAGGTAGCATCCGTGGCAGATGATTTCAATTTAAGATGAATCCAAGTCAGGATGCCTACTATATGGGCAGCTCATTACATTAGAAAATAACCAAAGGCCTGATTTATATGTAGGCGGGCGCCATGGGGGTGGAGTGAATTACTCCGTCCTTATGCTGCTCAGCTAATTTATTAATGAACACCATGCAGGTGGTCATTTATAAAGGTATTGGCAGTGACCTTCAGTTCCTGCTCATTCAAGCCTAATCCAGTGCCGCCTTTTGACCAGGTGACACGGCTGCCGCACAGGTTTTCCCACCTGGATTTCTCCCGCTCACCGTTCTTCCTGTCAACAGACGCTTCACCCTCCCCAGTACCTACTTAATGCAGGCTGCTCTGCAACCATGCTGCGGGTGCACCGAAAGTGCACCAAAGGCAAGCGCGTCTGCGTCCATCCACTACTGGACTGTGCCCAGCGACAGGAATCCTGGCCCCACGACCATCCAATGCAACACCACAACCACAGCCGCCATGGAGCCAATGAACACAACCACTACTCCTTCGCGAACTCAACACACACCGGCAAACATGCTGCTGCTGCGCTTCCCCCAGCACCACGGTAAGGCCTTTCTCCTTCACCCATTGTGATTTCACCTGCGACACCTCAGACTCCAACACCACCACCTCCAAACAACCAATGCACGCCAAAACCACCACCCTACACCAACTGTCCACCATGCTCCTCAACTTCCCGTCTCTCTGGAAACACTCCACCGAAATCTGGGACCTCTTCAACAGCAACACACCTGACCTTCTCTTCCTGACCGACACATGGCTCAACCCAGCCTCCAACCCGGACATTGCTACAGCCATCCCGCCTGCCCACAAAATCATACACCACGTCCAAACCCACAAACAAGGTGGAGGACTTGCATTCATCTACAAAAACGCAATTGACTGTACCACCCCCACGGTCTCGGACAACAACCTCATGAAACACCTCGACTTCAAAATACAAACATACTACAATGCCACCCCTAACCGAACCCTCGCCTACCATCCCCTGGGCCCCAGAGCAGAATTTGGCAACCACATCGCAGACTTCATCCCTCCCCTCTCCATCAGATCAACCAACTACATCCTCATCGGGGACCTCAATTTTCATCTGGAAGACACCACAGATCCTACCTCAACTGCCCCCCTCAACAGCCTCAGCAACCTCAGACTCCCCCAGCTTGTCCAAGCTCCGACCCACGCAGCAGGACACACCCTCGACCCTGATTTTCTCCTCCAACACGATCACCACAACTAACTTGACTCCTCTCACATGGTCTGACCACTACATCATACATTTCAAGACAACCGCTCATCAAGCCACCCCATCAGAAATACCCAAAGCACCATCAAGACACTGGGGCAAAATATCAGAAGAAAACTGGACCATGACCCTCCAGAAACGCCCAACGGGGACTCCGATGCCAACACCGAGCGCTTCAAAAAATGGCACGTCAACTGCACCAACTGCTCCAACCTACAAAAACAACAAACGACCCAGCTGCTACACAAAAAACCTCAGGGAGTCCAAGCACGACTGCAAAAAACTAGAAAGAAAACTTGAGACTCACAAATACACCACTACGAGATTCACTTACAAAGCCGCCCTCAACCTCTACCACCAACAACTACGAGATGCAAAGAAAAAGGCCCTAACTCTAAGACTCAAAGCTAGCTCAAACAACGGCAAAAAACTCTTCACCATCACCAAATAGTTCAACAATTTTGCAGCTGCCAACAAAGACAACATCCCATCACAAGCACTCTGGAACAACCACTCAAACTTCTTCAAACAGAAAATGACCAAGATCTACACCACATTCTACCCACAGCTTACCAATACCAACTCCCCACCAACCGGACACTTCCTTCATTGCAAACAGCAGCTAAGCAAAGGAAGCCCCTCTCGAATGAAGAAACCACTGCCCTGATGAATTCTATCCACTCAGGAGCCCACTCAGACCCATGCCTCCACTTAATATACAACCCTGGAAAAACCACCATCTCCCCCGTGATCAACAGTGTCAATGCCTCCATAACAACTGCCACCTTCCCATCTTGCTGGAAAAATTGAGAAGTCACGCCCTATTGAAGAAACCAACAGCAGACCCCAACACCCTCAACAGCTACAGACCCATCTCACTTCTACCTTCTCCAGCTAAAGTCATGGAGAAAGTCATCAATACACACCTCGCAGATCACCTAGAACTCCATTATCTCCTATACAGCTCTCAATCCTGCTTTCACACCAACGACAGCAGAGAGACAGCCCTCATTGCGGCAACAAATGACAACAGAAGCATCCTCAACCGAGGAGAAATGGTCCCACTCATCCTCCTCATCCTCTATGCAGCTTTTGATACAGTCTCTCACAAGTCACTCATTAGAAAGCTTCTACACTTGTGTATCAGAGGACCGGCCCTCAAGTGGATATCCTCCTTCCTCACGGACAGAACTCAACAAGTTATACTTCCCCCCTACACCTCAGAACCCAAGAAACGTATCTGCAGATTCCCTCAAGGATCGTCACTCAGCCCAACACTCATCAATGTCTACATGACGCCCCTCGCAGACATCATCAGAGCCCACGGCATCAACGTAGTATCCTATGCCAAAGACACACAGCTCATCCTTTCTCTTAACCGGCTCAAGCAGCACTGCCAAATCAAACTTCGCCAACTGCATTAGCAACGTCACTACATGGATGAAAAACGACTGCCTCCAGCTCAACACAAACAAAACCGAAGTCCGAACTTCTGCAACAACCACTCCCCCAGGGAAGCCTCTTGGTGGCCCTCTAAACTTTGCCACGCCACCCATCCCAGTGGACCATTCTAAGAACCTCGGGATCATCCTGGACACCAACCTCACCATGGGCATCCAGATCAATGCCGTCTCCTCATCATGCTTCCACATCCTGAGAATGCTAAGCAAGATTTTCAAGTGGATCCCACTGAACACCAGACGAACAGTCACCTAGGCTGTTATCATGAGTAGACTTGATTAAAGAAACGCCTACTACATCGGAATCCCAGCCCACGTCCTATGAAAATTTCAGAGCGTGGCTGCCAGACAGATCCTGAACATCGCAAAAAATAACCACATCTCTTCACACCTCAACAATCTCTACTGGCTCTCAGTCCATAAAGATGTAAGTTCAAACTACTCACGACACCCACAAAGATCTCCACAACCCCGATTCAGCTCACCTCAACCACCGCCTCAATTTCTACCAACCCACCAGACACCTTTGATTTGCATCCCAGACAAGAGCACACCTTCCTCGCATCAAGAAGACCAGAAGACGAGGATGCTCCTTCTCATACCTAGCAGCCAAGTACTCGAACGAAGTCCTGATACATCTCAGAACCTCCCCCCTCCCACGTGGACTTACGAAGCAACCTTGCAACATGGCTCCTCCAGACAAAACAGGCATGATCCCCTCCTCCCCCTCAGGACTGCCCTACTAAGCGCCTGGATACTCTCATGGGTGATGAGCCGTGATCTACAAATTCACATAGCATAACAACAGGAACCGCCATCATGGCAGGTCTTGTCATTGCATTTTACTGTTTGCTACGGGACTGGGTCGGAAGAAAACAGCCCTACAGCAAACTGTTTTCTTTTTTTCCTTTTCAAAAAGAAAGTCCTGAAACAGGATTTCCTGTCCCCCAAGGTGAGGGGAGCATTACAATGGTTTTCATTGTTCAAGGAACAGTAAAAAATTACTACATGTCCACTGATCTAAATTGGGTGGGCAGACGTGTAGCCATTTCTTCGTCAGTCCATACTCCCCAGGGCCGTTGGAGACATTTGGCCTCAGTGGAGATGGTGCAGTCTTTGCCGTGGAAAAACATAAGGTCCAACTCACAATGAAATTTGGCAGGCTGAACACTATTTTGGCATGGAGGGCTCTCCGATGCTGTTGCGATGGAGTACCCACTCCGCCAATATATAAATAAGGTCCAAAGTCTGTTCTGTTAGCAATTACCTCTCAGAGAAAGGTTTTACTTTGTCCTACTTACATTCAATAGGATAATGCATGTTGGTTCTCTCCAAATCCAGTGTATCTTGGGTGTATTCTTCTTTCACCTTGTAAATCCGTAGTAAAGTGCTTGGATTGACAATGTGATAGCCTGTTATTAAAGATGTGTAAAAGTTATTGTCTTTTAGAACTGGAACTAAACAGCTGATGGAGAGAAACAGAGAAATAGAGAGATGGATCACATCGAGGCAAAAAGAAATTGATTGAAAAACAATAAGAAAGAGGATAAATTCGTAGAGTGAGAGAGAAACAAAAAAGACAGAATGAGCTCTAAACTGAGAATTTGAAAAAGTCGAAGATGATGTAAATAGAGTGACATATACACACAGATAGCGTGAAAGAGATAGAAAGAAAAATCAGTTGCCAAGAGAAATTACAATCGGGCCTTTTTTTTTATTTGAAAAGTTTTATATAGCGCTGGCTAGACCCGGAGGTATCAGAGCGCTTTACATGAGGTAGGACATTGGTTTCAGAACATTGTTACATAGTTACATCAGTTGCTGGGGCGTCGCAAAACATAGAAAGGGAAACAGTATAACGTAGTTACATGAGTAACAACAGCATAGCATAGCATAAGAAAGAAACTGGCAAGGAGGAAAATACTTCAGAGGGCACCGAAAAGTCAGGCTGGAAAGGGGGAGGCAGACAGAGTCACGGAGGGAGAAGGCAAGGGAGGGAAAAGAAAAACAACGGGGAGACAAGGAAAACAATGTCCGATGTCTGGCTGGGTAGGTGACGGCCGAGGGGTGAACCAGAGCCAACTCCTCTATAGCTGCATAGGACAGCTCCACCGGGCATCGGCCAAGGTTGCTCGGGTACCGCGGTATGAACAGACGGTTATGAGGATAAGTGAGAAACAAGTCACAAATTACATCAGTTATAAGGGCATGTTACACAGATGTTACTAGAGCATAGAATAGCACCAATACATAGAAAAACAATGTTACACGGTCACATGAGTAAATAGGGTATTAGATAACAGACACATATCCTAGGGGCATAGAAGGTAAGGGAGGAAAGAAAAAGGGATAAGGAATGCAGCTCGGGTCAGGCAGACCAGCAAGGGGAGAGCCACTGGGATGGGAGACAACCACAGGAATAAGGAGGGCAGGAGATCGCAGATACTGTGTCTAATGTCCGGCTGGGTAGGTGACGGCCGAGGGGGTAAACCAGAGCCGATCTCCTCTATAGCTGTCTAGGCAGCTCCACCGGGCATTGGCCATGTTGCACGGTCTCATACATGCATGGAAATGTATTTGTAATAATACATTTTTAGAGGCTTTCATTTGACTGCAATTTTGACACTCACTTAGCGCTTGGGGGAGCAAGTAACATTTCTAACCCTGTGCATACTTCCACTATTTGAGCTTTGGGATCGCCCTGGCTGGCTCTACCCGGAGGTATCAGAGCACGTTACATGAGGACAAAATTACTTCAATTACATCAGGTCAGAAACAAAGACAAAGCGAAGGTATACATAGAAACAGTCCTGTGGAGCATAGAGGAGATAGAACTTAGGGGGAACATTGCAAAGTCATAGTAAGCAAACAGTAGTACGGAACTACATCAATTACCAGGGCACAAAAACAAAACCTTGCATCGGCTACCAGGGAAAGAAGAAACGTAAGAACAGGTCAGAAGAGAACACAAAGGTGGAGGGGGAGGGGAGATGAGCCCAAAACTGGACAAGGGACAAATCAGGCAAACCGGCGGCGAGTAACAACTAAATATCATGAGTCACATAAAGACAAAGTCAACAAATAAACCTGACAGGTGGGGGACAAGGAATCCACGTTTTTTTTGTTTTTTTTAAAGATTTTTTTTTATACACATTAGGAGATGTTCTTTTTTATTATTAAAGGTCACAATAGGTCAAACCCAATTCTTTGAGGTTGGATTATTTAAGGACCGGCATTTTTCTTTGTATTAGGTGAAGGCCTTGGGCAGGATGCACTTTTCAGTAACAAACCAAAGATCAAACAATAAAGTACAAAGTTTCAAATATGATGGACTAGCTGCATTATGCAATGATGTTTTGAATGCTTTGCACAGCAAAACTTAAAATTATGTTTTAAACAACTTCATTTTTTTAACAATATTTTTTATGAATAATAGAGAATAATTTTTTGTGAATGTATTCATATTTCCCTGTTGTTGACATATTTATTATATTTCATATTTATAATTATTTATTTATTGCATGTTCACAATTTGGCGCCGGTTGACGAATCCTCGCGAAATTTTCAAAACTAATGGGGCGCTCCGCTCAGCTCCTACCCTGAAAGTCTCGGGGTGATTCGTCAAGTGGGGGCCGAAAAAAAAGGGGGGTCCCAAAACGCGTTTTCCCCATGCATTTTTCCATAGGACCTTTAGACACAGCTACAGCCCGAACGGCTGAACAGAATTACTTGAAATTTGGCAGAGAGGTAGCCATAAGGTCAAGGAAGTGCCTTTTGCAGGTCTGGTGTAAATCTGTTCAGTATTTCCTGAGAAAATAGCATTTAAAAGCATATCAATATCTATACGCGCGCACCGTGCGCGCACAGTGCGCGCATCCTGCCGTGCGCGAGCGCAATTCTGATTGGTTGTTAGATGTCGGTAAACATTCGAATCGGTCGAAACCAGGAAGTGTCAGCCGCCATTTTGTCTCTCGCAGTCTGAGGGGGTGAAAAACAAAGGTGGAGAACGTGAAAAGGGGGCAGAGTGGACAGTTCCTGACCCCCTAGCCTTGGTCAGGGGGACACGGAAGGACCCCCAAGGGAGAAAAAAAAAATTTTAAATCGCGAGGTGCGTGCACCCTGAGCGCACTGCGAACCGTGGGCGCTCGGTGCGCGAAGCGCACCGAGTGCCCACAGAGCGCGCACGGTGCGCGCACGGTGTAAAACCTGAAAAAAATAAATACATAACTTAGCATTTAAAAAACCGTACAAATTCACTGAAAAAAACCATAGGTTTCACACACGTTATAGTTACGAATTAGCATTTAAAAAACCTTGCAAATTCACTTAAAAAAACCATAGGTTTCACACATGTTATAGTTAGCTGGACATTTCACTCGTAAAAAACCAATGAAATTCCCCCGTTATAGTTACTGCAGGCAACTATAACTCACGCGACCGCAATCCTCTGCTGATGACGTCAGATATTACATCACTGATGACATATGTGTCTTTCTGAAAAAACAATATTTGTAATATATGTATAGCTAAAGATTAATGGAAGAAGACATGGGTAAATAAGTGTCTAAATACAGTGATGTAATATCTGACGTCATCAGCAGAGGATTGCAGTCGCGTGAGTTATAGTTGCCTGCAGTAACTATAACGGGGGAATTTCATTGGTTTTTTACGAGTGAAATGTCCAGCTAACTATAACATGTGTGAAACCTATGGTTTTTTAAGTGAATTTGCAAGGTTTTTTAAATGCTAATTCGTAACTATAACGTGTGTGAAACCTATGGTTTTTTCAGTGAATATATATATATATATATATATATATATATATATATATTAATAAACAAAGTGCCCTAAAGCATTTGAAGGGTCACTCGACGTCGCCCGCACCATCCGGCCTAATGTTGCTGCTCTCCTCGTCCTCCAGCAATTACTCATGAATTCCCCCGACGCGTTTCGAGGCTGTCACGCCTCTTAATCATGGGGCTGCTTGAAGAAGAATGGCATCGCGGACTCACATTATTTAAATTCTAGGCATCATTTATTTCAACACAGCCCCTCCCATGGTCTTTGCTAAGTGCAGTTGCCCAGGATGCATTATGGGATGTGTAGTCGCCAATGCGAGTATAGTCATTAATCCCTTAAGTAGGTGCGATGTCCATTCGTGAATAAAGCTTATATTTGTCCTTGGTAGGATGTGGAAGACAACAGGAGGGCACTTTGCTGCAAATGGAACGACGTGCTGAAACGGAGCAACACAGTTTCACCCCACAGCCTCTCAGACAAGCTCGAGATGGTGCCCTTCCAGGACCGGACCGCCCTGCAAACAATTAATAAACAAAGTGCCCTAAAGCATTCGAAGGGTCACTCGACGTCGCCCGCACCATCCGGCCTAATGTTGCTGCTCTCCTCGTCCTCCAGCAATTACTCATGAATTCCCCCGACGCGTTTCGAGGCTGTCACGCCTCTTAATCATGGGGCTGCTTGAAGAAGAATGGCATCGTGGACTCACATTATTTAAATTCTAGGCATCATTTATTTCTACACAGCCCCTCCCATGGTCTTTGCTAAGTGCAGTTGCCCAGAATGCATTATGGGATGTGTAGTCGCCAATGCGAGTATAGTCATTAATCCCTTAAGTAGGTGCGATGTCCATTCGTGAATAAAGCTTATATTTGTCCTTGGTAGGATGTGGAAGACAACAGGAGGGCACTTTGCTGCAAATGGAACGACGTGCTGAAACGGAGCAACACAGTATCACCCCACAGCCTCTCAGACAAGCTCGAGATGGTGCCCCTTCCAGGACCGGACCGCCCTGCAAACAATTAATAAACAAAGTGCCCTAAAGCATTCGAAGGGTCACTCGACGTCGCCCGCACCATCCGGCCTAATGTTGCTGCTCTCCTCGTCCTCCAGCAATTACTCATGAATTCCCCCGACGCGTTTCGAGGCTGTCACGCCTCTTAATCATGGGGCTGCTTGAAGAAGAATGGCATCGCGGACTCACATTATTTAAATTCTAGGCATCATTTATTTCTACACAGCCCCTCCCATGGTCTTTGCTAAGTGCAGTTGCCCAGGATGCATTATGGGATGTGTAGTCGCCAATGCGAGTATAGTCATTAATCCCTTAAGTAGGTGCGATATCCATTCGTGAATAAAGCTTATATTTGTTCTTGGTAGGATGTGGAAGACAACAGGAGGGCACTTTGCTGCAAATGGAACGACGTGCTGAAACGGAGCAACACAGTTTCACCCCACAGCCTCTCAGACAAGCTCGAGATGGTGCCCCTTCCAGGACCGGACCGCCCTGCAAACAATTAATAAACAAAGTGCCCTAAAGCATTCGAAGGGTCACTCGACGTCGCCCGCACCATCCGGCCTAATGTTGCTGCTCTCCTCGTCCTCCAGCAATTACTCATGAATTCCCCCGACGCGTTTCGAGGCTGTCACGCCTCTTAATCATGGGGCTGCTTGAAGAAGAATGGCATCGCGGACTCACATTATTTAAATTCTAGGCATCATTTATTTCTACACAGCCCCTCCCATGGTCTTTGCTAAGTGCAGTTGCCCAGGATGCATTATGGGATGTGTAGTCGCCAATGCGAGTATAGTCATTAATCCCTTAAGTAGGTGCGATGTCCATTCGTGAATAAAGCTTATATTTGTCCTTGGTAGGATGTGGAAGACAACAGGAGGGCACTTTGCTGCAAATGGAACGACGTGCTGAAACGGAGCAACACAGTTTCACCCCACAGCCTCTCAGACAAGCTCGAGATGGTGCCCCTTCCAGGACCGGACCGCCCTTCAAACAATTAATAAACAAAGTGCCCTAAAGCATTCGAAGGGTCACTCGACGTCGCCCGCACCATCCGGCCTAATGTTGCTGCTCTCCTCGTCCTCCAGCAATTACTCATGAATTCCCCCGACGCGTTTCGAGGCTGTCACGCCTCTTAATCATGGGGCTGCTTGAAGAAGAATGGCATCGCGGACTCACATTATTTAAATTCTAGGCATCATTTATTTCTACACAGCCCCTCCCATGGTCTTTGCTAAGTGCAGTTGCCCAGGATGCATTATGGGATGTGTAGTCGCCAATGCGAGTATAGTCATTAATCCCTTAAGTAGGTGCGATGTCCATTCGTGAATAAAGCTTATATTTGTCCTTGGTAGGATGTGGAAGACAACAGGAGGGCACTTTGCTGCAAATGGAACGACGTGCTGAAACGGAGCAACACAGTTTCACCCCACAGCCTCTCAGACAAGCTCGAGATGGTGCCCCTTCCAGGACCGGACCGCCCTGCAAACAATTAATAAACAAAGTGCCCTAAAGCATTCGAAGGGTCACTCGACGTCGCCCGCACCATCCGGCCTAATGTTGCTGCTCTCCTCGTCCTCCAGCAATTACTCATGAATTCCCCCGACGCGTTTCGAGGCTGTCACGCCTCTTAATCATGGGGCTGCTTGAAGAAGAATGGCATCGCGGACTCACATTATTTAAATTCTAGGCATCATTTATTTCTACACAGCCCCTCCCATGGTCTTTGCTAAGTGCAGTTGCCCAGGATGCATTATGGGATGTGTAGTCGCCAATGCGAGTATAGTCATTAATCCCTTAAGTAGGTGCGATGTCCATTCGTGAATAAAGCTTATATTTGTCCTTGGTAGGATGTGGAAGACAACAGGAGGGCACTTTGCTGCAAATGGAACGACGTGCTGAAACGGAGCAACACAGTTTCACCCCACAGCCTCTCAGACAAGCTCGAGATGGTGCCCCTTCCAGGACCGGACCGCCCTGCAAACAATTAATAAACAAAGTGCCCTAAAGCATTCGAAGGGTCACTCGACGTCGCCCGCACCATCCGGCCTAATGTTGCTGCTCTCCTCGTCCTCCAGCAATTACTCATGAATTCCCCCGACGCGTTTCGAGGCTGTCACGCCTCTTAATCATGGGGCTGCTTGAAGAAGAATGGCATCGCGGACTCACATTATTTAAATTCTAGGCATCATTTATTTCTACACAGCCCCTCCCATGGTCTTTGCTAAGTGCAGTTGCCCAGGATGCATTATGGGATGTGTAGTCGCCAATGCGAGTATAGTCATTAATCCCTTAAGTAGGTGCGATGTCCATTCGTGAATAAAGCTTATATTTGTCCTTGGTAGGATGTGGAAGACAACAGGAGGGCACTTTGCTGCAAATGGAACGACGTGCTGAAACGGAGCAACACAGTTTCACCCCACAGCCTCTCAGACAAGCTCGAGATGGTGCCCCTTCCAGGACCGGACCGCCCTGCAAACAATTAATAAACAAAGTGCCCTAAAGCATTCGAAGGGTTACTCGACATCGCCCGCACCATCCGGCCTAATGTTGCTGCTCTCCTCGTCCTCCAGCAATTACTCATGAATTCCCCCGATGCGTTTCGAGGCTGTCACGCCTCTTAATCATGGGGCTGCTTGAAGAAGAATGGCATCGCGGACTCACATTATTTAAATTCTAGGCATCATTTATTTCTACACAGCCCCTCCCATGGTCTTTGCTAAGTGCAGTTGCCCAGGATGCATTATGGGATGTGTAGTCGCCAATGCGAGTATAGTCATTAATCCCTTAAGTAGGTGTGATGTCCATTCGTGAATAAAGCTTATATTTGTCCTTGGTAGGATGTGGAAGACAACAGGAGGGCACTTTGCTGCAAATGGAATGACGTGCTGAAACGGAGCAACACAGTTTCACCCCACAGCCTCTCAGACAAGCTCGAGATGGTGCCCCTTCCAGGACCGGACCGCCCTTCAAACAATTAATAAACAAAGTGCCCTAAAGCATTCGAAGGGTCACTCGACGTCGCCCGCACCATCCGGCCTAATGTTGCTGCTCTCCTCGTCCTCCAGCAATTACTCATGAATTCCCCCGACGCGTTTCGAGGCTGTCACGCCTCTTAATCATGGGGCTGCTTGAAGAAGAATGGCATCGCGGACTCACATTATTTAAATTCTAGGCATCATTTATTTCTACACAGCCCCTCCCATGGTCTTTGCTAAGTGCAGTTGCCCAGGATGCATTATGGGATGTGTAGTCGCCAATGCGAGTATAGTCATTAATCCCTTAAGTAGGTGCGATGTCCATTCGTGAATAAAGCTTATATTTGTCCTTGGTAGGATGTGGAAGACAACAGGAGGGCACTTTGCTGCAAATGGAACGACGTGCTGAAACGGAGCAACACAGTTTCACCCCACAGCCTCTCAGACAAGCTCGAGATGGTGCCCCTTCCAGGACCGGACCGCCCTGCAAACAATTAATAAACAAAGTGCCCTAAAGCATTCGCAGGGTCACTCGACGTCGCCCGCACCATCCGGCCTAATGTTGCTGCTCTCCTCGTCCTCCAGCAATTACTCATGAATTCCCCCGACGCGTTTCGAGGCTGTCACGCCTCTTAATCATGGGGCTGCTTGAAGAAGAATGGCATCGCGGACTCACATTATTTAAATTCTAGGCATCATTTATTTCTACACAGCCCCTCCCATGGTCTTTGCTAAGTGCAGTTGCCCAGGATGCATTATGGGATGTGTAGTCGCCAATGCGAGTATAGTCATTAATCCCTTAAGTAGGTGCGATGTCCATTCGTGAATAAAGCTTATATTTGTCCTTGGTAGGATGTGGAAGACAACAGGAGGGCACTTTGCTGCAAATGGAACGACGTGCTGAAACGGAGCAACACAGTTTCACCCCACAGCCTCTCAGACAAGCTCGAGATGGTGCCCCTTCCAGGACCGGACCGCCCTGCAAACAATTAATAAACAAAGTGCCCTAAAGCATTCGAAGGGTCACTCGACGTCGCCCGCACCATCCGGCCTAATGTTGCTGCTCTCCTCGTCCTCCAGCAATTACTCATGAATTCCCCCGACGCGTTTCGAGGCTGTCACGCCTCTTAATCATGGGGCTGCTTGAAGAAGAATGGCATCGCGGACTCACATTATTTAAATTCTAGGCATCATTTATTTCTACACAGCCCCTCCCATGGTCTTTGCTAAGTGCAGTTGCCCAGGATGCATTATGGGATGTGTAGTCGCCAATGCGAGTATAGTCATTAATCCCTTAAGTAGGTGCGATGTCCATTCGTGAATAAAGCTTATATTTGTCCTTGGTAGGATGTGGAAGACAACAGGAGGGCACTTTGCTGCAAATGGAACGACGTGCTGAAACGGAGCAACACAGTTTCACCCCACAGCCTCTCAGACAAGCTCGAGATGGTGCCCCTTCCAGGACCGGACCGCCCTGCAAACAATTAATAAACAAAGTGCCCTAAAGCATTCGAAGGGTTACTCGACATCGCCCGCACCATCCGGCCTAATGTTGCTGCTCTCCTCGTCCTCCAGCAATTACTCATGAATTCCCCCGATGCGTTTCGAGGCTGTCACGCCTCTTAATCATGGGGCTGCTTGAAGAAGAATGGCATCGCGGACTCACATTATTTAAATTCTAGGCATCATTTATTTCTACACAGCCCCTCCCATGGTCTTTGCTAAGTGCAGTTGCCCAGGATGCATTATGGGATGTGTAGTCGCCAATGCGAGTATAGTCATTAATCCCTTAAGTAGGTGCGATGTCCATTCGTGAATAAAGCTTATATTTGTCCTTGGTAGGATGTGGAAGACAACAGGAGGGCACTTTGCTGCAAATGGAACGACGTGCTGAAACGGAGCAACACAGTTTCACCCCACAGCCTCTCAGACAAGCTCGAGATGGTGCCCCTTCCAGGACCGGACCGCCCTGCAAACAATTAATAAACAAAGTGCCCTAAAGCATTCGAAGGGTCACTCGACGTCGCCCGCACCATCCGGCCTAATGTTGCTGCTCTCCTCGTCCTCCAGCAATTACTCATGAATTCCCCCGACGCGTTTCGAGGCTGTCACGCCTCTTAATCATGGGGCTGCTTGAAGAAGAATGGCATCGCGGACTCACATTATTTAAATTCTAGGCATCATTTATTTCTACACAGCCCCTCCCATGGTCTTTGCTAAGTGCAGTTGCCCAGGATGCATTATGGGATGTGTAGTCGCCAATGCGAGTATAGTCATTAATCCCTTAAGTAGGTGCGATGTCCATTCGTGAATAAAGCTTATATTTGTCCTTGGTAGGATGTGGAAGACAACAGGAGGGCACTTTGCTGCAAATGGAACGACGTGCTGAAACGGAGCAACACAGTATCACCCCACAGCCTCTCAGACAAGCTCGAGATGGTGCCCCTTCCAGGACCGGACCGCCCTGCAAACAATTAATAAACAAAGTGCCCTAAAGCATTCGAAGGGTCACTCGACGTCGCCCGCACCATCCGGCCTAATGTTGCTGCTCTCCTCGTCCTCCAGCAATTACTCATGAATTCCCCCGACGCGTTTCGAGGCTGTCACGCCTCTTAATCATGGGGCTGCTTGAAGAAGAATGGCATCGCGGACTCACATTAATTAAATTCTAGGCATCATTTATTTTTACACAGCCCCTCCCATGGTCTTTGCTAAGTGCAGTTGCCCAGGATGCATTATGGGATGTGTAGTCGCCAATGCGAGTATAGTCATTAATCCCTTAAGTAGGTGCGATGTCCATTCGTGAATAAAGCTTATATTTGTCCTTGGTAGGATGTGGAAGACAACAGGAGGGCACTTTGCTGCAAATGGAACGACGTGCTGAAACGGAGCAACACAGTTTCACCCCACAGCCTCTCAGACAAGCTCGAGATGGTGCCCCTTCCAGGACCGGACCGCCCTGCAAACAATTAATAAACAAAGTGCCCTAAAGCATTCGAAGGGTCACTCGACGTCGCCCGCACCCTCCGGCCTAATGTTGCTGCTCTCCTCGTCCTCCAGCAATTACTCATGAATTCCCCCGACGCTTTTCGAGGCTGTCACGCCTCTTAATCATGGGGCTGCTTGAAGGAGAATGGCATCGCGGACTCACATTATTTAAATTCTAGGCATCATTTATTTCTACACAGCCCCTCCCATGGTCTTTGCTAAGTGCAGTTGCCCAGGATGCATTATGGGATGTGTAGTCGCCAATGCGAGTATAGTCATTAATCCCTTAAGTAGGTGCGATGTCCATTCGTGAATAAAGCTTATATTTGTCCTTGGTAGGATGTGGAAGACAACAGGAGGGCATTTTGCTGCAAATGGAACGACGTGCTGAAACGGAGCAACACAGTTTCACCCCACAGCCTCTCAGACAAGCTCGAGATGGTGCCCCTTCCAGGACCGGACCGCCCTGCAAACAATTAATGAACAAAGTGCCCTAAAGCATTCGAAGGGTCACTCGACGTCGCCCGCACCATCCGGCCTAATGTTGCTGCTCTCCTCGTCCTCCAGCAATTACTCATGAATTCCCCCGACGCGTTTCGAGGCTGTCACGCCTCCTAATCATGGGGCTGCTTGAAGAAGAATGGCATCGCGGACTCACATTATTTAAATTCTAGGCATCATTTATTTCTACACAGCCCCTCCCAAGGTCTTTGCTAAGTGCAGTTGCCCAGGATGCATTATGGGATGTGTAGTCGCCAATGCGAGTATAGTCATTAATCCCTTAAGTAGGTGCGATGTCCATTCGTGAATAAAGCTTATATTTGTCCTTGGTAGGATGTGGAAGACAACAGGAGGGCACTTTGCTGCAAATGGAACGACGTGCTGAAACGGAGCAACACAGTTTCACCCCACAGCCTCTCAGACAAGCTCGAGATGGTGCCCCTTCCAGGACCGGACCGCCCTGCAAACAATTAATAAACAAAGTGCCCTAAAGCATTCGAAGGGTCACTCGACGTCGCCCGCACCCTCCGGCCTAATGTTGCTGCTCTCCTCGTCCTCCAGCAATTACTCATGAATTCCCCCGACGCGTTTCGAGGCTGTCACGCCTCTTAATCATGGGGCTGCTTGAAGAAGAATGGCATCGCGGGCTCACATTAATTAAATTCTAGGCATCATTAATTTCTACCCAGCCCCTCCCATGGTCTTTGCTAAGTGCAGTTGCCCAGGATGCATTATGGGATGTGTAGTCGCCAATGCGAGTATAGTCATTAATCCCTTAAGTAGGTGCGATGTCCATTCGTGAATAAAGCTTATATTTGTCCTTGGTAGGATGTGGAAGACAACAGGAGGGCACTTTGCTGCAAATGGAACGACGTGCTGAAACGGAGCAACACAGTTTCACCCCACAGCCTCTCAGACAAGCTCGAGATGGTGCCCCTTCCAGGACCGGACCGCCCTGCAAACAATTAATAAACAAAGTGCCCTAAAGCATTCGAAGGGTCACTCGACGTCGCCCGCACCCTCCGGCCTAATGTTGCTGCTCTCCTCGTCCTCCAGCAATTACTCATGAATTCCCCCGACGCGTTTCGAGGCTGTCACGCCTCTTAATCATGGGGCTGCTTGAAGGAGAATGGCATCGCGGACTCACATTATTTAAATTCTAGGCATCATTTATTTCTACACAGCCCCTCCCATGGTCTTTGCTAAGTGCAGTTGCCCAGGATGCATTATGGGATGTGTAGTCGCCAATGCGAGTATAGTCATTAATCCCTTAAGTAGGTGCGATGTCCATTCGTGAATAAAGCTTATATTTGTCCTTGGTAGGATGTGGAAGACAACAGGAGGGCACTTTGCTGCAAATGGAACGACGTGCTGAAACGGAGCAACACAGTTTCACCCCACAGCCTCTCAGACAAGCTCGAGATGGTGCCCCTTCCAGGACCGGACCGCCCTGCAAACAATTAATGAACAAAGTGCCCTAAAGCATTCGAAGGGTCACTCGACGTCGCCCGCACCATCCGGCCTAATGTTGCTGCTCTCCTCGTCCTCCAGCAATTACTCATGAATTCCCCGACGCGTTTCGAGGCTGTCACGCCTCTTAATCATGGGGCTGCTTGAAGAAGAATGGCATCGCGGACTCACATTATTTAAATTCTAGGCATCATTTATTTCTACACAGCCCCTCCCATGGTCTTTGCTAAGTGCAGTTGCCCAGGATGCATTATGGGATGTGTAGTCGCCAATGCGAGTATAGTCATTAATCCCTTAAGTAGGTGCGATGTCCATTCGTGAATAAAGCTTATATTTGTCCTTGGTAGGATGTGGAAGACAACAGGAGGGCACTTTGCTGCAAATGGAACGACGTGCTGAAACGGAGCAACACAGTTTCACCCCACAGCCTCTCAGACAAGCTCGAGATGGTGCCCCTTCCAGGACCGGACCGCCCTGCAAACAATTAATAAACAAAGTGCCCTAAAGCATTCGAAGGGTCACTCGACGTCGCCCGCACCATCCGGCCTAATGTTGCTGCTCTCCTCGTCCTCCAGCAATTACTCATGAATTCCCCCGACGCGTTTCGAGGCTGTCACGCCTCTTAATCATGGGGCTGCTTGAAGAAGAATGGCATCGCGGACTCACATTATTTAAATTCTAGGCATCATTTATTTCTACACAGCCCCTCCCATGGTCTTTGCTAAGTGCAGTTGCCCAGGATGCATTATGGGATGTGTAGTCGCCAATGCGAGTATAGTCATTAATCCCTTAAGTAGGTGCGATGTCCATTCGTGAATAAAGCTTATATTTGTCCTTGGTAGGATGTGGAAGACAACAGGAGGGCACTTTGCTGCAAATGGAACGACGTGCTGAAACGGAGCAACACAGTTTCACCCCACAGCCTCTCAGACAAGCTCGAGATGGTGCCCCTTCCAGGACCGGACCGCCCTGCAAACAATTAATAAACAAAGTGCCCTAAAGCATTCGAAGGGTCACTCGACGTCGCCCGCACCATCCGGCCTAATGTTGCTGCTCTCCTCGTCCTCCAGCAATTACTCATGAATTCCCCCGACGCGTTTCGAGGCTGTCACGCCTCTTAATCATGGGGCTGCTTGAAGAAGAATGGCATCGCGGACTCACATTATTTAAATTCTAGGCATCATTTATTTCTACACAGCCCCTCCCATGGTCTTTGCTAAGTGCAGTTGCCCAGGATGCATTATGGGATGTGTAGTCGCACGGTGCGCGCACGGTGTAAAACCTGAAAAAAAATAAAATAAATACATAACTTAGCATTTAAAAAACCGTACAAATTCACTGAAAAAACCATAGGTTTCACACACGTTATAGTTACGAATTAGCATTTAAAAATATCTGACGTCATCAGCAGAGGATTGCGGTCGCGTGAGTTATAGTTGCCTGCAGTAACTATAACGGGGGAATTTCATTGGTTTTTTACGAGTGAAATGTCCAGCTAACTATAGCATGTGGGAAACCTATGGTTTTTTAAGTGAATTTGCAAGGTTTTTTAAATGCTAATTCGTAACTATAACGTGTGTGAAACCTATGGTTTTTTCAGTGAAATATATATATATATATATATATATATATATATATATATATATATATATATATATATATATATATATATATATATTATCTACTGGCGGTCGCCAGTAGATAGTTATAGTTAGGATCGTGTTTCCATAGGAAATCCGCAACATTCTATTTGGAATAACTTTAGCGCCGATTGACGAATCCTCGCGAAATTTTCAAAATAGGTGGGGCGCTCCGCTCCGCTCCTTCCCTGAAAGTCTCGGGGGGATTCGTCAAGCGGGGGCTGAGAAAAAGAGGGGGCCCAAAACGCGTTTCCCCATGCATTTTTCCATAGGACCTTTAGTCCAAGCTACAGCCCGAACGGCTGCACAGAATTACTTGAAATTTGGCAGAGAGGTAGTCCTCAGGTCAGGGATGTGCCTTTTGCAGGTCTGGTGTAAATCTGTTCAGTATTTCCTGAGAAAATAGCATTTAAAAGCATATATATATCTATAAGCGTGCACCGTGTGCGTACGGTAAAACTTACCGTACGCGCACGCTGCCGTGCGCGAGCGCGACTCAGATTGGTTGTTAGATCTTAGTAAACATTCGAATCGGTCGAAACCAGGAAGTGTCGGCCGCCATTTTGTCTCTCGCAGTCTGAGGGGGTGAAAAACAAAGGTGGAGAACGTGAAAAGGGGGCAGGGTGGACAATTCCTGACCCCCTAGCCTTTGTCAGGGGGTCCCAGAAGGACCCCCAAGGGCCAAAATTTCTTTTAATTTTGTTTCGAAAAATCGCGGAGTGTGCGTAGCGTGCGCGTACGGTAGAAACGGAAAAATTCCGCAAAGCGCACCGTGCGCGTACGGTACGCGCAAGGTGAAAAACCTTAAAAAAAAAATACATAACTTAGCATTTAAAAAAACGTACAAATTCACTGAAAAAACCATAGGTTTCACACACGTTATAGTTAGGAATTAGCATTTAAAAAACCTTGCAAATTCACTTAAAAAACCATAGGTTTCACACATGTTATAGTTAGCTGGACATTTCACTCGTGAAAAACCATTGAAATTCCCCCGTTATAGTTAGTGCAGGCAACTATAACTCACGCGACCGCAATCCTCTGCTGATGACGTCAGATATTACATCACTGATGACATATGTGTCTTTCTGAAAAAAAAATATTTGTAATATTTGTATAGCTAAAAATTAATGGAAGAAGACATGGGTAAATAAGTGTCTAAATACAGTGATGTAATATCTGACGTCATCAGCAGAGGATTGCGGTCGCGTGAGTTATAGTTGCCTGCACTAACTATAACGGGGGAATTTCAATGGTTTTTCACGAGTGAAATGTCCAGCTAACTGTAACATGTGTGAAACCTATGGTTTTTTAAGTGAATATATATATATATATATATATATATATATTATCTTCTGGCGGTCGCCAGTAGATAGTTATAGTTAGGACCTATTTTCCATAGGAAATCCGCAACATTTTATTCCCAATAAGTCTGGTGCCGGTTGATGAATCCTCGCGAAATTTTCCAAACTTTTGGCCAGCTCCACTCCGCTCCTACCCTGAAAGTGTTCGTGGTGAATCGTCAAGCGGGGGCCGAGAAAAAAGGGGGGTCCCAAAACGCCTTTTCCCCATGCCTTTTCCCATAGGATATGTTGTCGCAGCTACAGCCCGTACTGCTGAACGGAATGACACCAAATTTGGCAAAGAGGTAGTCCTCAGTTCAGACTCGTGCCTTTTGCATAAACGGTGTGAATCTGTTCAGTAGTTCCTGAGAAAATTAGGGTAAAAAAGTTAGTGATATCTATGGCCGGGGAGGATCCGCGCACCCTACCCGCACCGTAAGCGCACCCTCCCCGAACCGAGCGCGCACCCTGACGATCACACGCTGAATGCCAATTGGCTGTCGAGTGTCTGTCTACATTCGAAAACAGGAACTGTTGGTGGCCATTTTCTGCCTCGGTAGAAGCGAGGCTGAAGAAGCAAGGGGAATAAGTGTGTAAAACATATAAAGGGGGCAGAGTGGAAATACTCTGACTCTCTAGATCTGCTTAGGGGGTCCCAGAAGGACCCCCTGGGGCCCCCTTTAAAAAAAAAAAACGGCGAAATGCGCGCAGGTTGCGCGCATTCTATCGCGTTGGGTGCATGGATTCTCTCGCATTGGGTGCACGGATCTAAGGGAAAAAAATTGACATTTTTGGGAGATAAACATCAAGCTTAAGTGTTTTGTTCTTGAATGGCTCTAAAAAGAGCCGTTGTGTTCATTGAGAGTTTTTGGTACTTAAAGTAAGTACCTGTACAGAGTCTAAAGTTGTTGAGGAAGACTCTGTTTCCTTCATCAGTAAAGTGTACTCCATCTCTCCTATACATCTCTTGCATATGAAAGCGCCGATTGGTATTGTAACTGGACCCCATTCTATAGTCTCGGAGAAAAGCAGAAACGGATTTATTCACGTTTCCTAGCTTTATCAATTTGTGGACAAAAATGATCGGACCAGTTCCATTTCTGCCTTTGGCATATGTTAGAATACACAAAGGCAGTTTTGGGGAAAAGTGAAATCAGTTCTGCAAAGGGCATTTCCAGACCTACCCCAGTCAAAGTGCCTAGGTCATTGCCACCACAGTGCACTATTATGAGGTCAGGGTGTTGGATATGCATGAAGGATTTCACCAATGGCATCAATTGGTGCCACTTTAACCCTCTCTGTCCATTCCATTTAATGTCTACATTTGGCAAACCTAGGTCTTTGTGAATGCCTTTGTTTTCTGCATACCTTTGGCTCCAGAAAATATAGCTGTGTCCCACAATCCAGACTCTAAGCATCTTGACAGGAGGTTTGGATGCACTCAGATGGTCTCTGTAAATGAAATGGCAGTTTGGAAAGTAAGATTTTCTAAAATGGTGGTTAAGATGCAGTTTTGAAAAAAGGCAAGAAATCATTGGTTGTTTGACAACCTTCTACACTGAAAGGTAGGGTGTATATTTCTGTTTTTTAAACGCATGATTCTTATTGGTTAACAAAAACTGATTGCAAGGAACATTATATATGATAAGCTGATATGTTGAAAAGTCAAGCACACTTGCTGTCTTGATTAGCAACATTGTGTGCTGAACTTGTGACCTGTGTGCTCAGTACAGTGTTCCATTACCTGTTTCTATGGTAACGGGCAGAAGGCAGATTGGGGGAAGGGTTCAAATTTATGCCATTTGGAAAGGGTTGAAATGTTTAACCAATAGAAATGTGTGTTTGCTTTTGAATTTATGTGGGAAGGAATGTGATTTCATGTTTACATGTATATGTGTGGAAAATGAGAGGGAAACTTTGCCATTCTTTGGTTTTGCTGAGAGGTGCACAGTGCAGAGATTCTGTATAAGAAAATCTGGTGTGTGACTGATATCTGGTGTGTGACTGATATACTTCTTAATCTACAAAAGAACTTGAAAGGTGAGCTATTTAATTGTGAGGGGATGTATGTAGACTATTTTGATTTTAATCAGACTAATGTATTTCTCCTGCTAAAGTGTAGGGAGTAGTTTTTTTGTCTACAATCTTATTGACAGTGTGTGTGCATGTAGAAACAATTCTGTGATAAGCATTTGTGTTTTTCATGTGTTTGCAGACAGATAACTGTGCTGTTTTTATATTTTGGTAGAATTAGAAACCAGTCATTGTTTACGAATTTGTGAAATGAGTTATGTTTCTACACTAAAATGTAGTACTCCTTCTAGATGAAGAAATGTGTTTTAGTATAGTGCAAAGGATAGTGGTGTTTGTTTAGAATAGCACAGTGAGTCTGTGTGCATTTGGGAACCACTGTGAGAGAAGCATTTGGTAACATTGTGTATTTGCTGACAGATAACTGTTTTAAAACCTGTCTTGTTGTCAAGTTTTAGTAGCATCAGAAGGCAGTTTTTGCCTATGCTTTGATTAAATGACTCAGGCTTTGACTCTAAAGTGCAGTTCTGAAATATGTCGTTTGTGTGCATTCCCCTTACCTCTTCCACTGTAGTGAATGAGTTTTGGTAAACTCCTAGGGATAGTGGGTCTTGTCTAGAATTACACTGTGAGTGTGTGTGCTTTTGGGAACTACTGTGAGAGAAGCATTTGGTAACATAATGTATTTTCTGACAGATAACTCTTTTAAAACCTGTCATGTTGTCAAGTTTTAGTAGCATTAGAAGCCAGTCTTTGCTTATGCGTTGATTAAATGAGTTAGGCTTTGACACAAAAGTGCAGTCCTGAAATATGTAGATTGTGTGCAGTTCCCTTACCCCTTCCACAATAGTGAATGAGTTTTGGTAAGCTGCTAGAGATAGTGTTGCTTGTCTAGAATCACACTGTGAGTCTGTGTGCATTTGGGAACCACTGTGAGAGAAGCATTTGGCAACATCATGTATTTTCTGACAGATAACTCTTTCAAAACCTGTCATGTTGTCAAGTTTTAGTAGCATTAGAAGCCAGTCTTTGCTTATGCGTTGATTAAATGAGTTAGGCTTTGACACAAAAGTGCAGTCTTGAATGTAGATTGTGTGCAGTTCCCTTACCCCTTCCACAGTAGTGAATGAGTTTTGGTAAGCTGCTAGGGATAGTGTTGCTTGTCTAGAATCACACTGTGAGTCTGTGTGCATTTGGGAACCACTGTGAGAGAAGCATTTGGTAACATCGAGTATTTGCTGACAGATAACTGTTTTAAAACCTGTCTTGTTGTCAAGTTTCAGTAGCATTAGAAGGCAGTTTTTGCTTATGCTTTGATTAAATGAGTCAGGCTTTGACACAAAAGTGCAGTCCTGAAATATGTAGATTGTGTGCAGTTCCCTTACCACTTCCACTGTAGTGAATGAGTTTTGGTAAACTCCTAGGGATAGTGGTGCTTGTCTAGAATCACACTGTGAGTCTGTGTGCATTTGGGAACCACTGTGAGAGAAGCATTTGGTAACATCATGTATTTTCTGACAGATAACTCTTTTAAAACCTGTCATGTTGTCAAGTTTTAGTAGCATTAGAAGCCAGTCTTTGCTTATGCGTTGATTAAATGAGTCAGACTTTGACACAAAAGTGCAGTCCTGAAATATGTAGATTGTGTGCAGTTCACTTACAACTTCCACAGTAGTGAATGAGTTTTGGTAAACTTCTAGGGATAGTGGTTGTTGTCTAGAATCACACTGTGAGTCTGTGTGCATTTGGGAACCACTGTGAGAGAAGCATTTGGTAACATTGTGTATTTACTGACAGATAACTGTTTTAAAACCTGTCTTGTTGTCAAGTTTTAGTAGCATTAGAAGGCAGTTTTTGCTTATGCTTTGATTAAATGAGTCAGGCTTTGACACAAAAGTGCAGTCCTGAAATATGTAGATTGTGTGCAGTTCCCTTACCACTTCCACAGTAGTGAATGAGTTTTGGTAAACTCCTAGAGATAGTGGTTGTTGTCTAGAATCACACTGTGAGTCTGTGTGCATTTGTGTAACCACTGTGAGAGAAGCATTTGAGTAGTTCATTTCTTTGAATATGCATAACTGATTAAAAAATGTCCTGTTGTCAAGTTTAGGTAGAATTAAAAGGTAGTCATTCCTTATGTATTCACCGGGGAACTGTCCTTGCAATACTGTAAACATTCAGTTAATATTCAAGTAGCAATGGAGTGAGGCAGGCCTTTGCACATGCATTGATTCAAAAGCTTATCTACTATGCATGCAGTTCTCTAACCATCTACATAGTTCTCGTTCATACCTTTAATTCCACAGTCAGTATCCATACACTTCAAGTAACCCTGTCACTCCCCATGTACTCCTCTAGTGACCCATTCAGCACCATGTACTAATCCATTCACTGCGCAAAAACCCAAACACTTATAAATTCTCCTAGGCACTCTGTTTGCAGTACTTTAATCATTCAGTCAATGTCTAAGTACTCATGGTGTGAGCCAGGCCTTTCAACATGGACTGGTTTGAATCCTATACAGTATGCATACAGGCTTCTAGTCACCTACACACTTGTCTTTCACTTCTTTAATTAACTAGTCAGTATCTATATATTTCAAGAAACATCTTGTCAGTCATCTTGCACTCATCCAGTGACTGATTCAGTACCATGTACTATTCTTTTCACTGTGCCAGAACTGAAAATTTAAAAGTTTTACCCAGGCACTGTCCTAGCAGTAGTCTGATGATTTAGTCAGTTTCCAAGTACTCATGATGTGATCTATGCATTACCACATAGACTGCTTCAAATGTCTGTGCAGTATGCATGCAGTCTTCTAACATACTATACACTTGTCTTTAACAGCTTCAAATCCCCAGTCAGTGTCCATGTACTTCCAGCAAACATTCTGTCACTCCCCTTGCACTGTTCCAGTGACCCATTCAGCACCATGTAGTTATGCATTCAGTGCGCCAAAACTGAAACACTTATAAATTCACCCAGGCACTCTTCTTGCAATAGTATAATCATTCAGTCAGTACCCAAGTACTAATGGAGTGAGACAGGCCTTTGCACATAGTTTGATTCAAACGTGTTTCCACTATGCATGGAGGCCTGTAACAACCAACACAATTGTCTTTCACACCTTCAATTCCCCAGTCAGTATATATACACTACAGCAAACACTGTGTCACTCCCCTTGCACTTCTCTAGTGACCTATTCAGTACTATGTACTAATCCATTCACTGTGCCAAACCCAAACACTTATAAATTCACCCACGCACTCTCCTTGCAGTACTGTAATCATTCAGTCAGTACCCAAGTACTCATTCAGCGACCCAGGTCTTAGCACATGGACTGCTTCAAACCCCTATCCACTATGCATGCAGTCCTCTAACCACTTACACACTTGTCTTTCACACCTTCAATTCCCTAGTCAGTATCCATACAGTCCAGCAAACATCCTGTCACTCCCTTTGCACTCCTCTAGTGACCCATTCAGTACCAAGTACTAATCCATTCACTGTGCCAAAAGCCAACCACTTATAAATTCACCCAGGCATTCTCCTTGCTATACTGTAATCATTCAGTCAGTATCCAAGTACTCATGCAGCGACACAGGCCTTAGCGCATCGACTGCTTCAAACGCCTATTGACTGTGCATGCTGTCCTCTAACCACCTACACAGTTGTTTTTCACACCTTCAATTCCCCGGTCGGTATTCATTCACTTCCAGCAAACACCCTGTCACTCCTTTTGTACTCCTCTAGTGACCCATTCAGCACCATGTACTAATCCATTCACTGTGCTAAAACCCAAACACTTATAAATTCACCAAGGCACTCTCCTTGCAGTACTGTAATCATTGAGTCAGTGCCCAAGTATTCATGCACTGAGCCAGGCCTTAGCACATGGACTGCTTCAAACGCCTATCCACTATGGATGCAGTCCTCTAACGACCTACATACTTGTTTTTCACACCTTCAATTCCCCAGTCAGTATTCATTCACTTCCAGCAAACAACCTGTCACTCCTTTTGTACTCCTCTAGTGACCCATTCAGCACCATGTACTAATCCATTCACTGTGCTAAAACCCAAACACTTATAAATTCACCTATGCACTCTCTTTGCAGTACTGTAATCATTCAGTCAGTACCAAAGTACTCATTCAGCGACACAGGTCTTGGCACATGGACTGCTTCAAACCCCTATCCACTATGCATGCAGTCTTCTAACCACCTACATACTTGTCTTTCACACCTTCAATTCCCTAGTCAGTATCCATACACTTCCAGCAAACACCCTGTCACTCACCTTGCACTCCTCTAGTGACCCATTCAGTACCAATATATACTGAGAACAGCAAAAAAGGCAAACAAATTACTTTGTGGAAATTAAGCTGTGTTGTATAAAATGTATTATTACATGTTATAATTTTTTTTCTTTTCTTTCACAGATCCAAATTTTAAAATAAGCAATTTATATCAATTCAGATTGCAATGAAAATCTGGAAAAAATGTATACCATTTTTTATTCCTATTACTGTGAAGGTAAGTTTAACTAAGTCTCAATATGCAGACTGAGGAGGTCTGCAAGAAGCTACAAAGTTGAAACACGTTTCTAAAAACACTCTGTTTATACCTATGTAGTTTTAAAATCTGACCATAATCAGATATCATGTGACCTGCAAAAAAAGAGATTTGAGGGGTTCATAATATTTCCCATTGTACCTATTGAAGGACCGCAATCATTTCAATCATTCTTCTTTGAGCATCTTTGCAGACAAAACTCGGTGCTTACCTTCTATCATTCGCAAGCAATTTTAAAAACACAAATATGTCAATTTTTGTAACATAGTTATTGCGCAAGACAGTCTTTCATATTTACAAAGAGAGGAAAAGGCACTCTGTGCACATTTTCTACTCCATGTAAATACAACGTCATCATACACACCACTTTGCGTTGAAAGGGTGTTCTACAAGTGTTGTTGTGCATGATTGCACTGAAAACTCATAGAACAAGACACATCTCTAGATTTATCATAAATCATAAATCTCGATATGTGTGTGAATGCTGCACCATTCTAAAATTGGTGTAGGAAAGCACAACAAGGAGAATTGTTTTCATTTCTCCACATTTTTACATCTTCAATGCATACTAAAATGTTCAGCATACATTGAAGGAGAAAAATGTGTTTTTTGATTGTTTTTGTGCAAGAAGGTGTGTCTTCCTGCAGAAAAACAAACAGCACATGACACAGATATCCCTGCACTATGGTGCAAGGGTGACTGTGTCACCACATGGCTGCAGTTTAAGCAGCCATGCACAGAGAAGCATAGATTTGCAACATATTTATGTACATACGTTGCATCCCTGTGCTTCGGAAGTACTACAGCACACTGCAGATAAAGAGGTTACTGTGTGATGCTGCAGCACTTCCTCATAGTTTTGCACTTATACATTCACCATACGCTACTAATGCATTCATTCAGTCAATTACGTACTACACATACATTCATCTAAACTTTCACACACTAACAAAGAAATTTAGCTCTTTTTTTAAACCAGGAAAGTTAGTTCTTAGAAGAACTTTTTGTTTTCTTCTTTCTTCTTTTATATTTTTTGGGGGGGTTTCTGAACAGTTTTTAAATTTTGGTTTTTTTTCTGCAAAAAAAAAAGAAAAAAACCAGGAGGAACCAAACAATGAACAATGAACTTCAGAGAACAAAAAAAGAAAAAAAAACTAGCAATTGTGACTTTCTTGCCAGCGGCAGATCAGATCGATCGACTGTTCACCGTAGCACCAAGTCGCATTGCACTTAAACTGAAATTGAGGACGGATGTCCAAATTTTGGGCTGATGGATACACTCTTGAAGTGCTCGGCTGCGATGAGGTGGAAGGCGCAGGAGCAGGAGTGTCTCTCATCCGTTGGCATTCTTCTCGTGCAAGATTGTTAGGACGAATGGTCCTCAGGTGCTTCGTCATACTAGCCGTCCGCAAGAGTATTTCTTGGTAAAATCCCCTCGAGACAGCACTCTTTTGCAAATCTTGCACGTGACCAAGGTGGCATTGGTCTTCGTTTGCCCCTCGGGAAAAGTAAAAAATTTCCACACCACAGATGAAAAACGTGGTGTGCGTGGTGTCTCCTCCAAAAATTCATTCTCAGATGTATGAGGAGATGCAGGTGATGCCTGCTGCCCTGAAGCCATTTTTGGTTGAAAAAAGTTAGAGCGAAGTGTAAACTTAGTCTAAAAAAATCTTCTTCTCTGCAAAGAGATGCTCCTCCAAAGAAGGTCAAAGAAGAATGATTGAATTGGGTGGAGTCTTTCAATAGTTAGAACAGGAAGTGTAATGAACCAATCAAATCTCTATTTTTGCAGGTCACATGGGATCCGCCGACCCTGTGCTTACGCATCATGCACCCAGCGCACATCCGCGAAATTGAATTAAAAAGAAATATAGGATTAAATGTAAAAATATATTACTTTCAAGACTAGTTTAGAGTTTGTCTTCAATTAATATTCCCATGAAATACATATATACGTTTTTTTTAATGTTAAATATTTCGCGGGGTCCGCGCACCTACCGCGTCATAGACGCAGATGACGCATCGCAGAAGCGCGGAAACGTCGCGTTACGTACATCGAACGTGTCGCGTATAGGCTGGGAGTCGTGTACCGGTCGCATTGCGATCGCGCACTAAACACGTGCCCAACGCATACCATGCGCGGATGCTATCGCGTAGGGATCGAGAACGGTGCACATAGGGTGCGCGGATCCAAAAAACATGAAAAAAATATATAAAATAAAGTTTTGAACATATAGTTAAAAAATATTTTTAAAAATATAAAAGAATATGTTTGAAAAACACAATAAAAACAAATAATATTTTTTAATTTTGAAAATATTTAAATGAAAAAATAGGTTAAAATAATAGTGTTAAAAATGAATTTCAAAAAAACTTAATTAATGAAATTGACACACTGAATTTGAAAAATATAGAAATCCAATGAAAATCATTAAACATGATATCTTTAGAGATAAGTTATAGATAGGAATTAGCATTTAAAAAACCTTTGAAATTCACTGAAAAAACCATAGGTTTCATGCACGTTATAGTTAGGAATTGGCATTTAAAAAACCTTTGAAATTCACTGAAAAAACCAAAGGTTTCAGGGGCGTTATAGTTACTGACCATGTCATGAGTGATATAATATGTGACGTCATCAGCAGTGCATTGCGGGGGCGCGAGTTATAGTTAGCTGAACTAACTATAACGGGGGAATTTCTAGGGTTTTGTACGAGGGAAATGTCCAGCTAACTATAACGCCCCTGAAACCTATGTTTTTTTCAGTGAATTTCTAAGGTTTTTTAAATGCCAATTCCTAACTATAACGCCCCTGAAACCTTTGGTTTTTTCAGTGAATTTCAAAGGTTTTTTAAATGCCAATTCCTAACTATAACGTGCATGAAACCTATGGTTTTTTCAGTGAATATATATATAGTTAGGTATGGTAATAATAGCTTATGTTAAAAAAACTGAAATTCAAAACAAAAATAAAGGTTAAAGTGATGTTACAGTTAGGGTTTTGAACTGATATAAAACTAGTATTTAAAATACAAAGACCCACTGAAATTCACTAGTTATAGTTTACTGAGTGACTTAACTTGCCCTCTCAAGCACAGCTTATACCCTCACATTTTACATACCTCATGACATAAATTACATCATTAAAGATATTACTGATGACATCTCAAAAGACACCCTTGATGACATCACTGATTACATAACTGATAACACCATAGTCATATACATCATAGAGTTATTGAGTCTACAGGTGTGTTTCCATAGCACTGGAACAGAATAAGCCCTGGAGACAAGTGTGATTGTGCATGTTGAAAGGTATATGGTGCACTGTTTACAAGTCACTAAAGTCTGGGGTGCAAGTATTACTCCATCTTAAACAAGGTAAAGGCTGTGTGCAACTGGTGTGGATTGCAGAGGTATGTTTCTAAGAAAGTGTGGCTTGAAGCCAAAGCCTGTTCCAAAACATCTGTGAGAAAGGCCAAAGCTTCTGTTGACAACGGGTTACCCACAACTAGATATCTGGGAATGTGCCCATGTTAAACAGCCATAAACAGTGCTGTAGATAAATTCTATGTTGCCATGATGTTTCTAAGGTGTGGATGTTTATTTCCAGAACTTCGCTCAAGATTTCAAGGCACTAAAGAATGCTGAATTATGTAAAACATAGACTGTCCTACTTACAGGTGGTTTATCCACAATGGCGTTGTTAGCATGGTTCTAAGGATATAGGCAAATGTGACCATGTCGGGAACGTGAGTAGTGTATTTCACCAAACTAAGGAGGGTTGTCCACAGGGCCTGGCAAAAGGTGTCTTTTCAAAGGCAAATGCATACCTTTGGACCTTGTTACTTAAAACTGTGATGTGAAGTCTTTAAGAGGGTAATCCTATTAGGATGAACAATAAATTGGCCTTAGGGGTAGTGTTAAGGTTTACGTTAAATTCATAAACTCTATAGAGAGCTGTCACAATGGCTGGATAATATTATCAATGATGTCATTTGAAACATCATCAGTGATGTCATTTAACATGTCATAAGTGACGTAATATGTGAGGTCATAAGCAGTGCATGGCAAAGGCACAATTAGCTCAGTAAAATTTTGAAATTCTTTTTTTTTTGTTTTTTAAACATTAGTTTTATATCAGTTCAACACCAAACTATAGGATTATTATAACTTTTGTTTTCTTCTCAGTTAAATTTTTTTAAATGTAAGCTAAGAGCTTATTACTATAGCTAACTACAATTTTACTTTAACCTTTGTTTTTTCAGTGAAATTCAGAGTTTTTTAAAATCATATTCAGCCAACACCTGTGTTGGTTACCAACCCTTCATGGGTGCACAAGCCACCAAAGCACAAGGTCTATGACCAGGCCCTGCGACCCCAACCCTGCCCTGGGGTTTGGCAGCAGGTCATGGACGTCTAGCCATGCCGCAGAAGCCCATTTCTAAGGCCGCGTGTACTGAGGAGGGTTGGCTGTGTCCAATGTGCCGTGGGCGCCCAACCTCCTGCTGTGCATGGCCTTCAGCCATGTCTAGCAGGAGGTTGACCACAGGGCTTGGCCTGTAGCATGGCCTTCCACCAAAATCCCCTGCAAGCGCCTAACCCACTGCTTCTTCCTTTTCTTTTTAAAATTGTTTTGGGGTACTTCCCCGATATTCACCACACAATCTTGAACCCCATGGTACTATGCAGCTTCCTCTGTGAAGCTTGCACGATACCCTGGTACCATGGGGTGAAGCTTAAATGGCGAAGGACCACAGTACCTCACAGGAGGATAGCGCTGCATGTAAGCGGGAGACACCCCCGCGCCGCACGGCCACCAGCTGTGTGTGTGCCCCTCGCCCTCTGCTGCCCGCAGCCTCGTTGGGACTGCCTCTCTGCTCCCAGACCCTCCGCAGCATTTCTCGAGCGTGTGTTGTACTATTTGTGTGAATTCCCTGTGTAACATTGTTTATTTCCTCCTTTAACTGCTTTTATTTCCTTTCTGTATTGTGCCACTGCCAGGCTTCTTTGCTGTTGTGTCCCCCTGTGCCCGCCCCGCTCCCCGCTTCCCGCCGCCGTCCAAGCGGCCACGCCCCCTTTTGTTTTGTGCCCTCCCCGCTCCCGCCTCCCAGCTGCTCCTCCCTCCCTCCCACTTCGCCATAAATGGCGACCGTGCGTACGCGCAGCGGTCACGCGCAGCGGGAGCGCCGATTGTGCGCCGATGGCGCGCCAAAGGTAAGCCCGTCTGCGCCCGTCCGCGCCTGGACCGCGCCCAGCGCCAGAACCCCTGGTCCCCACCGACGCAAGATGACCCGACAGACCTACGACGCCGCCGCCCTCAACGCACTCAATGCCGGCCAGAACCCCGCCTGCTGCCGGGCCGCCCCGAAATGCTTCCACGGACCCTTCACCTGCACAACCTGCAAGTTTACCTGCCCCCGAACATGTACCGCGCCCAACAAGCCAAATCCCAGCAGTGACCTCAAATGCATCCTGCTCAACACCCGCTCCGTCCACAGACACGCCGTCGAACTCTGGAACCTCCTCGACACAACATCACCAGACGACGCCTTCCTCACTGAAACATGGATGAACGCCTCCTCAGCCCCCGACATCGCCATCGCCATCCCAGATGGATACAAGATCATCAGGAAGGACCGCGTCAACCAGACCGGAGGAGGCATCGCCATCGTCCACAAGAACACCATCCGCATCACGACCGACGCCGACGACACCCACACTGCCGCCGAACACCTCCACTTCCAGATCCTCACCGACCCAAAGACAACCCTCAGAGGAACCCTCATCTACAGACCCCCAGGACCACGCACACAATTCAGCAAAGACATCACGGACTTCATCAGCCCACACGCCCTCCGCTCCGCCGACTACATCCTCCTAGGGGACCTCAACTTCCACCTGGAGAACAACAAGGACCGCAACACTGTCACCCTGCTGACAACCTCGCCAACCTCGGACTCAAGCAAGTGGTCAACACCCCCACCCACTACGCCGGCCACACGCTTGACCCCGTCTTCTCATCCAGCAAGCACATCGCCTTCAGCCACTCCACCGAACTTCACTGGACCGACCACAGCTGCGTCCACTTCAGCTTCAGAAAAACCACCACCCACCACCACCCGCAACAGGTTCCTCAAAGGAGCTGGAGCAAGATCACCGCCGACCAGCTCACCGCCTCCCTCAGCCAGAACCCACCTGCCAGCACACCGAACCCCAACGAAGCAGCCCGCAACTTCACGCAATGGCTGACCGCCTGCGCCGACGACCTCGCACCACTGAAGAACCCCCCCAGCAAACCCAGAAGCAAGAAGGCACCCTGGTTCACCGAAGAACTCAAGGACTCCAAGAAGACCTGTCGCACCCTCGAGAAAGCCTGGCTCCTCGACCGGACCACTGACAACATGACCGCCCTCAAACACGTGACCCGCAAGCACCACCAGCTCATCCGCACCACCAAGAAGAAATCACTGAAGGATCGACTGGACAACAACGCCCACGACAGCAAGGAACTCTTCAGCATCGTCAAGGAGTTCTCCAACCCCAGCACCGGCAACAACGACATCACCCCTTCACAAGATCTCTGCGACTCCCTCGCCTCGTTCTTCCACCGCAAGATTGCCGACATCCACAACAGCTTCGACACACCATCCTCGCACCCTACCGTCGAACCAACGCACCCCACTGCCACCCTCCGCACCTGGACCGCAGTGACCACCGAAGACACAGCCCGCACGATGGACACCATCCACTCCGGATCTCCGACTGACCCCTGCCCCGACCACATCTTCAACAAGGCCGACTCCACCATCGCACCCCAACTCCGAGACGTCATCAACACCTCCTTCGACACCGCCACCTTCCCGGAGAGCTGGAAGCATGCCGAGCTCAGCGCCCTACTGAAGAAACCAACAGCGGACCCCATCGACCTCAAGAACTTCCGCCCCATCTCGCTCATCCCTTTTCCTGCCAAAGTCATCGAGAAGATGGCCAACAGACAGCTTGCCGCCTTCCTCGAGACGAATGGATCCCTCGACCCCTCGCAGTCCGGTTTCAGAGCCAACCACAGCACCGAGACCGCCCTCATCGCAGCCACCGACGACATCCGAGCCCTTCTCGACAACGGGGAAACAGCGGCACTCATCCTCCTGGACCTCTCCGCCGCGTTCGACACTGTCTGCCACCGCACCCTAGTCCAACGCCTCAGCAACACCGGCATCCAAGAGAAGGCACTGAAGTGGATCATCTCGTTCCTAGCTGGAAGAACACAGAGAGTCCGCCTCCCCCCGTTTCGTTCCGAGGCCACCGAAGTCATCTGCGGCGTCCCGCAAGGATCATCACTCAGCCCCACCCTCTTCAACGTCTACATGAGACCCCTCGCAGCCATCGCACGCCAACACAACCTCAACATCATCTCCTACGCCGACGACACCCAGCTGATCCTCTCCCTCACCAGAGACCCGGACACCGCCAGAACCAGCCTCCACGAAGGGATGAAAGACGTCGCCGAGTGGATGAAGAACAGCCGCTTGAAACTGAACTCAGACAAGACGGAAGTCCTCATCCTTGGACCATCACCCTCCGCCTGGGACGACTCCTGGTGGCCCCCTGCCCTCGGCACCGCCCCCAAGCCGACAGACCACGCACACAACCTGGGCTTCATCCTGGACTCCTCCCACTCCATGACCAGACAAGTCAACGCCGTCTCCTCTTCATGCTTTCACACCCTCCGCATGCTCCGCAAGATCTTCCGATGGATCACGATCGAAACCAGGAAGACGGTCACCCAGGCCCTCGTCACCAGCCGGCTGGACTACGGATACACACTCTACGCCGGAACCACAGCCAAGCTACAGAAAAGACTACAACGCATCCAGAACGCCTCCGCCCGACTCATCCTAGACATCCCTCGACGCAGCCACATCTCCGGCCACCTGAGGAACCTGCACTGGCTCCCCGTCAACAAGAGGATCACGTTCAGGCTCCTCACCCACGCACACAAGTCTCTCCACAACCTGGGCCCCAAGTACCTCAACGACCGCCTGACCTTCCACACGCCCACCCGCCAGCTACTATCCGCTAGCCTCGCCCTCGCCGCCGTACCACTCATCCGAAGAGCCACCGCCAGAGGCAGATCCTTCTCCTACCTGGCGGCCAAGACATGGAACTCCCTCCCCATCCACCTTCGGCTGACCCAGGACCACCTCGCCTTCAGGAGACAACTCAAGACCTGGCTGTTCAAGCAGTAGCGGCCCCCTTCCCCCAAGCGCCTTGAGACCCTTCCGGGTGAGTAGCGCGCTATACAAGTGATATGATTGATTGATTGAACAATACATAAGGCGAGAAATCATTTTTTTAATTTTGGCTCGAGGCGGAAGGAAATCCCTCTGGGCACTCGCCACTCAACAAAAGTGCCTGGCAGTCATGGTTTCTCTACCATGGCCCCCTTATATTCTATTTTCCAATGGCCACTGCATCATTTTCTTCTCAGTACCAGCCAGCCAATCATATCCTGCGGTACCAAAATAGGCCAATGAGAGAAACAGCAAATCAGAAGGCCCTGTTTTATAACATTCAGTAGCATAGCACTGACGCAGGACCTACCATCCAGATATATCTCTTTTAACATTTTCAAGCTCAACCAGAACACCTCTTTAAGAGATAATTTCTTGAAAACGGCTGAATTTATTTACATCAAGTCACAAAAAACACGCTTTCTGACTCAAGTTCTAACTTTCTGCCAAATTTGGTGCAAGTGCATGCAACCATTTTTCTGTGTTAGAGAGCAAAATTTCCTATGGTAAATAACATGATGTATCAACAATTGGGACCACTCTTTTTCTTGGCCCCTGCTCCACAGATCGGCATGAAACTTTCCATGGAGGAACTGAGGTGGACGATTTTTTTTTTTTCCAATGATTCGCCAAATAGTGCCAACGTTATGAGTGAAAAATAAAAAAATCCTTGTGAAAAAACAAAGGTTATATATAGCCTATCTGAAGATAGGAAAATGTTTTTTTCCCTATACAAACCAAGCTTAAACTACAAAAACTTTATAAATTCCAAAGTTATAGTAATAACTTTCATTTACAATGTATCCACCACCTTCAAATTATTAGCGCACCTCGTTACACACTGTTTTCACCTCTATAACCAGATAACACTAACTATAACTCACATACAGTCTAGTAGAGTGGTATAGCGTTTTGAAGAGTGGGGTTATATAGAGTGGAGGAGAATACAGTGGAGTGGCATAGGTGGGAGTAATGAACAATGGAGTGGCATAAAATAGAATAGCATAGAGCGGAGTTGTGCAAAGTGAAACAGCATATAGTAGAGTGACGTACTGTGGAGTAGCATAGACTGGAGTGGCGTACAATGGAGTGGAGTAGAGTGTAATAGCGTACAGTGTAGTAGCATACAGGGCAGTGGCATACAGTGAAGTGGTGTAGACTGGAGTGGTGTACTGTAGGGTGGGGTAGAGTGAATAGCATATAGTGTAGTGGGGTAGAGTAGAATACCATACAACAGAGTGGCAAAGATTGAAGTTGCATACATTGTAATAGCATAGAGTGGAGTGGCGTACTGTGGAATAGCGTAGAGTGGAGTACAGTGGAGTGGGGTACAGTAGACTAGCGTTGAGTGGAATAGCATAGAGTGGATTACAGTGGAGTGGGGTACAGTAGAATAGCGTTGAGTGGAATAGCGTGGAGTGGAGTGGCATACAGTGGAGTGTTGTAGACTGGAATGGTGTACCTTGGCGTGGGTTACAGTGGAATAGCATTTAGTCGAGTGGCATAGCGTGGAGTGGCATCCAATGCACAAGCGTAGAATGGAGTGGCATAGAGTGGTGTAGAGTGGAGTAGCATATAGCGGAGTGGCATACAGTGAAATATCTTAGAGTGGAGTGGCGTACAGGGGAATGGCACAGAGTGCAATAGCATATACTGGAGTAGCGTATAGCAGACTGGCATACAGTGGAGTGGAGTATACTGAAGTGGCATAGAGTGGAGTAGTGTACAGTGTAATAAGGTAGAATGGACTGGCATAGAGTGGAGTTGTGTACAGTGTAACAGCCTTGAGTGTAGTGTTGTACAGCCGCGCAGCGTAGAGTGCAATAATGTATAGTGGAGTAGCATACAGTGTAGTGGCGTACAGTGCAGTGGTGTAGACTGGAGTGGCATACAGTGGAGTTGGGTAGAGTGTAATAGTATGCAGTGGAGTGACGTACATTGGAGTGGCGTCCAATGGAATAGCATAGAATGAAGTGGCATAGGGTGGAGTGCTATACACTAAGTTAAGTTTAAGTTTGTAGATTTATATAGACAGCTTCATCACCCATAAGGGTATCCAGGCATTGTCCATGGGTACGGGAGATTACGTGATTTTACCAGAATCACAGGATGTTGAGCTGATGCTGAGCCTCGAACCTGGATCCCCAGCTCCCGAGGCAGCAGCTCTGGACGCTGTACCATGTCCTCTCACTGGAATTGCATAGAGTGGAATAGTGTACAGTGTAGCGGCATACAGTACTGTAGAGAGTTGTAGAGTGGAGTGGCATACAGTGGAATAGCATAGAGTGAAGTGGCAGACAGTGGAATGGTGTAGAGCGGAATAGTGTATAGTGGAGTAGCATCCAGTGGAGTGGCATACAGTGGAGTGGTGTATATTGGAGTGACATTGACTGGAATGGCATAGAGCGGAGGTGTGTACAGTGTAAGAGTGTACAGTGTACTGGCGTACAGTGGAGATGTGTACAATGTAAGAGTGTAGAGTGGAGTGGCATAGAGTAGAGTCACGTACAGTGGAGAGGCATAGAGTGGAGTGGCCTACAGCGGAGTAGCATATAGTGGAGTGGTATACAGTGGCATGGCGTATGGATGTATGTGAAATTTTGCAGCAATGTACATTATGGTGTGAAGAGTAACGCAAAACAGCGAATTGCGCTGCCTTGCATTTCTCCAGATTTACCAATCAATGCAGGGCCACGCATGGTGGGCTTGCACTGCTTTGTAAATCTTAAGTATTGCGCTGCCCATGCGTGACACACAGGTACTGCAATCTAATAATACAGCTAGGCCTTAGTTATATTTTAGGCCATAGTATACCGTGATTACCTTGCAGTGTACCGTGGTACATGGCAGTGATAAGTCAGCATCTAATTGGGTAATGGCTATTTTTAGGGAATGAAAATGTGGCCATGTTACTTTTACTACACTTTGGCTGTGTTCAGTGTTAAGGCCTTAGATATAGGTAAGCAGTAGGTCCCTACCTATTAACATTTTAATAAAGTGGTAATAGGTAGCAACATTTATTTATATTATTTTATTGTAATATTTTTATTAAATATTTTTCCATTAATTCTACTAAAGGAGAGAACAGAAGTGTAACACATCTGCAATTTTCATTTCAAAGATCCACAAAAGCAGTAAGTTACAATAAAAATGTATATAATTACATGATGGAATATACATCTGATCAGATGCAGTAATCACAAGGAAATGGCTCGGAGGATTAAGTGAAAGAAGTGCTACGGTCAAAAAATAGTGCAAAACATAACAAAGCATATTCATGTCGACTAGTCTGTTCTAGTATCCCATAATGCCATATACTTCATTCAGCCTCACAGGCAAAGAGAGACTCAGGGGACAAAGTCAACATGCAGATAATGCTTCCTATGAAAGAGAAAAAAAACAAAAGATAGAGAATTCATATGAAATCGTATAAAACAGCTTATATAGAAAGGAATGGTACGAAAAAAGTCTATTCATTCCCTCATTAGATAAATGTGTCCCAGCCCACATATGAAGAGTGGCCATTATCTGTTATCTCTTTTTGGTAGCTGTCCTAACTTTTCAGATATATAAATTATGTTCTAGATTTTAAATTGACAGCAAATGGGCTAACCATTGATGAACTGTCGGGGGATGTAGATCACGCCATGCTGAAGCTATGCGGATACGGAAATTGGCCTTAGCCATAAAAAGACAAAACTGACCTCACCTCATGACAATGTCATTGTGTGTACCCAGTAATATTAATTGGTGGGTCAAAGTAATGTCCAGGGACAGTGCCATTTCCATAATTGCCGGATAAGAGCTGAACATATGCCCAGCTCTACCTCTTGGCTTTGACAGTGGGGCAGCAGACAATAGCATTACCTCTCCATTTAGCAATTTTGGTCAGCGTGTAGCATAAGTCAAAAAGTGTTTTAAAATGTTGCGCCTGCAATCCTGCGGTCAACCAAAGAGAACAACTTAACTCCAAAGACTCATAAAAACAACACTCAGTAGTATCTAGTTTCCTGTGCCATTTGCTGATGTGTTTTTCCAAATCATCAGGCATGCCGCCACTCAAATATTCATACATTTGGCTAATAGTACATCTGGACTTATTCCCCATGATCTTCATCAAGGTTAACTTAACAAATCCGATCAGCTCCCTTCTCTTTTTTAAAATAAAGTCACAGATCTGAATATATTTAAAGAATTCCCTCTTAACCAGTCCATAATCCTGCCGCAAATCTACAAATGATGCAATTATGTCTCTTGTGTAAAAATCCCCTAGTCTCCTAAGCCCTGGGGCCTCCCATCTAAGACAGCACGGGTCCTGGAACAATGAGGGAAGACAATTAATTCCCCATATATTGGGGTATAATAGTTGAGTTTCCCTAGTCCAATTATTTTCTTCATGATTGCCCAGATCTTAAAACCCACGCTAAGGGTCTTAATCTTAACTTTATTAAAATAGCTTGATTTAATTATCTTAAAAAACATGTTTTTACCGTCCTCCCCAATAAGTAAATCATAAATGTTAGGAATATTCTCTCCAACATAGGTGTTTCCTTCACACCCACAAAGAAGAGGTCTAATATATATTGTGGAGCTGCGGCCCACTGATAAAGTTTAAAATTGGGAACGGCCCAACCACCTCTTTCCCTAGTTAGCATCAGGAATTTAGGAGCCCTTCTGGCTTAAGCATAAAGCTGCTAACCATATCTTCCATCATTTTAAACCATCGATTTTCAAACTCAAGTGGGATCGCCCTGAAGTAATACAACACACTGGTTTAGGAAATAGGCAGAGAGTTTCCCAAATTCTAAGGCTTCTTTTTCCACCTCCTGCATTGATGCCGTTGGATCGGATGTCACAACTGCAAAATCATTGGCATACGCCAGGATCTTAGGTGCCCTTGCCATGAAATCGCATAGGCTTGATGAGAGCGTTAGACTCCAAACTCCTGATCAAGGGTTCTATATAAAGGGCAAACAATAAAGGGGAGCAGGGGCCTCTCATAATTCTGATGGGGTAAGACTGCCCCCCCATTATTTGAAGTCGAGAGGCAGGGTTATGATAGGCAGATTGAATTGCCCTAATATAACCTCGCCCATTCAAAATCATTTCATACCTGCCCAAAGATAGTCCCATGCAACCCTGTCAAATGCTTTCTCTGCATCTCACAGGGCCAGAGCCATAGGTTCATCTGAAATTGCTGCAGCATCAAACTGCGTAGTTCCCCTACCTGGGAGAAAGTCATGTTGCCAACTTGGCAATAACTTGACACAGCCGTGTTGCTGGGACTTTAGAATATAGCTTCCTATCACCGTTAATTAATTTAATGAGCCTATAAGACCCCAGGTCCTGCGGGGACTTCCCTTTTTTGGTGAACACCACTATATTGGTCACAGCCCAAGATTCAGGTATCTGTTGTCCCTTTTGCACCTTAAGAAATAACTTGACCAAATCGGCACCTAAATCTGAAAAATATCTGAGATATTACTCAATCTCTTTATCATACTTTGCCCCCTTCACACCATACAATACGTTGTGGAAGTCTTGAAACACTTCACAGATTCCCCAAGGGTCAGTAACACAGTGCCCCCCTGTATCCTTGATATCAGTGATTTCCCCATATGTTACTCTCTGCCTGCTGGGCACAGCAAGCAGATGACCTACACGCTCGCTTTATTAATATCACTCCTTTTTGAAAGACAGATACTTTTCTGCCACTTTATTTGCAGAGATGCTGTTGATGGGCGATTTAGCTTGGGTGAAATTACGTTGGACTACTACTAGATCATCACCTGAGGCAGCAGCAATGAGTTGAACCTCAGCATCCGCTAACTCCCTATACAATCTTTTCAATATCTGAGTTTGTGTCTTCGGGCAGTTCAAACTAAAACTGTGCGCCTCTCCCCTGACTCCTGCCTTAAAGACATCCCAAACTATTCCGGGGGGGAAGGGGCACTGCTACGATTGCAATCTATAAACTCCGGGATCCAGTTATTCATACAGGTAATACATCTCTGGTCATGGAGTAGACCTTTTTCGAATGGCCACTACACTGCTAATATTCAGTATTTCAGTGGCCAAAGGATTGTGATCAGACATGACTGTTGGGTGTTTCTCAATTAATATTCCCTGAGCCAAACTGCGGGATACCAAGAAATAGTCCACATAGATGTCTTTTCTATGGGGGACCAAACAAAAATTGTATCCGGGGTCCAGCCCATTATTTTTATGCCTCTAAGATGCTGTAGTGCCCAAAAGACGCTAGGCTTTTGGCCTGAATAACAGTTAACTGCTCAATCAAGTAGACCCACGGGGAAGTTAAGGTTCAGATCCCCACACATTATATTTGATATCGGCCATAAGGCCAATTCGTTATTCAAAGAATCAAATAATGCAGGATCATCTGTGTTCGAACCATACACAGAGCAAAGTGTGATTGTACTTCCAGCAAACTGACATTCAGAGATCATCCATCTGCCATACTTGTCATATGAGGATCGTTTAGAGCTACACATATTTTGGCGGACTAAGATGGCCACCCCTTGAGTATTCGTGCTCTGTGTCATGCATGCTCCTGGCACAAAACCCAAAGATTCAAGCACCCTTTTCCTCGAGCACCGACATTATCATTCAAGCCACAGATGTTCACAGATGCAATAAGTATCTTAGTTACATAGGTAATAAAGGTAGTCTGAGTTATCTAGTGACTTCTGCAAAATTACTTAACCCTCCATCCAGACTGGGCTGCCAACTGGAGAAATGCCAATTAGGATCGCTTAGTTTTTCTTCCTCATCTTGTGTAGTGCACCTCACCACCCCAGCACCCCCCCAGTGACCCCTCTTTCGATCCTGGCTAGCACCACCCCACTCTCCACCCTCACCTGCACCCTGCCTTAAACATATTACGCGAAGCAATCAGAACACCACTGGCCTGAATTATATCTCCCATGCTCAAATTCCTCCCCAGCTCCACAACTCTAATACCAGCACTTCTTCAATAGACCATAAAAGAGTGTGAGACATAAGGAAAAATAGATTATTGCTTGTAACCCCAAAGCATCACAAATAGCTGAATATGTCTCTGTCCCTGATGCTATTTCTAGACCGAAATAGACAGAAAAACATAAATCAAAAAGAATTAATGTGTGCAGAATTAAGCTATACAAAAAAAGAGTTATCATTGCTGAGACATTATAGTTCAGGCAGAACCCGCCTGACAGTTCACTCATGCATTCCTTGGCCTTAATCTCCAAAATAAAAACACAGGTTTTATTTTTAAAGACAATTTTAAGGTGGGTGGGGTTCACCAAATATGCTTTCGTGCCTATTCTCTGACATGGCTTAATAAGCTGTCTGACACTCCATCGCCTTTGGACTGTTACGTGACATAAGCCTGGCCTTTCAAAAAACAGAGTGTTCATCAAAGTTTCTCTTTGCGTCAGGCTGGGTTTTCTCGAAGACAACTTGCTGGAGCAGAAAATACCCAAAGTGTACAATGATTGCTCTCGCCTTCTTTATCATTAAGGGAAATCGATGTGCTCCCTGAATTTCTTATTCCCAGTTCCAGGCAGCCAACTCAGGAAAAGCCCCTTTGAGCAGGTTTACCATGAACCCCCTAACATCGGTGCCTTCATCTCCTTTCTCTAATCCAAGAAATCGCAGGTTATTGTGTCTCTGCCTATCCTCGAATTTTTCAAGTTTCCATTGTATATCTGCAATTTGAGACCCTTAAGCATCTGATTGGGCCTTCATCATCCCCATATCGGTTCCCAATGTTGCAGCTCTGTTTTCTACAGAGGTTATACTCTCTCTGATCGCAACACAAACTTTAGTGATTTTCCTTATCACATCCTGCAGCATCTTTGTGGCCACCATAGCCTTGCGGCCATCAGAGCGAATCTCCTCCTTGTGATGTTTAATGGAGCTGTATGTTAGCGTCAAAGATGGCTCCTCTGCAGTGTCAGAGATAGCTAAGAGATCTCCATTCCCAAAGAAGTCTGACTTTGGCCCTGACTTTGATCCTGCAGCTCCATATACACATGCTTTCTTGTGGAGTAATCCCATTTTAATGACAGTTTCTTAGTTACCACCTTTGGGCACTTTTGACTTTGGGTTTGATCTTTGGACTTTCTAAATTGCTTCGCTCATCTAATCATAATACCTGGCCTGTCTGGAGACCTGCTTAAAGTAGTACTAGAGACTGACGAACAGCTTCTGTCTTCTGACTACCCTGGGCTGGAGATGTTGAAACTATCAGTGAGCGAAAATTACTTATCTCCCAGTGCCAAAGTCTTGAAAAATTTATTGTGAGATTTGGCTGCTACGGGGCCTTCTTTAGCCTCTTTTGCACAATTTGACCCCATCAGGTTAGGGAGAGGAGGTTCGTCCCCCCCAGAAGACTGAATAACAAGATTTTCGGTGTTCCCTGTGAAATTTAGGCCAGTCCAGTTATTGTGCATGACATGAACATCTAGGTATATGCCTAGAGCGTCACTGTTCAACCCACTAAGTGGGAGCAGAGTATATGAAATGCCCTGGGAAACCTAAACCCCAGTTGTGATTCCCTTCATTTGGATACCATAACGTAGATGGTTCAGAGGCAGTCCCCATTCAACTATTCTTTCGTCACAAGAGAATCCTTCCATTATCAAATCATGCCGAGACCCACCAATGACATGGGGATTGAGCTTTGCTGCCATGCGGCCGGATTGCAAGAGGGTCATGCTTTGTTGAGCACTGCCTCCCCCTTCTCCCAGGGTAGTAGTTCCTGATTCACCAGCTGGCTCCAGCCCTAGTTCTGATTCCGCGATGAGGCCTCCAGTGCGAGCCGCACTAATATTGTCAACTGCTTAATAAAAGTCTACCTGCTTGGCCAGGGGCTGTGCATTACATGCATTGCAGAGGAAAATAACTCTGTGATGCAAGGTTGTGATCCGTGGGTCAGTTCACAATTGCCAGTGTTGTTCAACTCAGCCGCGGGTTGAGAATCCATATTCTTGATATTTTTGAGCCCAGGATTCTTTCCCACTCTGTTCCCACCATCACTCCTATCCTGCTTGGAGCAGGGCAGACCTAAGGGGCGCTGTGCAGCCATCAGATTCTTTGCCAGTCGGTCCCGAGTCATCCAAACACGTTTCGGCAGCATAACTTTTGCCAGGGACACTCGCAACGCAAGCCACCCGGACCTCAATGAACTTGGGTGCATACTGGGCCCAGCATACTACAGTGTCCTTACGGCATGCCGAACCTCTCAGACTACTGCTGCCGTAATTGCCCATAAAGCCTACAAAAAGCATCATATTTGCATCCTTGCTTGTGGCAATGCATCTGGACACTAACTACAGCACCTGCATATATCGATGAGTCCCACCGAGCTCTGCCGCACATCGCAGACCTCATGCCTCGGCCTGGAACGAAAGAGGAGTGAGCCAAAATATGACCGCTCACATGGGCGCCTTCTTGCCCCTCATTCAAGCGCAGAGTGAAGTGGCGCACTGTGGAATGGCGTAAAGCGGGTAGCATATAGTGGAGTAGCACCCAGTGGAGAGGCGTTTCCATGGAGTGGTGTAGACTGGAGTTGTGTACAGTACAAGAGCGTAGTGTAGTGGCATAAGTGGAGTTGGGCTGAGTGTAATAGCATACAGTGGAGTGGAGTACAGTGGAGAGGCATAGAGTCAGTGGCGACTCGCAGAGGGAGTGCTGCGGGGCGGTGAGGCAGGGCTGGTGAGGGGCAGGGTGGGGGCTAGTAAACTCCGGCATACTGTGGAACGGAGTTAAGTAAATAAATAAAACAATTTACATTGCGCGCGCTGCATCGCCCTGTTACGATCTTGCGAGACTCTCGCAGGATTGTGAAAAATAGGAAGGAGTAGGTGAATCTTTAAATACTCTGTTGTATGCACACTTGTTATTGTAGGAAGGAGTCCAACTGGAGATGGTCTTTATCAGAGTCTACTATTTATGCCAATCAGCATGGGAAGAGTCGTCAGTAGAGTTAAGGCTATTCCCACAGCCTACTATGCACATCCATCATCAAAGAGAGGGGTGTTAGCGGGGAGGACACTCCCTGGATGCAGCATATTATGCACACCTGTCATCCTAGAGCGAGGTTTCAGCAGAGAGACCAGTCTCTCTCCACACGCCCTACTATGCACACCTGCCACCTGAAAGAGAGTTCTCAAAGGACAGTCTATTTCATCAACACACTCTACTACAGTGGTTCCCAAACTTTTGACTCCTGAGGACCCCAATTGAGTCACCAATGGAAGCCGGGGACCCCCAAGCAATTTGTCGAATTTAAATTTCAAACATTAAGACAGTAATTCGAAAAAAATAAACACATGTGTGCACACAAAACAAATACTCGAATTACAAATGATTTTAGGGGCATATTTACAAGTCCCTATCGCCATGGGAATGTCACTTTTTGCGATGTTCCTGTGACGATAGGGGCTTCGCCTTATTTACAAGGCAGCGTTAAGCCACTTATTGTGGCTTAACGCTGCCTTGTAAATAAGGCCCCCTTTCACGAAATGCTTAACGTGAAAGTGGTGGGCAGTGGGAGTTGCAGTGGGCACCCCAACACCCATTGATTTTGACGCTGCCCTATATTTACAAGGGCAGCTTAAAATGGAGACAGCACCTAAATTAAGACCATGAAAAACCTGGTCTTAACTTAGCGGAATGAGGGGAAATGCCTTATTTCTCCTCGTTTTTGCTTTTTCCCACGGAAAAAGCAAAACACCTTGGATTGTTTATGTTCAGGAAGGTGACCCTTCCTGTACATAAACAATCTTTAATAAAAATTACGTTTTGTAAATTCCATGTGTGCTGCATTAGGCAGCACACATAGAGGTGACAAAACGGCATTTCAAAACTGTTCATGTGCAGGAAGTGGGAACTTCCTGCACATAAACAATCTTCCCCTGCACGCAGACACTCTTGCACTATGGTGCAAGGGTGCCTGCGTTGGCTCTACACTGCTAAGTGTAGTGCCATTGCAGGGGGAAACGCAAGGCTGCACCATATTCTTGTAAATATGGTGCAGACCTGCATTTCTGAAGTGGCAGAGTGTGTTGTTAAGCCAAGGAGACTGACACGCTCCGCCAATTCTGTTGTAAATATCCCCCTTCGTATTTTATATTGAAAGAATTTGCAAAGAAACTGAAACTTTCAATGGGACGGTTGGTGCTGCATCTCCGTGACTAACTTTTGAATGGTTGGTTTTATTTTGCAGTACGAGGCTCCTGCTCCTGCCAGGGCCAGACTGGGAACCCAAAGCAGCCCTGGCAAATGTTTTCAGACCAGTCCCTATATGGTGCACACCAAGTGCAGTGAATGAGCCTCACCACTACAAAGGGGGCTTTGGGAGGCTCTCCCCCCAAAACAATTTAGGAAACAATGGTGCTGTCTACAACACATTTATCATTATATAATGAATTGTATTAGCTGTTAAAGAATTGTAAATAAAGACCTTACTATGCACCAGGATACGACAATCTTTGTTGGGGTTCTTCAATGATTCTCTTATTATCACCCTCCAATAGTGCCTCTCATCTCTCCATATCCCCGCTGTCACATGTATTTCATTTATATTAGCATCTCTCATACCATTGTAGGATGTCAGAGCACTTTACATAACACACATATAGAGATAAAGAATCATACGTGTAAATCAGTGTATAGAAAATGTTACATAAGGCAAAGGGGACTACAAGGTGTAGGATTCACATGTCATTCATACTGGTAGGCATTTTTAAAGAGTGCTTGGTCTGGAGAAGCACAAACTCAGGATTCAGAACATAACACAGTGGTTAGCATTGACTTTAACAAGAAAAATGTATTTCCACCCTAATAAACCTTTTTAGCAGCATCAGGATAATGATAGACTGGGAATAAACATATGTTACTAACTTTTACCATGCAGTTTGCAAGCAGCTCTTTGATGACAGTTTATAGGTCACTGTGCTAGATTACGATTGTTACTTATGAACTGCACAGTAACAAAATAATCTCTCTGACAAAATCAGTAACCCACTGACCTATGCACATAAAATCTGTTTTTTAAAATGCATTGTACACGTTCTTTGCAGTAGGTATATTAACCCTCTGTGTCACATTAGATAAGTCAAAGCTGCCACTGGACAAAACTCTCATCTCTCTCCAGCAGGTACATTAATCACTGGCATTTTCTTGACACTTTTATAGTTGCTGGAAAACTGTTAATTTTACAATGAACTTTGCAGTGCTTTTAAAATTGCTGCCTGCGGACCCCCTGAGAATGTGCCACGGACCCCTGGGGGTCCTCAGACCCCAGTTTGGGAAACACTGCTCTACTACACACACCCATCATCACAAAGGAGGGGCCAGTCCATCCATACACACTACTACGCACACCCTTCATCATCTGGGAGAGAGGTCTGAAAGAAGAGGCCAGTCTATCCACACACCCTACTATGCACAACTGTCATCACAAAGGTGAGAGCAGTCCATCCACACACTTTTCTATGCACACCAGTCATCTAAGAGAGAAGTCTCAAAGGAAAGGTCAGTCTCGCCCTACACCCTTCTACATACACCTCACATCTGAGAGAGAAGTCTCAAAGGAGAGGCCAGTCCACCCACACACCCTACTATGCCCACCCGTCATCTGAAAAAGAGGTCTGAAAGGAGAGGCTAGTCCCGCCCTCTCTCTCTACTCACTACTACACACACCCATCATCTGAGAGAGAGGTCGGGAAGTAGAAGCCAGTCCATTCATACACCGTGCTATACACATCAGTCACCTGAGACAAAGGTCTGAAAGGAGGGGGACATTCACTCCCCATACACTCTACTATACACACTTGTCATCTGAGAGAGAGCGGTCTGAAAGGAAAGGTCAGTCCCCCCCCACTCATTACTACGGACACCCATCATTTGAGAGAGAGGTCTCAAAGTAGGGTCAGTCCATCCACACACCCCACTATGACTTTCAAGATAATGTCCAGGCACAGTATATGTTATTCGGTTGTTCTACCATATATATACTCAAAAAAATATATATATTTTTAAAACCCTACAAATTCACTCCGTTTTTTATTTTTTTACAAACCTAAGAAATTCACTGAAAAAACAAAGTTTAAAGTAAAGTTAACGTAAGGTGAATTTCTCAGTGACAACATTAGGGTTTTCAACCAAATAAATCCCACTAAAATTCAGCAGTATTAGTTAGCAGTGCTACCTATAACTTGGGTCCCCACCATGCACTGCTTATGCCATCACATATGACCCCACTAATGACATCACTGATGAAATCTCAAATTACATCATTGATGACATCACTGATAACATCATCCAAGCTTCGCTTTTCCACATATTGGTCCATAAATTACTATGGAATTAGAGGACTGCCAGTAAGTGTAAAACAGCTCAGGCGATTATCAGCTATCATTACTGCCATCACAGATACAACTCCCTTAGGTGTAGAAAGCATGCATTATGTGCAACATTGGCCCTATACCATACACTTTACAGCTAGCATAGTTCACATCAACAATCAACCACAGATATATAGGAAACCCTCATTGAGTATGGTGTCCAATCTGCATACAACTGTTTAAAGAAAGCCAAGTTCCTAAAAATAGTGAATGTCAGTTTCAAAACAAATGACCTACTACAGACAGCTTTTAACTGTATCAAATACCTGAAACTCACCTAACCTACATCGAGAAATGAAGTTTATATCAGTAGAGAATTAAGTACTGTAAACAGAGCTTACTCTATTAAGAGAGTTTAACTTATACCGCACTATTTGCAAGCAGTGACACTTTCATAAGAAACACACCACAGAGTGTTAAAAAGTATCTATTATGAACAGTGTATGCTATTTGCAACAGTTGTCAAAATAGAGACTATTTGCTGAAAATAACTAAGATCTGAAAGTGCTAAACATCCTACTACAGGCACCCTTTAAACTATTGTGAAAACTTTAGATAACCCATCTTCTCAAGCAAAACAAGCACATGTATATATGTTAGTACCTGGTGCACACAGTCTTCTACATTTTGAAAAAATTGTTATGCTGACACAATTCTGTCAAAAAACTCACGGCTGCTTACAAAAGTTAGTATCTACTATGAGTCTTACTCCTGTTGAAAACCTTTTGTTGCAGAAACATATAACTTGTGTGGAACACAATGAACACAAGTCAACCGTCACGTGCACAAGAGTTAGTCTTCAATACAAAGATTTGTAAAGTGTTCAATACCTCCAGACATTATAGTGCATTAGGAGCAGATGTGTAACGTATTCAATACCTCTAGAGATCTATAGTGCATTAGGAGCAGATGTGTTTTCTAAACACTTACACCCATTAGCTGGATCCAGGCTGCACAAAATTTGGTAGATTAGTAATATGGTACTTACCCGCCACTATGTAAACTATATAAAACAAACTATCACACTCATTGGATTATGTCATTTGAGATGTCATTAGGGATGTAATAAATGATGTCATAGAACGTGTCCAGAGTGATGCCATATGGGAGGTCATAAGCAGTGCATGGCGGGGGAGCAAGTTATAGTTAGCGCTGCTAAATATAACTGCTGAATTTGTGTTTTTTTCAGTTCAAAACGCTGAGGTTGATATATATAATATATATATGTATATATATAAATATATATATATACATATATATTATCTACTGGCGGTCGCCAGTAGATAGTTATAGTTAGGACCGAGTTCCCATAGGAAATCTGAAAATTCTATTTTGAATAACTTTGGCGCCGGTTGACTTATCTTCGTGAAATTTTCAAAACTAATGGGGCGCTCCGCTCAGCTCCTACCCTGAAAGTCTCGGGGTGATTCGTCAAGCGGGGGCTGAGAAAAAAGGGGGGTCCCAAAACGCGTTTTCCCCATGCATTTTCCCATAGGACCTTTAGTCGAAGGTACAGCCCGAACGGCTGAACAGAATTACTTGAAATTTGGCAAAGAGGTAGTCCGCATGTGCCTTTTGCATATATGGTGTCAATCTGTTCAGTAGTTCCTGAGAAAATTGCAGTTAAAAGTACATAAGTATCTATATGCGCGCGCGCACGGTGCGCGCACCAAATGTCCGCGAGCGTAATTCTGATTGGTGGTTAGATGTCAGTCAACATTCGAATCGGTCGAAATCAGGAAGTGTCGGACGCCATTTTGTGAGTGACAGTGAAAAAGAAAGGTGGAGAACGTGAAAAGGGGGCAGGGTAGAGAGTTCCTGACCCCCTAGCCTTTGTCAGGGGGTCCCTGAAGGACCCCGAAGGGTGAAAAAAACATTTTATTTTTTTTCAAAAAATCGCGGGGTGCGCGCGCCGTGCGCGCACCGTGAAAAACCCTTAAAAAAAAAAGAAATTTTAAACTGTTTATAAGTTTATAGAAGATATTAACTATGCTGTTCAACTTTATCCAAATTCAAAATAAAAGAGCTGAGCCATTCCATATTAAAGGATACAGTCAATCTATAACTATATACATAGGTAGTTTATTGTAAAATAAATATATAAAAAATATAATAATACATACATAAATTAGCATTTAAAAAACTTTACAAATTCACTAAAAAAAACATAGGTTTCACACACGTTATAGTTAGGAATTAGCATTTAAAAAACCTTGCAAATTCACTGAAAAAACCATAGGTTTCACACATGTTATAGTTAGCTGGACATTTCACTCGTAAAATACCATTGAAATTCCACTGCTGATGACGTCACATATTACATCACTCATGACATGGTCAGTGACATCACTGATGACATCTCAAATGACATCACTGATAACATCACTGATGACATCATCCAGTGAATATGTGTCTTTCTGAAAAATAAATATTTTTTATATATGTATATCTAAAGGTTAATGGAAGAATAAATGGGTAAATAAGTGTCTAAATGGATGTTTTTTTTGTAAAATTAATTGTATAACTGACTTATTAACAGTATCTTAGTGAATACAGTGATGTAATATGTGACATCATCAGCAGTGGATTGCGGTCGAGCGAGTTATAGTTAGCTGAACTAACTATAACGGGGGAATTTCAATGGTTTTTTACGAGTGAAATGTCCAGCTAACTATAACATGTGTGAAACCTATGGTTTTTTCAGTGAATATATATATATATATATAGATATATATATTATCTTCTGGCTGTCGCCAGTAGATAGTTATAGTTAGGACCTATTTATATATTTTTTTTCACTGAGAAAAACAAAGGTTAAAGTACTATAACGTTACTTTAAACGTACTATTTTTCAGTGAATATATATATATATTTTACAGCAGTATATAACCTACTGGTGGTCGCCAGTAGGTAATTATAGTTAGGACCTATTATCCATAGGAAATCCGCAACATTCTATTTGGAATAACTTTGGTGCCGGTTGACGAATCTTCGCGAAATTTTCAAACCTGGTGGGGCGCTCCGGTCCGCTCCTATCCTGATAGTCTCGGGTTTATTCGTCAAGCGGGGGCCGAGAAAAAAGGGGGTCCCAAAACGTGTTTTCCCCATGCAATTTTCCAAGGGAACTGTTAGTCGCATCTGCAGCCCGAACTGCAGACGGAATTATACCAAATTTGGTAAAGAGGAAGCCCTTGGTTCACACTCTTGCCTTTTGGTTAAATGGTGTAAATCCGTTCAGTAGTTGCTGAGAAAATCAAAAGTAAAATCATAGATATATCTATGGCCTCGGAGGATCTGCGCACCCTATGCGCACCCAGAGCGCACCCTCCCAATCACGAGCTGTATGCTAATTGGCAATCAACACTCCAAATCAGGAAGTGTTGACAGCCATCTTGTGCCTTGGTAGAACCGAGGCACAAGAAAACAGTAAAATGCACAAAACGCAAAAAGGGGTCAGGGTAGAAATACCCTGAAGCCCTAGGCCTGCTTAGGGGGTCCCACAAGGACCCCCAGGCCCCCAAAAAATAATGGTTTTTTAGAAAAATCGGCAAAATCCACGTTGGATGTGCGGATCCTGCCGATAAAAAAAAAAAACGAAGCACGCTTCCTTGCAAGTTAGCCCCCGGGGGGGCCAAATCCCGGGGGCAATGATAGTATTGGGTTGGGGGGCCCAAAGGGGCCCCCAGCCCCGGGGACCACCACCCCGGGGACCACCACCCCGGGGCTTAATGTAAATATGTGGGAGGGGGGGCTCACAGCCCCCCACAGCCCCGGGGACCACCACACCCCGGGGCTTCAAAACTGAATGGGCGGGGGGTCTCAAATGCCCCCCCAAGCCCCGGGGACCGCCACCTCCGGGGCTTTGTGAAAATATTTGCGGAGGGCTCATGTCCCCCCCCCCCCGCAGCCTAGGGGACCGCCACCCCCCAGGGCTTGTGTATTTAAATTAAAAAAAAGAAAAGAAATAGCTTGAGCCCCCCCACACGCCCCGGGGACCGCCATCTCCCCGGAGCTCTACATATTCAAATTAGGGGGCTCCGTGACGGACCTCCCAGCCCCGGGGACCGCCACCTCCCCGGGCCTTTGGAAATGTTGGGAGGGGGCCGCGCGGTCCCACTCCTGGAGCCCTTGACGGCCCTGGGGTCCGCCACCCCCCCAGAGTCGGCTCCTGCAGTGTCTCGGGGTGCCCACCCCCGGGACACTGTAGTTTGCTATGGCAGGGCGGGAGCCTCGTGGCTCCCGCCCTGCCATAGCAAACATGGTTTGAATTTTGAAAGAGAGAGCAGGAAACCTGCTCTCTCTTTCAAAATTCAAACCAAATTGCTTTTCCACACGGGGAGCTGCATCTTAGCAGATCCCCATGTGGAAAAGCAATGTCGGCTCCCGCAGGATGCGGGGAGCCGGCTGGGACCATGGGGGCATTGGGGCTCCCCCCACAGTCCCCAATGAGGTGGCCAGGCCCCGGGGGATGGGGTCCCCGGGGCCCGAAGTGGCCAGGGAGGGGGGCCATGCGGCCCCCCTCCCCAATATTAATTATTAAAAAAAAAGGCAAAGGAGGGCCCCGGGGGATGGGGTCCCCGGGCCATAAATGCCTTGAGAGGGGGGCCATGCAACCCCCCTCCAAAACACTATAAAAAAAATGCCCATGCCCGAGGGGATGGGGTCCCCGGGGCCTGGAAATGAGCACGGGAGGGGGGACCCACGCGGCCCCCTTCACAATAATAATATATTTTTTTTTAACATTTGGGGTCAGGCCCTGGGGGTTGGGGTCCCCAGGGCCCAAAACAAGTAAAAAGAAGGGGGGCTACACAGTCCCCCTTCCGAATTTTTTTTTTTAAAAAAAGATACACAATCGTGTCTAGGCCCTGGCCACTCATGGAACCACTCTGCAAACGCGCCCTGTGGCGCGTTTTAAATTGGGGATTTAAATCCCCTTCAATACTGGGGGTCCCTGGGGGCCAACTAGCACACCAGGATCCTCCAGTATGCGCCACGGAGCTGCGTTGCAGAGAGGTGTTCTGAGGCCATGCCCCTTTTTACACCTCTCAGCAACGCAGCTCTGTGGCGCTTGATGGCGGTACCTGGTGGGTTAGTTGCACCTCAGGGACCCTCAGGATTCAAGGGGAGTTATTCCCCCAACTTAAAACACGCTACGGGCGTGTTTGCACAGTGGTGAAGGGAGGGGGCGGGGCCTGAGGTGACATGTGTACAAACACACCCTGTGGCGAGTTTTAAGTTGGGGAATTAATTCCTCTTCAATCCTGGGGGTCAACTAGCCCAACAGGTGCTTCCAGTAAGCGCCACAGAGCTGCGTTGCTGGTTGCTGGGTGTTGTAAAAAGGGGCGTGTCCTCTGAACACCTCTCTGCAACGCAGCTCCCTGGTGCATACTGGAGGTACCTGGTGGGCTAGTTGGTCCCCAGGGAGCCTCAGGATTGAAGAGGAATCTCAAGTCTGTTCCCAAATGGTGCAAGCATTTTTAAAGCTCACTGCCCACTCAAAGCAGACTTGGTATTTACTCCCATTTGGTGGGATTTGGCTTCCTTTACCGAGGCTTATTAGGCCCTGGGGACCTCATTCCCAAAGACCTTAACTATTTTAAAGTGGAGCGGGCACTTAGCCATATGCCCCTGATCCTTATTAGGCCCTGGGGATCGCATCTCCCAGGGCTGTTTTTTATTTTAGGGAAAGGGGATGGCGTGCCCCATTTCCAAGCCTTATAAGACCCTGGCGACCCCATACTCCAGGGCCTTTATTTCTTTAAAGGGGAGGAGTGTGCGTGGCCCCCCTCCACAAACCTATTCTGACCCTGGGGACCCCATTCAACAGGCCTGTGTTTAATGTAGGTGGGTGCTATTTATACTGCTACCTCTGGCCAGGAGCAATTACTTGATCTGTTTACTAGTCAAAAGTCACCTCCAAGCTGGCAGGAACATTTTTAAAGCAGGAGAGAACACAGGTTTCCCTGCCCACTGTAGTGCGAGCAGGAAAACCTCTGTGTCCTGGGGGTGGGTTCCCCGGGACACAGCAAGTGAGCCAACCTTAGGGGATGGTGTCCCTGGGGCCATTATTGGCTCAGGGAGGGGAGCCGTACGGCTCCCCTCCCGTTTTTTAAAGTTAGCAGCCCTGGTGGGTGAGGTCCCCAGGGCCTTTTCAAGGCTTTGGGAGGGGGGGGGGCCTGTGGCCTCCTCCCCTTTTTGGATATTTCAGCCCCAGGAGTTAGCTCTCCGGGGCCTATAATGACTGGGGAGGTGGGTCCAGCAACCCTCCTTCCCAAATTCATCAGATATGGCCCCAGGGGATGGGGCTCCCAGCTGAAAGCAGACTTGGGAGGGGGGCTGTGAGCCCCTCCCAAAAACAAATACTTTGGTTCTCGGGGATTAGGTCCCCAGGAACGAAAACGGCCAGGGGATGAGAGCCAGGTGCCCCCTTCCCTTATATAATGTGACCCTAGGGGTGGATTACCCAGGGCCTATATTTGAAGAATATGGCCCTGGTTGCCATTTTTTTTTTTTTTTTTGGTCCTGCAGGAGTCACTGAGGGATCGTGTCAAACACTGCTGATTTATTTTGTATTTTGGCACCAGTGAGGGGGTGGTCTCTCTGGGTCCTCCCCCTGAGGCCTAAGATGGCAGGGTATCCCTACCCTGCCTCCTTATGTTGCTTTTATTTTAAACTTCAAGACAGGGGACTGAGTCCACTAGTCCTGTAATGTGTTCCAGCAACATTTTTCTCATGTTGATGGCACCCAATCAGAGGGCAATCAGAGTGTGACTACTGCAGGAGCAAACTGACCAAAGGGAAAAAAACTCCCTGAGCCAACCGAAACGCTTCATTTTCAAATGGACACTTCTGCGAGAGTCTTTCAAGGTGCTTGCGGACAAAACCGTCGAGATACACAAATATTTTTTACCCTTAATTTCTAAAACACTACTAAACAGATTCACACCAAATCACAAAAAGCACAATCTGCGGACCAAGAGCTAGCTTTTAGCCAAATTTGGTGTAATTTTGTTTGCCAGTTATTGCTGTAGCCCTTCTTAAAGAAGTCTATGGAAAATGCAAGGGGATTTTGTGTTTTGGAAACCCCTTTTTCCTCATCCCCCACTTGACAGATCACACTGAAACTTTCCATGCACCAACTAGTCAAAAAGTAGCACATTTTTGGAAAGTTTCGTAGAGATTCATCAAATTAAGTCTAAAGTTATTAGCAACACAAAAACGCTTTTCCTTTCAAACAGCTGACCTAACTCTAACTATAATATCCTCCACTGTTAGTGTCATCTCCAACAGTAATTACGGCGGAACCCATTCCAGGCATCCAAATTACTTATATTCCTCAAACCGCAGAAGGTGATTTAGAGCATATTTGTTTGATTAAATTCATCATGACAAACAATTTCTGGCAAAAATGCAATTGCTGCCGCGTTTCAGCAGGACGCCTTCTACTGGGCCTAAAACACACACATTGGTTTGCCCTTTACATAAACAGTAAGTCCCTCTTTGATTTCGGCACCCACACAACTAGATCAGTACCATTAGGATTACATTGGGACACATTTACCACCATTTTTCCACATTGAGTCTTCCAATATATATTGGAAATATCAACGCTGTTCATCCTATGTCTCCTTATTTGATTCAAATACCAAACTTCTGTTCTGATATTCAATCAAGTTCAGTACAATTTTTTAAATTATGAATTTCCAACAATAATTATTTTCAGGAGTTATCAGGGATGGCATTTTAGTCCAACATTATAAGGTGCAGAAGAACATTTATGTAAACATAAAATATACTACACTATGGGACAATGGTTCAGCCCACTTCAGCTATTGACTCCCTTCACCGAGAGTGACAACATTTTGCTTGTTCATATGAGCACATCTACCTAAAACGTAGTTCACTTCAAGGCAAGACTGGTAGCCAATTCCTGCTTTTATATTCTTTCAAATGTATTTTTCTGATAGGCCATTAACTACTCAAGTTCTTAATGTTTTTTAAAATATACACGTTAGCTTTAGACAATGGCATTTTAAATATGTACTATTATTTTTATTTTTTTTAACTATATTCTTCATTTATTTTTCAATTGTGCATTTATCTTTACATCCACACTGCACCTAGGTATCAGTTCCATACTAAGGGCACATCTATCCAAATTACAATAGTTCCTCAACCCGATGAAGGCACATCTGCATCTACATACATGAGCCGAAACAATTGTTGACAGTTTGTTCCGCTGAAAATATACCTTGAGCAGCTTGGAAGTTATTGAAGTCAAACTGTTGCTGATTCTGTCAATTTTTGTAAAAAAAATGTAACAATAAAAATGTCAGTACATATGGGCAGGATGTCTGTTATTTGTCTTTTAACACTCCCTTCCTACTGAACAACCCCACCCTCCCACCTTGATCAACCCCCCCACCCTCTCAATGAAACCAAAGAGAGCTAATTTTAAGTTACACCTATAAGTGCTCTAACCAAAAAATATAAATTACAATCAAAATCAAATCATGATAGGAACTAAGCAGTTAACCTCCTTACTTTAGGGTTTCCGCTACAAGCTAACTGACATGCATTAATAATATCAAACTGTGGACTCAGTAACCCAATTAGTTATTGGATCCCAAATTTCAAGCCCCCTTTTCTTGGATTTTAAGCCGGATCATGCATATATCGCTTTCTCCCAACGATAAATGGCTAGCAGTTTCCCCAACCAGCAATATACTGAGGAGGGTTCTTTATCTAACCAAACAGTAGCCAAACATAGCCTCAACACCGCCATCGCCGCGAAGAGCATAGCCTGATTTGGGGCCGTCATAACTTGCTTGCTTACTCCCAGCACAATAACGTGCGGTGTAAGGTCCACCTCAAACCCCAACATATGTTTCAAATAATTGGCCACTTCTCCAACCAGACTTGACAGTTTGGTCGCGGAGAAGCGTGTTTTGTTATGAGTATTTTGTTCTCCCTACACCTATTTGTGTTTTTCCTCACGTTATCCGGGGAAGTCACTTGGTGCACTGTTGGGACACGGGCAAAGGGGAGGGGGGACGAACACTGTGCACTACTAGGGGTCTCCTCACTCCCGGTCCTAGGGTCAGGCGTTCTTGTGCTGAAATCGCACCACTGACCAGAGTCTTTTTCCTTACTTTTGGGGGCCTCCCACCTTCCCGGAGAACACGGACGTCACGAACAGATCGCCCGACCACCAGGAATCCCAATCACCCCTGGAGGAAGACTCCCCGTCACCCCGCACCACGGACCCGGCCATATTTGCCCACGAAAGACTGACCAGTAGAAAGAAGAAAAGCTATATTTCATGAAAACCCGGTTTGCCAAAAAGAAGTGTGTCGTCTGTCCCTGACCAGTCGTTACACTGTGATTATAGCAAGATCATCAGCATAGGCTAACAGCTTTGTATCCCCACCGATACAATGAATGGCCTGTGTCTTATTGTTCATAACTATTTTACAAATTAAAGGGTCTATATATAATGCAAATAATAGTGGTGAACAGGGGCACCCTTGCCATGTACCCCGAGCGATCTTTATTACATCAGATGTAGCAGACATCAAGGCTATCCTAGCCATGGGAGCCTGGTACATAAACCTAATAGCTCCAATGAGACCTTTTCCCAAACCTTTCCTTTCCATGATAGACCATAAAAAGGGCCCGGAGACCCTGTCGAAAGCTTTTTCCGCATCAAGTAATATTGCAGCCATCAGGTCTCCTGACACTTTTGTATAGTCAAAAAGCGTAATTATACGACGGATATGCTCAGTCGTGCCCCTTCCTGGTACAAACCCGTACTGGAAAGGGAAAACTAACTTTGTAATAACTGTGGCTAATCTTTTTGCTAAAATGTTTGAAAATATTTTAACGTCACTGTTCACAATTGGACGATATGATCCCAATTCCATAGCTGGTTTTCCTTTTTAAAGAAAAACTATGATATTAGCGTTATTCCAGGAGTCGGGAGAAACCATATCTAATTATGCTATGCGAAATACCTCCAGCATTAGTGCCGATAGTTGAGACTTAAACTTTTTATAAAATTCGCCAGGAATTAAATCAGTGCCCGTGGCTTTACCTGATGGAATAGAATCTATAGCTTCAGTTACCTGATCTAATGTTATTGGCTTATCAAGACTGTCTCTCTCCTCATTGGATAACTGACTCAGGCTTAACCCCTTTATATAATCCTCAATTTCTTGATCCCTGGCCTGAGTATTCTCCGTATATAATTTTTTATAACAATTTTGAACTGCACCAAGGATAGCTCCCGGTTTGTTAACCAAACCGACAGCAGGATCTCTAATTTCCCTGAGCATATGACCCACTCTCTCACTATTCTCATAAACCCTACTACTCCAGGCCAAATATTTCCCAGCCGATTTATTAAAAGAAATCTCAGTAATGGCAGATCTAGCCGTAATAATCTTTGATTGAGCCACCACCGAATCGCCCCCTGCCGTCAGAATCTCAATTAGCTCATCTTCTGCCTTAGCCAATACCTCATACAAAGTCTCTAGGAGGATTTTGTCTTTTTTTTTGACCCGCCAGCCATACTGTGATGTTTCGCCTCTGACCCCTGCCTTTAATATATCCCAAACTATGTCTAAGTTAGTACTTCCTAAATTCTCTTTAATAAGCCTAGGGATCCATTCCCCCAATTCCTGTATATACCCCTCTTCAGTTAATAGAGCTCTGTTAAAGCACCACCGTGTCTGTAAGGGTTGGGTCCCGATATCAAATTCTAACAACAGGGGGTTATGATCTGACATAACTTTGGGGAATTTACTTGTTGTACAGTCACTTAAAAGCTCATGTGACACTAGAAAGTAATCCAATCTTGCATGCGTTTGGTGAGGTGCCGAAAAATACGCAAACCCAGGTTCCAACTCCTTTTTCACCGCCCATAAATCTACTAGCCCATGCAATGTCTTAAGTTGTGCCAGTGATTTAAAAACTCTGGGTTTACGACCATGATACATTTCCCTGCGGGTGGCGACCTGACAACTCATATTAATAGTCAAATCTCCGCATAGGATCAGAGGAAGAGGCCACCCCACGAGCTCCACCTTCGGCCAATCAAAAAGTGCAGGATCATCTAGCACTGAGCCGTACACTGGACAGAGAGTAAGCATTTTGTTATCAAGGCTAAATTGCACAATAGTCCATCTTCCCAGTTTATCTCAAGTGTACCTGGACAGCTACCCATTCCATTTCTAGCCAGAATTGCCACTCCTTTAGTCCGGGTATCTTGTGCTGTGTTAGCAATGAGTTGGTAGCCAACCATCTATAAAACCCCCTTCCTACAACCTTCAATGTGAGTTTCCTGTAGACATAATATATCCGCCTTCAAAAATTGGTTATCAAAGCTGATTCTCCTTCTTTTTTGGGGATCGTTTAGCCCACAGATATTGATAGATGCAATTCTAATTTTCCTCATTACGGAATAAACAGTAGTTCCCACATATACAACACCATAAAGACATATACCAAACTAAGAAAACCCAGTGCCCCTCTTCGTGCAACAAATTCCTCCCTAACTTCCTGCCTCTCTTCGGTTTCTACCACCCCGCCCACACCCCCCTCCCCTTCCCCCTCAACAAGGCAAAAAAGGTCCACAGACCCTTGTGATGCCTCCTGCATGACGATGCACCCCTAGTCACCTCCCACCACCTATGAAGAAAACCAAAATATGAAGAGAAAAACAGCTATATTTGTAAACGTTTTGCAGTTTTCAAGCATAAATCAATTCTTTGTAAGCTCCTGTAAATACTCCTGAGCCTGAATCTCTGAAGAAAATACTCTAATTGAGCCTTTGCAGATAACTTTTAGTCTAGCCGGGTTCATTAAAAAGACTTTGTATCCTAGATTCTAAAATGGTGTAATTAATAGACGTAGTCTCCATCTCCTCTCCACCGTGGCGTGGCAAAAGTCCGGCCAAGCAAAAAAAGAGTGACCCGCTGCTGCCCTCCTTGCATCAGGTCTAGCCTTTTCAAATATAGATTGTCGGAGGAGGAAATTGCAAAAAAATATGAAAATAGCTCTTGGTTTCTCATCTTGACCTGCCCTCTTCTTAAGCATTATAGGAAACCGATGCACTCTTTGAACCTCCGCCTCCCAATTCCAATGAGCTAGCTCGGGGAAGGCCTCCTTAAGCAGCCTCAAAGTAAAGCCACTTATATCGTCCCCCTCTGCTTTATCTGCAATCCCGAGGAGTCGAGGTTATTCTGACGCTGTCTATATTCGAAGTCCTCTAGTTTCCATAGGACATCGGTCATCCTGCTTACATTGGTAGTGGAAAGTTTATCCGAGGTTTCCATACTGGCCTCCAATTGAACATCACGATCTTCCAGCACAGTGGTGCATTCTGAGATTTCTGTACAAGCCTTATTCACATTACGCACCCAAAAGAGGGAGGCAAGATGGCGGCTGAGTGAAACGCTGCAGAAGTCGCCTATCCTACCATTGTTGCCTTTTGAATTAATTTGAATAGGAAAAGCATGATAAGCATAATATTGGACTGAAATGGTTGGAAAACGTACCTAATTAGCCCTGACGCTTCGGACGAAAAGCTGATGAGGTTTCTAGCGGAGGTCACTATTCAGACTGCGTGGGCTCTAAAACTCCTTCAGCTGACGGCGTCCGATGTCAGACGCGAGTTGCTCCTGAGGTTTCAAGGGGCACGCTGATACATTGTGTCGGCCAAAGGAACATCTGCCTCTCCCGCGAGGAACATTGTTGCCGCTGTAGCCGTCATGCCGCCAAAAACTAAACTGCTCGGAAAAGATCTCAGCACGACCGGAGGAGCAAAAGGAATATCGCAGAATCGGCGTGCTGCCACTGAAGTGAAAAGCCTAAATCGCAGCCTGGGGTCAAGCGGCAATCTACAGGCCTGCCTGAATAAGGATAGTTCTTCCAAAATGAATTTGGTGGGAATTGAAACTGGAGAGCAAAGGACTGAGAGGGTTACTAGACCCAAAATGCCAACAGTATCCGGAATGTTTGCGGGGCGCTGGTCCCCAAGCACATCAAGGGACAAAAACTCAAATAAAGGTAAAAGCAGCGGCGTCTCAAAAGCTAACAGTGACTGCTCCAAAATAGTGGCTTTGAGGGGAGGGGCGGCAAACACTAATACTTATAGTACAAGTGAGAATCCCTCAGGGACAGTGGAATCTGTTAAGTTAGATATTGGACCTGTTATTACCTCTCAGAACGATGCAGAAATACAGGGCATAGTTGAGCAGGTGCTTCAAGACGAGAGCATTTTTCAAAAAAAAGGCAGATAATGATATGTTACAAGGTTTAATGGTTCTTCCTCATACAGCAACTTTTGAAGAGCAAAAAGGAGTTTTCAACCAAGTGGATGGCAGATCCTTAGGCACACCTGACTGCGAAAAATTCTATTCGCTGACTGATGAATTGGAGCTATCCAACATTAGCGGTAAAGATGGATCAGATGATGACTTTACTGAGGAAGATAGCGGTAGCCCTCCTGTGAAGCCTGACATCCAAAAACGCATCCCAATTAGAAAAAAGAAGAAGAGCTCAAGGGGGTCTGATAAGGACAGGGGCTTCCTTCAGACAATAGCAAATTAAGTCAGATGAAATGGGACTATTCTGCTTTCCATTTTGAGGGAGGAACGGAGGATCTACTTAAAATCCAAACAGAGGCTTCTGAAGCCATCTAAGAAAGTAGCGGCGCTGTGGGGGGACAGGCTCCGCATCCATCGATGGAATTAATTTATGCTACACTGAAACAGGTTCAGGCAGAAGCACGTCAGGAGCACAAGAGGGCCCACTTAGCCACCAAAAAATTACGTGGCTCAGTGCGTAAGGTGAATAAGGCTTGTGCAGAAATCTCAGAACGCACCACTGTGCTGGAAGAACGTGTTGTTCAAATACGTATTATTTTTAATGCCGATTCCATATGTTTGCAAAAAACAAAACACTGCAGGCTTGACAAGGGCAGGCCGATTGTCCCTGCCAATACCCACTAAGAATACGGCTGGGTCAGTAAGCCAGAGCTCGCCCCATGATTTGTTGTATTGTTACACGTTCTCTCGAAATAATGAAACCAATAAACACACACACATATACATGTATAGTGACCTAGATTCAGATCTACTTCTCAAATGGCAGAGTAACACTATAGAATGCTCTATGAAATTGATGGAGACCCTTGTAATCCACGCAGAGAGGAGATTAAAAGCGGCAATGGAGAAAATTGCAGCATTGGAAAAATCTCTGGAGAAATTTTTTGACACTGCGGAAGGGAAAAAGTCACTAGAAGAACTTGAGAATAGATTAGAAAAACATGAGAAAGAGATCCAGCTGAGGAACGTGAAAAAATTCAATAGAGGCAGAATTGACTATGCCACTGGCAGGGTCTACACGTTTGCACGCCGTTATAATTTAAACTTTAAGAAACAAACCGTGGAACAGATTCAAGAACAACATAAGATTTCAAGTGTTAATTGCTCTGACACCAGTTCAGGGGACGAAGGAACCCAGGTCGGCAGACCAAGAATGGATTTTCCGGGGGAAATGCGGTTGTTACGTATGAAAACAAGGGGAAAGGGAAAAGGAGGGTTTCCCCCACCCGCCCCCCGGAACGGAAGAACAAAAAGAACAAGGCGCAGTAGGAAGAGGCAGAGGAAGAGGAAAGAAAAGGAACAAATAAGTACTAATCCCAACTCCAAGAAGGAAGATAATCTGGTGATCAACTTATCCAGTAAGAATCTTAATGATAAACACATGAATCTGCTTAATAAGGGATTGACGTTTTGCCCTAACTCAGGCATGGACCTTGCACCAGCTCGGGCGGACCTTTATAAGTTTTGCAGAAAGCTGAAATTGAGGACGTTTTTTGCTAATAGGTCGAGTCACACCTCAAGATCTGAACACAGAACACCTTTAACAAATCTCACGGGAGAACACATTGAACCTCTGAGAACAATACAAGATCTAATAAGTGAAGAGGAATCACAGGTACCCGTACCTGAGGGGGCGACCACCTCGGACCTTTGTGCAGTAATGGGTCTTGAGACTAACAAGTCTATGAGTAGTGGATGTAAAGGGAAATTCAAATTTTGCCCTCAGTTATCCCCTGGGAACAAGGTGGATATCTTTCAGGAGCTGGTGGCAGAAGACCTGAGGGATATCTATGTTAAAGAAAAACAACACAGAAATTATAGGAACTCAAATATGAACAAGGAGGATTGGCCGGCACTCACAGACTTGCGGCAAGACATGAACATCATTATTAAGCAGTCCGACAAGGACGGAAATATCGTGGTGATGGACCACAACAAATATCATCAGGAGGTCATAAAACAGTTGGGGACTTGACCAAATATTAGAGACTAAAGAACAATCCGACCCACGATATTATGCCCATTTACCATGCAAAATTACATTACTGGCATGAAGAGGGCCTAATTGATGATGGTAAATTACAATATCTACAGATCAAACATCCCATCATGCCGACCCTTTATGTACTGCCCAAGGTAGACAAGAATCTTGAAAATCCTCCTGGTCACCTCATTGTCAGTTTGTGTGGTTCCCTCCTTGAGAACACCTCTAGATTTATAGATATCTTCCTCTTCCCCTATGTAGCAGACCTGCCATTTCACATACGTGATTCTACGGACTTTTTCAACCGGATCAATAGTACCCCTTGGAAACCAGGTTACATCATGGCAACGGTTGACGTGGTCTCCTTGTACACCTCAATAATCCATGAAGATGGCTTAAAGAGTGTGAATACTTCATGAGATCAGGGTCCCTCAACCTGGTGAGTCACACCAAAATGCTCCTTGAAATTACGTCCTTTTGTCTTACCAACAATATTTGTATCGTCGATGGCAAGTTCTGTGGACAGAGTCAAGGAACTGCCATGGGGACATCATTCGCTCCAACATACGTGAATTTAACGATGGGCTTTATGGAGGCGGAATGCCTGTGGTCAGAAAACAATAACATCAATTTGGAGAGGGTGGTGCTATGGGTCCGTCATATCGACGACCTCTTCCTAATATGGGAAGGGGGAGGATGATCTGAAAGATTTTTTGTCATCATTAAACAACAACTCCCTCAACCTACAGTTTACCCGTACATACAGTGGGAACTCAATCGATTATCTAGATATACGGATCTACATTGAGGATGAGAGAATGTGCACCGCCCTCTTCCGCAAGACCACATCATGCAATAGTATTTTATCAGCAAACAGCGCACACCCAAAAGCCCTAAAATGGAGCATTCCATACGGAGAGTTGCTGCGGGCTCGCAGGAACTGCTCCGAGGAGAAGAGTACACAAGACAAGTAGACGTGATGTTCGATAGATGTCTGAGAAGAAGATACCCAGTCACTGTCTTGGAAAATGCACGTTTTAGGGCCACCAAACTGGAGAGAGACAATCTATTGTTGCCTTAAAAACTGCGACACCAACTGAATCTATTGCTGAAATAACGAGGTTTGTCACAGATTTTAACAGTTCTAATATCAGAGTCAAACACGTAATATCTAAACATTGGAATATTTGAAAGAAAGATCAAGATCTTAAACCTTTTATTCCAGAACATGTAAATATTACTTATAGAAAGGTACCGTCGCTGAGTGACTTGCTGACCCAGAGTTACTTCTCTAACAGAAATGCCCAGAAAAAATACTAGGCTAACACCTAAGGGGTTTTCAAATGCCCCAAATGTAAAGCCTGTAACAATGGCCGCAACATGGTGGATATAATGACTATACAAGGATTCAAGAAACCGATCAAGGAGAGGATCACATGTGAAACCACACATGTGGTATATCTGCTGGAGTGTGGATGCGGTCAACATTATGTTGGGAGTACTGTGAACAAATTAAAATTAAAATTACGCATCCTCCAGCATTTACGGGCAGTGATTAACAAGGACTTTACGTATGTAATGGCCAAGCATATTTGGAAAGAACACGATGGCATTTTAGATAACAACTTCTTTTACTCTGGCCGTGAGGCGCGCAGAGTCAAGATGGATAGTAACTCTGGACACAGAAAATCCATGGGGCATCAATATGGACGCTGAGCTTTATATCTTTCTATTAGACCTTTGTAATGACTCTTTGAAGGAGGGTGATCCTCATCTTCATTCAATATTTAAATTCAGCAATTTGTGATTGTCAACCTACAGAGCAGTCGTAGCCTCACTCTTTCTCCATGGATATGGTCTCCTAATTGTATTTTTGTATTTTTGATCTGACTTTTAATGGAATGTATGTTTCAACATGATATTTATCTTTACTGTGTTTCAAAATGTGCACAAGCCACCTTCTCTTAAATAGATTTCAATTGTACTGGGCACCTTATTATTGAATAGGTAACTTTGGAGAGTAGGATGATATAGCATCTATCAAATGTTGATGCTTACAGCATGATTTGGTAACAATGCACCTTTATCAAGATGTTTACATTAATACCACAATGAGTCATCTTTTTTCCAATTTAGGATGAGGATTTTACTTAGCACTTGCAACGTATAATTCCAATTTTGGCAAATACTAATGTGGGAAATTTTTCCTCTGACCTTTTTGTACGCTACAAGAAATATGCACAGTGCACTTTGTTTAAGATGGTTTACATAAGCATGAGCCATTTTTCTTCTATATGGGAGGTTACTTGCACTATGCACGCCTTTCTCTGCTTAAATGCAGACTAAGGACAATATTATTATGAGCTAGGAACTTTCTGTACTTTACAGGAAATATGCACAGTATACTTTAATACATCTCCAATATTTATTTGTAGCATTTTTGAATGGGCATGTCTGTGAACAAATCTGAGGATTTATGCTTTAACATTTAATGATGGACATCGAATATTGGTGCAGTTTACAGTACTGTCTCCCCCCCTTTTGTTCCCAAGCCCATGTCTTATATTTAGGTTTGAATTCTGGCCTATTTAACTATTTGATACAGTTTCATACTACGAAGGCTATCTATTTGGAAAATAGTCATAGATTATCAGCATGTTTTTCTGATGGGTCACCTAATCCGATAATGACTTCCCTCGAATTCAGGGGCTATTTGTCTAATTTTCTTATGCCTGTCATATCTTATTGGATTGGTCCTCTAGGAATGATGTACACCAGTGGTTCCCAAACTTTTGACTCCTGAGGACCCCAATTGAGTCACCAATGGAAGCCGGGGACCCCCAAGCAATTTGTCGAATTTAAATTTCAAACATTAAGACAGTAATTCGAAAAAAATTGTGTACATGTGCACACAAAACAAATACTCGAATTACAAATGATTTTAGGGGCATATTTACAAGTCCCTATCGCCATGGGAATGTCACTTTTTGCGATGTTCCTGTGACGATAGGGGCTTCGCCTTATTTACAAGGCAGCGTTAAGCCACTTATTGTGGCTTAACGCTGCCTTGTAAATAAGGCCCCCTTTCACGAAATGCTTAACGTGAAAGTGGTGGGCAGTGGGAGTTGCAGTGGGCACCCCAACACCCATTGATTTTGACGCTGCCCTATATTTACAAGGGCAGCTTAAAATGGAGACAGCACCTAAATTAAGACCATGAAAAACCTGGTCTTAACTTAGCGGAATGAGGGGAAATGCCTTATTTCTCCTCGTTTTTGCTTTTTCCCACGGAAAAAGCAAAACACCTTGGATTGTTTATGTTCAGGAAGGTGACCCTTCCTGTACATAAACAATCTTTAATAAAAATTACGTTTTGTAAATTCCATGTGTGCTGCATTAGGCAGCACACATAGAGGTGACAAAACGGCATTTCAAAACTGTTCATGTGCAGGAAGTGGGAACTTCCTGCACATAAACAATCTTCCCCTGCACGCAGACACTCTTGCACTATGGTGCAAGGGTGCCTGCGTTGGCTCTACACTGCTAAGTGTAGTGCCATTGCAGGGGGAAACGCAAGGCTGCACCATATTCTTGTAAATATGGTGCAGACCTGCATTTGTGAAGTGGCAGAGTGTGTTGTTAAGCCAAGGAGACTGACACGCTCCGCCAATTCTGTTGTAAATATCCCCCTTCGTATTTTATATTGAAAGAATTTGCAAAGAAACTAAAACTTTCAATGGGACGGTTGGTGCTGCATCTCCGTGACTAACTTTTGAATGGTTGGTTTTATTTTGCAGTACGAGGCTCCTGCTCCTGCCAGGGCCAGACTGGGAACCCAAAGCAGCCCTGGCAAATGTTTTCAGACCAGTCCCTATATGGTGCACACCAAGTGCAGTGAATGAGCCTCACCACTACAAAGGGGGCTTTGGGAGGCTCTCCCCCCAAAACAATTTAGGAAACAATGGTGCTGTCTACAACACATTTATCATTATATAATGAATTGTATTAGCTTTTAAAGAATTGTAAATAAAGACCTTACTATGCACCAGGATACGACAATCTTTGTTGGGGTTCTTCAATGATTCTCTTATTATCACCCTCCAATAGTGCCTCTCATCTCTCCATATCCCCGCTGTCACATGTATTTCATTTATATTAGCATCTCTCATACCATTGTAGGATGTCAGAGCACTTTACATAACACACATATAGAGATAAAGAATCATACGTGTAAATCAGTGTATAGAAAATGTTACATAAGGCAAAGGGGACTACAAGGTGTAGGATTCACATGTCATTCATACTGGTAGGCATTTTTAAAGAGTGCTTGGTCTGGAGAAGCACAAACTCAGGATTCAGAACATAACACAGTGGTTAGCATTGACTTTAACAAGAAAAATGTATTTCCACCCTAATAAACCTTTTTAGCAGCATCAGGATAATGATAGACTGGGAATAAACATATGTTACTAACTTTTACCATGCAGTTTGCAAGCAGCTCTTTGATGACAGTTTATAGGTCACTGTGCTAGATTACGATTGTTACTTATGAACTGCACAGTAACAAAATAATCTCTCTGACAAAATCAGTAACCCACTGACCTATGCACATAAAATCTGTTTTTTAAAATGCATTGTACACGTTCTTTGCAGTAGGTATATGTTCTGCTCGATTTTCCTGGCCTTCTTGTGTTAACAAGTGATTGAATGTGACTTCAGTCTCTTACCATTCAAGCCTAAGGGTTAGAGTAGTGAATGGAGCCTATTTACTAGGCACTTCGACATGATTCTGTGCTCTTCCCCATAGATCAGGGCTTGCACACATAGCCTAGGGGATAGATTCGTTAGTATTAGGGATAACCTGTCCTGTAGTGAGGGTATTTCATGGAGCTGTGCTGAATTCAGGCCTGGTAGGCCTCAAACGGGAGAGACTCCATCTTTCTTTCTGCTTCGGCAGCTTGGGATGCTTCTAGGCCAAGAGTAATGTTTTAGTTATGAGGTGTTATTCGCTTGGAGAGAACCGGTTCAGGCCGGCCCTTATCGAAGGATTGTATTTTTCTTCATGCCGAAGACACTACATCAGGCCGGCCGGCTGGGAACGTGTCCTTGGTACGGGGAGGTACAAGAATTTGGTGGGCGGCAGGTTACGGGCCGGAATTTTCCATGAGGAAATGCACCTCTATATTAGTGAAAGTCTGAGGCAGTTACATGTTCAGTCTGTAGGCGGCATCTAGCCGTTAGCAGTAAAGCTACTACTTATTCCAGGGAAGACAGACGCCATCTTGAAGGCGGAGAAGAACTGAGAGACAGATGCTTTCCTAACAGAATAGCCAGAGAGGAGAGAGTAGCCGATAAGGAAGAGGTCCCAGTGACTCGGAGAAGGGTGATTCCAGGCGAGCCGAGGCACAGACGAGAAGGGAACCTAGATGACCACTGAGTGCAGGCTACATACTACTAAGGTGATGTCGACCCTTTCTTATTAGAGTGTACAACTTAATCTTTCACTTTTCTTTGCAGGTTATGTGTTATATCGTAATGTTATGTGATTGTGTATGTAATGAATAATAAAGTATCCAGTTTGTAGTGAACCGACATGTGATGCGTGTTCTTGTATAAGAGGGTAGCCTATTCTTCTAGTCAGCTGTGGCTACATGAACAGATGTTAACCCTGATCAGGTAAGTGGTAGCTGAATAGAGGAAAGAGGAGCCCCTCGAACCTGAGAACAGGCTATGCCCGAACTGGCAATCCTTGTGTGATCTGATGAATAGTGAGACTGATTCCCTTTTTGTATGTTATGGTGATCATAGGATGAACTGTCGTATGAGACTGCCGTCTAGGTAGAGAGGTCTGGATTCGTAGGGGATCGCGAGGCCGCCGATTGTGCTGATACTGTCGTATGGGCAGAGAGGTCTGGGTTCGTATGGGACCGCGAGGCCGCCACTTGTGATACTGTCGTATGGGCAGAGAGGTCTGGATTCGTAGGGGATCGCGAGGCCGCCGATTGTGCTGATACTGTCGTATGGGCAGAGAGGTCTGGGTTCGTATGGGACCGCGAGGCCGCCACTTGTGATACTGTCGTATGGGCAGAGAGGTCTGGATTCGTAGGGGATCGCGAGGCCGCCGATTGTGCTGATACTGTCGTATGGGCAGAGAGGTCTGGGTTCGTATGGGACCGCGAGGCCGCCACTTATGATACTGTCGTATGGGCAGAGAGGTCTGGATTCGTAGGGGATCGCGAGGCCGCCGATTGTGCTGATACTGTCGTATGGGCAGAGAGGTCTGGGTTCGTATGGGACCGCGAGGCCGCCACTTGTGAGACTGTCGTATGGGCAGAGAGGTCTGGATTCGTAGGGGATCGCGAGGCCGCCGATTGTGCTGATACTGTCGTATGGGCAGAGAGGTCTGGGTTCGTATGGGACCGCGAGGCCGCCACTTGTGATACTGTCGTTTGGGCAGAGAGGTCTGGGTTTGTATGGGACCGCGAGGCCGCCACCTGTAATACTGTCGTATGGGCAGAGAGGTCTGGATCCGTATGGGATCGCGAGGCCGCCGATTGTGCTGAGACTGCCGCCTGGGTAGAGAGGTCTGGGTTCGTATGGGACCGCGAGGCCGCCACTTGTGATACTGTCGTATGGGCAGAGAGGTCTGGGTTCATATGGGACCGCGACGCCGCCACTTGTGATACTGTCGTATGGGCAGAGAGGTCTGGATCCGTATGGGATCGCGAGGCCGCCGATTGTGAGATCTTGGTATACATAGTAGGAATCCCCTGTCCTTAGGTGATAGATATATGTGGTTGCAGGATTATAAATAGGTTCTAGGGAGGGGGTAACGTTCTGGCTGGGTTAGTGAGGCTCTGATGAGCGGGTTCTATCTGATCCGAAAACCCAAGCAGAACATTTGGCGTCACGAACCGTTTACGAAACCTGTGTGCGTTGTGGTTGTATCGTGTTTGTCTTCGGCGCGTGCGTGGTTTTGTTTCTATATTATTTGTATATACCTGCGTGTAGTTTTCTTTTCTCTTTCTTCTTTTTCTTTTTCTCTTTTTCTTTCTTTTCAAAGATGTTTTCTAGAAAGTCGAAATCTACTTTTAAGTTGCCCGTTGATATTCCAGGCTGGGATTCAACGCCTTATGAAGCCTTAGCCCGTGAGTGGGCTGATTCTACTGGTTTGAGTGAGAATTGGAATTCTTTTTTGGAGCTGGCGGAGCCAGCTAATGTGATTACTTGTTTACAGAAGGCGCCGGTATCTAAGGGTGATGAGCTTCCCGTTTTGGGGCGCAGAGGTTGGATTGTTCTGTCTGCGTACAGGATCCTTCATGAGAGGTTGTTGAAGTTACAGAATGTGCATAAGGATGTGGAAGCGAACTTTGTTGAGATTCAGAATGCTCATACTTTGTTGCGGTGTCAAAATAAGTTGCTTGCTGACAAACTTGAGACGTACCAAACTATTGCCGAGAGGGCGGCTGTGCGAATTGCTCGTTATAAATACAAGAATCGGCGTGGTCGGGTTTCGACGCGGAAGGTGCGTCTGGTCGTGGCGAAAGCCGGACTGGATTGGAATCCTGATGAATGGGATGGTAATATCTGGAACTCGAGTGATTCTCCTTCCTCGGGTGAGGAGTCTGCCAAGCGCGAGTCCTCTCGCTCCGGCCGTGCTTGTAAATCTGCTTCTTGCGCCTCTGATGGTGCACCCCGTGATTGCGCTCGTCCTTCGAGCGGGGTCGATGCTTCTTCCACTGATTGTTCCTCTACGTGTACTGGTCGAGCTCCTTGTGATGCTCATCCCGCGGTCTCGGCGCATCCAGTTTTTCGACGGAAGGTGCAGCAGGCTCCCGGTGCTCCGAATGGTATTGCTTTAGACTCTTTGGAGGATTTTACTCAACAAGAAATTAGTGATATTTTGCAGCGATTTCGACAGCGAGTTGGTGAGCCCTTGCTCACATGGATGGTGCGCCTTTATGAACTGGGCGCTGCTGGCATTATGCTGGATGCTGGCGATTGTTTGAAGTTTTGTTCCTTGAGTTCGGATTCTACTGTACAGGATCATTTTCGTAACTTTAATGGTGGTGGTCAAATTTCTTTGCTTCAATTGGCGACTGAGGGTTGTAATCAAAAATATCCTACTGAGTCTGACTGGCCTCTGAATGACAAACCGTGGTATACTTTGCGCGATGCTGCGCAACGTCTCAAAGAGGAGGTGATGAAAACGGCAATTTTTCTGAATACTGCTGACCGGTTGCTTGATGGTTTCTTAACATCTTCTGTGCGGAATCGTATTATTCGTTCTTCCCCTGTTGCTTATAAGCAGGTCATGATGACTTTATTGATTAATCAGACTGGTAACATGTTATCTGTGGTGCTGGAATCGGTACGCCAACTCGGTGAGTTGGGTGAGTGGTTTAAACCTGAACGGCAGTCCCGGCCTGACATTCGTACTCCTGGTGACAATAAACTTACTAGACGTGATATGTTTTTTGGTCTTATGGCCGATGGTGTGCGGAAGGAGGACATTGATGGTGAGACTACTTCTCGTTTGTGGGAAATGTTTCGCAAACGTGGCTTGGATCGAAAGGAGGGTGCCCGGCGTGTTCGGACAACTGAGTATGATCGTGGTTTTTCTGACGGTAGCGGTGATGACGACCGCCGTGGGCGCTCTGATCGTCGTGATGATCGACGTTATGCGCGTGATTTGTCCCCCCGTCGTGAGAGAGACAGGGAGAGAGAGGGGGAAAGAGAGAGGGGGAGAGATGATTATGTTAACAGCAGACGTAGAGATGATAGGGATCAATCCCCTGAGTTGAGAAGGAGAGAGGATCGACACATATTGGCCGATCGAAACCCGCAGTACAATGCAGGGAACAGTAATCCATTTCGTAATGGAGATGGATATGAACAGGAGGTATCGATACCTAGGAACCGTGAGAGTCTTTATCCTGATTTATCCTGGTACACAGAACACAATAAAAAGGACTAGGAAATAGGTCAAGCTCCAGTACACAGATGGGCTCACAGAGATAATAGACCCTATGTAGATATTGATATTTATTGGAGACATCGTAATATCCAAAGGGCCCGAGCATTGGTAGATACAGGAGCGGAGGCCACTCTTATTCATGGAAAATCAAAGAAGTTTAAAGGTCAGCCTTTTACAATTACCGGATTAGGTGGAAAGGAAACTCCCGCAGTTCAAACCTTACTTGAAATGAGAATAGGTAGAATTCCTAGAAAAGAATACTCTGTATTAGTGGTGCCACTCTTAGAATTCATAATTGGAATTGATATTTTGAAAGGAATGACTTTGCACTTAGATGATGGATGTTACCAATTTGGAACTAAACATTATATATCGTCCAGGCCTGTACGGGTTGGTCGTTTAAGAATGCCCCCCATAAAAGTTCCTCAGGCGACAAAAGTGGTTCGTCAAAAGCAGTATCGTATTCCAGGTGGTCATGAAGAGATTAGTACCACTATTCAGGAGTTGGTGGATGCAGGAGTTATAACCCCAGTTACTTCTGCTTGGAATAATCCTGTTTGGCCTGTACGTAAGAGTGATAATTCTTGGCGCATGACTGTTGATTATCGAGAATTGAATAGACACACACCCTCTTTGACTGTTGCAGTACCGGATGTTATTACCCTAATTGAAAGAATCCAGAAACATCCAGGTACATGGTATGCGTCCATTGATATTGCTAATGCTTTCTTTTCGATTCCGATTGCCCCTGAGTGTCAGGAACAATTCAGTTTTACGTGGAACGGGCGTCAGATGACGTTTAGAAGTCTTCCTCAGGGCTATGTGCATAGTCCTACGATATGTCACCGGCTGGTGGCAGAGCATCTGGCTGAGGTACCAGTTCATCCACAAATTCAGATATGTCACTATATTGATGATATTCTGATCCAAGGTGAATCACAAGAGGAAGTTCAGACCCAATTGGATAGAGTCATTGAGTGCTTGCGTGAGAAAGGTTGGGAAATCAACCCGGATAAATTACAAGGTCCGTCCCAGGCTGTGAAATTTTTGGGTATTAATTGGCATGAAGGGCACCGAGAAGTGATCCCTCAGGTTAAACAGAAAATTATTGATTTTGCAGTTCCGAGAAATAGGAAAGAAGCCCAAAGCTTCATTGGTTTGTTTGGATTTTGGCGCCAGCATATTCCTCATTTGAGTCAAATATTGGCCCCTTTGTACCAGGTCACTCGTAAAAAGAATGCATTTGAATGGGGTAAACCACAGCAAGATGCGTTCAGTCTGGCAAAAGAAGCAATTCAGCATGCTCTGGATTTATGGCCTGTATGTGATGGTGATGTGGATTTGAATGTGTCTGTACAAGGCCTTTATGCGAATTGGAGTTTGTGGCAGAAACAAGGCAAGAGTAGAGTACCGTTAGGTTTCTGGACCAAAAAGTTACCTGATGCTGGTGAGCGTTATACACCTTTTGAGAAACAGCTACTTGCATGTTATTGGGCTCTGGTGGATACCGAGCAATTGACTTTGGGACATGATATAGTTTTGCGACCTGAAATTCCTATCATGCAGTGGGTTATGAGTTCGCCGAAAACTCACCGAATTGGACACGCTCAAGAGGCGAGTGTGATTAAATGGAAATGGTATATACAAGACAGGGCACGTGTGGGACAAAAAGGAGTTGCATCTTTGCATGAGCAGGTGGCACGGGCGCCATCAACTGAAACTGAGAGTGAATGTTCCGTACCTTTAGTACAGGAATCTCCTGTTAAGTGGGGTAAACCTTTTGATGATTTGTCCGCAGAGGACAGAAACCATGTCTGGTTTACGGATGGTTCAGCAAGGTTCATAGGGACGAAACGGCATTGGAAGGCAGTATCCTATAATCCGATCACACAAAAATTGCTGAGTACAACTGGTGAGGGTAAGAGCAGTCAATTTGCTGAACTCTATGCTGTTTATCAAGTTCTGAAACAAGAGTTACCTGGCACATGTCATATTTTTACCGACTCTTGGTCTACTGCCAATGGACTGGCAGTTTGGTTACCGACTTGGCATTCCCATAGTTGGAAAATCCATTCCAAAGAATTGTGGGGAAAAGAATTATGGCAGGAGATTTGGGAAATGCTCCCACAGAGTACTGTTACAATCTTCCATGTGGATGCTCATACCCCGATAGACTCTCTTGACAAATTCTTTCATAACATTGCAGATGAGAAATCTAAAATTGCTGAGGCAGTGGTGGACACGCAAGATTCTGATATTGCGGGATTGGCGAAATGGGCCCACCAGAAAGCAGGACACTTTGGAGAGAAAGCCACTAGCAGGTGGGCTGCTGATCGAGGAATTTATATTCCCCTAGATTTAATTAAAAATGTTATTCTACATTGTCCCATTTGTCAGCATATCAGGCAGCGCAAAGTGCCCCAAATTGTTAAAGGTCATTTACATCGCGGGAAATTGCCCGCTCAAATTTGGCAGATTGATTACATTGGTCCACTTCCTATGAGTAGGAATTGTCAATATGTTTGCACCATTGTTGATACATACAGTGGCCTGTTGGTGGCCCTTCCCTGTAAGCAAGCTACCCAATTGGATACTATTAAAACATTGGAATTGATTATGATGTATTATGGTGTGCCATTCCAAATTCAATCTGATAATGCATCCCATTTTCGTGGAAGATTGGTACAGGAATTCTGTGTGGAAAACAATATTGAATGGGTGTTTCATATACCATATTATCCACAGGCCTCGGGTCTTGTGGAGAGGTTGAATGGCCTGCTAAAAGACCAACTGCACAAATTAACAGATGACAAGTATAAGAATTGGCGAGATTTTTTGCCTCAAGCGCTATTGATTTTGAATAACCGTCCTTTTCTAAATGCTGAATCCCCACTTATGCGTTTGTTTCCTCCGAATGTTGATGCTAAACCCAATGAGATCAGAGAGACTGTGATGTACTGGGAGATTACTCCCGGAGCTTTGGCTCCATGCAGAGCGACCCCAGGGTCGGCAGGTTTAGACTTGCATGCCATGGATGACTCCATTATAAAAAGTAAAGATCGAGTCATCATTGAAACAGGTGTTGGTGTTCAGATACCACCTGGAAATTTCGGATTAATTGCCCCTAGATCGGGGCTGGCTGTAAAAGGCATTCAGGTGCTTGGAGGAATCATTGAAAGTGATTATCAGGGAGAGATTAAGGTGCTCCTGCTGAATAGCAGTGAGGTTGACTTACTGATACATAAAACTGACCGAGTGGCTCAATTGCTAATAATGCCTGTCTTCAGTGGTGAGATGGCAAAAGGCACTGCCCCAACGTTGCTAACTGTACGAGACCAGAAAGGTTTTGGCTCCACAGATAATCCTGGGGCCAGAGTTTGGGTGCAGTCGCCTAAGAATCCCCCTGAACAAGCAGAGGTCATTGCAACCGGTCAAGATAATACCATTTTAGTTATGAGACCAGGGAAAGATAGCTGGGAAGCAGTCCCGGCTGACAAATGTTACTTACGAGAATGAATAATGCCTGTATTTGATTCTCTTTCAGATCATTCTTTGGACTGTTGCTGCAGGATGTGTCGGCGTTGGACTGTTTTTGGGCTGGTACGACGAGAGAGGAGGGATCCCATCAACCCGGGATGAGTTGAGAACCCGAGTGTCGCGTTCCTTCGCTGCGTGGGATTCGTCGTCGAACTTTTGGACTCCACTAGCGAAACGGGTGACTAACGCCCCTCATTTCTGCTTGACACCGATGAGATCAGTGAATGACATTTTGGCAACTTGTTTGGTTGCTGTCCCTGCTTCGTTGGAGACTTTGACTCATATTTTCAATATATCAACTGCTCGCCCCAATGTTCTTCTGGGTGATTTCGCTACCCATGAGTATTGCCCCTTGTGTACTGAACTGTCAGACCCGATACCCCCCATCCAGTCCCAAATAGTTACCTATAATATCACACAAGGTGATTTGTGTTTTTTCCTTACGTGTAATCCTAGTGCAATTTCGGAATGTATGCGTTTAAAATTGAAAGGTGCCACCTCATTCTCCGCTCATGAACGAACTTTGTGCCTTCAAAGGACACCGAAAATATGTACTTCTGTTCAGAATAACATGACTTGCAAGAGTATGGTAGTTGCCCCCAGTCATTATCGCACGATGTTACTACCTGCCGGATGGCTTTTCTCATGTGGTAATACTTCCTGGCCATATGTCCCCGCAAATATTTCTGGAGGCCCTTGTGCCATTACTAGATTGAGTTTATTGATGTTTTCCTCACATCCGAATGCCAACTCTCGTGTGATTCGAGATACAGTGAGGTTACAGGAGGATTGTGACTCATCTTTGCATTTATATTCTAAGTCCGAATACCTTAGCCTGGCTATTTCAATTATTGGTGTTCCTGCTTTGGCAGTTTATAATGCCAAATCTATTGAGAAAATGGCCTGCTGGATGGTGAAATCCATTAATAATACTTCTACAGTCCTGTTGGACATGCTATTAGACGCCCAGGGTGAACGAAGGGCTATCTTGCAAAATCGAGCGGCCATTGATTATCTTTTGCTTAAACATGGACACGATTGTTCTGATTTTGAGGGTCTTTGTTGTTTTAACTTGTCTGATCATACACAATCCATTCGAGCTCACATTAATAAGCTACATGACTTGACAGAAGAAGTTAGAAAACACATTGACCAGGGCTGGTTTGACTGGCTCTTTAATTGGTTACCTGATTTACATTTATTACGTCAAATATTAGGAGGTATTCTGATTACTATCGCCATTTTGATTTCTATCTGTTGCTTTATTCAGTGTATTCCTTCACTACTTCAATTCTGCACACCTGGTACTAGACATAGATCAGTTAGTTTTGTTTCGTATTATTCTTCCACAGATGTTAGTTCTGTTTAATGAATGTATAATAGACTGAAGTCAAGGGTGAAATGTTCTGCTCGATTTTCCTGGCCTTCTTGTGTTAACAAGTGATTGAATGTGACTTCAGTCTCTTACCATTCAAGCCTAAGGGTTAGAGTAGTGAATGGAGCCTATTTACTAGGCACTTCGACATGATTCTGTGCTCTTCCCCATAGATCAGGGCTTGCACACATAGCCTAGGGGATAGATTCGTTAGTATTAGGGATAACCTGTCCTGTAGTGAGGGTATTTCATGGAGCTGTGCTGAATTCAGGCCTGGTAGGCCTCAAACGGGAGAGACTCCATCTTTCTTTCTGCTTCGGCAGCTTGGGATGCTTCTAGGCCAAGAGTAATGTTTTAGTTATGAGGTGTTATTCGCTTGGAGAGAACCGGTTCAGGCCGGCCCTTATCGAAGGATTGTATTTTTCTTCATGCCGAAGACACTACATCAGGCCGGCCGGCTGGGAACGTGTCCTTGGTACGGGGAGGTACAAGAATTTGGTGGGCGGCAGGTTACGGGCCGGAATTTTCCATGAGGAAATGCACCTCTATATTAGTGAAAGTCTGAGGCAGTTACATGTTCAGTCTGTAGGCGGCATCTAGCCGTTAGCAGTAAAGCTACTACTTATTCCAGGGAAGACAGACGCCATCTTGAAGGCGGAGAAGAACTGAGAGACAGATGCTTTCCTAACAGAATAGCCAGAGAGGAGAGAGTAGCCGATAAGGAAGAGGTCCCAGTGACTCGGAGAAGGGTGATTCCAGGCGAGCCGAGGCACAGACGAGAAGGGAACCTAGATGACCACTGAGTGCAGGCTACATACTACTAAGGTGATGTCGACCCTTTCTTATTAGAGTGTACAACTTAATCTTTCACTTTTCTTTGCAGGTTATGTGTTATATCGTAATGTTATGTGATTGTGTATGTAATGAATAATAAAGTATCCAGTTTGTAGTGAACCGACATGTGATGCGTGTTCTTGTATAAGAGGGTAGCCTATTCTTCTAGTCAGCTGTGGCTACATGAACAGATGTTAACCCTGATCAGGTAAGTGGTAGCTGAATAGAGGAAAGAGGAGCCCCTCGAACCTGAGAACAGGCTATGCCCGAACTGGCAATCCTTGTGTGATCTGATGAATAGTGAGACTGATTCCCTTTTTGTATGTTATGGTGATCATAGGATGAACTGTCGTATGAGACTGCCGTCTAGGTAGAGAGGTCTGGATTCGTAGGGGATCGCGAGGCCGCCGATTGTGCTGATACTGTCGTATGGGCAGAGAGGTCTGGGTTCGTATGGGACCGCGAGGCCGCCACTTGTGATACTGTCGTATGGGCAGAGAGGTCTGGATTCGTAGGGGATCGCGAGGCCGCCGATTGTGCTGATACTGTCGTATGGGCAGAGAGGTCTGGGTTCGTATGGGACCGCGAGGCCGCCACTTGTGATACTGTCGTATGGGCAGAGAGGCCTGGATTCGTAGGGGATCGCGAGGCCGCCGATTGTGCTGATACTGTTGTATGGGCAGAGAGGTCTGGGTTCGTATGGGACCGCGAGGCCGCCACTTATGATACTGTCGTATGGGCAGAGAGGTCTGGATTCGTAGGGGATCGCGAGGCCGCCGATTGTGCTGATACTGTCGTATGGGCAGAGAGGTCTGGGTTCGTATGGGACCGCGAGGCCGCCACTTGTGAGACTATCGTATGGGCAGAGAGGTCTGCATTCGTAGGGGATCGCGAGGCCGCCGATTGTGCTGATACTGTCGTATGGGCAGAGAGGTCTGGGTTCGTATGGGACCGCGAGGCCGCCACTTGTGATACTGTCGTATGGGCAGAGAGGTCTGGGTTTGTATGGGACCGCGAGGCCGCCACCTGTAATACTGTCGTATGGGCAGAGAGGTCTGGATCCGTATGGGATCGCGAGGCCGCCGATTGTGCTGAGACTGCCGCCTGGGTAGAGAGGTCTGGGTTCGTATGGGACCGCGAGGCCGCCACTTGTGATACTGTCGTATGGGCAGAGAGGTCTGGGTTCATATGGGACCGCGAGGCCGCCACTTGTGATACTGTCGTATGGGCAGAGAGGTCTGGATCCGTATGGGATCGCGAGGCCGCCGATTGTGAGATCTTGGTATACATAGTAGGAATCCCCTGTCCTTAGGTGATAGATATATGTGGTTGCAGGATTATAAATAGGTTCTAGGGAGGGGGTAACGTTCTGGCTGGGTTAGTGAGGCTCTGATGAGCGGGTTCTATCTGATCCTAAAACCCAAGCAGAACAGTATATTAACCCTCTGTGTCACATTAGATAAGTCAAAGCTGCCACTGGATAAAACTCTCATCTCTCTCCAGCAGGTACATTAATCACTGGCATTTTCTTGACACTTTTATAGTTGCTGGAAAACTGTTAATTTTACAATGAACTTTGCAGTGCTTTTAAAATTGCTGCCTGCGGACCCCCTGAGAATGTGCCACGGACCCCTGGGGGTCCTCGGACCCCAGTTTGGGAAACACTGATGTACACAATTTTGCATGCTTTTGCACCATTTCGCACATTCCAAATGCCAGATGAATCTTTGGAAGTCTTAACTTGATATCTTTATCTTTATGTCCCTGATACTTTGTGTACTTTATGAGGTCGAAATTAATATCATAGGTTTATTTGCAGTGCTGCCAACTCATTTTGAAATTATTGTATTTCTGTAATCAAAATGAAATACGTGAGACGTTCTATGGTTGTGTCCCCTTTAAAACATATGGAAGTTTTTAATTGGTGGTAGGGGAAAGGGTAGTGATTTCCCTTTAAACGGACACTCTATACTTCACTCTATGACCCAGTAGAAGGCTCAAGCCGAAACGCGTAGGTCATCTTTGTTTGTATGCACCTCTGCACTTTGCTGGTTATGGCCCCAGGACGAATGGTGGCTTATTCAATTGAAAAATGAAAATACCTTGTCGCAAAGGATTTGTGGTGCCGTTCTTTTGTTCGCCCTTGGAAACGTGTGGTGAATCACAGGGCATTTATGCACGAAGGTTGAGAGAAAAAAAAATATTTAAAAAAATATATATATATATTTTTTTTTTTTTTCAATGCCAGGGCTGGTTAAAGGTATCACACAAGATATCGGGCTGTTTGGCTGCTATGCACCCCACCACGACAGCCTACTACCCTACCTAGTACCAAAGTAGGTATTTCTATTTAACTTAACAGATTTTGGAGAACAAACCCAAAATATACATTAAAAGTAGAGACAATTTCTCGCTTTTAAAAATGTAAACAGTGCATATTTACCCAAATAGACCAAGGTTTGGTGAATTTCCTTCATCACATTTCTGTAAAAATTCTTCTGCCAGTGGGGTAAAAGCTTCCACTCCTCTTCAGAAAAACAGGCAGCAACATCACGGAATTTAACCTGTTGGAAGAAAAAAGTCTGGTCTCACAAGGTCTCAAAAATCATTCAAGCATATACTGTGAATGTGCTATCTAGTTTCCCGCTGCCAAGCATGAATATGCCCTAAGCTCAGAAAAGGCAAGCCCATTATCAAGAGAAATATATTTTCTAAATGGCAAGAAAAAGATCACAGAGACATTTGCCATGTTGGCGAAGGAAAATGGCATAATTAGTTATTGGTGCTGATCATCACTTACTCACTCTGTAAGGGTGTGTTCACACACCCTGGAGAGGCAGGTACATTGCCTTTTAAGTTCTAAGCCCTAAACATTCTCGCCTTAAAACCCTTGCCAAAAAAAAAACCGACAAAATGTTTTAGCTCATTCCTTCCTGTTATTAAAGAAGCTCTCGCCCCTTCTTCCAATACAATGCCGAGCTGTAATATGCATAGTAGCAGGGCGACTTTTCTAGGGACTGCTAGCACGGGATACAGGACTGTGATGATTTAAGAGCTAGACTGGCAAATGTACCAGCCTGCTGCCATCTCGACCAGGAACAGAAGGCATAAAAAGAGAGAGCTGCACGAACCTAATACATGCTTTAGAAGGGGAAACCTACTGGAAGCTGGGAACAAATACCTGCAAAACAAGAGAGGCACTGAGATCCAGAAACAGGTATCCAGGCCAATCCTCTCTGGCCCGAAGCTTCGGTTGTAAGAAGTGGAGCTCGACCTACAGCTGCCAGCTGAAGGGCAACAAGCACCAACCACCCAGTCGAGTATCAGAACCCCTAACTGCTTGTCAAGTTAATCAAAGAAAGCAAGGACAGGTAAGAATGGAAGAAATGAAGGTTGTTCGTGTAAACTAGTCATCTATGAACTATAAAGTCACTAACATCGAGCATAAATTGTAGTCGCGACCATCTGCGGCTTGGTCTAACTAAACCATTCCAAAATGCAGAGTCCAAGATAGCCAGAACCCATGGGACCAGAAGGCCGAACCTGGTCTCACAGCAATAACAAATGGAAGCTCAGAACAGTCCACTCGAAACCCGCAAAAGGGTTGTATCGGAAGGAACAAGAATCTTGGAGCAGAGGACTTTAAATTCCCTAAAACATCACAAGTGGTTTTTTCATATGAGGTACAAGGCATAGTTTCTCTCTCTTTCTTTGCCATTATCACTTAATATCAGTAGGGAGCCTCTTGTTTTGCAGTTTTGTCTTGATGAAGGTATCGTTATTCTTCCATACAATTATAAATCTCATTATAATATTTCTAATTGGTATGTTTCGGGACTTCTATGCGCAAAAGGAAAGAAGGGTACATACTTTTGGAAGCAGTTTAGGATACATATTACTCAACAGGAGCTTAACAGACACATTTATTTATGAGACAACTTGTCATGCTGGCTTAATGCATTCAGCATTCATTAGACTTCTTGGATGGGCTAGGACACTTACAATGCATACCGACAGACCAGTCGCAAATATAGTGCATACGTTAATGTAACCCGGAAGTGCCTGACTTCTGTGAATGGGGGAGTGCCTCGGTAGTGTCAGTGCATCAGAAAAGAAGGAATTAACATTTACATACATTTTTGGAAAACACATTGAGGAATCACGGAGTGTCTTCACTGACAAACTACAAATACTCTAGCTGTGCTCCTTTGTGTCTATTCCAGTCACAAGCATCGTTGTGTAAGATTATTGTGGTTTGAAACAAATACGATTGAATGGAGACATGAACGTGTGCACACTGCATAAATCTGTTAAATACATATTATTAAAAAAAAATATTTTAGCAGGCGGTTTAAACTATGCTTGGGTGATATTATTCAGGACATGCTCATAATGGGGAGGTATTCAGCATTACTTTAATGGACTAGTCTGATGCCGCTGGGCTAACCAGTAGATATGCCCAGGACAGGTCAGTGAGATAGATGTTTGTTGAAGAAATCTAGAGATCACATATTTTAATCCCAGAAAAACTAACTTTGCCTTAGAAAGGGTTGCCACCTGGTCGGTATTTTATTGGTCTGGTCTGTATTTTTAAGTCCATACCTGTAATAAAATATGGGAAAGGCAATAACATACATTATTTCCCCCTTTTCAACTAGAAATCTAACTCAGCAAATGCATGAAAAGAATCACTTCTTTCTGTTGGCAATTTGTTTTTCTGAATTACTTGTTAGGTTCTCTATCTCCACCTTGCTAATGACAAATTTGTTTTGCTATTGTTATTTGGCTCTTATGTTTACCTAGGCCAATATATGAACTCTCGATCTCTGTGATTATAAATACAGTAAGCCTTTCTGTACACATGCTATGTTATCTGTTACTGGTCTTCTATTATCATTAGGTTAATTTTTCCGCCTGTTCATTTAATTATTTTCCATTGAAATCACTAGATAGGCTTGATATTTTTTTATTGTATTTGGTCCTTAGATTTATATCTGCATGTTATACATTCATTGTTTTCCTTTTTTTGACTCCTGCAATTTATTCATAAGAAACTGATCAAATATTTAGAACAAAAATAGTATTTGAGAGGTAATTTCAAAATGATTTTAAAGCAAACATAGGGCTAATTGCTATGCTACAAAAAAATATGCCATGAATTCTATACAAATATTTTTTTTACCTACAAGCTCTTCACCTTTCCAGTAAGCAAAATGTAAACAAATCGCTGGTCATTTTTTGAGAAAGGTGGCTAGCCTACCCTTACATGCTTCTCAGTTCAATAAACTAAGGACCTGATGTACAGCTTGGATAATGGGTTACTCTGTCACAAACATGACGGATATCCTGTCTGTCTTATTACAAGTGCAATAGGACATAAGCTACTTATAATACAGCAGACAGGATATTCGTTACTTGTGTGACGCAAGAACACATCCGCCAAACTCTAAGTCAGGCCATAAGTTATTTGAAATTGGGCAATAGCAATACGGTCATCTATTGGGTTATAAACATGCAATGTGGTAGGAAACACAATGGAAAAAAAGACAGTAGAAAAAACAAGCTGTTCTTATTAGTCCCTGTTACTTCACGTTGGAGGACACAATTTTTCCATTTATCTAACCTTGCATTTTAACCACCTAAAGCATTTTAGGGCATGTATATTCTTGGGTTGCTGCCAAGGAAGCAATTGGATTAACTCACCAGAAAACATACCTGTCAACGCAAGCACATTTGGCAGGTGTCACCCTCCTTTTGCTTCTATTCACCAATCTGACAAACAAACTTTAGCAGGATCACTCTCTTTTTAATTCTACATCACCCACCCAAAAAAAGTTTTCATTCCCCATTCATCTTCTTGAGCTCATCCTCTTACATGCCTGGCTTCACCTGCATTTTTGAGTCAAGAGGATAACAGGCATGAGATGAGGATTAGTAATAGAATAGATCAGCACTAGTGTCCAGCAAGGTGCAAGCTGCATTACCATATCTCTCCTTGCTTTGAGCGAAAGCGACACGAATGTGAGGTGACATCAGTGGGCATTACTTCAACCCAAAAACTGTCTGCCAAACACCAAATTTTGAATTTTTTTAAGCAAAGCCACAACCCTTGACTTACCACTCCTGAATTATTTCCAGACATTTCTGTTCCTTTACACTGAATGTACTTCTCCACGTTGTTCGTTTGTAGTACTCTGTCTGAGGACGAGGGGTCAAGGGTCAGCCAAATACCCAGTGGGACTGATATGATTCTAGACAGCCGCTCGGACAAGAAGCTTCCTCCTAGCCAACGCGGCGCGGCGCTGTTTACACAAGCCCAATCTCCGACTGCTCATGCCCAGAACAGGAGACACCGACCTACTGCGCATGCTTGGAGGCTGGTATTCTCTGGGAGCGCACGGGAGGAGGGGTGGTGCAGCGATTTAGCAGCCGGAGATCGCTGATAAATTATGTACATAAGCAGGTTCCGTGAGTGAATGTAGATGAGCAATGGATGGACTATGGATATGCACTCTTTTCTTACATCTGAACAGAATTAAGGCACATTTCCGACCAAGAGAAATGTAACTCACTGCTTGTGTCAATTGCACGATATCACCCTGCTGAATGCGCACCTGAATAATTCTTAGTTGAAATGCGAACTCGAAAGATTTTTTTGGGCCCCTGTGTTTCTACTTTAAGCGTTCTCTAGAGCATCTCCTTGTTTTCTGTCTTTGTTTTATTTTATTGCAATTGCATCCCTATAGCGCTAAATACCCCTGATGAGGAGTTGAAGTGTTTTATGTGAGCAGCAAGCTACTACTTAGCCCAACGTTAGTGGTTCATCCAGTGGTTATTAATTATTGGTGTAGATTTGTTGGCTATTGAGTTAGTCTTGTGCTGTAAGGAAAATGAAAACATTTCTACATTTTCAAGTGGAGACCTATTACTCTAATATAAGTTAGGTGTAAGTATTAGAGTGAGTTTATAAGTGGAGAAGAGTGGTAAAGAAATGGTGTGAAGGAGATCAACCCCTTAACTTCTAAGGCTATTCCACCCCAGTTCTGAGCCCTTTTTAGGTCTCGGCTAGTGTAGGCTGCGCAGACATGCGCAGTCTCGCTGGCGATATTTTATGTTTTGGGTAGCTTTCACTAGCGGGGTTTAAGCCCCGCCCCTCTTTTCCATTGGCTGGCGTCACCGTTTATGCTAAACGGTGGCCAACCATTGGAAAAGAGCTTCCAGTGACGTACACTTTTCTCTTTTAGAGCCGTCCCAGTTGGACTGGCTCGTCTGACTTCCTGCTGGCGTAAAAGGTTTCTTATCTTTATGGGACCAAACACATGGCCCCATAAAGATAAGAAACCTTTTAGCAGGGGAGGCTTTCAAACTTTCAAAGGCAGCAATCCTTCATGGGAGGACAAGGCATGCCGAGCGCTTGTTTTTTAATAACATTTCGCCGAAGCAGTGTTTTGCGGAAAGCAAAATGCAAATGTGGGCCACTTTTTTTTAGCATGCCCGGGCCGATTTTTAATCCCAAGCCAACCCTTATTAGGTTGTTGTCACATGTGAAAACCGGGGACTGGACAAAGAAGTAGTGTTAATGATAACATGTAGTGACAGTCGATCGTCTGCTACTACGTGGATAAGATTAATAGCTGACTTCATTCATGTCATTAGCGATACGTACTTCAGTCCTGGACGTTTATTAATTAATGTTTTCGGGGGCATACATCAAATGGATTCCGTTGAAGTGAACGAAGACTCCAACATCCAGAAATCAATAGATAGTGGCTAGTAGTTTCAGATCTAGGGCTATTATTATTAAAAATATTGCCCGTGCTTTTTACAGTTCTCATTCCAGACCATAGGGTGGGGTTTGGCACTCCTTGGAGGTCTGGCCTACTGTGTAATGACTGAGCCTCGCAGAGCACTTTCAGCGGTTAAACAGGAGCGCGTGTTTCTAAGTTAGACACACAGACACCACTCTCTCAACAGACATCTGCTACAGCCACACCCGCTCAGAGCAGGGTCTTGTGACTCTGGTTACTACAAGGGCTTATGCAGATGGACGGCAGCCATCTGGGGGGGGGGGCAGGGCGGAGCAGAGTGGGCGGCGAGACTGCACAAGTTCTCCCTCTTTGGCTGCATGAGAACCCTGGTGCTCTGCACATTAGTTGCCTTCCCTGCCCATTCGATCTCTCTTTTGTGCAGAAGGGGAGGGTTTAGGCTCAGGTTTGTTTTCAGAACACCACCAACTTTTTGGGCTGGCAGGTCGGAAAGTGCGCTGCAGGGATCTTTTGTATGCACAGCTTTGTCCCAGGGGTGCGCGCACGGTGTTCCGCGAGCCTCGACTAGACTTGTGATCGAGGCGCCTGATTGGAGAAGTCCGGGTTTGTCTGCTGTAGATGCCAAGCTTCACCATGCTGCCTGCTAGAAGAGCCCTGCTGCTGCTGTGCCTGGCTTGTGCCGCCGCTCCGATTCGAGGTAAGAGCCATCCTTTTGTTATGGGCAAACATGTCACCAGATCGCAGCACATCTGGGAGCCAGATGCGAGTGCCTGCTGGATGGATTCTGTAAGACATAGAAGAAAGACCCGGGTATTCTGGCTCCGATATAGGGGCATCGGCGCTATTCTTGGACGGAATCCCGAAGCTGATGCCACCACTTTTATATATTCTTGTTTGTGCCTGTGAGGGTCGTGCGCGAGCGAAGCGTAGAGGGTATTTCGGGCTTGTAGTTGTGCTTGGAAAGAGGGCGCAACTATTTCTGTAGTAGAGGAGTCGAAAAGAGAGTCCCTCACAATCCCCGACTTCACCTGGCCCGATCACGGGGGCGGCAGGGAGAACCTTCCTGGCCTTCCCTGCTGGTTTCCGTCAGGGGGTGACCGCATAGTCCTTCCTGTGGGGCACTCTTATTCCTTCCTGTGGTGTGTATTAGGCCTCGCTATGAAATGCCTCTGCGAGGAGTCAGATTTTCCAATAGTTATGCGGGCGGACCTTAGGACCGGGATCCTCTCTTTCCCGACCATCTTGGTTCCTGCTGGAGACCTCCCATGAGCACGGCGGAGACAAATACCTTATTTTTTTAAATTTTTATTCTATGCGTTTTTATGTAGCGCAGACTTTGCCCGAAGGTGTCAGAGCGCTTCACAATAGGACCAGTAACCTTACATGAGGAGAAAATTACATGTGGGCATGTAACAGAAGCAAACGTTACGTTACATGAGGCCAAGGTGACAATTGTGCAAGTAACAAAAGCAGACAAGATACAAGAAGAGGTAGCAAACAATATTTTACAAGAGGAAAAAGTGACACGTGCATGTTACATGAGCATACAAGATATAAGTAGAGGTGTAATACTGCAATAAGTGGCAGTCACTCAAAACACAATAACACACTAGGAAGGCACTTCTATAGGCATGGAGTACAGAATTTCCTATAGTGAAAGAACTTCCTTGAGGGAATAGAGAGGCGTGAATTAGATTTGGAAGTGTCTTTGAAGGAGGAGAAATTTGAGGTCAGTTTTGAAGGACCTGCTGAATCAGTGAGTGTTGAGGATGGGCCCAGCTGCGGCTGGGGGGGGCAGGGTTCTGGGGGCGCGGTGATACCAAGCCGTGAATTAGCGTGTACCGTATGCACACACAACATGTGGCTTCAGAGGGATATCTGCAGCAAGACTCTCTACAACTCTCTACTCCTCACTACTACTCACTCTCTACTGCTCTCTACTACTCACTCTCTACTACTCTCTACTACCCTCTACTGCTTTATAATACTCTCTACTACCCTCTACTACTCTATACTACTCTCTACTACTCACTCTCTACTACTCTCTACTACTCTCTCTCTACTACCCTCTCTCTACTACTCTCTACTACTCACTCGCTATACTCTCTATTACTCTCTACTACTCCCTACTACTCTCTACTATTCACTCTACTACTCTCTACTACTCTCTCCTACTCCTCTACTACTCACTCTCTACTACTCTCTCTCTCTCTACTACTCACTCTCTACTACTCGCTCTCTCCTACTCTGTACTACTCTCTCTCTACTACTCTACTACTCTCTACTCACTACTACGCTCTACTACTCACTACTACTCACTCTCTACTACTCTACTACTCACTACTACTCACTCTCTACTACTCACTCTCTACTATTCTCTACTTCCCTCTACTACTTTCTACTACTCTATACTACTCACTACCACTCACGCTCTACTACCCTCTACTGCTCACTCTCTACTACCCTCTACTACCCTATACTACTCTCTACTACTCACTCAACTACTCTCTACTACTTACTCTCTACTACTCTACTACCCTCTACTACTTTATACTACTCTCTACTACTCTCTCTCTACTACCCTCTCTCTACTACTCTCTACTACTCACTCTCTATACTCTCTTTTACTCTCTACTACTCCCTACTACTCTCTACTATTCACTCTCTACTACTCTCTACTACTCTCTCCTACTCCTCTACTACTCACTCTCTACTACTCTCTCTCTCTACTACTCTCTCTCTCTCTACTCTTCTCTCTCTACTACTCTCTACTACTCTCTACTACTCTCTACTACGCACTCTCGACATCTCACTCTACTACTCTCTGCTACTCTACTACTCACTCGCTACTATTTGCTACTACTCACTCTCTACTAGTCTCTGTTAGTCTCTACCCACTCTCTACTACTCTCCACTACTCACTCTCTACTACTCACTCTCTACTACTCTCTCTCTGCTACTCTTTGCTACACTATTTGCTACACTCTCTACTACGCTCTCTACTACTCTCTGCTACTCACTCTCTACTACTCACTCTCTAGTACTCACTCTACTACTCTCTCCTACTCTACTACTCTCTCTACTACTCAATCTCTACTACTCACTCCCTACTCTCTACCTCTCTACACCTCTCTCTCTACCTCTCTCTCTGCCTCTCTCTCTACCTCTACCCCTCTACACCTCTCTACCGCTACCTCTCTACCTCTCTCTACCCGCACACATATGCATATATATATATGTGTATATATATGCATTTATATATATGTATGTATATATATACATACATTCATGCATATATGAACATATATACATCTGCATATCTATATACATACAAATATAAATGCATGCATACATATACATATATGCATACATATGCATGTTATGTACATAAAAGTTTGAAAAACACTAATAAAACCAACAAGGATTTGATTAAGGAGGCGAGGGGCCACTATAAGAAAGTGACCACTGACGCAAAAAAGGAATGGGAGCTCAATAGATGGGAGGAAATCTCTATTACATTAAGAAAAAGGGACTCCAGGGCTTTTTGGAACCTGGTTAAAACCGGCTCCTCAGCCCCCCAAGCTGCAGTCCAACCTAATTTAGGGGAGGATATATGGCGCCGACATTTCCAAGCCCTCTATGCCAGTAACATAATTGGCTCAGATCATTATGAATCCCGACCCAGGCAAGCCCCTTTTTCGATCATGGGTGATAACGTCTTATCCTCTCTAGGAGAGGTTGAACTGGCCCTGAAAAAAGTCCTCCCTAATAAGGCCCCCGGCCTCGACAGGATTCCGGGTGACTTGTACAAGAGTGAACAGGTTGTATGGGTTCCCTATTTACTGAATCTTTTTAATGCTATTTTTTTAGGAATGCCACCGCCTCATACATGGGCTGGGGCTGAGATTATTCCGATACATAAAAAGGGTTCGCCCCTGGATCCGGCTAACTATAGGCCGATCAGTTTAACAGACGTGGCACAGAAGATTTTTGCACGCGTCATATTGGGGAGGCTCCAAGCATGGATGGAAGAGACTAACATTCTGACTCCACTCCAGGCGGGCTTCAGAGCTAAAATGTCAACTATAGATCAACTCTTTAGATTTCAGATGATCTATTGGAAATCCATTAAATTGGAAGGAGGTAGTCTTTACCTATCTTTTGTTGACCTAAATCCGCCTTTGATATGGTCGACCGACGACAGCTTTGGGACCTTTTAAAGGGAATGGGTGTCCCTCCATACCTATGCCATCTTATGGAAATCCTCCACAAAGACAATTTTGCCAGGGTAAGGTATGGCTAAAATGGTGAACTAACATCCCCCTTCCCCGTCGAAAGAGGAGTGAGGCAGGGCTGTGTGCTTGCTCCGACCCTCTTCTCTCTTTTTTTAAACGGCCTCGTGGAAGAACTGCTAGCCCTAACAGATATTGATGCACCTAGGCTAGCAGGTAGAAAAATACCCGCACTAATGTTCGCAGATGATACTATGCTCCTGTCCAAGACTGCAATGGGAATGGAAAGAGTATTGGAGGGTTTTGCAACCTTTTGCAGAAACAGGAATCTGGTCATCAATGTCAACAAGACCAAATACATGGTTCTGCATGCGGATACCACAAACTGCCCGATCCCAAAGCTTGACGATCTACCGTTGGAACGAGTATCGGTCTTTGATTATTTGGGGCTTACATTAAGTAACAAAATGGATTGGGGAGCCCAGATTCTAAAGGCTAATCTGAAACTGGTCCAAGTCTCTGGGGGAATCCTGAAGATGTACCGGGACAGCCCGATAAAGTTAATCGGCCCGCTTGTAGAGGTTTATAAGGTCCAGGCAAGAGGAGTGGCGACCTATGGCGCTGAACTTTGGGGCCATAGCGCAGTCCAGTCCTTAGTAAGGTCAGAAAAGCATTTTATGAGACAACTTTTAGCACTACCCAAGAGTACTCCCCTTCAACCCCTTAGAATGGATCTTGGAATCCACCCAATAGCGGACCTGGTTGCTTCCCGCCCGGTCATGTATTGGCGCCGTTTGTGGAGCACACCAGAACTCACCAACTTTAGGGAGGAATTAAAATCAATCATGACACTACCTGGGGCTGGCACCATTTCGTGGCTTGCATACATTAAAAAGTTTTTAGGAGCAATTGGTAGGGAGGATCTTTGGCTTAATCCAGAGGAGACTTGTGTTGTCCTACAAAAAAAAACAGTTGGCAAAAGCGATAGAGGAATACAAAATGATGCAAATGCTACGCCTAGAGCCTAGCACTAACATGACCTCTGTATTCCTCGAAATGAAATTAAGTTACAGCTTCGAGCCCGTATTGGATTTGATCCAACCATTGCTTGCCAAGAAACTTTACATCCAATTTAGGCATGGATCCCTCCCTTTGTTTTCCAGGACGAATAAATGGGAAGGCTCTATAATTCGTTCTTGCCCAGGGTGTAGTTTGAATGAAGAAACAGAGGCCCATGTATTATTTTTTTGCAAGGCTTACACTAACCCACGCAAAAAATGGATCATTCAACTAGCCAAAAATCTTGGTGCAAGAAATTATAGAGACCTACATAGGGTAATGAAATCTGATACCTCACCCCTATTCGTCACAGTAACTGCAAAATACCTTTTCTCAATGTGGGTAACAAGAAAACACCTAGTATTGTAACGTCTTTTCCCTATTTTTTGCAAGCCATGTATCTTTTTACTGTATCTCTGTGCTAAACATCATTTACTTTTTATGTACTTACAACGATTTAAATTATTGTTTTATGAGAGGTTTTAAGACTATTGGTTATATATGTTGTTTCTTTTTAAATGTGATGTCTGCACTTTTATGGCAATTTTGCCGAAATAAAGTTTTCTGACTGACTGACTAATAAAACCAAAGCTAAAAAGCTACCTAATTACAAACAGAATTGCTTTAACTTTTACAAAGCCGAGATCTGTTGCATTTTTAATGCTTGTTTTTTTAGGTCTAGCATTAGGCCTGTTGAAACTTCTCTTGTGGGCTTAAAGCCATCCTCCTGCTTTTCATTTGTTTGTTTCAGTGTGCTTTAAACATCCTTGCTTGCTAGTTGCCAGGCCTGCCTCTTTTTCCCTCCTTTTTCTCTTTGTTCCTCCCATGGAGCAGGGACCAAGTACTGTATAATCACGCTTTCGTTCTTTAACTGTTCTTTGGGGGACTATTTTTTCTTGGTTTCCTGCTCCTGTTACTGTTTGCCTGTGTTCAGCTTCACCCGTAGCTGCTGGCATTTTTAATGCAGCAATAGTTCCTCCTATGTCTGTAAGCCCCCCCACTGCGTATGCTGTATGATTTTAAATTTTCTTTATAATGCTGTTGGAAAGACGGTTTAAAGATTACAACAGCTGCTTTGGTTTCCTTGGAGTGCTTTGATTTACAGCTATTTACAATGTCACATGGGTTTGCTTTTGAGATCTGCAGTAACCCTGGGCAGACAACTACGCTACGCTCGCGTAGTTTGTGCTACTCCGCGCTACGCAAATTGCACGTAGTGCAGTGCAAAAGCACGTAGCATAGTTGGCATTTTTTCCTCGCTCGCGGTCCTCAACGTCGAGTTGGCGACGGCGAGCGAGCAAAATTGCATCCCGGCGAGACTTTTTCCTCGTTCGCGATCAGCAACATCAAGTTGCCGATCGCGAGCGTGGAAAATAAACCTCTCGGTGAGATTCTCAATGCGGGAAGGTCAAGTTTCTCATTGCGAGTGGTTGCGTATGCTCGCGACCGCTCGCGATGAGAAACTACCAGTCCGCGCTGAGAAAGCTGCAGCTCGAATAAAAATATACTCGAGCAGCAGAAAACGACAGCTCGCACTGTGCAAGATGCCATTTTCATTGATTGCACAGTGGGGACAAGCATCCGGCACTGTGCAATCATCGCGAACAGCGCACTACGCAGTTCGCGTAGTGATACGCGTATCTCGCGTAGTGCAAAGTGCACTTTGCGTAGCTACGCGTAGCGCTACTACACGAACTACGCCCAGGGTTAGTCTGCAGCAGCTGGAGTGGAGCCCAACAGCAGTTCCCCCTCGCCATGGCCATTGTGCACTGCCTCGGGAACTTCTGCTGCCAGAGAATCGTGGTGGCCATCCTGAGCGGAAAGACATATCCGAGGTGCAACCGCAACGGCTGTAGAGCGAAGGCACATGTTCAACAGGCGTTCCTTTGTGCTGCCAGGGACGTGGAAGGAGGTTCAAGTTAAAAAGTTTGCATTTTGTCACCAAAGTTGCAAAGACAGCAAAATCCAAAAATGTCAAAACAATTATTTTGAGGACGACAAAACACTCAGAAAATAAATTTGTCTGTAAACCCCTATTCCATGCAAGGCTGCCTGCAGTTGCAATATCCCTGTCTGTGTCATCCAATCATTTGACAGGCAGGAAGCAACCCAAGTCTTCCTGCCGCCCAGGGTCCGTCAGTAGCAACAAACAGAAATGTGCATCGTGCTGGTCTAAAATCAAATCAAAGTAATTTTATAGACTACTCCATTGCAGGAAAACGGTAACAGAATTGCATCTATTTTAAAGCTTTAATATGTCCTTGAGCAAGGCTCACACAAAGTAAAAGTGCCAAAAAGATAATTTTGTTTTGCCTGTCACCTACCCTCTAATCTCGTACTTCAGGACAAAGAAGCATTTACAGTTGATGTCAGACCAAGATCACCATCTGGTGGCTGAATTGCAGTGTCATACTGGAAAACAAGGGTTCAGTACCACCTTCCCTGCGTGACCAAATTGTGTGATCAAATGTTTTAATTATTGCTTTTACGTGCTAAGGTATGCTTTCTTTCTCAGAGGTAGAGATGGTTGTTAAAATATTTCAAAACAAAAATGTTTACTTTATGGAAATACTTTTATTTGTGAAACCTAAAAATATTTTTGACTTTAACCAATTATTTTTTTTTTTACCATGGCCTGGCTTACTTCTGAACAATAAGGTTTTGCATACACCATAAAAGAACAAAAAAAAGCATTGCCAAATCTAAAAGGCTTTGCCAAAGCTTTTTCATCTTCCTTCTTACTTTTTTTTGTTTGCCTTCCTTCATTTTTTGCTTTTTTCCTTGCTTTATTTCCGTCTTTCTTACCTTCTTTCTCAAAGATGAGGCTAGCGCACAATACCATGCCAATGGCTTTTTTTAGGTCTGTGTTAGCAAGACCGTTAGACTTTATTAAAGGTATTTTCAGACAGTCTTCATCTATTAGTCTGTGATTGTGTCATTAACATTTTATTCCACCCACTCCAGCATGCATCAAATTCCATTCCTTTCCTTCTCATCCTTGTTCTGTTTGTAGTCCCTGCGTGTTTTTCTCCTCCTGTTACTTAAACCACTAACTCTATAAATAATAGTTTTCTTTCCCTGTGCAGTTCCATATGTGCCCTTCTCTATACTGTGCCACTGGAATCAAGTTATCCTGGCTGAAGAGGGGTGAAACCCCGAAACTGGTCCTAGGATGCTTGTTTCCAGTCCAGGGAGGACCTGGCTTGGCAGTTCGGACTGGACTGTTCCCATGAGGCACAGGGTCAAGACTGATTTGCATATGGCCAGGTCTACACTGGGGTGGCATGGTGAGCAAAAGAATGATGGATTTAACCCAGATCTCTTGACAGGGGGTGAATGCTTTGATTTGTTCTGCATTTCGTCCATCAATTGTGTGTCTTTTGCTTTCTCACCCTCAGTGCACTAGGTATGCCCAGACTTGGGTCCTGGGCTCACTGTGCCACTGGAATCAAGCTATCCTGGCTGAAGAGGGGTGAAACCCCAAAACCGGACCTAGGTTGCTTGTTTCCGGTCCAGGGAGGACCTGGCTTGGCAGTTCGGACTGGACTGTTCCCATGAGGCACAGGGTCAAGACTGATTTGCATATGGCCAGGTCTAAACTGGGGTGGCATGGTGAGCAAAAGCATGATGGATTTAACCCAGATCTCTTGACCTGGGGGTGAATGTTTTGTTGTGTTCTGCATTCCGTCCATCAATTGTCTGTCTTTTGCTTTCTCGCCCTAAGTGCACCAGGTATGCCCAGACGTGGGTCCTGGGCTCACTGTGCCACTGGACTCAAGCTATCCTGGCTGAAGAGGGGTGAACCCCCAAAACCGGTCCTAGGATGCTTGTTTCCGGTCCAGGGAGGACCTGGCTTGGCAGTTCGGGCTGGACTGTTCCCATGAGGCACACGGTCAAGACTGATTTGCATATGGCCAGGTCTAAACTGGGGTGGCATGGTGAGCAAAAGAATGATGGATTTAACCCAGATCTCTTGACTGGGGGTGAATGTTTGGATTTGTTCTGCATTCCGTCCATCAATTGTGTGTCTTTTCTCTTCTCTATACAAGCCAAAGCATTTGCTGTTGTGTGTTTTTAGTTAATTGTTTTTAACAGCGGTCTGCGATCATTACGTATTAGCACCTCCTCCATAAAATCCAAAAGCCATATGCCCGTGGTATACCGCTTAAAAATATTAAAATTTTATGTAACAATCACAGCCTTTCTCGTCCAGTTTCATGTTTCCTTCTCCATACCATTCAAAAAATGTAGCTGCTTTTGTGTTTATCGGGCCCCGTGGTAATTATTTTTTTGGTGCCTGCCTGGTTCTGGTTGTGTCCTCTTTGTAACTTGTTATTCTGTGCCCCTTATCCCGCTTCCCTCTTCCAGCCGCCGCTGCCCCTGCGGCCCCACCACCAGCCCATGCACGTTTCCGCCTCCCAGCTGACCGTCCCTTCCCCCTCCCCTACTTAATGGCGCCGCTGCGCCCGTCCGCGACTCGACCGTGACCAGCGCCAGGAACCCTGGATCTACGACCTTCCATCGCTACGACTCCGGCGCCCTCCTCGCACTCAACCCCGCAAGACTCAGAGACTGCCAAGAGGCCTCGCCTAACACGACCCACTGCCAGTTCTCCTGCCTCCATTGCCGCAAGACCCTTAGCACCACCCGGCCTCCAAAACTACAGACGCCAGCACCGGCGACACCCTAAGATGCATCCTCCTCAACGTGCGCTCCGTACACAAACACGCCATGGAAATCTGGAACCTACTCGACTCTCTCTCACCCGACATTGCCTTCTTCACGGAGACCTGGGCCAACGCCTCTTCCACCCCCGACATCAACACTGCCATCGCAGACGGATACAAGATCCAGAGGAAAGACCGCCCAACCACCCGGGTGGGGGCCTCGCCATCTCCCACAAGAGCACCCTCCGCCTCACCACCTCCAGCGAAACCTTCCCTCCGCCGAACACCTGCACTTTTTGATCCAGACCAGACACTTCGAGGAATCCTCGTCTACAGACCCCCCGGCCCCCGGACACCCTTCGCCACCACCATCACCAACTTCATCACACCCCACGCCATCGCATCAATGAACTACATACTCATAGGAGACCTGAACTTCCACCTCAACAACCCCAATGACCCCAACTCTACCATCCTTCGTGACAACCTCACCAACATCGGTCTTAAACAACTCGTCACCACACCAACCTACAGAGCAGGACACACCCTCGACCCCATCTTCGCTGCTGGAAACAGCGTTCACTTCAGCCACACAACACAACCGCCATGGACCGACCACCACTGCATATTGACAAACCCAAGGCACCCAAACCAGCTCCACGCCCACCACGAAGAAACAGGAGCAAGGTTACCGATGAGGAACTTAACTCCACCCTCACCCGAGACAACCACACCTGGGCATCCGACGCAAGCATCGCAGCTAGAGAACTCCACACTTGGATCTCCAACTGCGCAGACGAGCTCGCACCGCTACGCAACCCTGACAAACAACGCCCCAGGAAAGCCGCCTGGTTCACCGCCGATCTCCAAGAAGCCAAATGCACCTACAGACGCTTGGAGACGAAGTGGAGAAACACCAAGACAACCGACAACTACTCCACCTACAAGTACGCCATGACGGAATACCACAACAAAATCAGAAGCACCAAGAGGACCTTCATCCACAACAAAATCCTCGCCAAACACACCAACTCCAAAGACCTCTTCAGTGTCATCATTCAGGAATTCACCAACCCATGCAGCGAAGCCACAGACATCACCCCGTCCCAAGACCTCTGCGACAACAAGTAGAACCTACTTCCACCTCAAGATCAAAACCCTCTACGACAACTTAATCGACCATCCACCAGACCTCACAGCCGGCCCCCTGCCCCCCAAAGACACCAGCCAGCCCACCATCTCCAACTGGACACCGATCACGACCGAAGACACCGCTTTGACCATCAAAGGCATCCACTCGGGGGCCCCCACCGACCCCTGCCCTCCTCACATCTACCACAGAGCCACGGCCGTCATCGCACCATGAACACCACCTTCAGAACAGGCACCTTCCCCGATGAATGGAAGCACGCAGAAGTCAGGCCCCTGCTCAAGAAGCCCACATCTGACCCCACCGACCTCAAGAACTACCGGCCCATCTCTCTCCTCCCTTTCGCAGCCAAAGTTACAGAGAAAACAGTCAACAGGGAACTGACTTGATTCATCAAAGAGAACGCCGTCCTCGACCCGTCCCAATCCGGATTCCGAAGCAACCACAGCACCGAGACCTCCCTACTCGCCGCCACGGACGACATCCACACCCTCCAGGACCGTGGCCGCTCCGCAGCCCTCATCCAACCCGACATGTCAGTGGCCTTCCACACCATCTCTCACCACACACTAATCGCCAGACTGAAACGACACCGGTATACAAGGAACAGCCCTGGACTGGATCTGATCATTCCTCACCGAAAGAAGCCCAAAAAGAAGCAGACTGCCACCTTTCCTCTCCGATCCCACGAAAATCACCTGTGGAGTCCCACAGGGGTCATCACTGAGCCCGACCCTCTACAACATCTACATGGCCCCCCCGCGAAACCATTGTTCGACATCACGGTGTCAACATCGTAGCTTACGCAGACGAAACCCAGCTCATCCTCTCCCTCACCAGAGACCCCACCACCGCCAAACTCAACTTCAAGAAAGGAATGCAAGACGTCACTGTCTGGATGACCAACAGCTGCCTGCAGCTCAACGCCAAGAAGACAGAAGTCCTTGTCCTTGGAACCACCCCCTCTGCATGGGACAACAACCGGTGGTCGACCGCCCTTGGAAGCCCACCTACCTCCTCAGACCACGCCAAAACCCTCGGCATCGTACTCGACGCATCACTCACCATGAACCGACAGATCAACGCCGTCACCTCCAGCTGCTTCAACACCCTCTGCATCCTTCGTAAGACCTTCAAATGGATCCCCCGGAGTCAAGGAACACAGTCACCCATGCACTCATCACCAGCAGACTGGACTAAGGAAACACACTTTACGCCGGCATCAACAAGTCCCTACGCCGCAAACTCCAGACAATATAGAACACCGCCACCAGACTTGTCCTCGGCATGCCGTGGCACAAACACATCAGCCAACACCTACCTAGATTCCACTGGCTCCCCGTGGTGAAAAGAGTCACCTTCAAAGTCCTCACTCACGCCTACAAATGCCTGCACAACAACGGACACAAATACCTCAACAACAGAATCAACTTCCACGTACCCAAAAGAAACCTCCGATCTTCCAACCTCGCACTGGCTGAAACCCCACGCATCCACAGGGCCAGAGCAGGCGGAAGATCCTTCTCTCACATTGCACCCAAGACCTGGAACGAGCTACTGGCAGACATCAGAAGCGCCCCTTCGTGAACACTTTCAGGAAGACTCTCAAGACCTGGCTCTTCGGCTAAAGAGATCTACAGAACCCCCCCCCCCTCCCCCCCACCCCACCCCACCCCTTCAGCGTCCTGAGACCCTCATAAGTGACTAGGGTGTTTACAATTCCCCTGATTGATTGATTGAATTGTTGGAGGGGGAGATTAGTGCATGTGACAGGTCTCTGCATTTTATTTTAGTCAGTTCTACATAGCACAAATAAAAAGAGCTTAGAACTCTCTTTTTGTTTGCCAGACTTTGGAACTGTGTTTATGCTTGCACTATGCTATTAGAATTGCCAAAAATGAAATGCTGATTGTCTGTCACCATACATAGCAATAGACCCGCTTCAGGCCGATTGCCTCTGGTCCAATATGTCAGTGGGGAAATACATTCTCCCGACTAGTTTAAAAAAAAATCTCCCACTTGTCTGCTTTAAAATTTTGGCATGAATAGAAACAGGGGTGAAACCTATGGATCATCCCAGAAAGCCATACATTTCTGAATAGTAGATAACATTCTGACTTCAGCAAGAAACCATGTGTGTAGATCCCTATAGCCTTTTCCAAATAAGCTAACTGCTGAAATAAAAAATATATATATATTTAAAATGAGTAGGGAAAAAACAGCTACTTATGACAATATTTTAATCAGTAATTTCTTGTCACAATGGGCGATTTAAAAAACCAATATACCGTTCCGTCCACTAGACCTTCTAGTGATGGGGCTATATATGGTTTGAAGGTACTCCATAAATCCGAGGTACACAGAGCCAACAACTGAGCTTCACCTTGAAATGGTTTTTCATTGTGTATCAAGTATAGAGCAATTCATATGGTAAAACGTTTTATGAAGAAAGCCTAGGTATTTTTGAAATGTATATCAGATACTGAGTTTTGGAGCAGTAGTTATTTTTGCTTCTCTGAATCTATGGGTACCCATACTAGCATCTGATTCAGGGAGCATTTAGCAAAATATCTTCTTTCTTGTACACAGGCGTTCTTGGAACAATTAAATACAGAGAAATACAATAGTCAGTCATGTTAGCTTTATTTCGATAAAAACATATCTTAAAAGCCGTGAAACACAGGTTAAAAAACTACATTATACAAGGTACAAAACATTTTATCAAATAATAAAAATACCCTAAGTGACTGAGTAACATAATTCATCAGAGGATCCTTATGAAGAGATAATTGGCAATAGCACTAAAAATAATATTTACAAGATAAAAATATATAAAAAATACATTCACAAGGTGCAAATAGCTCTTAGCGGCAACAATTCTTAAGGATTAGCTTTCAGAGTTCTCAGTCTAATCTTCCATGCCCAGCTCAAGAATTTGGCCAAGCCGCACTCGTATAGGGCTCGTGCATCAGATCTTAGGATGCGCAACGCCACGAGGTGGCTGCGAGTACCCAACTCCCTGCAGAGCGGTTTAAGCCATCGTTCCCTTGGCACTTTATAGGCTGGGCACACGAACATGACATGAGCTATTGTCTCAAGGTTTGCTTCGCAATTCGGGCAGGAGGCTAGTGTCTGGTGGGGAGCCTTCCATCGAGCGGTCATTTCACGGGTGAGGAGTGAACCAACCCTGAACTCAAAATACAGAGCTCTGTCATAAGGTTTTGTATGACATCTAGGTATGGTTCATAATAGGTGGTATATTTATGCTGCATAAACTCCTCAGATAGCCTACCTAGTTTGCAATCTAGAAAACCCTTATTGCGGACCCAGGACCAATAAACTTTCTTGAGTTCTGCCTTTGGTGGAGAAGTTCTATTTATCCACGCCTCTTTAAGGCCAAGAACGTACAGCAATATTTTTAGGTCCTTAAGCCATTTGATTTTATACCAACCATCCATGTTCATTATTTCACTTAACCCTGCTGCATACTTTGCTAATTCTGGGGTCCGCCACAAGCGGGCCCACAGCAAAAGGGGGCGGAGTCTAGCCAGATCTCTAAATGAATGACACCCTAGATCTTGCAGTAGGGGCCTAGTGGGGGTCCTCGGGGACAGCATCATGAGATCTTTTAAGAATTTGTTTTCTGACCTCACAATTTGATCTAGGTTAGAAAAACCACAGAGTTCAGCACCATAAAGGGCTGAACTCACTCCTCTAGCCTTATATATATCAATTGCGGGAGCTATAGGCCTACTTGTTGAAGTGCGATACTCTTTAAGTATTGCCCCCGCTACCCTTTTGTGGTTCAAAAGCATTTTTTGTATGTGGGTACTCCAGAGCATGGAGTCAGAAATACGGATACCCAGGTAGTTGAACATGGTGACCCTCTCTAGCGGGACAGAATTTAAAACAGGTGGAATTCTAAGGTTCTTAGGCGGATTCAGCACCAAGTACTTGGTTTTCTCAGAATTAATGATCAATCCTCTATTAGTACAAAATGACTGGAAACTGTCCAACAAACCGTGCATGCCCCTCGGGGTCTTGGAGATAAGGAGGGTGTCATCGGCGAACAGGAGGGTAGGAATTTTTCCGTCCGCCAGGGCTGGTGCGTCAGATGGTATTTGCTGCAGATGCTCCACCACCCCATTCACATACAAAGAGAATAGGGTGGGAGCTAAAACACAGCCCTGGCGGACACCCCTGTTCACCAGTATTCTATCCGTCTTCTGCCCCTTGGAGCCCCATCTGACCTGGGCATAATTTCCTTCGTGGAGACGCACCAGGAGATTTAAAATATACTTGGGAACCCCCTGGTCAGCTAGGACCTTCCACAGGCGCCCTCGAGGGACTAGGTCAAAGGCAGTCTTCAGGTCTATAAATGCGAGATAAAGACTGCCTTTGCCTATCTTGACCACCTTCCAGTAAAGGAGAATTAACCTGAACACCTGCTCAATTGTCCCTGTACCTGCCCTACAGCCTGCTTGGTAGTCGGAGAGGATCCTATTTTCATCTGCCCATTCCAGGATTCTCTCCAACACCACCCTCCCAATGACCTTTTGCACATAATCAATTAGGCTTATTGGGCGATAGTTAGCAGGGTCATCCCTAGTGCCCTTTTTATAAATAGGGACCACCTCTGCTCCTTTCCAGGAATCTGGTATCGGAGAGCCGGTGTCAATGGCATTAATAAGAATGGTAATAAATTTCGCCCATTTAACGCGATCTGCCCGAAGAAGATCTCCGGGAATGCCATCTGGCCCTGCTGCCTGCTGCCTTAGCTGGAACTATACGCCGAATGGCGGTTTCCACTTCCAGTTCAGAAAAGGGATAGCTGTTTAAATCCCCGTGCCTATTCTGGGATCTATTAATGTGTCTTTCAATGAGAGATCCTCAGAGACAGAATAAAGTTTCAGAAAGTGGTCGTACCAGGTACAACTTGAGATGTTACACGTGATTGATTCACTATCGGGCCGTGTCTTAATTCTAATGAAGTTCCAAAACCGGCTAGCGTCCTTCTCCAGACTGGCTGTTTTTAAATCTTGCCAGTACTGCTCTTCCCACTCTTTTTTGGCACTAGACACTGCCTCCTTATAGTCCCTTCTTGCTTGCTGGATCGTGGGGAGCGATTTACTTCTAACTGCCAAAACCAGGGCCGTTTTTTTTCATCTACAAATTTTCGTATACCATGTATTATTACTATTAGGCTTCCCGCACATTGGACGGTAACCTGCTCTAGTAGTTGAACAAAAGAAATTCCGAAGAGTGATGATTGTTTTTTCATAAATTTTAGGAATTTTCTCAGTATCATCAGGATCCGTGGAGGCCCCTCTTAATTCATCTAGAGCCTCTGCCACAGTTTCTTTAATGCCACATAATTTCTTTTTATCCAGAAGAACTCTGTGCCATTTCAGACACCTATTGCAATTAGAGGGAATTACTTCCCTTGTTGGCATTGGATATTCTAAAACAAGATAACCAGGATTAGGCAACCATGAAGATTTTAGATTTAAAGATAATGGATTATGATCACTATCGACTGTTGATGTTATCACCATATCTATTAGGTGCTGCCACAATTTATAATTTAATAGAATGTAATCGATTCGCGAGGAGCAACCTACCCTGTTATAGGTATGGGCCCCTTTTGCTTCAGATAGTGACCTGCCATTTGTTGCCCTTAGCCCATATTCTACGGCTAAAGAATTCAATTGGACAGCCAGCTCGGTCCATCTTTTTATCGGCGGGATACTCAACAGAGGAATTCCTCGCTTTACATCGTCCTGTTCAATGTCTAGCACATCCTCGGCAGCAAGAGGCTCAAAAGTACAATTGAAGTCTCCCGCTACTAGGATGTGCGAGTCATAGGGGCAGTTAGAGAGCTCAGCTTCCAAGGATGCAATTATGGGTGATTCTACTCCTCCCTTTGTTCCCCGGACATAGACATAAAAAATGTCCAGAGTTCTACCTCCTTGGTTCTCCCGGATGGTCAATCTTAAAAGATCAGGAGAGATACATTGGATCTGTTTAATTGACCAATCCAGGGTTATGCTAATCCATACCAATAACCCCGCCGATGGACGCTCCTTCCCTGTTTGCGCCGGTACCGCTGCGACATAATAAGACACAAATCCTACTTTATGATGTGCAATCTTGCTCCACGTCTCTTGGAATATACAGATGTTGTAGCCTTCGATAAACCTGTTCCAATCTGGGAAAGAAAGTTTCCTAGAGAGGCCGGCTATATTCCAAGAGAGGATCTTCAAGCCTGCACTATCCATTTTTAGGGGCCCCTTTTCACCAGATAGTTGGGTATGGACGCGATTAGATTCTAAAGAGGAAATTGTGGTACTGGGGCTTATTGTTACCGGCCCGAAATCAAGAACCTGGTTATTTATGCACTGTGGAGCAGTGGTGGTGATAGAGACACCATGCATAAACGGTGGTACAGGGTCGCATATGTAAGAGATTGATGATTGGGGAATTCCTGTCAGTCAATCATTATCAAGATGCAACCCTCTAGGAGGCTCAATAACTTCATCCCTCATAATTGCAATACCTGCCAATGGAGGACATCTGAATTGAATATCCGAGGTAGCAGGAGGGCAGGACCTATACTCTAAAGCCAAAAGTCCCTCTACTAAATGAGGGGATATCAGGGTGAGCTCGATAGTGTCTAATCGTTGGGCTGGATAAGAATGTCTAATAGCCTTCACAATATCCTCTCTTATCAATGAGTAGCAGCCCCTAACATGTCTAATCCAATGTGTGACCTTGTTGATTAACGAATCCTCATGTCCGCGACCCACCACCTTGGGGACATTGACCATAAGAACTGTCCGTTTTGGAGATATAGAGCAGGGAAAGCGTCTAGCAGACGGAACTCCTGGCGCTAATCTATCATATGTATTTGCCTGGGGTCTAGGGAGAGCTAAGGCCGGTAAAGCGCCAGTTGGCTTCCTACACTGTGTTATCGCCACAGACTCGCTAGGCGACCCTACCTAATGATTTGGAATAATACACACTGGTTGATTAGATGCGGGACATGTCCTACCAATTTGTTTGGAGTTTTTTGGTAACAAATTTAAATTTAGATTTGGGGACTGGAGGGGGGCTGGATTTTGTGAAGTGTGGTGCAATGCTAATATTTCCAGGGAGGCTTTTAAATCTTTTACTAAAGCTTTTAGGTCCCTCACTTCTACTGATAATGAGTAAATGGTCGATATCAAAGCCGAAGTCCCGCTATTTCTGTCCAGTCCACCCTCTATTCGGGCACCATTAAGAACTTCCACTGGGCCATAAGTTGTCGAATTGTCTAGGGGAACTGATTCATTTGCCAAAACCGCAAACCTATTGGAGCACACTATAACAGTAGGTTCCAAGTGGCTTGGCCTATGCTGTACCAGACACTGGGCTGGTATCTGGGGGGGTGAAATGATTTCCAGAGGAAGAATATTCTGTGTACTACTTGGACCAGGAAGTTTGCGAAACATCTCCGGTATATGTATACAAGCGACCTTAGAGGATTTACACTGTTCGTCCTTCTGTGGTATATTTATTTCCAGATCTACAGCTGAATCCCCCAACAGAATATTTTCACAATCCTCGACCAGAGTTTCTATACGGTCCATCGCATCAATTTTGGACATCTTCTTACTACTTTTCTTTACTTTTTTAGCTTTCCTAGGGCCCTGCATTATATTCGTTCCTGAGCCCCGCCCCCTGCCCCCTCCATAGCTTTCCTTTTACCCATAACAATACAACCAGAGAGGCAGTATAGCAAATCCAAGGTCCTTCAAAATTTGCAAAACAAAAGTACCTTTAAGCACAATCAGGGATTCTTTGTTGCGGTTCTCTTTTCAATCCCCTCAATTGCTAATGGCGGACAAAACGTTAAGGGGGGGCCCTGGCCTGGCTCCTCCTGGCTGTGACGTGCTTGATCGGGCCCGCCCTTGGCCCGGGCTTCGCCCGGCGTCCGCCCGCGTGCGTCCCGCGACGCGGGATTCGGTAGTTGGTTAAATACCCCTGGAAGTGCAAGGGGAGGGGCTACTGGTCCGATCACGGGCCCCGCTGTCTCCTGGGGCTTAGAGTCCTGCCCCCGGCTGCCTGTAGTCCTGCTGCCACCAAACGCCGCGTCTCCCGCGAAGCGGGAGGCGCAAGGAGTAGAAGTAATCCCCTGGAAGTGCAAGGGGAGGGGCTACCGGTCCGATCACGGGCCCCGCTGTCTCCTGGGGCTTAGATACCTGCCCCCGGCTGCCTGTAGTCCTGCCGCCACCAAATGCCGCTTCTCCCGCGAAGCGGGAGGCCCAAGGAGTAGAAGTAATCCCCTAGAAGTGCAAGGGGAGGGGCTACTGGTCCAATCACGGGCCCCGCTGTCTCCTGGGGCTTAGAGTCCTGCCCCCGGCTGCCTGTAGTCCTGCCGCCACCAAACGCCGCGTCTCCCGTGAAGCGGGAGGCACAAGGAGTAGAAGTAATCCCCTGGAAGTGCAAGTGGAGGGGCTACCGGTCCGATCACGAGCCCCGCTGTCTCCTGGGGTTTAGAGTTCTGCCCCCGGCTGCCTGTAGTCCTGCCGCCACCAAACGCCGCGTCTCCCGCGAAGCGGGAGGCGCAAGGAGTAGAAGTAATCCCCTGGAAGTGCAAGGGGAGGGGCTACCGGTCCGATCACGGGTCCCGTTGTCTCCTGGGGCTTAGAGTCCTGCCCCCGGCTGCCTGTAGTCCTGCCGCCACCAAACGCCGCGTCTCCCGCGAAGCGGGAGGCGCAAGAAGTAGAAGTAATCCCTTGGAGATGCAAGGGGAGGGGCTACCGGTCCGATCACGGGCCCCGCTGTCTCCTGGGGCTTAGAGTCCTGACCCCGGCTGCCTGTAGTCCTGCCGCCACCAAACGCCGCATCTCCCGCGAAGCGGGAGGCGCAAGGAGTAGAAGTAATCCCCTGGAGATGCAAGGGGAGGGGCTACCGGTCCGATCACGGGCCCCGCTGTCTCCTGGGGCTTAGAGTCCTGACCCCGGCTGCCTGTAGTCCTGCCGCCACCAAACGCCGCGTCTCCCGTGAAGCGGGAGGCGCAAGGAGTAGAAGTAATCCCCTGGAAGTGCAAGGGGAGGGGCTACCGGTCCGATCACGGGCCCCGCTGTCTCCTGGGGCATAGAGTCCTGCCCCCAGCTGCCTGTAGTCCTGCTACCACCAAACGCCACGTCTCCCGCGAAGCGGGAGGCGCAAGGAGTAGAAGTAATCCCCTGGAAGTGCAAGGGGATGGGCTACCGGTCCGATCACGGGTCCCGCTGTCTCCTGGGGCTTAGAGTCCTGTCCCCGGCTGCCTGTAGTCCTGCCACCACCAAACGGCGCGTCTCCCGCGAAGCGGGAGGCGCTAGAAGTAGAAGTAATCCCCTGGAGATGCAAGGGGAGGGGCTACCGGTCCGATCACGGGCCCCGCTGTCTCCTGGGGCTTAGAGTCCTGACCCCGGCTGCCTGTAGTCCTTCCGCCACCAAACGCCGCATCTCCCGCGAAGCGGGAGGCGCAAGGAGTAGAAGTAATCCCCTGGAAGTGCAAGAGGAGGAGCTACCGGTCCGATCACGGGCCCCGCTGTCTCCCTAGTACAAAATACAAGACCTGGTAATATCAAAGCACTTCTTTCGATTAAATGGGATTATTAGAAGGGTAATATAAACATCTGTTATACCCTCGACAGTAGTTCTTGTCATGAACTATCAGTAACATCCCTTGTGCCACAACACTTAATATTTACCAAATACAAACATTGAGAAAAGCAACCGAACATGTGAAAATTATTCCACCCAGAACATAAACAAGAAAAAGTGTGGAGAATGAGAAAGCATCTCACGTGCGCAACACCAGAGGAGCTGCTGGCAGGTTCTCGCTAGTGTGCTCACGAGTTTCTCATCATCGATGTCTTTCTCATGAAAATAATGATGTGAAAAAATAATGTGTGAAAAAACCCGGGGAGGTTTATTTAGGCAGCCCAAAACCAACAAAAGGAGGAAAAGGAGAGGAAGACCCGTGTGGTCTTGCAGATAAGATTAGGTATGACCCACGTGTATAATTCCAAATATTTTATTCCGCTCTGTGAGTCATCCCAAGGTTAAAACCACGGTCATGTTATGTAACCACATTTATGAATGGCCAACATGTTTCATTGCCTACTTATCTTTGCGGCAAATTCATCAGGGCGTCAAGGAACTGCAATCGCTTCCCTGGATTTAATCTATTTGAAAACAAAAGTAGCTGCACATATGCAGAGAGCATAAAAACACATGTAAGGTTGACGAATACATGAAGGAACCAATTACACCCCACATAAAAACTTAGAGACAGATATCCTTACAAAAAGGACAGTATATGGAGTATCAATGTGAATTACCTAGTGAGAGCCAAGGGCCCATATACCAGCTCTCACGTTGTTTGTGTTTGGAGGAGCACTGTAGGTTGCTCTCCTTGTCCTAGTAAAAAGCACATCCGTTGTTTATGTGTTGCTTAAACCTTCATCTGTTGAGACAAATATGAGGAACAAACAATTCTGATAAACATTGAGAAGTCCCCACACCTTGATCCTAATAAAAGCTAACTCTTAGCACTCATAATCAGCAAAGAGGGGATAATGTCTCCAGTGCTATCCTCTCACAACCCCACCATCACATTCAAATTGGGTAAAGGCAATGTCCACGAGTGCTAATATGATTCAGAGGGTCTATAGGCACCCAGCGTACATCAGTTTTTTTTAAAAAACAACCTAGTTCTCCAAGATATATAGTTACTGTCTACTAGCCATTCGTGGTGTTTCTCTATCACCCTGTTTCAAAATGGATAAAGTTACAACCCCGGATTTTCAACGTTTTTCTTGCTTACTGTTTACCAATGGCAAAACAAATGCTGTTCCGGACTCGACCGGTCTCACCGTAAGGTTCCTTAGGTGGCGCCGTAACTCGTTCCAGGATCAACTAGGCGGGGTACGCGGCCGAGATTTAAGCCGGCAACGCGTCTCGAGCACTTCCGGATCAGTACTACTCTTCCGGGTCGCTACAGTGGCGCTTTCCTCAAAGACCTACACGGCGGCCATCTTGTAGTGGCCAGGCTTGACTGAGTAAGTGCCAGAATCGCTGATATCTGAACTATACTGGCATATATTTAGCGTTTGTCATTACTAGCACTGGGTGACTGCAATCATAATTTTATTCAAAGGTGGATATTTGATATTTTAAAATAATCCATAAACAAGTGAGAGAATACAAAAAGCAGACGCACAGCACAATTGTTCCATACATGATTAAGGCAATCACTCAAAATTTGTCATGCCAAACAGAAACATGTTAATCAGAATAATATGAGGAACGAAGCACTAGACTCATTTAATATATGTGCCCAAAACGTCAGGGCATCAAATACTGTTTTTCAAACGCTCTCATTGTCTGGAGATCTTATTCCATTCGATTTGATCATTAAGGCCAATCTGATCAACCTTTTCTGAGTAAATCCAACGAGCCTCTTTCAATGCAAGTATATTCTCAATCTGATTCACATTACCCATCACTTTTTCCAACACCACCCATTTCACGGCTTTGCAGTTGTGCTGATGATCTTTGTAATGCTGAACCAACTTCGTAGTCAATTTGCCATTCTTAATGGTGCTAAGATGCTCTTGTATCCTCACTTTAATTTTTCTTGTGGTGAGGCCGATGTAGTGAAGCCCACATGGGCAAGTTAGCCTGTAAATGATATTAGATGAGTTGCAATTACTGAACTTGTTTAGATACCAAGTTCGTCCATTCTGCAACTGTACACTGGTTGTCTTCTCAGTAAGTTCACAGACAGAACAACCACCACATGGGTAGTGCCCAGGGGGAATGGATGTATTTGTCGCTTGTGATTGAGGCCTTGTATGGACAAGTCTGTCTTTAAGGTTCTGAGCTCTCTTAAAAGCAAAACGAGGTGTAGGCATTTTGTACTCGCTAGTAGATAGCAGCGACCAATGCTTCCTAATGGCCTGGCGAATCTTCGTCGCAAGGGGGTCAAAGGTAAGCACTATAGGTAGACACTCAGCTGTTTCCCTTGAACTCCTTTCCAACAAGGCTTCACGTGGGGTGTTCTGAGCCCTCTTGCGAGCTCTGTTGACAATTTTTCTCGGGTAAGCCCTTTGCACCAATTTCTCCGTGAGACCCTCAGACTGTTGCAAAAAATCGTCAGTCGAAGAACAGTTTCTGCGGTAACGCAGAAACTGTCCTACCGGGAGATTGTCCCTCAATGCTCTGGGGTGAAATGATTGATAATGCAAGAGAGAATTTTTATTGGTGGGTTTCTGATGAACAGTCGAGGTTAACTTATTACCACTCACAATAATATCCAGGTCCAAGTACGTCACTTTCTCGGTGCTCATACTCCATGTGAACTTAAGGCACTCATCACAGTTATTAAGCCATTCCAAGAACTCACACAGATGGCTCCGAGTACCAGTCCATATGCACAAAACATCATCAATATACCGCTTCCAGAGGCTGATATGCCCCTGGAAGGGGTTAGATGGATGGTATAGATGATGCTCTTCAAACTGTCCCACGTAAATGCAGGCCAGACTAGGTGCAAAGGTAGCACCCATAGAAGTCCCGGATGTCTGTAGGAACATGTCATCCTTATAGGCAAAATAATTGCGGGTTAATGCCACCTCTATGCATTGCATAACAAAGGATTGGGGAGTGTCGTAAAACCAATCCTGACCCCCAAGAGCGCGTGCTGCTGCCACCCGCTGTCTCCCTGACAGGTATCGCTGAGGTAATTGCAAATGTTCTACTATCGTGCATTTCCACACGTCTCCAAAGAAAAATGGTATCTCATTTTTGTGGCTGGGCCTAACGCTTGCAACACAATACACCTCAAAACTCGATATGGAGGCATATTTTACCCAGCAGAATCCGTGCTTTTTTACAACTTGGTTAGCTGCAGATTTTGGGTGCTATCTCAGCCACCACCCGGGAAAACCTACCATACCAAGATATTTCTGACAACTAAATACTTGGAGGTGTCCAGGGTGGTGTGATTTGAGCAGTTCCAACAAGTTTTTTTTTACCCTAAAACATTTGCAAACCACAAACTGCAGCTAAAAACATACATTTTTCTCCTATTTTCGTGAGGGCAAGTTCTGCAGTCTGCATGGAGCCTCAAATTGCCTACCACCCAAGGTTTCCCTAAGTCTTCTGATGAAAATGGTCCCTCAGGTGGGACCTCAACCCCCCGACAGGAAAAGGCCCAAAACACAGCGTGGACAGATCAAATAAAAAGCAACGTGGACAGATACAATTTTTACAACAAAAAACTGACCCTTTTTTGCAGTGTCAGTGGCTGTGGAATTTGGGCCCTAGTTCAGCCAGCAACCAGGGAAACCTGCCAAGCCTGTATATTTCTAAAAATTAGACACCCGCGGAAGTCCAGCGTGCTATGACTTGCATTGCTCTCACCAGGTTTCTTTTACCCAAAAGCCCTTTTAAACTTCAAACTGTGACTAAACACATTATCCTCACATTTCTGTGATGGAAAGTTCTGGAATCTGTGGAATCTGAGGGGAGCCACAATTTTCCTACCACTTAAAGTTTCTCCAGGTCTACAGATAAAAATGGTACTCTTTGCATGGGTGGGCCTAGTGCCCGCAACAGGGAAGGGCCCAAACCGCAAAATGTACACATGAACTTTTTCCACTGAAAACCAACCCTTTCCTTTTTAAATTTGGGAAGCTGTGAATTTTGGGCCCAGCTCAGCCAAAATCTAGGGAAACCTACCAAATTATGAAAACTAGACCCCCACCGAGGAGTCCAGGGTGGAAGACTCGCATGGCTATTACCGGGTTTTTTTACTCAGACGACCTTGCAAACTTCAAACTTTGGTTAAAAACACATGTTTTCCTCATATTTCTGTGATATAAAGATCTGGAATCTGCGCTGAACAACATATTTTCTACCACCTAGCGTTCACCCAAGTCTCATGATAAAAGTGGACCTCACATGTGTGGTGGTCCTAGCGTCTGAGACAAGAAAGGACCCAAATTGGAATGTGTAGACATCAACATTACATATTAAAGAAATGACCTGATTTGGCAGTGGTGGTAGTGGCGATATTTGGGCCCAGGTTCGGCGGCCACCCATTGGAACCCACTAAACCTAGACATTTCTGAAAACTAGACATGTAGGGGAGTCCCGGGTGGTGTTCCTTGCATGACTCTAATTTGTTTCGTACCCATAATGTCCTGCAAACCTCAAAAATCAAACATTTCTGTTTTGTAAACTACCAGAAGCTGCAGGGATCTAAAAAATTCCACCACACAGGGCACACCAAACTGGCCTTCCCCCGGGGGTCTAGTTTTCAGAATGTCTGGGTCTGATAGTATTTTCTGAGTGACCTTTCAGCCCGGGCCCAAACACCGCCACTATCCCTATTGCTGATTTCTCCAAGTTTCATTTTGGGGCCTTTAGTGATGAAGGTAGTTGGGTCAGCCACACATGGGGTACCGTTTTTATTGCTATAAGTGGGGGAACACTAGTAGGAAATTTGTGATTCCCCTCAGATTCTGGAACTTTACTTCACAGAGGAAAATTAATGATTTTAGGCAAAGTTTGGGTTTTACAAGGCATTGTGGGATCCATGCAATACACACCATCCTAGATGTCCCAGGGTGTCTTGTTTGCTAAATGGCTGGGCTTATTTGGTTTCCCTGGGTGACAGAGCATGATCCAGAATGGTGAAACAAATCACCATGGAAAGTAGGAGGATATTTAGATTTATTCAAAGACAAAGCTACAACCAAAAAAAATCAACATTTCCTCTTGCTTGCCATAGGCACGAGGCTCTGCGCCTCAGGTGGGCATAAATGCTGTTGGGGATTTAGACCTGGAGGACAGGTCCAACCCCAAGGTGATCGACTCACACACCATTTTTTGACCCCCAGGGGGCAGCTTCGCGACGAACACCGCTATTCACCCCTGAGTGTGGGGGCAGAAAGACTAATGGGACCTGGGGCTTGGGGAGCACAGGCCCATACCATTGGGGAAGCTAACTCCCCCCACCCCCCCCCCCCAAAAAAAAGCAATACTGAAAAGTAAGCCCTGATGGCTAGTGGGCTTTCTGCCCTTCCCCGGAGTCGGGGGGTACATTGGTGGTGAATTCTGCCATCCAACCCCCGAAAGGCAGAATGACTAATGGGGCCCGGGTAGGGAAGCACAGGTCCATGCCCTGGGGGTGCTCTCCCCAAAAAACGCACTGTACTAAAAACAAAAACCCTGGGGCCGTATTATAGAAAGTGCCCTGGGGGCACAATAGGCATATACGCCTGCTATCCATACCCCAGGGCACTTTGGTATTACAGAAAGGGTCACAGATGCTTCTGCACCATATTATAGCAGAGGCAAAGAAGCTTCCAGGAGGCGCGCTGAGACTGCGCCCCCTGATGACAGCCCTCTAGAGGGGGGAAAGGGAGTCCTATGGAACCCCCAGACATCCCCTTGCAGGCAAGTGCGGACCCTTACAGCATCCTCCTGTAAGGGAGTTTATCTCCTCTTAAAAATACAGGCAGGTTCCCAACTGCACAGTGAAACACGGAGTGGCTGCTTCAAAGCCGCTCAGTTTTTCACGAATGCGCTGCCCCCAGGGCAGCACAACTTTGCGGCTGCCCTGGTAGCAGCTTCTTTAATGTAATTGGGGGCACTTTCCATGTTGGCGCCCAGCACACCTTAAAACAGGTGCGCGTGGTGCAAACAGTGAAAGTGCACCCTATGTGTAATAGGGACCCAGGTGTCTAGAGGGCTTTCTGCCCCCATAGGAAAGATTGGTAGTGAAAACACCCATGCTCCCCACAGGGGGGCAGAAAGACTTATGGGGCCCAGGGAAAGGGGGAGAGCGTAGGTCCATGAGGGCACCCCCCCGCAATCATCATCCCTAATGTCTAGTGATTGGATCCCTCCTTTGGGATCGCCCTCCCAAAGCAGAGGAGATTCTCCCCTTTCCAATGGTACCTCCCCCATACAAATTAGTGCTCAGGGGCTGAGCTATTCCCAGCGTACCAATGAGCTGATCAGCTCATTTCATTTTCAGTGGAATGACGTCGGCGTGTCATGCATGCTGATCGTCATTTCACCAAAAAAAGACTGGCTGCTGAGGAATCTCTTCTCCAGCAGCCCAACCTCTAAACTGTTAAAAACAAACCCTCTAGTTCAAGCACCAGAGGATCCTTTAAAGCCCTCTCCAGCATCAGCCAATGGCGACAGATGCACTAGGGTGGGAGTGTAGGCATCGGGCGGTGGCCAACGCCTGCACTTAAAAGGTTAAATATTGTGAGATAAGGAGAGGTTAAACAGAATGAAACGTGAGTTATGCACATGGGAAAGTAGATAGATTAGACAGGTATTGATGCTGCAGAAATGGTTATTCCAAAGGTAAGCTTATGCTTTGTAAGGAGAGGATTTGTTATTTTACTGAAAATATTTGAGCTAGTATGTCAGCAGGCATGTGGAAGGGTAGGGTAAACTTATAGTCACTAAGGCATGCACAGAATGGAGTGTAAGGTGAGCATCATTCTGATTTAAAGGTAGAAGAGAGTATTGTCCCTAGTCATTAATCAGGTTATTTTCATGTAGGGTTTCAGAATGTTGAGGTAGGATGCAATCTGAGGAAGCATAGAGAGTTGAAAGAAAGGCTGAAGGTGGATTAACTGTGGGCGGTATATGTTGTTTCTACTTAGGTTGCTCCACCTTATTGAACATCACTGAAACTGTCAGATTTTGTCCTGTTTTTATAAGGGGTGTTGGGAGGAAAAAACCTCTCACATGGTAATGGACGTGCACCCCTAACCAGAGGGCCACAACTACAACGATGTCTGGATCCCTGGTGCTGATTGTTCATCATGGCTGAACACAGATCACGTATGTGCACCATGGCATAGGCCTGACTCACAGATTGTGGTCTTCTTGTAACGAAGGGGCTCCCAAAGCACTGCCATTATAGTGATGAAAGGCTACTACCTTTGCCAGGACTTGGGTATAATGCGCATGGTGCTGGCAGCATACCGTGTAGTAATCAATAGAAGTGAACAAGCCTTTTTTACCTGTGTCACTGGAGTGAGACCTACAGGGTTACTCATGTTAAGTTTTGCAGCTGTGTGCTTACCTCATCCCTATGCTACATCAGGTTAGTATGTAGCGCTATGCAATGCGTGTGACTAGTATGCATGTGCTGGGTGTATGTGTGCCTGTGAATGGTATAATACAGGGAACGCTGGTTTCCATTTTGGGAGATCCAGTGCTGCCTGCATTAGCATGTGGAGGAAAAGAAATCCACCCAGACAGATTTGTGGATTGCTGCATTTTTCTAAGTTGAGTGGGACGCACACACAGGGGAAGAAGAAAAACCTGGCTCTTCAGTATACTTCAAAGAGTGCTCTTTGATTTAGAGAGGGGTGACTGGAAAGGGGCCTGGACACATCTCAGAAAGGAGACGGCATTGATAAGAGAATAATAAAGAGTAGGTCCGCTTATCACTGTTGCTGACATCCAGATGTGAACCTCTAGTCACTTTCTTGGCCTGCGTTGTGGGGTTATCAGATTTGGAGTTGTGCCTGCTGTGACGAACTACTTTCTGGAGGAAAGGCAGGGCACTTCAAAAGGAATGAGATGCTTAGGTTAGATTTTAAGAATAAGGTTTTGTAAATCAGATGTGGCCTAAATGTAATAAAAATGAATATACAGTGTGATTATGGACAACATATTGAATGCATTACCATTATGATTTCAGGTATATAGTCCCATACCATTTTTTACATTTAGGGGCATATTAAAATGGGGGTCAGAAAGCCTTCTACCTTCAGTCGGTTTCAATTCCGGCCGGCTGTTGGAATTGAAACTGGACGGCTCGTAATCCCAAAGGGTGGTCTTTCCGCCCTTGGGATTACGATGCACGGTTTCCGGCAGGGTTGCCATGCCGGCCTTTCAGAAAGAGTGTTTGGGGGCCTCTAGCTGGGGCCCCTATGTGCATGGCCTCTGGTTGAGGCCCCCCGTTAATCCCTGCACCTTGAGGTGACTGCCACGGGGTGCTGGGATTAACACCACCACCCATTTCCCTATGAAAGCATGTACTGTACGTACACTTTACAGCCATAACCCATGCTCCCATAGGGAAATGCCGAATACAATGAACAGTGTTCGGTCGCATCCTAATAAGGCGGTAGGGATCACAGACCGGAGGTCAGTCGTCCCCTTTTACGAGACGGTGTCTTCTGCCTGACATCGTAATCGGCCCCTTAGTGTAGGCAGTTTAAATACCATTTTTATGTGTATTGTTATGTTTAATAGTGCCTAGGTATATGAACACTGAATAAGGCCAACCCTGATTTTTGAGGTGTAACCCAGGATCTGAAACAGCATCTCCGTATCCATCAGGACTTCCCCAATGCTGTTTCAGTTTAGGAAAGAGTTGAATATTCATTCTTTAAAGAACACTACATCACAGTGCTTACACAAGAGCTACCTCACTTGTCACTTGTTGACTGTGTGCTTGTCTTTGACTCTGCACAGAGGTCTGGTGCCTTTTGGCTGGGTTTGCGCTATAGAAATGCCACACACATTAATACATACATACATGTGCTAGCTCGATTACTTGGCTCTCTAGCGCATGAGGTAAAATGAGATGCCCACCTCTGAGAATGAGTCCATGATAGCTTTTAGCCAGTTCATACTAAATGTGCCTAAAAACGTGCCGTCCATTAGTAATTTCTGTGCATGTTCCAGTTCTCTCTATTGTTAAGTGTTTACAAGTTGCAGTTGACGCCTTTTGAAAATGCCTACAAGGAAGATTTTTTTTCGGTGGAGACAGTGTTTAAATTTTATAATCCCATTACTCAAGTATTCCTCAGTTGTAAACGATCTAGATTTGATATATGTCAACAAAATCAGGGCATGAAATCTTGTTTTTTGTCTTTTCCAGGCCTGTGACAGTTGCAAACTTGTAGTTTTGCAAACATAGGTACCAGCTCTCTATTGTGGACTTTGCTCTTGTATTCAGTTTGCCAGACTGCAAAAAAATAGCTTGGCGATTGGTGACAACCGTAAATGCCTTTCTAAAGAAACAAATGAAAGTGCTCACAGACCCAGAAAAAAGTGAGACTGACTCAGCAGGAGAATGGGCCTGCTTCAGCTTGCTGAGTCCCCAGCTGGCATAAGCTATGGTATGGTATGGTGCCTCATGGTCAAGTTCTCCATGTGCCAGTATGGCTCTATGGCTTACAGGCTGGCATCCACAATTACCTCAGTGTGCTAAGAGGCATCATTATAAGCTAGGTCCTTCGCTTTTGTTATTTTCTGTTGTATGATGTCAAAAGCAGATTGATAACCCTGCTTCCAGTTGAAAGGACGTCCTTTCTTTGTGAAACCACCTAAGGGTGCACCAACAGTGTCAACTTCAGGAATGTAGCAAGGACAGTAGCTCGCTAGGCCCAAACAAGATCTGAGGACCACCATGTTGTCGGGTATCAGTACAGATCCAGGTCCTTGTATGTGGAAGGTGCCTGCCACAGCAATAGCGCATGCAGTGAAGCATACAGTCATTGGCATGAAGATAATTTGACAGATTAATATTCAGCTGCACATGATGTCCATGTCAGAGTCAGGTTTTCATTTAATTTGCAGGCTTTTGCAGAAGCTTCTGATGAAGTGTAACAGATTTGTAGCAGCCATTACCGGCAAGTATATGGCTTATTCGTTAAATTATTGCTAAAATCTTATTATGCACAGTAATTTCTGTAGATGAGAGACCCAAATAGCTTGCAGCAGGACAGAGAGTTTGACCACCTCCATATAATGCTATCTTTTTGTCACTTCCAGAGAACAAGGAAGTACCAGGTTGCGCTTAGGAAACATACAAGCTAGAAGACCACAGTATCAAAGAGCAAGAGTGGATGGATAGCATGTCTCAATGCACAGAAGGGGGTTGGTTGGAATTTTGTGTTTCACTGTCGAGTATTTTATGGCAACAGAATTTTAAGTTGGATGGAAAAGGTAGAGCTCTCATCAGGTATTTGATGCCATGGATCTTCTTTTCTCCATTGGTCCTTATGTTTAGGGTGGCTCCATTTCCTCTTGGTCCTGCAGTTCCTTATACCCTTCCTCCCCCTGGTAATTTTCCTCTTCCAGTCCTCTCTGTCTAGGTGCTCATCCTCCTGGTCATCCTGGTGACCCTTCTCTTCCTCTCCTCATGGTTCTCTTCTTCCCCCCAGTTCTTTTGTGTTCTCTGAACCTTTCCTCCTGGTCCTTGCCATGTGAGTAGTTCTTGTAACAGCCATCATACTCCTGGTCATCCCCCCTCCCTGTACCCTACATTTCATCCTTGTGGTCCTCATCTATGTACTCCACTTCCTGTTCCTGGCCCTTCTGGTTAGCCTCTTCCTCTTCCTCATGGTCCGCTTGATCCTCCTCCCTAATAATGTCTGTCTTGCTCTTTGTGGTGGTCCGCTCCTCCTGGAGATCCTGGTCCACATCATCCTCCTCCTTGTCCTGGTGCTCCTAATCATCCTAGCAGCCCTGCCCTGATGCTCCTCTTGGTCTTGATCCTTATGGTCCTTCTCATCTGCCTTCTGGTTTTCCTGGTCTTCACCATCCTTTCCTTTGTTGAAAGGCTATCAGTACCGATGGCCTCAATGTACTGCTTCGCCACACTCAAACTAGACTTCACTTCTGACCATCATTCTACCACTTTAGAGCTACTCATCACAAGATGAAGCGGTGCTGCATGCAGTAATAAAGTCAAAGCCTTGGGTAATTACAAATGTAATATTTCTTTATTTAGATGTTAAGTATATGCCATACACCCTACAAGAAGCCTAGATGTCAGTGTGGCTCACACCAGTATCTGCCAATCCTGTACCTCAGTAGGTAAACAGAGCACGTAGAATGCTGTGAATTACTGTTCTCCACACCGCACTAAGACATACACACAGGACAAGGGTCACCCAGAATAATACACAAACATAAATGCATTTTAACATGAAGGGAGTCAGAATATGCATGTCTATCTTCATGAAAGATGACTAGATGGTTAGTCTAGACTTTTAGAAGACCATTAGAAGTAAACTGTCCAAGGTTGCATATAAGACTATCAAGGATAAGAATATGGACCTGTCAAAATCTAGTTGACTAAATATTAGCTATGACTATCTTGCAACGGTTAGTGTAGGTACGTAGAGATTACTCTGCATAACTCCACATCTGTGTAGTACATGTATGTGGAGTTAAGAATAGTAGATATGTACTTACCTTAATAACATTGTGGTAGTCAATATTTTGTGGCCACACTATTTTGGCAGGTCAATATTAACATCTCAATTTCCTGTTAGAAATCCCTACTCCACTTTCTGGGTTTGATTTTGAAGATAACAGTGGGAGTTTCAAATATTTCCAAAAGAAGGATTCATCCATAAAGAAGGGGGCAATCTTAGACGTTTGGACATCTTGCTATGGCACTTAGCAAGGATGGTAACCATGCATTCTCTAACTGGTCCTGTGTTAATTAGGAGTTGCTGTTGTATGTACAAATTATAAAGCATTATGTGTCAATATTTACATTTATTTGAGAATGTATTCATTTGGTTCCAATAATGATGACATACTCCTAGCAAAAACTGTTGCTGTAAGAAATGGAGTTATTAGTTGATGTGGATGGAGACCCCACTCAAATAATAAACACGATCCCTGTCAGGATCCACCACAAAATGTCACTAATTTAACCTGTGCTTAACTCTCTGGTAGCTTGGCACCAAAGTAGTCATGCTTAACCTAGAAGCAGTGTGTTAAGTATTTGTGAAGTGCACAAATAGTAATAAAGTGAAAACGCAACACAAGAAACATTCCACACCAATCTAACAAAAATAGAGTAAATTTTAATAAAGAACATGATACAAGACCGACAAAAATCCAATCAGTTGAAATGGAGATATGCAATTTCCCTGTCTTAAGTAAAAGTAGCACCAAAAAGCACAAACAGGCCAATTGTGGTTATTTGGTTCCACCTGACCGGAACAAAGTCGCAAGTTGAGACTGACCGTAATGGAGTGCGGGACGGGTAATTGACTGAGTTTGGCTGCTGGCAAGTGTACCTGGTTCTACTCATGCTGAGATGTGAGGTCTTGCTACGGCTACATCAAGTTGCGATGTGCTGCGTTGGTTCCGATGAGGCTGCCAATCAGGAGTTGCAAGGTGCTGCGATGCAAGGTCTTGCGCTAAGTTGGATCAGGTTATGTTGGTTTCAATGAAGCAACCATTCAGGAGCTGGGATCATGCTCCATTCATTTTGAGGGAACTCACAGCTGGACAAGTAGGAGTACACTCTAGTGCCAGCCAAGGGTCCAGGACCTGGGGTGCACCTCTTGAAATCATGACTCACTCTAGCAGAGGCCAGCAGCAGGACATAGGCAGGTCCAATTTTGTCTGATCAGCTAGGCAGATGCAGGAACGTTCTCTGGCGCTTGTAATTTCCCTGTAGCTCACTGTAAGGAAAACTGGACTTTATGCAAATGTCCCCCAACTTTTTGAACTATTAACTGCTGGTTTTTGACTTTGAGAGTGCACTGAGGCCTGCTGTCCAGAACTTAGTGACAGTGTTCTTTCCTTTTCAAAATGGTATGTTTAATTAGATGACCCCAATTGGTATGTGCTGGCTTACTTATAAGTCTTTAGTATATGGTACCTTGGTAACCGGGGAATGTAATGGTGGCTGTCCACACAGTTGTAGCATTTGATATGCCATTCATTGTGTGACAAAGTGAAAACCCAACTTTCAGCTGCCATTGCAGACTGAAGAGGCTGTGCATGCACTGCAGACACAACTTTGCCATTACTATTAATGTCAAAGTGCACAAATCCCTTAACCTTATATAAAAGTCTCCCCTAAGTCAGGCCTATGAAGCCTTAAGACCAGGTGCTGTATATTGTGAAGACATATATATTTTTGATTTGTCTGTACAGCTAAACCCTAAAGTGTTGGTGTTTGCTGAGGATAGTTAAGTAGCCCTATAAGGTAATTGCTGGTTGGCATTCCAATGTGTGTAAATCCTGACGGGTGCTACCTAACTAGGTCATGTATGGTATCAAATTAAAGAGGGACATTAAATGCAACTCAATTTATAGCAGGCCACTTTTGCGAAAGTAGCCATTCCTGAACCTAGCTGGTCCAGTGACCTTGAGGAGGGACTGGGACTCAGACAGTTTCTGCCCACCTGGGGAGATGTGTGAACGACTCCCAGGACAGGAACAAGAGCTGTTTCTGCACTGTAGGTGTGACCCCCTCCCACAGGATGGGTTGCGAAGGGGATTAGACGAAAATGCAAGCATCAAAGGCTGATGCTGCCTTTGAAGGGCTGCTACAACAACACTCTCACGCAGGAATCCTTTTGTTTCTCCTAGACAAGGTATAGCCAGGGCCAGGTAAGGGAAACCCAGTTCCAGAACCAGTGTTCCGTGGGTGTTCAGCTCTTGGTAGCCACACCCCCAGGAGTGGGCTACCAAGGTCCTTACACTCAAGGAAAACTTCAGCCATGTTGATTGCGGCATGCAAGTTGCAATATGGGATAGCCAGATTCTACACATTACTGCAACTGTGTCACCTGATGGGAGGAATGTACCTGCCCATTCACCTGTGACCGCGTTGTCCTGTAAGAATATAAAAAATATGCTCCTACATTGTTTTCTCTAAGTTAGCATTCGCTGTACCATTTTTTGTGTATGGGCGCCATTTTGAATCATGATCGGAACTAATCCTTTGCTATTTCCTGAGAAACGGCTTCTTCTAAGTTATGTTTCTCCAAAGCTGAGTTATGTTACACTGATGAATCCACTGTTCTTATTAACATATACCTTCCCCTTTAGATAGAGGCCTTCTCCTACTTGTCTAGTGGTGGGTGCAAGCAGAATAGCCTTGACTAGATAATGTGTGCCCGGCCTCAGAATCAAAACTTACTCCTTTGTAATTTACTGTCCAGCTGCATCTGCCTTGGAAAATTCCATTTGGGGCGTGCCTTCATTGGTTTCGAAGTGTATATAATGTATCGTTATGCTTGCTGATGTTAGTCTCTCTGCAGCACTCCTAAGCGACTGGGCAGACTGGGCTCCACTCTGAGTGTATCTGAATAAACAAGTATTGGTTTGTATTCTCTACTGTCGGACCGACTCTTCATTTGGTATGGAAGGCTGAGAGGTGGTTGTGAGTGACCTGAGTGACCCTATTTGGGACTTTTCCTTCAGTCCCCTCGGGGTGCTTTAGTGGGATATAATGGACACGCCTGTCACAAAAACGTCTTTACTTGCTTGATTTGGAACAAGGACGAGAAGACCACTAGGCACCCATTGGAGGCAGACAAAGAGAGCCTGCAACGTTGGAGCGACTGCACCTGCTGCACTTTTTGCTAGCAACTTTTGGACCCTGTTCTGCATGTCCAAAGCAGAGACTCCAAGGGTCAGTTGGATGCCCTCCCAGATGGGCCCTGGGGATACTTAAGCTGAAAGAGCCCAAGTTGCATCTCTTGTTGCCACCGCAGATGTTTTGCCGCTACCAGATGCTGGCCCCCCAAAAAACAATTCAGAAATAGCCAAAAGGTGCACCTGTGTCTGCTGGACCCATGATGGTTGGTTATGACTGGATTTGTCCTCTGAGTTGCAAAAGCGCAAGATCTGCATCAGTAGCACCTGGAACCCTGCATAGAGGACTTTGTGGGACCCAGAGATCCATGGATGGAGTGGCCCTACTCACCTGTGGACTGAGGACTGGACCGGACTTAACCTTGTTGACATCATCAGGAGCATCATTGAGCATCTTTAAGCATTCATCCCTCAGCATCAGGACCAGAAGTCAGTTGGTGTTGTAAAGATTTTGTAGAGCAGGGCCTGTTTTGACTGTCCACCGTCAGGTCACTACAGAGGTGATTATGTATCACAAGGGGTAACAGTTCCCAAAAGAGTAGAGTCCGCAGCCAAATTTTGGTTGTGAATCAATGCCGAGAATATCCAGCGTGGTATGCACACACCACTCTTTACCTCCTGGACCCTTGAATAATGTGTGTTCTCTAGGTACCAGTTAGGTAATTTTAAATCACTTTCACACTTTTTAAGGCCCACACAACCACATGCACAACTGCGGTGTCTCCTAAAAAGATCTCCGATAAAGAGCCCTCTCGCGGGGCCCCTGGAGGACTGCAGCGCCACCCCCAAGAGGAGCAACGCCAGATGATGAAGCATGACACTCGCAAGAGTGTGTGAGGGCACTATTTCTTAAAGGAGGTTCCCCCAGCTTCATCTGATCTCAACCTGATCACTTAGAGACATTTCTTTTCTCACTTTCTCGTCTTCTCGGCCTTGATTCGCAACCAAAGTTTGGCTGCGGACTCTACTCTTTTGGGAACTGTTACCCCTTGTAATACATAGTGACTCTTGGGAGCATTGGTAGTGGAGCCGTTTATTTTTTCCTAAACGCTCCCTTTCCCCCCTTTTTTCTTGTGTTTAGAGCTCTACAGAGATGACCCAGCCTGTCCCAAAATGGCAACTAGCACTGGGCTGTCCAGTGTAGCCTTTGAGTAGGAATCCTCAGATGATGAGACCTTCGTAGCATTTAACTGGCCCAGACGGTAAGTTGGTGATCTCTAAAGGTGGAATTCAGCACTTCTACTCCATTTAGGTGAATGGGATTCCTGCCACTAGCCTGAGAGACACAGGTGCTGGTAACACAATAGTGATTGACAAGTTGGTGTCCCCACACATGTATGTGTCAGGAGAGACAAGGAGGGTAGTCCGTGAGGATGTCAAATTTATGCCTGTAGCCATAGCGCCCCTAGAATGTGAGGGAATCCTTAGCTGGCATATGGTGGTGGTCAGTCCTGACCTCCTCTTAGATTGTATACTAGGCAATGACCTCAAAGAGGTTCGTCTGATCCCAGGAAGGGCGGTTGCCCAGGGTGCCCCCAACCCAAAGATCCCAGGGAACCAGTCCCTACAGTAAGGACACTGGTGTCCCAAAAGAAAGGGAAAAAAGAAGATGGCCCTGGTAAGGGTTCACCTGACCACAAGGATGTCCTGAATAGTCAGCTGTCAAGAAACAGGGTGTCTCTCTTGCCTTGACAGGAGAGAAAGTGGAAGAAAGGGTGTCTGCCAAAGGATGTGGTAGCCTCCCCACTCTAAGCAGCAAGGGGGGCACCAAGATCCCACAGTTGCCCACGAAGCATCTCAGCCATCTGTCAGTGGAGAGCTTATGGTGTGATTTTGGATTCTGTCTGCTGTCAGAAGCCTCTGCTGGATGCAGGCCTAGATGGCAGCACTGCACGTGGCATTGGAGGCAGACCCCATAACCAAAAGCAAGTTAGGCCCCCTTACCCTGCTGGTCATGGTGGGGTTGTTCAAGTGTTGGGTGACCTCTGTGGGTAAGCTAGGGGTTGCCCTCGTAAAGTTAGGGATAGAAGAGATGGGTACCTCACTACCCGAGCTAAATGATGAGAAAGAAAACAAAAGACCCGGAGAGGCAGCTCAGTTTAAAATGAGTCCTGTAACTGATGAGATTGACCTTACCAGGAGGATGTAAGGCAGGGTAGGCCCTGCAATAGAAAAGCCTGTTCCCCTTATTTTCTTCCTTGCCTGATAGACTACGAGAGCTCTTCCAGGATTTGGCTGAGTCTCCATGGCTGTCTCGTGGGCGGGCCAGGGGGGGTGCGGGGGCGGAGGAACAGGAGCATTATTGAGCACCACTAAGCGTGCATCCTTGAGCTTCAGGATCACTCTATAGAAGTCAATGGCAGGTTGGAACTCGCTCTTAAAATGCTCTGGTGGCCAGGTAACTCCCTATTATTCTTTCTAGCCCCTTAGACCTCGTCCCTGGTGGATTTAGTCACCCAAGTCGGGCCGCAATACTTGCACTAACTTTTACAAATGTTTCAAAACTTTTCAAACTTCACATTTACCAACTGACAGGAGCAGTGGGTGGTACAAGTGGCAGTGACCTGAGAAATACCTTGGGCTCCAGCACGTATATGTTTCTATATTAAGCACCAAGAGCAGTGCAGTTTTTTTGATTGCAAGAGAGTTCACACATGATACAAGGTTATTGTGAGAAACAGTATTAAATTCCGTACCCACATCTATTGCGTGCTGTTCTGTTGTCTTGATCCAGAATGGGACAAAGATCTTCCATAACTGCAAGAAATACAGTCTCAGTACTAAAATAGGATTGAGAACTTTATTGAACAGATTGCAGTAAATGCTGGGATTCGGTACAGCGAATAAGGTGGGTGTTTATTTCTTTATCTACGTGTTTTTTTTCACAAATTGAAGCAATGATATAGGACTGAAATTAATGGTTGAGGGTCTGCTGTGGGCTTTTTTAACAGCGGAACAGTAAGAGCTTGTTCTTACTGTGAACGCACTTTAGCAGTGGAAAGTGAACTGTTGCATAAATTTGTTGTCACATTGCTAAGATGTCGAGTGCTATATGACAGAGAGTGCTATATGACAGATAGATGCAGGTCAGGGTTCTAATGGAGAGCCTCATTTGATATGCTTGGTTGTCCTGATAATACTTAAGCGTCATAGTCCACTGCCATGGGTAATGTTGTTTTGCGGGACTGGGTCAGAATGCCCTACCCTCCTGGAATTTTTGGGCGGGTGGTCGGTTCCCGGGACGGGGGGCTCTGGGATTGGTTTGGGTCATGGGGGTAGGGTTTTCCCTGGACATGTTAGGCAGTGTCGGTTAGGGACAGTGTCCCATTTCAGATTTGGGTACACGCTGGCTGGCAGGGACTGACTTTAGTGAGTTCCCTAGTGATTTCCCAGTTCTTTTTTCACTTGGTGTAGTGTTGTGTTGGAGTAGGGGACGAGTTCCAATGGATAAGGTTTTTAAAGTATAGGTAGGCATCTTCATAGGTTCTGTGCTTTTGGTGTAGTAGTGATGTCTTTGCCTGAAAATGTAGTGAAGGCCTCGCAGGTGCTAAAGGAGGCCAGTAGTGTCGATCTTTTGCCAGCGAGGGCCCTGGAGAATGCGGAGGATCCCATTGCAGAGCGACCAAAGTGTCGGTCTGCGGGTGGAGTGGCAGTGGCCGTTATGGCCTGTCCCTTTCCTGCCCGCAAGGTGAGTAAGGGAGGGGAAAAGGCTGGGTAGGGCCCTGGGGGCAGGGCAGCTGGGCCGTCACGAGCCATGGACCCCATTATGATTGGGGCGGGCGGGAAGGGCCATGGGATTGCAGTGAGGAGAGGTGTTTGCAGCACCTCGGTTAAAGGATAGAGGTCAGGGTGGGTTCTAGGACGGGGCAAGCAAGACACGTCAGTTCACGTTCTGCGGTGACAGTGGACGCGTGTATCTGGCAGGTGGGCCTCCCTGTCCAGATCTTACCTGGGGCTTCTGTCAAGTCAAGTCAAGAAAGCTTTATTTGACGATTGTCATAAAAGCATACAAAATTTATATATATACAGGGTACACAAAACATGTTTATAAAAAGTTTAAGACAATAAATAGGGGTATTTATTAAAAGATTGAGATTTCAAGGGCTAGGAGGATTTACCCAGGCAACATTTTACTCCTGATCACCCATGCCCTGCCAAGGAACTTAGCAACAGAAATGTAAACAAGTGGGATTTCAGCTGAGCGCATAATACGTACTGCCACCTTGGCGTTTCTAGTACCCAACTGTCGACACATTGGTTTTAGCCAGGTCCGGCGGGGAATTACATAGGAAGGACATTGAAACAGGAAATGATTAACAGATTCAATAGGTGCAGTGCAGCCAGGACAGTTGAGCACATTAATCACGGCCCATCTAGATGAAAACTCTCTTACTGGGAGACTGCCAACTCTGAATTGAAAATAGAGCTTCCTGTCCAGAGGATTAGTAATGTCATCCCAGAAAGGTGCCAAGGAGATGGTATCCTTGAAATCAAGAAAAATGCCAGATAGTGAGAGCGGAGCTGTAGATCTGAAAACACGGGTAGCTACCATTTCCCAGTACAAAGCCTTCAGTACTTGCTTAGACGGGAAGCTTGCGTTTAGAGGATCCTCCCACAAGATTTTTAAGCCCAGATCCTGAAGCGACTCTTGAATCCTGCGGAGCCACTTGATCTTACGAAAGGTGTCCAATTTAATAATATCCATGAGGCCAAGAGCAAAGAGCCTAAGTTCAGGGGTAACCCATAAGCGTCGCCAGTATAATATAGGGCGAATAAAGGCAATTAATGCTATTGGTCTCATGCCAAGGTCATAAAACAGCGGGCAAAGGGGAGTACTCTGTGGTAGTTTAGTAAGATTTCGTAAAAATCTATTTTCAGAGTTAGATAATTTGTGCACATTGTCAAATCCCCACAGCTCGACTCCATAAAGTGCGGCACCAACCACTTTGCCATCATACACCCGAAGTGCAGGGTCAATGGGTTTGGTCAAAGATTTGGTGTGTTCTTTGCTTAATGCACCAGAGAGTTGAGAGTGTTTGAGGGATGCCAAATCTACTTGCTTTTTCCACCCCAAATCATGTTGAATGCAAATACCTAGGTAAGTAAAATCTTGAACCTGGTCCAATGGCATGTTATTCATGATTATTTTGCTTTTAAAAGATTTGGACTGGTTAAAAGACATAAATTTAGATTTTAAAACATTGATTTCAAGTCCGCGGGCTGAGCAGAAGTCCTCGAATATACCTAAGGACCTCTGTAAGCCACTCGGGGTTTTAGAAATAATAAGACAATCATCGGCGAACATTAAAATAGGGATTTTTGCACCTGCCAATGAGGGGGCATCAACATTCGCATTTGTTAACAATTTGGCCACATCATTAATATACAAAGAAAATAAAGTTGGGGCAAGAACGCAGCCCTGCCTGACCCCCTTTTGAATAGGAAACTGCCTGGTCACTTGGCCAACACCACCCCATCTAATTTGTGCAAAATTATCTACATGGAGTCTAGCGATTAGGGAAACTAAAACAGCTGGCATCCCCATCTCGTCTAAGACAGCCCATAGGGATGCCCGAGGGACAAGATCAAAGGCTGCCCTAAGATCAATGAAGGCAGCATATAGGCTGCCACCCCCCAGATAAACCACCTTCCAGTAGAGCATAGCAAAATGCAGCACCTGATCAATGGTGCTTATTCTGGCTCTAAAACCAGCTTGTAGATGAGAGAGGATTGCATTATCTAAAGCCCAATCCAACACTTTGTTCAGGATCAGCCTGCCTAAAATCTTTTGTGTGGTGTCAATCAGGCTGATTGGACGATAGTTCGCAGGGAGGGACTTATCCCCTTTCTTGAACACTGGAATGATTTCAGCTCCTTTCCAGGAAGTGGGAATCGGGGCGCCTCTGGCAATAAGGTTGGCTAAAATTAAAATATAGTTTCCCCAAGATTCGCTGTTACACAAAAAAATATCAGCAGGGACTCCATCCATCCCGGGGGCCCTTCCAGGAACCAGCGACTTAAGGGCAATAACAACATCGCCCAGGGTAAAAGCGTCTTCCTTATAAAAGGTAAGTTGGTGATTAGAAGGGGGACACATGTCTTCTTCAGCAGCATATAGAGATTCAAAATGCTTGACCCAAGCATCTTGCGAGACCCAGTTTTGGGGTTTATCAGGGTTACCCCCAGTCCCCCATCTAAAAACAGACCAAAAACGTCTCATATCCTTTTGGGCACCTGCTTCACTAAGTTCCTGCCATCTTTGAAGATCCCACGCTCTCTTAGATTTAAAGATAGCTTGCTTATAAGCATATCTTGCAGAGCGAACTTTAAGACTATCACCAGATTTCAGTGCGGTGCCCAGATTCACGCAAGCATCTCTACATTCGGTAGAATACCATCGTGGTGAAGGATCATACTTGGGCTTAGTTAATTTGCAGGGCCTTACAAAAATATCTTTAAGTTCTAAGAAAAAAGAATCATGAATCGACATTCCAGGTATACAATGTGATAGCAGAAGACACTGGTTATATGCAGCCCCTAAATCCTTAGTGGCAAGCTCTAAACTATTAAAAATACGAGTTAGACATTCTTGACTTTGAACAACCTTAGCCCACTTAACGTGGCGCAGATCGTTAGCAATGACTACATCTTGATGGTGCTGTGGAGAAGAATCACTATGGGCAATGGGGGTCGCCCAAAACAGGGTAGATAGAGAGAGAGGATTGTGATCACTCTCCAGTCTATCGATAACCACCATGCCCCTCAGGGTATCCCATAGATCTAGAGATAGCAGAATATAATCAATCCTACTAGTACGGCAACCACTCTTAAAGGTCATGGACCCTGATTTATCTTGTTCGGTCCTGCCATTTGTAGCACGAAGCCCCTTGTTCAAACAAAGGGCATTAATCTGGATTGCCAATTCTGACCAACGGGTAACAGGTTCAAGATCTAAACTTGGAACACCCCATAAGCCATCCTCTACCTCTGAGATACTCCAATCAACACCACAAAGGGGTTCAAATGTTGTATTAAAATCTCCACCTAAAATTACATGGGAGTGCTGGGAATAAAGAAGCGTAAGTTCATCCAGGCGGACTAGAGTGTCAGACTTCTTTCCGCCAGTACTTCTGGCATAGACATTATAAACATCCAGGGATTTTCCATCTCTGAACTTGAGGCTAGGTAGCTGGATATCTGGGTGCGAAGTAGGAAGCTCCTTAATAGCAATACCAAGGTCCTGCCTAATCCAAATGGTAAGACCACCGGAGGGGCGCCCCTTTCTACACTTGACAGCCAGAACATTAAAATTCAGAAAACCCAATAAAAACTGGGCCTCAAGTATCCAGGTCTCCTGGAATAAGCAGATATCATAGGAATTAATAAACGATACCCAGTTTGGATCTTTCAACTTGGATTTTAATCCTGCAATATTCCAGGACAGGAAATAACCAAACTCTGAATGGATTGCACTATCATCCTTAGTAATCTCCGCAATACTATTCAATTGATTTAGGCTTCTGTCATGGTCAGCGCTAGGCATGGGCAGTGTGGGCAGATGGCCATGACCCCGTAGTCAGCCCTCCAACTTGGGGCCACCACCAATGCGACAGAGTCAGGCCACAGCATGAAAGGTGTCACTTTGCACGTGTGCCACCTTCAGAGGCCCCCTCCCCTGGCCTCACTGCTATGGCGTAGCAAGGGAAACCCGAGAGGAGAAAGGCCTCCATTCCCAGTTGCAAGAAGACATATTCCTCAGTTTTGTCCTTCAATTAGGCCTCCAGCCCCCACCCATGCAGAGGCACGGCGGGAGTACTATTGCCCGGCTGTTTAGCTCCCTGGCAGTATTAACCCTCTCTGGTGATAAGCAACCCTAACACCTTGAGCCCTTGATGAGCTGTTAAGATGTGCTTGTAGGTGGCTGAGAGGGAGGGGCTGCAGCTTCAGGAGCAGGGGCATCTATTCAGATGCAAACAGCCCTGAATGTGTCAAGTCTATGCAATTTAGAGGGGCCTCGGACATTCCCTTTCTGCCCAGAGCTCCAAAAATCCTAGACCCGACCCTGGCTGCAGCCGTTATGGCGGTGACTCTGTTTGGTGCAGGCGCAGGACTCTCTTTGGATGCAGACTATTCTGGTGCAGAGCAGGTGCAGCCAGAGAGCGCGGGCATGCTAGTCTGCATAGGCAGGTCCTGATGCTTGGTACAGGGAGGGAGGGGTTGGGGAGAGGGTGCTCTGTGCTAGGGAGGCTGAGAGTATCAGGGATTGGTTAGGAGATATTGCCTTACTGGGGGAGATTGGAGCAACAGGCAGTTGTTTGGGTGCCGGGGGCTCTGACAGTCCTGCTTTCTTTGGTATGCCAGGACTATAGAGCAGCATGACAGAGGCCCTTGTTTAGCCCACGCCGGGCCCACAGGTAGTGTAGATGTGCAGCGGGAACATAGGTATGTAGGGCCAGTGGTGGCTACCCATCCTCTCAGGCGTTGGTGGTGCATTCTTTGGCCTGGTTGGTGCCGGAGGCTTTTCAGGATGGAGGTCCTGAGAGGTGGGTATGGTGTTCTGAGTGACCCCAGAACAGGGGAGAGGGAGTTAAGTAATGTAGGGTCTTGGTAGTGCCAGCAAGAGCTTTGAGGCAGGGTCATCAGAAGTGTCGAGATCCAGTCAACCAAGAGGGTCTAGTGCGGCCTGGCAACCCTGATCCGAAGACAGAGCGTGCATCTGTACGGCCAGCTCTGGGACAACGTTGGACCCTTTATCTGCGTGGACTGGGTTTTACACCAAGCTGGTAGGAGTTTGATCCTTCGTAGGACTTATTTGATGTGCAATTTGGTGATGGGGTTATTGGAGATGGTGAGGTGTCTGGTACCAGTGCGGATGTGGCTGGAAGGTGTGAGGAGACTGTGGGAGTTGGACTATGGTGATGATGAATTGGAGGAAGGGGAGATGCTGAAAGTGACGGGGGTGAGGCTAGTTGTGGGGGTTGGCACAGGATGGTCAACAGGCACGGGGTTCTACTAATCGGCAGGGGAGTCTTGGTGTTTTGCTGTTGGCTGGTGATCAACCAGTGAGAGCAGTGTAAATGTAAATGTAAATGTCAAAGTACTTATAGAGCGCACTGTCAACAGACGGACACCTTGCGGTGTCGCCTTTTTGCGGTTTCCTGGCGCTGATACTCATACCGCTGTGGAACCCCTCCTGGCTTTCCCTGTGAAGTGTCCACTCCTGGGCACCCCCAGGGTGAAGCCAGGCATCCTTAGCGCTGTTGGGGCCGGTGTAGAGGCTAAGCAAGCTATTGCCCAGAGTTGCAGCGTGGGGCCCGTGATTAGAATAGGCACCGAGGCGAGAATAGACAGGTCCAAGGAAATTGAGCCCGAGCCCCGCCGAGGCGGCAATCAAACCCTGGTCCCTGGCCAGAACTCTGCTTCAGGGTCTGCCGCTCTAACCATTGAGCCACACTCCTCCAGTGTCAGTTCACAAGAAGACCTCAGCGTCAGGCAGGGCGGCTTTGGTGCAGGCCCGACCTTGATGCCAGTCTGGTGTGGCAGGCACTGTGGAGGGTGCGTGGATGTTGGGGTGCAGGTGGGGCTTCAACTTTCGAAAGGTAGGTATGGTCAGGATCATGGCCCGGGTATGGAAATGGACAAGGGTAAACAGAAGTGTGTGTGTGGGAACACTAGTGAGGCGCAGGAGTCTGGGGTGGAAGTAGCAGTTGAGGAGGCAGATAAGAAAGAGAATAAGAAGGAGAATAAAGAGGTAAAGCAGAAGAGGTTGCCTTACATTGGCATAATGAAGCCCCTCCGAGCACATTTGATGTTGAGTACCAAGGAGCGCATTTGGAAAGGGGACTACATAGAGTTATTTAATTTGTTACATAGTAAGGTGCAGGCTAAGGAAAGTTCGAAAGAAGAAGAATACAATTTATCTCATAAGCCCAGGGTTCCAGTTAACATAGAAAACTGGACTGCAGCGCTTCTTATTTATGCAAGTGTTTATTGCGAGGAGTATCCTGAGAGGTGCATGACCTTGTTTAAATACCTTGATGTGGCGCGCAAGGTGCAAGTGATATTCAGGGAGAAGGTGGGGGGCTTGGGTGAGATACGATGAGTTCAGGGCCCATCTTGCGGACGAGGAGGCGGGGCTCTGGGGAAAAATGGATAGCAAATTATTTCTACAGACTGTGTTGCCCCAAAGGCCAGCCCCATCTCGACTTATATGGTGTGTGGCTGGCTGGTGATTTACAAGCCCTTTCGAGGGCTCCCATCCCCAGTGCACTGAAGGTAAGTGCTACACTTTCCATCAGCACTCTAAGGCCCAGAATGAAAGATGCATATGTACTGTTAAGTTAAATAGGAAATTTGCATTTGCACTGCATAGTTCTTCACATACTCCCTGTGTTGTCTCAGCCAGCTACATTGTACAGCACAAGCACAGCCATCTCTTGGGGCCCAGAGAGACCAGGTTTAGCATTCCTTCAGCAGTGCTCAAACAAATTATAGAACGCCTTCTAAAAATAGAATGGTAATTGTTGTAGCACAGGCAGTGATTGTGTCACATGCTACAGCAGTTTCTAAACCCTGAGGCTTTACATCTTTCAGTAACAGATTACACCCAATGCAATCTCTGTAGTTCATTCCTGTCCTACAAGAAGTACAATTCTATTTTTACAAGGCACTATAATTGCTTTGCAAATAAGCAGCCACTTCAGCATCTTATATATTACTTGTATAACTTACAAGTTATAAAGACAATGTCTTCTATCACTGTGTGCTGTAGCTCAAGCTGCCCAGCACAGATCTGCTTACTCCCTGGTCACAAGAGCAGGCTAATGTGCATCAAAGGCAAGGCTGAGATTTCCTTCCCCCATGTTTACACCACAACAGACTACAGTCTGAGGCCACAAATCATATCATCTGTTGCCAGGCCCCATGTTTATGTCCTGACAAATGGTTTGTATTTATTACTTGGCTTGCATTTGAAAGGGGTGAAAGTGCCTGCTTTTAGCAGTTTTATTCAGGCTGAAACCATTTGTCAGGACATAAACACAGGGCTGTAAACAACCTTGCTGAAGGAAAGACCAGGCACCTTGTCTTTTATGCACAACAGCTGTGTATTAGCATATGGAAAACTTAACATACTTTTCCTTTTCTTAAAAAAGATTAAATAACTTTTAACCTTATAAGTAGGTAAAATATGTGAAACAGAATACAAACCACAACAGTGGTGCGGTGGATTGTAGGGGTACTGGATGGTTGTCATTAAGACTGGTGCCTTTTAGCAATTTCATATTTATTTTAAGAACAGTAACACAGAACACCTGCCTATGTGCAGAAAAGAAACACAAACAATGTGCTGTTAGTAAGCTCAGAATAAATAAAAGCAGGACAGAAACATCCTCTCTCCTTGGCATTTGAAAATAAAATTGTTTCGACATGTCTGAGCTAAGTAAACCTCTTGGTGAGACGGCACCTCATTGACTAGTGCTACTGCTGATGGAGTAGCTAATAGTTGTACATGATTTGAACACTGTGTCGTCAAGAAGATTCAGTGATTGGTCAGAAGATCACACATATAATCTGGTTAAGCACACACATCGCAAAATTTTTAATTCCACAATCTCTACAATAGAGAGTTGTTACAACGCACAGTCTATACTGAAGTTCATCATTGAAAGGGCTGGGCCTGTAAGGTTCTGGACCTATTCTAGAGTCACAATCCGATGGTTATTTTTAGCAGCATGAAAGCGTAGGGGGGAGTACACTTGTTATTATTACCAATCAAATCATAAAGAAATCCTTCAGGCACCTAATAACCACAGACAATTCCGTAAGGTTAGTTTAATTTATTACAATGCCAAAAACAACTGAATGTAAAGGCATCTCAAGGTGAGCGTAGAGAAATACACTGAAATCAGTATAAACGAAAATCTGCCCATCCAGTTGAGGCAATGTAGCATAAACAACACAATTAGCTCAAGAAACAACATGCGGAGGATCAGAAGGCATGAGTCCAAATTTCCCTGCGTCGAGGGTTGGTGAGTAAAAAGCATTAATCTATCCCTACTCTAAAACTAACTGACATCTCTACTTAAGCATCCTCAGAAAAGAAAGTTAAAGGTGTCAGCATATGGAGCCTTTCTAAGAAGTCTCTCCACAATAATGGGCCATGTAGCATAAAGCTACCGAGCCAGAGCTTGCTCTAAGATGCTCTCTCTCTGAAGACAGAGAAGAAGTGTGCACTTTCCCTACTCTCAACATCGCATTATTACAGGTATCTTTCTCAAGAGTCTTTGCGGGCCACGCCATCTGCTCTAAGTGTAGATCTCAAAGGTAGTTTTCCATGGGATACCGGTATTCTTGTTTTGTAACATTGTGCCCTTGGTTCCCAGGCCTTCTGTGTGAAGCACAACAGCCTTCCTTTATCGACTCAAGTTTACGATGTAACTTCTTCTCTCCTTGATTGACTAGTAACACAAAGACATTGTTCTAGCTAACAAGGACTCTTCTTTCACCTGAACACAAACCATGAGAAAGAACAAATTTCACAGCACACATGAAATCCAGCCTTTTTATTCTAAAGTGAGAGTTTCCAGGGAAATGCATTTCAGGCTTACAGGATTCGGCTAACATAAAAAACCAGCATAAGCACTTTACAAATTTGCATAGGAAAATAAGGCACATTCAATTAATACATTACCTACATGTAAAATGACACGATTAATAAACAATTTTAGTAATAATTGTCATTATCACAACACAAGCTCTTCACGTTAATGTTTTCTGCTAGTTACATTCACTTTCTACGTTATTTCTCCATGTTACTTTTAAGTAGCCTAAACACGTTTCGAGTTAATAAAATTCAAAATCCGAACACTTTATGTCAGTACTACAAAGGATTATTTGCGGGTGTGATCTACTTGTGTGAATATAATGCACCCCTACAAATAAAATGCGATTTCCGCGACATCATCATCGACACAACCACTGTGAAGTTAGTGTTATGGACCACTACCAAGTTGTTAACTTCTGCTTCCGACTCATGAGACGGCAATTTGCAGGGCCAGCCCGGCTGCACAGTCATTTTGTTCCTCCTGTGGCGCAGTAGTTTAGAAGTGTTGACTTGACATGATCGTCAGATAAGCTTCAGGAATGTCACACAACCCAAATCCGCATTACCACAATACCCATCTACCGTAATTATCACAAATTCCCACAAACTACAATAGTTATATGTTGCTGGGTTACTCATGTACCACTACCACGTTCTTAAACTCTGCTTCTGACTCATGAGACGGAGGCATGCAGTGCCGGCCCGGATGTGTCGCCATTTTGTAAATCGTGTGACACAGTAAGAAGTGTTCATTTTTTAAAACACGAGCATTGAAAAAGCTTCAGGAATGTCACACAATACAAATATGCGTTACCACACTATCCATGTACCTCAATTAATATACATTCCCTCAAGAAACTACAATAGTTATATATTACTACTGGGTTATGTCCCGCTACACATTGTTAAGTAAACCTCGGATTCTGACTCCACATGACATGAGACAGCAGTTTGCAGGGCCGGCCTGGCTGCGCCGCCACTTTGTCACTTGTAGACACAGTAACACAGTTGTAAGAAAAGCTTCACACAAACACAGTCCAAATCCACTACATCTTACCATGTCCATTCCAAATTAACATACATTCACCACAAACAAATATGTTGCCATTGCCTTGCCACAATGCCATGCACTTTCTGATCAGACGGACTGATGTAAGGGCCTGGAGGATATCAATGATATTTTATTTATTAACTTGTTGTTGGCTTCAGTCACAGCTGATTGTTTTAATGCATATACAGCACTGCACCTCGCTTGCCTGTGTGACTATGACATTGGCTTTACATTCTCTCAAGGGCCTCAGCTGAACCCTATATATCATGTCAGACATCTACAGACTTCGACAGAAACAACAAACTTATTATGAGACAACATTTTATTTAGAAGTCTGTCTCTCTTCAACTAAAGAAAGGTACAGTAAATAGGCTGCTATTGTGTTTCACATCACCAAGGCGAGTGACCATCCATACCATTACTTGTTTTCTGAAATTTTGACTTAATCTTCAGAATAGTAAAATGCCAAAAACATTTTTATTAAATTGTTTCATAAACAGCCAAGTATGCCTTAAATCGAATCTCTCCAATGCATTTATCCTTTATCAGGTACGGAAGAACAACTAGGACTATGATTTATTCTTTCATCATAAGTTATTTAGAATGTTTACAAGTTGAGCTTAACTGGAAAGGGCAATCTCCTGTCGTTAGCTGTTAGTCTAACAGCAACACGCAGTATGCCAGCCTCATAGTTGACACTGACAACAGCATGCCATAGTTACTCAAACATAATTCTAATTTGCTGGAATTTAGTCTTACTCATTGACCTCTTATATGCTTTATAAACAGTGGTACTGGTACGTCGTGTCGTCTCAGAGTGCTGCATTTTGGTGAATTCGCTGGTCAGAATGAGTTTGGTTGGAACCACCATCTCCACCACTCCCTTAGCCGTTAGTGGGGCTCCATATGAAGCGGGGGAAAGAGACAAAGTGACAGAATGGACAGTCACAGCATAGCTTCATAATAAAGCCATGCTGTGATTGGTCATGTGTTCCATTGACCTGAACGTACCTTCCCCCCTCCCTCATGTGCAGAACCACTCAGCTAGGGGCCTAGCCGTGTGTCCTGGTCAATCCAGATGCTGCTCCCTTGCTGACAGCAGCACCAGGATTGGGTCAGGCAGGCAAACCCAGTGTTTATTCTGAGTCGAGGGGGCAGCAGGTGTGTTCTGCCCCCCCCCCCCCCCCCACCGGCTCACTATGCACGAGTGGTGAATTGCCTGTAGTGCACATGTCGGGCTGGTCACAGAAAGGCAGCCGGCCAACCTGACATCAGCACTTTGAAGTGTAAGTGTTAACCAAGTGAGCCAGCAGTGCATCACATGTCAATTATTTTTAAGCCCCACCCACTCATCATGGTGCAGTAACTAAGCAACCTGTCCCTCGGCTCATAAAAATAAAATCAATACCCAGAGCCCATGGCTGGAAAAAAATAAGCAAAATATTTATCTGCTTTTAATTTAGGGACTGATGGGGCAAAACAGGAGGGGGGCAACGCCCCAACGCCCATATAGAGGAGCTGCCACTGTGTGTTCTTCGTGTAAGGGGAATTGATCTGACAGGGTGTTACTGTAGAATAGATGTTTCTCTTCTGTTCTCTGAGTATCATTTAAGCTTGTATGACCAATAGTTCTTTGGAATGGGTTGTCCTGTGGGCAACTTAGAACTTTTGGAAGACAAAGCGATCTCTTGGATAGCCGAATTGACACACTGCAGTTTTGCAGTTTGTGAGGAGAAGACTATATGAGAGAAGATGCATAGATGATTTTGCAGGGCTTAGAAGGAACTTCTTTCGACATGGTTCATTTGAAGGGTTGGGGATAGGTTTGAGTCCATGATCACTCCCAGATTTCATACTTTGGGTGATTTAATTAAAGGGCTCAAGTTCCTGGTACCAGGCAAGTGTAGGCTCATAAGTGGTGGGGATCTGTCCAGACATGGATTCAGAGATTACCGTGCCTTAGTGGTGCAGTTGCATTTCACTGTGGAGGTCCAATAAGGCCAAAACGTGCCAGCCTTTGCTTATGTTACTATTCAGGTGGCACATGGTTTAGCAGTTTGCTCTAAAATGACCCTTTTGGGGTTGGGCCAAGACTGACTTGCAAATGGTTGGTTCCTGTGTGATGTGGCACAGACAAGCCACAAAATTATGTTTGAAATGCTCCCAGGCCAATTAGTAGGGCTTTAGATCAACTCAGTCACATTTGTGATTCTAAGTAGGTTGTCCTTCATGGTGTTTGTATGCCATGAAGGGATCTCTGAGCTGGCTGCCCGTCCTTAAACTCTCAGTGCCATAGGGATAAAAGCTACACCCCAGTGACCAAAAAATGTCTAAAGCTGCTTATGTTTTCATTTGGAATGGATGTAGCCTGGCGGTTTGGGCTCGAATGTTCCTTTTGGGGTGTAATAATTTGCATATGTCTGTAATGGTAAATACAATCTGAAAGAACAACGATAATGAATCAGCCTAGAGTAATTAGCAGTTGCTCAGACTGGTTTAAACATTTTCATCCATCACATTTTTGCTCCATCTCCCTTCCTGCTCCACTGGCTACCAAATGGGGCTGTATCCCAATATCTGGTGAGCTGGCTGGTGGTCAGAGGACCTGAGTGGCATCTAGTGTGCTGAGCTGCTGAGTGACTCACACACACTTGGTTCTAGTCTTTAAATATTCAGCAGCTCAGAAGCCCAAGCTCCCTCTGTATAAGATACCTATTTGGAAGGAGAGTAGGCAGCTGTATCCTGGTGAGTGAACAAGGAAATGGGGTGGTTGTGGGAACACGGAGATAAAGTGGTAAAGTTGTAAAGCGAAAGTAAGATGATCAGTAGAGTCAATTGAGCAGCATTCTGGGGGGTGCAGATCAGAGTGGGAGAGAATGGACGCTGGACTATGATAAAAAATAGTAAATTGGTGGGTCCCATGAGGTCTCCTCATATTAAATTCCATAATCAGGATTAACTGGGAGGGGAAGGAAGGAATTTAGTTTCAGGGATGAAAGTGGTAGTGAAGGGAAAGAGAGGTTGGAACAGGAGAACATGGATTTGGCATTTGAAGTCAGGCAGAGGGAGATATTTTTGTAATGCGAAATGAGCAGAAGAAACACATCTGCTGCCAATACAGATGGTTCAGCACCAAATATCAACAATACGTATCATTTTTAGTTCAAAATAGTTCAGCACAAAAACCTTTTTAACTATAATGTTTCAAGCATTATGTTTGTCTGCACACATGTTATATGAAATTCAGAGACTGCAGTGAATATAATTCGAAGCAAGTTCTTTATTCATATCTTCTTCTAAAGTCTCCTTAAAACAGTAGCCAACGCGTTTCATCCTCATGGACTGCTGTGTTTAGAGACAGCTGGAAATTGAGGCTTTCCAGGCAGCACTGTAATAGATGCTGTGGTCATGTTAAAATTGATTTTTCAGAGGCTGGGGTGCAGATAAAGGATCATAGGTATATCCACACCTGTCTCCTATGGCAGCCATGTTTCAGTCAAGCAATGCTCCTCTTTGAACATCAATCATTGACTATCCATATCCGATGATGTTCTGGTTGTGTCTATAGATCATTCTCATTGTGATATTACCCCAATGCATGTTTACATTTTGAATGTGATGTATCGACTGTCAAATTGTCTTACCAAAATGTGATGACTAGCAATTTGTTTCACAGTTTTCACTAACACTGTATGTTTTTGTGTAGGAGATTAAAGAAAGCCGTCCTGCTGACAAACTGCAGTTGTGGTCCTCGCCTACAGATGTGCAAAAACCACTTACCTATCTGTTGACAATGGGGGGCCTTGAGGAGAGTGGCACTCCATAAATATATGCCCAGATGGACAACATACCAAGGGATTTGTTCTGAAGGTATTATGATGTCTAAAAGAACAATGAGCTTCACCTAGTTTGTAGAACAATGCACAGAATGAACCCACATGCCTTTGGTTTAAACAATTTACCTAGTTTACATTTATTTTCAAACTTAAATAAAGTGTCAGTTATGAACGGTCAGTTGCACACAATTTCTAACTCAAAGTTTACAAAATTTGATGGTAAATGTAAATTTCATGTTTCTGTTATGACTAGCGCTTAATATTCCTGTTAGACATTAATAATAAACAACTGTTATACCATTCATGATCACTGCCTGAGTTTCCTCTGTCAGCTACTTGAAATGTCTTGTTCAAATGTACCTGCTATTCTACAAGTGAGAGCAAGAAAATATACACCCCTTTGAGTTTCCTTTTCTCATCGTTACAGTAGATGTCATACAACCTTCTTTTCTCATGGGCTAACGAATCTAGCCATGATATACTGTTTTCCCTAACACGGTCAATGAGGTCAAAAGTCAGAATATTTTTTGGGCACTCAGCAGGTGGCATGACTCCCAAAGGAATCTCAGGATTTTTATAGATGTTACGGTGGTATAGAAATACACCCACATACTTATGGGCCAGTTACGATGTCAGGCAGTAAGTCTCCGCCTGACATTGTCTCAGAATCGGGACTGACCGACTCTTGGTCTGCCGTTCCGCCCGCCCAGTTACGATGCGACTGAGCAGTGTTCGGTCGGATGTCCATTGTTTCCTATGGGAGCTCGTGTTCCACCTGACAACCGGCCATATCACAGGATTCTATGGGGAAATGGGGTGTGTGCGGAAAACCCTGCACCCTGTCATGATCACCCCATTGTGCCTGCCACACAGTGCAGGGTTTTACAAGAGGGCCCCTTAGGTTCCCCTCTTGACCCCCACCCGGAGGCCTCAGGATGAAGGGGGCCCTGCTAGGGGCCCCTAAGTCACTTTCCGACAGCTTTTTCATGTCGGAAAGCCCAGAACAGAAAGGCTGTTGGAAAACGACATTGCAATCCCAAGGACAGAAACACTGTCCATAGGGATGTACAATGTGGTTCCGACCGACGTGGATACTCTGAGAGCCTGTCCGATTCGATTCAGAATGACAGCGCGGTTTACATTCTGACCAAGAACATCGTAATCGGTCGGTCGGAATATGAACCGACCGAGTTGGTCAGAAGGGTTCGGACGAGGAAATTCCGACATCATGATTGGCCCCTAATGTGGAGCCATCCACATGTATATGATAGGTATTACCAACCTAAGGGTAATACAGGAGGTCCCTTAGACAATTTCAAATTTGTTAACAGATACAAAATATTTCCTGCGAAGGTTTACTTAAATCCCTGTAGCAAAGTCCAACAAAGAAATTGAAATACTTGAGAGTGTGTTACCTATACTCATTGCTTCTATAGTCAAAAGAGGTTTCACTTTAACTGGAGGTGTGACTACATTTGTGATAGAGGTTGACGCATTTGATATTTTACTCTTGGGTTGAGATAAATGCATCTGCAGCTGGTATTAGGTATTTCAACGGATATAAACAGGTAAATTCACCTGCTCTATATATCACATATAATCAAAAGGAATTTCCAATCACATATGCAGAACATTAAGCACTTTTAAATGGTAGGTTGTGCATATCACTGTATTAATCTGTATAGGTCCATTTTCTCTGAAGGGACAGACGTGGTGTGTCTTGGCTCTCCATTCTCAGAGACATAGGCAGAGATCGGAAATTACTAGAGCTATGTTGCCGCTGTGCCCCCTGCGGCCCCGCCCCCTGCCCACTCGCTGCTCCTCCCTCCCACCTCCCCATATATGCCGGATGCTGTGCGGCCGCGCCGCTGGCACGCCGAAGGCGCGCCTAAGGCAAGCCCGTCTGCGCCCGTCTGCGCTGGGACCGCGCCCAGCGCCAGAACCCCTGGCCCCCGCAAATGCCACAATGCCAGACTCCGATACGACGCCAGCACTCTCCACACACTCAACACCAGCCAAGACCACAACTGCTTCCAGGCCGCCCCGAAACGCACCCACGGACCTTTCTCCTGCCGCACATGCAGTTTCATCTGCGACAGAGCCACCAAACCACCAAAGACTGGACCCAACCACCTTCGCTGCATACTCCTCAACACCCACTCCGCACATAAACACGCCGTCGAGCTCTGGGACCTGCTCGACACCTCCACCCCAGACGTTGCCTTCCTGACCGAGACCTGATGGAATGACTCCTCGGCCCCCGACATCGCCATAACCGTCCCGGAAGGCTACAAGATCGCCCGCAGAGACCACATCAACGGAACTGGAGGAGGAATAGCCATCGTCCACAAGTCCAGCCTCAAGGTCTCCACCGACTCAGACGACTCCCTCAACACCGCCGAACACCTGCACTTCCGGATCCACACTGACCCCAACACCACCCTCAGAGGAACACTAGTCTACAGACCTCCAGGACCCCGACCACAGTTCAGCGACTCCATCGCCGACCTCGTCAGCACCCACGCACTCACCTCCACGGACTACATCCTCCTCGGGGACCTTAACTTCCACCTCGAGAACAACAACGACGCCAACTCTGCCACCCTGATCGACAACCTTGCCAACCTCGGCCTCAGACAACTCGTCACCACTCCCACCCACGCCACCGGCCACGCGCTTAACCCCATCTTCTCCACAGGCACCCACGTCTCCTTCGACTGCAACACCGAACTCCACTGGACGGATCACCGCTGCATCTATTTCACCTACAAGAAGCCCACCACGCACCACCACACCCAACAGCTGCCCCGCCGCTGCTGGAACAAAATCACCGAAGACCAGCTAGCCGCCACCCTTGCCCAGAACCCACCCACCGACCCCACCAACCCGGACACCACCGCCCGCAACCTCAGACAGTGGATCAACGACAGCGCCAACACCCTCGCCCCACTCAAGAAACCCCCCAACAGCCGCACCAGCAAGAAAGCCACCTGGTTCACTGAAGAACTCCAAACTTCCAAACGGGCATGCCGAAAAATGGAGAAGAAATGGCTCCACGAACGAACACCGGACTGCCACGCAGCCCACAAGGACGCCACCCGCAGACATTACCATCTCATCAGACTAGCCAAAAGATCCTCCTTCAAAGCCCGCCTGGACAACAACGAACACGACGCTCTTCAGCATCGTGAAGGAACTCTCCAACCCCAGCGCCAACGCCAACGACATCCCGCCCTCACAAGAACTGTGCGACTCGCTCGCCACCTTCTTCCACCGCAAGATCGCTGACATCCACGACAGCTTCAACACCACCACGACCACCCCGACATCGTCAGACTCCTCCCCCCTACGAACACCACCCGCATCAACCGCCTGACCTGCTGGACCAACATTAACAACTACGAAACACGTAAGACCATGAACTCCATCCACTCGGGATCACCGTCAGACCCCTGCCCACACCACATATTCAACAAAGCAGATGCAGCCATCGCACCCCAAATACGGAAAGTAATCAACATCTCCTTCGAGACAGCTACATTCCCGGAAAGCTGGAAGCACGCTGAAATCAACGCCCTTCTCAAGAAGCCCAAGGCGAACCTCAAGGACCTCAAGAATTTCTGGCCCATCTCCCTGCTCCCACTCCCGGAGAAGGTCATCGAGAAAATCATCAAGACGCAACTGACCCGCTACCTAGAGGACAACGACATCCTAGACCCATCCCAGTCCGGATTCCGAAAAAACCACAGCACAGAGACAGCCCTCATCGCCGCCACAGACGACATCAGGATCCAACTAGACAACGGCGAAACGTCAGTCCTCATCCTCCTGGACCTGTCAGCTGCCTTCGACACGGTCTGCCACCGCACACTAAAGACACGCCTCCAAGAAGCTGGAATCCAAGAGAAAGCCCTGGACTGGACCACATCCTTCCTCTCCGGCAGATCCCAGAGCGTCCGCCTCCTCCCCTTCCGCTCCAAAGCTACCAACATCATCTGCGGCGTACCCCAGGGTTCATCCCTCAGCCCGATGCTGTTCAACGTCTACATGGCCCCCCTCGCTCACGTCACCCGCCAGCACGACCTCAACATCATCTCCTACGCCGACGACACCCAGCTCATCCTCTCCCTCACCAAGGACCCACACACCGCCAAAACCAACCTCCACGAGAGAATGAAGGCCGTCGCCGAATGGATGAGATGCAGCCGACTGAAGCTGAACTCAGACAAGACGGAGGTCCTCATCCTCGGATCCACCCCCTCAGCCTGGGACGACTCCTGGTGGCCGACCACGCTGGGAACAGCACCGACACCTACCAACCACGCACGCAACCTAGGAATCATCCTCTACTCCTCCCTCTCCATGTCAAAACAGGTCACCGCCGTCTCCTATCCTGCTACAACACCCTCCGCATGCTCCACAGGATCTACAAGTGGATCCCCACCGAGACAAGAAGAACGGTGCCACAGGCCCTCGTCAGCAGCAGGTTGGACTATGGCAACGCACTCTACGCAGGAATCCCAGCCAAACACCTGCGACGACTGTGCCACTCTCCTCAAAGCCCCCCATTGTCAACAGATAAGTAAGTGGTTTTTGCACATCTGTAGGTGAGGACCACAACTGCAGTTTGTCAGCAGGACGGCTTTCTTTAATCTCCTACACAAAAACATACAGTGTTAGTGAAAACTGTGAAACAAATTGCTAGGCATCACATTTTGGTACACAATTTGACAGTCCATACATCACATTGAAGAACCAGAACCTTTTGGGCCTGGCGGCGCAGGGTACGCCCAAAGTCTCCGGAGTTCACCTGCTTCGCTACACAGAGACACGGGACAATCTGTCGGCGTTAGAAGATCAGATTTATTTAGCTGCAGCTAGTACAGTTATCCTAGAAGTACACAAAGTAGGTTCTCAGGAGACTGCCACTTCACTCTGTGCCGCACCAGGTTAAATACCATACAATGACACAATCATTAATAAAATGCACTCCCAGAGCATACAAGAAAGAGCCAATAAGGAAAGTTGGAAAACAAGACAGAACCAATAAGAAAGGTTTGAATACAGAAGTGTCAGATGACTCAAAGAGACCTCTCCTCCAACTGTGTTTGTCACCCCTCCCTCAAGCTAATACATTATCAGATTCATAACTAACTTGCAGGTGGCGAGATACGTTTGTGTGTGTTGGAGGACAGTTGTGAAACGAGAGAATGCTAGCAGGAGACAGTGAAGGCCAGTCGATAAGATAAGGTCAGGAAAGAATAGTGTGAGCCAACAGATAGTTGAGACGCGGATTAGAAAAGCCAGACAGGGATTAGTGTACTCGGCTAGTTCTAACACCAGCTTTGCAAATAGAGGCCGAGGGCGTATTTCGACACCAGGCTACAGAAAAAGCAGAATAGACTTTGTTCGCCGTGCTGCCTGAGTGATGGCAACACAAAATGGCGGCGGGCCACAAAATGGCGGGTCGATTCGATCGTGATCGAAAATCGAAGTTCCTCAGACCCTCCTTTTGCCAGAACTCAGGCAAGATAGACCCATGTTAATCTGAGTCCACGTCAATATCCATGAGGTCATCGAGCTGTTGCTGTAACATCATTCTTATGTTTTCTGTTACTTGTGGTTTGGGTTTTGGGATGCACATAGTAGCACAAAGATCACAGATAGCGTGACCACAGTGCATACAGAGGCAACAGGAGAAAATAATGGTCAAGATTATACCAAGGAACTTCAATGCTTTCCAACCCCATTTGGACAGTAGTCCCCAAAACCATTCCGTTAAAGACCAATCTCCTTCGTCCTGATGAATAGACTCAGAGATTATGTGCAACTTGGAGATAGCTTGGTATACTGTCGGAGCGTCATTAGGTATGAAAATACAGCAACTTGACCCGATCAATTTGCATACTCCACCACGATCGGCAAGAACAAAGTCTAAGGCAACTCGATTTTGTAATGTCATAAGACGATCTGCCTGTAGTTCTGCCGTGATGTTACTTAAGGCTCCTACAGTGATGTCTATTGTAGTCTCTACGACACGGATCAATTGCCTTATATTTCTGCTGTTAGCCATTGGACCCCAGAAGGGAAGAAAACCTTTAAGGAAATCTCCTCCCTCTTGTCCTGCTGTGTCCTTTGAATCAATAATCCCTCTGCCGTATCGGGTTCGGTGATAATTTGCGGAAGCGGTGTAAGTAGGGGGAAGAAGAAAGGCTATATAACAAGTACCAGAGAAACCCGTTGGTAACCAAGTATAAGCTCTATTATAGCAGATGAAATAGGTGCCTTGAGACGGCACTAGAGGAGGCGAGTTCTGAGAGGAATAAACGTACGTGTAGGAGCAGTTATTCCTTTGTGTAGTGTCAGAAGGGCGATCATTTATCTGTAAGCAGAAGTTACCCTGATGTGGTATAGTCCAAATCGGCGAGGACTTTCCTTTTCCAACCTTACTACTAAGACTAGACATATATTGGGTGACGTTCCAATTAGTGTATGCTTTTCTTTTGTCAATGGAGATTTTACTATTTTCCATGATTTTAGCCATAACTACCATACCTTTAATCAAAGAACTATGACTAAAATCCGGATAATTAATATGTGAACTAACAGATCGTCTGAATTTGCTTTGATAAGCATTGGAGAAGATGACGAAGTAAGCCCAAGCAGAACCCTCATAAGAAAAAGGGAGAACTAGATATGGCATTCCTTTCTCTGTGGTATGTGGCATAAGACCACACACCCAACAATCAGTTGTATTAACCACTAATTGGTGCTGATGTAATAGCTGGATAAAGGAATTGTTATAATACTCGGTTCTTCTGACGAGTTCATGTGAAGGAAGAGTATGAAAGAGGTGTGGAGAGATAGTAGAAGAAGGCAAAGAGGAAGAAGGGGAGGCATCTTTTGGCTGCAAAGCATAAATTATCCAACTAATAAACGCCAAAACAATACATAATGATATAATAACACATAGAGTTATGCTGAAACGACTGTACATTATTTTACAGGATGCTTTCTTCATTTCATCTTTTCTTTCTTTATTACCTAGTGTAGTTTCCATCTTACTAATGGATGCTCACGGCAATCTTCCTCAATCACACAAGTCACGATGTACCACCGTCCTATGACACTGAAGATCCTGCAGGCCTATTGCCACTAATCAGGTCGTGACTTAGACTCCTACCGTGACCCTGCAACCAGGACAGAATACTACACAAGGGAGAAAAAGAGTCTTAAATGTTCTTTGGTCTGGGTCTTAAATTATATCGTTCCTTCCCCGGAACATTCTGATCTTGGAACAATGTTCGTGGTTCAGTCGTATCCAAGCGATGATGTGATGGAATTGCTTCCTGTAAAATGTCGTCGTCCTCTTTCTCAGACAGTGTCCCACTCAGGTGTGCATCGCTGAAGGGTACGAATCGTGGAACTCTTTCACTTTCACAGTCACCAACACCTCTGCGTACCCATTGATCGTGTAGCAAAGGCAAAGGCGCTTTCTTACAATGCACACCGTGAATCCAATTTTTCTTTCCTTCGACTTTAACTGCTGTCCTTGTTGTAAGAAGGACCATTCGAGGCTCCCGCCATCTGGGTTCCAAATTGATGGACCTCTGAAAATTCTTTACGCATACCCAGTCACCTGGTCGGATGGAGTGACCTGGGTCTGTGGAAGCCTCTGGCAGAGCACTCTGAACCTGTTGATGAAGAACACGCAATTTGGTCGTAAGGTCATGCAGATAGTCAATCAACATTGGATATGGCAAGTCTGAGTATTTCTTAGGGCGAGGGATTCCCCATACGTTAGCCGGACGGCCAAACACCACTTCGTATGGGCTAACTCCCAAACGAGAGTGTACTGCAGTTCTGGTGGATAGCAGAGCTAACGGCAAAGCATCAGGCCAATTGAGTCCTGTACTTGCTTGAACCTTTGCTAACTTTAACTTCAAGGTTCCGTTGTAACATTCTACTAAACCCGCTGACTGTGGATGATTTGCCGCGTGGAACTTTTGCTTGATACCAAGACCTGCACAAACTTTTTGCATTACTTGGCCAACAAATTCGCTCCCATTGTCACTCTAGACAATGCGCGGCAAACCAAACCTGGGGAAGAATTCTTTTAGAAGGATTTTAGCTGTAGATAGGGCTGTGTTATCCTTTAGAGGGTATGCTTCTATCCATCTCGAAAAGGCGCATACTACCACCAGAACATATTTGAGGTTGTTGCACCGCTCCATATGAATGTAATCGATTTGCAACACCTCAAATGGATATGTCGGAGGAGCAAAGTGACCTGCTGGAGTTGGGGTTCCCTTTTCCGGGTTGTACATTAAACAAACAATACAGTGATTCACTACATTGTCTGCGCATTTTGGGATACTCTCATTCTGCCACACTGGAGCCAGAAGTTTACAAATGCCTTTGCACTTAAGTGGGCTGGACCATGTGCCATAGTAACCACTGGGAGAACATAGGCATCTGGTAACAGCCAACGTTGATGTTCAGATAATTCCACCCAACAACCCATCTCATCTAACATTCCCGTACTTTCTTTCCACTTGCTTATCTCCCTCTCTGAAGCCTCTTTCTGAATCACTTTTACACTTTCCACTGTATTCTCACACATTCCTCTCTCTCTGACCCAATTCGCTAGACCTGCCACATACATTCGACTCGTGGAATCTCTCGCTGTCTTCTTTGCTATTTCGTCTGCAAATGCATTTCCTCGACCAACATCATCCGTAATCTTTTTGTGTGCACTACATTTCACTATCGCTATTTGGGTGGGTAAGGCAAGTGATTCGAGGAGATCAGTCACTAACTGACCATGTTGTATTTTGGTGCCATGTGAAGTGAGAAAACCCCTTTCCTTCCAGAGACGCCCAAAATTGAACGCTACACCAAAAGCGTATTGGCTGTCAGTGTATACGTTCACTCTTTTCCCTTTCTATAATACACAAGCTCTTGTTAATGCTACCAATTCTGCTGCTTGCGCTGAATTGTGTCTAATACGTGCAGTTTCCACAATCGTATGTAAAGTAGTTACAGCATAGGCTGAAACTGTATCTCCATTAGGCATTTTAAAACAAGAACCATCTACCCATAGAGTTCCATCCGGATTCTCTAGCGGTGTGTCTCTCAGGTCAATTCTTCCTTTTGTCTCTTCCTCAGTACGGAAGAAACAATCATGTTGGTCCTCAACACTTTCCTCACTTGGAAGGGGCAACAAAGTAGCTGGGTTTAGGGTATTACATCGTTTGATGTGTATGTGACTAGCCAACAGCGTCAGCTCGTATCCAGTTAGATGAGCGCTCGTAAGATGCTGTGTTTTCGTTCTGTTTAGCAAAGTATCCACTGCATGTGGCACCATGACAATGAGAGTGTTATCCAACACCACTCCAGCAGACTGTCGGATAGAAATTGCTGCTGCTGCTATCGCTTTGAGACAACTGGGCAATGCTTTAGCTACGGGATCTAACATAGCCGAAAAATAGGCACATGGCCGCTGTTTGTCTCCAAAGTGCTGCGCTAAAACTGACAATGCACAACCTTCTCTCTCATGCACATAAAGCGTAAAAGGCTTAGTGTAATCTGGAGTGCCTAGTACAGGAGCAGAACACAGAGCGGTACGTAAGTCAGTGAAACTCTTTTGGCACTCATCAGTCCAAGGAAGGGGCTGAGGCGTATCTTTTAAAGTGAGTGCCAACAAAGGTTTGGCAATTAGAGAGAAGTTAGGGATCCACTGTTTACAATAAGAAGTAATACCCAGAAAGGCACGTACTTCCCTTTGTGTGGATGGTACAGACATTCGCGTAATCGCCTGAATTCGTTCTGGTGTCAATCGTCGTCCCTCCTTTGATAGGAGATGACCCAAGTAGGTAACCTCTCGACAAACATATTGTAGTTTGGAAGGTGAAACATTGTGATTCAGTTTAAACAAGTGGCGTAACAATGCAACAGTGACATCTTTGCAGATATCTTCTGAATCAGTGGCGACTAATAAGTCATCCATATACTGGATAAGAGCAGCACCAGACGGCAAGTGAAAAGTATCAAGATGACATTTTAAAGCTTGGCTGTAAATAGAGGGACTTTCACAATAGCCCTGAGGTGTGCGCTTAAACCGGAAGCTTCGGCCTCCAAGAGAGAAACCAAAAATGTCCCTACTCTCTTCTGCAATGGGAATACTAAAGAAGGCATTCTTTAGATCGATAACAGAAAACCAAGTCGCTGTGGAAGGTATCATGGTCAACAAAGCAGTGATATCTGGAACAACAGGAAATTGTGGAATCACAATTTTGTTTACTTCTCGCAGATCAATTACAAAACGGTACACAGGAGGCTGAGAAGGATCAGTGCGTTTAAGAACAGTAAGAATAGGACTATTGCATGTATTACCTCTTGTTTCTTCAACCACACCCTTCCGAATCAAGTCATGAATGATTCCCAAAAGCGCTTTCTCACCTTCTGCAGAAATTCTATATTGTGGGATGCGTGGTAATTCAACATTGGGCTTGAGAGTGACAACATAAGGCGGAATCTCAAGACAACCCACATCGTTCGGACCCGTGGCCCAAAGTGCTGCTGGAAGAGAAAGTAATTCAGGTGGAAACTGATCTTTGGACAAATACATTGGGGAGACCAATTTCTGTCCTAGAGTAAGATGTACCCCAGAAGGAGAACAATATATTGTAGCATGCATTCTTTTCAACAGGTCTAGACCCAACAGATTCTCACCGCAACCATTCGTTAACAGTAGTGGAGCTTCCAAATCATAAGGACCAACTGAAATAGGCAAAGGGCAAGAAACTGGATTGCGAACAGGGGCGCCAGAAAATCCTACGGAAACATTCGTTAAGCCAGACAAAGGTGCCCCAGGGGGTTTAGAATGAATGATAGAACTTCTCATTGCTCCAGTATCCAGAAGAAATGGCTCTGAAACACCCATTGTAGTGACGTTAACATAAGGTCCATTTTGATCTACTGGGATTAGCACAACTCCCTTACTTTGTCCATGGCTGTCCTAGTTAGCATGAAGACTCTCATTCTGACCTTCGACATAATGGTCTTCATTGTAATATTGTGCAGACCTCACAGTTTGCTGATCAAAGTGGTTCACAGAATTGGGAGAAGGAAGGGCACGCTGTTCTTGAGTCAACACACCCCGACCTCTACCTCTGTTTGCTGACTGGAGGCTAGCACGACCTCGTGGAGCAGATAACGCTCCAATGCGCTGCAATAAAACTGGACCACTATTCTTAAAATGACCTTTCTCTCTACAATAGGCACATTGATTAGGACCTAACAAAGGTCGCGGATTGTATGGCTCAGGTTTTTGATACAACCTCTGAAACTGCGGGGGCTGCTGAATTTGAGGCTGAACATAACGTGGTGGATAGGCTTGTTGCAAGAGAACCTTCGTTTTTAAATCTTTCGTCTTTTTCTCTTGCTTTTCTTTTTCTTCTTTGTCCCTATTCTCATAATATTGCGCAGTAGCCAATATCTGAGCAGAAGAAGAAACAGCCCATGAACTTTCTGAATCTTTTAATTTGTGTGACAGCTCGGGAAGCATATTGAATACAAATTTGTCCACGAATAATCGCTGTCCACCCTCTGTAGCCATATCTTGACCACTGTGGTCGATAAATGTCTCCTCGAAACGAGTAAAGAAGTCAGAGACACTTTCATCTTTCTTTTGTTTGCATGCTGCTAGTTTATCCCAGTTAACTCTCAGTGCAGGCATCATAGTTTTCATTAACGTAATGATTCTACCAGGGAGTTCCGAGATCAGAGCATCAGTCTTTGCGTCACCCACTTGGTCTCTATCTGTATTAGTTATAGCATCCCAAGTAGCACCTGGTTCCTGTGCGTGATCCTCTCTACGAATCTTAGCCCATATTGTCTGTGGGACTACATTTCCCATTAGCATGTCAATATCTGCTAGGTTCATAATGCAAGCATCAACTGTCTGTGATAGCTCTTTGTAGTAACCTGCAGGGTTCTTACGAGGATCTGGTAGAGTCTGCTTAAGGGCCAAAACTTCAGATCTCTTCCAAGGGACATGTACCCATATACGTTGGAAATGAGCAGGAATAGGTGCATTACCACCTACTCCCGCAACCTCTTCTTTCCATACTGGAGGAACCTCTCTCATAGGATAATTTTTCGACGTCAGTCTAACCGACGGACCGGAATCAAGGAAAATCTGAGAAAACAATAAGGATCTATAAGAGATAAGCGTCCTTACAGCTTCCTCAACCTTAGAACCCACAATAAGTCCTTTTTCAAAATCAGTCTGAATATTTAACAGATCTTGTGAGATCGGACTCGAACTCACATCTTCCCGTTCTTTAATGAGAGTGTCGCACATTACATTGAAAACATATCTTTGCGTAGGCGCATTCCATTGCAAAAAGGTAGGCATAATATCAAGCACACTGTATTGTGGACCCTTCTTGATCCATTTTCGTGCCAGAGAGTCTAACTTCTCTCGTTCCTCAAAATCTGGGAACTGACTACGAGATTGTCTTCGAACAAAAGCCGGAGACACATTTAAAGCTCCAAAGAAAGGAGATAGAATACTAGTGACAGAGTCTGTGAGACGCTTACGCACAGACGGAGAATTAGACATAAGAATTGGAGACAGAGTATTAGGGGAACTGACAGGAGAAGAATGGATAACTGCAGGAGGAGCAGAAGGCAAAGGAGATCTAAGATCAGGAGATGAGGGCAAAGAAGTTGAGACTAACGGTAAAACCGGCAAGGGCGGTAATACTGGAGGAGGCAAATGCGGAAGAGCCGGAACAGGCGGAAATGCCACTGGTGGCTGAACAGGCTGTAACGGCTGAGGTACATTGGCACTTTGCGCATAGGGCGGAGGCAACCTTAATAAATGGGACATTAGGGGATCTTCTTCTATATCTTTCTTATTATCAGAAGGAGAAACAGGCAACACCGGATAGCATTTATCTATCGCCATACGATGTTGTCTTTCTGAAATTTCAGTCGTATTATCAATTTCATCATTTTTGAACTGTTGGGCAGCCTGTATAATTGTCATACCCTGTGCTTTCTTATCTCGTTTTGCTTGTTTAATTTCTTTCTGTTTGGCTTCCTTACGCCAAAGGCGGAAAGAGTCAAACATTGCCGGCCAGGCTTTTCTTTTGAATAAAACTGCTTCCAAATTATCTAGCACATTAGGATCAAAACTACCGTTTTCTGGCCATTTGAGAACACCATCTTTCTTCGTGTATCGGGTCTATGTCTCATTAAAGGCAATGGGGCCTGTACCATGTTTTGAATAGAGCTCATATGTGGGAGTTCCAACCGAAGGAATCGGACAAGAGTCCTCAAGTCGGGAATCCCTATTACAACCAAGACAACAAATTCTTCCAAACTTAGTCAGACCAGGCATCTCGAGATGTCTCCGGACTGTTCACATACTTCAAGGGAGTAAAACTCAGTTTATGCAGCACAAATGCACTTACCCTCGGCTTTATCTTTTGCAAAAGATAAATCTAAGAACCCAAAGAAATCAATCAAAGAACCAAAACGTGTGGGCGCGACCCACGAAAATACTTAACTAAGGACGTCTTCTTCCACCAACAGAGGCCCGTCTATCGTCTCGCCTTACCATACATCATCAAAGGAAGGGCCAAAGCAGGGCGGCAGTCAGGGCAGCGATCGTCAGTAGCCGTCAGTAAGGAGTAACCGCGCTGCAAAAGACCTTCGGATCACTTTCGACATACAGGGGTCGCTTAGTGTGGCTCGCGAACCCTCCGGAATTTTCTTGCGGGGTTCCTCACGACCTTCGAGCAGAACCGGTACCACTGAAGCCGCCCCACGTTGGGCGCCAGTTGAAGAACGAGAACCTTTTGGGCCTGGCGGCGCAGGGTACGCCCAAAGTCTCCGGAGTTCACCTGCTTCGCTACACAGAGACACGGGACACTCTGTCGGCGTTAGAAGATCAGATTTATTTAGCTGCAGCTAGTACGGTTATCCTAGAAGTACACAAAGTAGGTTCTCAGGAGACTGCCACTTCACTCTGTGGCGCACCGGGTTAAATACCATACAATGACACAATCATTAATAAAATGCACTCCCAGAGCATACAAGAAAGAGCCAATAAGGAAAGTTGGAAAACAAGACAGAACCAATAAGAAAGGTTTGAAAACAGAAGTGTCAGATGACTCGAAGAGACCTCTCCTCCAACTGTGTTTGTCACCCCTCCCTCAAGCTAATACATTAACAGATTCATAACTAACTTGCAGGTGGCGAGATACGTTTGTGTGTGTTGGAGGACAGTTGTGAAACGAGAGAATGCTAGCAGGAGACAGTGAAGGCCAGTCGATAAGATAAGGTCAGGAAAGAATAGTGTGAGCCAACAGATAGTTGAGACGCGGATTAGAAAAGCCAGACAGGGATTAGTGTACTCGGCTAGTTCTAACACCAGCTTTGCAAATAGAGGCCGAGGGCGTATTTCGACACCAGGCTACAGAAAAAGCAGAATAGACTTTGTTCGCCGTGCTGCCTGAGTGATGGCAACACAAAATGGCGGCGGGCCACAAAATGGCGGGTCGATTCGATCGTGATCGAAAATCGAAGTTCCTCAACATTCAAAATGTAAACATGCATTGGGGTAATATCACAATGAGAATGATCTATAGACACAACCAGAACATCATCGGATATGGATAGTAAATGATTGATGTTCAAAGAGGAGCATTGCTTGACTGAAACATGGCTGCCATAGGAGACAGGTGTGGATATACCTATGATCCTTTATCTGCACCCCAGCCACTCTGAAAAATCAATTTTAACATGACCACAGCATCTATTACAGTGCTGCCTGGAAAGCCTCAATTTCCAGCTGTCTCTAAACACAGCAGTCGCTGAGGATGAAACGCGTTGGCTACTGTTTTTAAGGAGACTTTAGAAGAAGATATGAATAAAGAACTTGCTTCGAATTATATTCACTGCAGTTTCTGAATTTCATATAACGTGTGTGCAGACAAACATAATGCTTGAAACATTATAGTTAAAACGTTTTTTGTGCTGAACTATTTTGAACTAAAAATGATAAGTATTGTTGATATTTGGTGCTGAACCATCTGTATTGGCAGCAGATGTGTTTCTTCTGCTCATTTCGCATCATGATCGGCCCCTAATGTGGAGCCATCCACATGTATATGATAGGTATTACCAACCTAAGGGTAATACAGGAGGTCCCTTAGACAATTTCAAATTTGTTAACAGATACAAAATATTTCCTGCGAAGGTTTACTTAATTCCCTGTAGCAAAGTCCAACAAAGAAATTGAAATACTTGAGAGTGTGTTACCTATACTCATTGCTTTAATTGTCAAAAGAGGTTTCACTTTAACTGGAGGTGTGACTACATTTGGTTGACGCATTTGATATTTTACTCGAGGGTTGAGATAAGTGCAGCTGCAGCTGGTATTAGGTATTTCAACAGATATAAACAGGTAAATTCACCTGCTCTATATATCACATATAATCAAAAGGAATTTCCAATCACATATGCAGAACATTAAGCACTTTTAAATGGTAGGTTGTGCATATCACTGTATTAATCTGTATAGGTCCATTTTCTCTGAAGGGACAGACGTGGTGTGTCTTGGCTCCCCATTCTCAGAGCCATTGGCAGAGATTGGACATTACTAGAGCTATGTTGCCGCTGCACCCCCTGTGGCCCACCCCCTGCCCACTCGCTGCTCCTCCCTCCCACCTCCCCATATATGCCGGACGCTGTGCTGGCGCGCCGCTGGCACGCCGAAGGCGCGCCTAAGGCAAGCCCATCTGCGCCCGTCCGTGCCGGGACCGCGCCCAGTGCCAGAACCCCTGGCCCAGCGCCAGAACCCCTGGTCCCCGCAAACGCCACGACGCCAGACTCCGATACGACACCAGCACCCTCCACACACTCAACACCGGCCAAGACCACAACTGCTTCCAGGCTGCCCCGAAACGCACCCACGGACCTTTCTCCTGCTGCACCTGCAGCCTCATCTGCGACAGAGCCACCAAACCACCAAAGACTGGACCCAACCACCTTCGCTGCATACTCCTCAACACCCACTCCGCACGCAAACACGCCGTCGTGCTCTGGGACCTGCTCGACACCTCCACCCCAGACGTTGCCTTCCTGACCGAGACCTGATGGAATGACTCCTCGGCCCCCGACATCGCCATAACCGTCCCGGAAGGCTACAAGATCGCCCGCAGAGACCGCACCAACAGAACTGGAGGAGGAATATCCATTGTCCACAAGTCCTGCCTCAAGATCTCCACTGACTCAGACGACTCCCTCAACACCACCGAACATCTGCACTTCCGGATCCACACTGACCCCAACACCACCCTCAGAAGAACACTAGTCTACAGACCTCCAGGACCCCGACCACAGTACAGCGACTCCATCGCCGACCTCGTCAGCACCCACACACTCCCCTCCACGGACTACATCCTCCTCGGGGACCTTAACTTCCACCTCGAGAACAACAACAACGCCAACTCCGCCACCCTGATTGACAACCTCGCCAACCTCGGCCTCAGACAACTCGTCACCACTCCCACCCACGCCGCCGGCCTCACACTTGACCCCATCTTCTCCACAAGCACCCACGTCTCCTACGACTGCACCACCGAACTCCACTGGACGGATTACCGCTGCATCCATTTCACCTACAAGAAGCCCACCACGCACCACCACACCCAACAGCTGGAACAAAATCACCGAAGACCAGCTAGCCGTCACCCTTGCCCAGAACCCACCCACCGACCCCACCAACCAGGACGCCACCGCCCGCAACCTCAGACAGTGGATCAACGACAGCGCCAACACCCTCGCCCCGCTCAAGAATCCCCCCAACAGCCGCACCAGCAAGAAAGCCACCTGGTTCACCGAAGAACTCCAAATTTCCAAACGAGCATGCCGAAAAATGGAGAAGAAATGCTTCCACGAACGAACACCGGACTGCCACGCAGCCCACAAGTACGCCACCCGCAGACATTACCATCTCATCAGACTAGCCAAAAGATCCTCATTCAAAACCCGCCTGAACAACAACGAACACGACAGCAAAGAGCTCTTCAGCATCGTGAAGGAACTCTCCAACCCCAGCGCCAATGCCAACGACATCCCGCCCTCACAAGAACTGTGCGACTCGCTCGCCACCTTCTTCCACCGCAAGATCGCTGACATCCACGACAGCTTCAACACCACCACGACCACCCCGACATCGTCAGACTCCTCCCCCCTACGAACACCACCCGCATCAACCGCCTGACCTCCTGGACCAACATCAACAACTACGAAACACGTAAGACCATGAACTCCATCCACTCGGGATCACCGTCAGACCCCTGCCCACACCACATATTCAACAAAGCAGACGCAGCCATCGTACCCCAACTATGGAAAGTAATCAACATCTCCTTCGAGACAGCTACATTCCCGGAAAGCTGGAAGCACGCTGAAATCAACGCCCTTCTCAAGAAGCCCAAGGCGGACCTCAAGAATTTCCGGCCCATCTCCCTGCTCCCGTTCCCGGCGAAGGTCATCGAGAAAATCATCAAGACGCAACTGACCCGCTACCTAGAGGACAACGACATCCTAGACCCATCCCAGTCCGGATTCCGAAAAAACCACAGCACCGAGACAGCCCTCATCGCCGCCACAGACGACATCAGGATCCAACTAGACAATGGCAAAACGTCAGCCCTCATCCTCCTGGACCTGTCAGCCGCCTTCGTCACGGTCTGCCACCGCACACTAAAGACACGCCTCCAAGAAGCCTGAATCTAAGAGACAGCCCTGGACTGGACCACATCCTTCCTCTCCGGCAGATCCCAGAGCGTCCGCCTCCTCCCCTTCCGCTCCAAAGCTACCAACATCATCTGCGGCGTACCCCAGGGCTCATTCCTCAGCCCGACGCTGTTCAACGTCTACATGGCCCCCCTCGCTCATGTCGCCCGCCAGCACGACCTCAACATCATCTCCTACGCCGACGACACCCAGCTCATCCTCTCCCTCACCAAGGACCCGCACACCGCCAAAACCAACCTCCACGAGGGAATGAAGGCCGTCGCCAAATGAATGAGATGCAGCCGACTGAAGCTGAACTCAGACAAGACGGAGGTCCTCATCCTCGGATCCACCCCCTCAGCCTGGGACGACTCCTGGTGGCCGACCACGCTGGGAACAGCACCGACACCTACCGACCACACACGCAACCTAGGAATCATCCTCGACTCCTCCCTCTCCATGCCAAAACAGGTCAGCGCCGTCACCTCCTCCTGCTACAACACCCTCCGCATGCTCCGCAGGATCTACAAGTGGATCCCCACCGAGACAAGAACGGTGACACGGGCTCTCGTCAGCAGCAGGTTGGACTATGGCAACGCACTCTACGCAGGAATCCCGGCCAAACACCTGCGATGACTGCAACGCATCCAAAACGCCTCCGCCCGACTGATCCTCAACGTCCCTCGCCACAGCCGCATCACCTCCCACCTGAGAGACCTACACTGGCTCCCCGACGACAAGAGGATCACCTTCAAGATGCTCAACCACGCTCACAAAGCACTCCACAACACCGGACCAGCCTACCTCAACAGCAGACTCTGCTTCCACACCCCCACCCGTCAGCTCCGCTCCACCAGCCTCGCCCTCGCCACTGTCCCGCGCATCCAACGAACGACCTCCGGCAGCAGATCCTTCTCCTTCCTCGCCGCCAAAACTTGGAACCCCCTCCCTACCCACCTACGACAGACCCAAGACCCGCTCACCTTCAGAAGACTCCTCAAGACCTGGCTCTTCGAGCAGTAGCGGCACTCCCCCCCCCCCCCAGTGCCTTGAGACCCTCACGGGTAAGTCGCGTGCTTTATAAGTACATTGATTGATTGATTGATTGATTGATTGATTGACTGAACTAATCAACATAAATATATCTATTTCTATAGATCTACATTTTTGTAATGTGTTTCTTTGGTATACAGTGTTTTATCATGGTTACAACAGTTCTTAGGCTTGCCTAGCTTACTACTTAGGGCTCATATGACATCACTGGTTATGTGCAGCGGTGCTCATTACCTACCCACTGGGGCAGTATTCTTTTGGGTTTTAGCACATATTTGGCCTATGGGCACGACATTGGTCATCACCCTGACTCCTGCGGTGTTTTTTTTAGACACATTGTCTACACTTCCCACCCTTTGGTCCTTATACACTGTCCTGCCGGTCATCACCGATACACATGCACCATTGATTTGCCATGTATAACTGCCTGAATGAGTTTTATACACTGAGTAAACTTTCTTCATAATTTTATGTGCTTTTCTGTCGGTTAGACTTGTGGCAGCTGTGGCTACAAGACTGGATGATTAACATGTATATATTCTCTTGGTGTTCTGACATGTTTCAATATGGCCACTGCTTTTGACGATTTAGTCCCATGTCAACTTCGATCATGAATTTTGTAGTCCAACCTTTGTGTCTAACTTTGAATATGTAAGACACTCTGTAGCTTTACTCAGTGTGTGAACAAGGCTGCTGGACAGTCGAAACGCATTACGTAGGATTTATGAAGCAATAAATCCTTTCTGCTGACATCACTGTGTCTTTCCTGAGAGCGCGCTGCATATGCGATTTGGAAGATATCCATATATCTATCTCTATCTCTCTCTCTCTCTCTCTCTCTCTCTCTCTATATATATATATATATATATATATATATATATATATATATATATATATATATATATATATATATATATATATATATATATATATATATATATATATATATATAGATAGATAGATAGATAGATAGATAGATAGATAGATAGATAAACAATTGCCCTGGGGCATTCCGAGTAGCATTTTAAGACATGTCTCAGGCCTTCCATTACAGCCTGTATGCAGTTTTAAGCTTCCAAAGCAACCTGGCAAAATAAAATCTTTTGCCATGCTTAAACTAAAAAATATGTCATCTATAGGTGAGAAGGCTTTGTATTTAAAGAGTTGGACATGAATAATATCATTAACAACTTTATTTAAAACTGTTTGTCCCCAAGGTGAGGGGGGGGATAAGTATACATGCCAAATATTTAGATACAGCAAACATCAAGCTACAGTTTCTAAGGCACAGTCAGTTAAAGAAGTCCCATAAGGGCCATGGCAGAGACTCCATCACCAATCTCAGTGAGGGGAACAACCCTTTAGTCAATCCCCTAACATATTAAGGAATGTTCTCATACAACTGAAGGATCCAAGTCCTGCTCCTTAGTCAAGCACACTAAGTATGTGGGCCTAGCAACTCTCCTTTCCTGGTTGACTAGGTATAGAAATAATTCCATATCATATCATATCTCGGCATGGTGTCTCATATTAGTGCAGTGAGTTGTTCCTTTGCGTGGATATGCCATACTTTATTTCACCACACATCCAGTGTCGGTGGGGTCTGCCACTTCTGTTCCACCACAAGGCGGGTAGCTAGGATCAGAGAGGAAAATTATTTTATCATGGGCAGGGAGAGGGGGGGAACTCCTCAGCCCTCACCAGTCCAATTACGCCCACTACAGGATGCATCAGTAAGGCTACATTTGTAATGTCTTTTATTACGCCCAAAGCCTGGGCCCACAAGTCCTGTGTCTACGGACACTGCCACCACATGTATAAGTAGGTCCCTTTCACCCCACAGCCTCTCGAGCAAACATCAGGCCATTATTAATCGTCTTAGACGGACAGGCGTCATGTGCCAATGTAGCTCAATTTTGAATGCATTGGCCCTATGCTGCAGACAGAGGAATGACCATGCTTCCTGTTTCCAAATCTGAATCCAGTCAGATTTCGTCAGGTCTAGGTCCAAGTCTGCTGCCCATTTCACGCATATGGTAGTTGTGTCGCAGGGACAGTTCTGTCCAATGCTTTGTATAGGTTAGATAACATTCTTGCAGTATCTCCCTCTGAAAACTTCTTCAACTATTGTGGTGTCTGTTGCTTCGTGTGCCTATTCTTCAGGCTGGCTGGCCCAGTGCAGGAGCTGTGTGATACGATATAAATCTTTGGGACTCAATAGAAAGTCCAGAATACACCGATCTATTTTGAAGACACAAATGTCTCCTTCTTCTGGTCTGCTCATCAAAAGAGACCTAGCTATCCAAGGCGGTCTGCCCCCCTCCCCCATATAAAGGTCTACATCTTCCGAGTTAATGATTTTATAATGTCTTGGGGGAGTCGCACTGGGAGAGACCAGAAATGATACAGCAGTCTAGACATGAAGTTCATCTTCACACAATTTATCTATCCCACCCAGGAGACTTCAAGCCTGCCCCATCTACAAAGATGCTTGAAAAGGGTGTCCAGAAGGGGGAGGGGGCATTGCTCTGAACAGTTTGGTCAATGTGGGGGGAATAACAACTCCCCAGATACTTGATTTCATTTGGAGCCTAATGCAGTACATGTCGCGCTGCTTCAGCCTCACTGTCTTTTTGACCCTTCCCCATCACCATGACTTTCTGACAGTTAACTTTAGATCCCGCTGCTAAGTGGAAGTGACCAAGTTCAGTCCATAGTGCGAGTGGAGAGCAGGAAGGATTAGTCAAGAAGCAGAGAACATAATCAGCAAACAAAGTCAATTATATCTCTCCTCCCTTGGTATCCAGGCCTGTGATAAGCGAGTTGGTTATCACCTGATGGTGATACAGGGGATTACCAGCTTGGCGTTACACACACACCATATACTCACCTGGGCCCATAAACATTCATACAATAAGCTAGTAGTTCCGCCGGAGTCAATTTTGTTTTTACCTGCAAGATTTTGTTATCTTTACCCAAATCTTACCATTCCAATCTCCTTGTCAATAAATTTCCTCTGGTCAATGAATCTAGTAGCTAGTAGAATAGGTAAAAATGTACATTTAAGGTTTCGTCTAGTAATCACAGACTCAAAGAGTTTTAAAAGTTTTATCTAATCAAATTTTGTGAGTCAAAGATCAAATACATGTTAACATCGGGTTCATTCAAGGAAGAAATCAAGTTTAGTTCAATATAAGTCTCATTAAAATTCGTGATGGCAGTACCTGAAGAGGGAGAAAAACAGAGAGCAGGTACAAGGACAGACTTCACAGAATTATATTTACCTAAGATGGTAGATGAACCCAACTCCTTGATGATGGGTCAGATGAAATCCACCAGTACAGGTGGAAGACAAAGGATCAGGACAGGTTCAGGACCGGGAAGGTGACCTCTTCTAAGTGCAACGCCAGCGTCGCATCCCTCTCTGGCACTACTCTCCTCGATCTTTCTTCAGAAATTCCCTTTCTAGATGATTGGATTATCGATCAGTATTTCGGTCTCTCGAGCAGGGTCTCTGGCATCTGCAGGGTCTGAGACAGCGTCTCGGACAGCATCTGTGGCAGCATATGTGTCGGGTCGGATTCAGGATCAGACAGGCATCTAACTAACTAACTTATCTCTATTATACTATTCTGTGTTTGTGTACCACTCCCAAATAGGGGGGGTGCCGTTTTTCATCGCCACATCGCGCTGTGCCTCACCTGCGCCTGGAAAACGCCGAACTGTTGCTGCCTGGACGGGGTGCCCACGCTGTGTGTCTCCCCCGCCGCCTCCACGACATCGTAGGCCGCCGTTGGGGGAGACTACAGCTCCCGTGAATCACCGCTGCCCCGCCCACTTCCTGGTGTTAGCGCGCCCGGAGGCGCTTCAAAAGCCGCGGCTCCCTCGGTGGAGCGGGGGTTGCCGTTTTTCATCGCCACATCGCGCTGTGCCTCACCTGCGCCTGGAAAACGCCGAACTGTTGCTGCCTGGACGGGGTGCCCACGCTGTGTGTCTCCCCCGCCGCCTCCACGACATCGTAGGCCGCCGTTGGGGGAGACTACAGCTCCCGTGAATCACCGCTGCCCCGCCCACTTCCTGGTGTTAGCGCGCCCGGAGGCGCTTCAAAAGCCGCGGCTCCCTCCGCGTCGCGGGACGCGCGCGGGCGGCGCCGGGCTGAGCCCGGGCAGAGGGCGGGCCGTCTGTGGCCGTCAGGGGACGGAAGAGGCCGGGCTGGGCCACCCCCCGTGTATCTACATACTAAACAGGTAATCACTCTAAGCATGGGCAAACGCACAACGAAAACTACTTGCGCTGTCACTGCTGCTCCTGTTGATTCGTCCACATCAATAGACTCACTGTTGGCCAATGCTCTCACTATGGTCGCCAATGAGATCGCTGACACCGAACGCAGAATGTCTTTCGGACTCCCCACCACTACTACTACTGTGCTATGTTCACAATCTCCTAAGGCCTCATCTAACCTGGACCTCCCCCTCTCCCCCATAGTAACAGTCATCAAACCAATTAGCAATGTCGACACTCTAAACTTGATTGCTGGAAAATCAAGTTTGCAGACTATTGCTGTAACAGACTGTCTAGTGGAGCCAGTCCCAAAAAAAACTTCATGCTCCAACAAACTTGCAAGGGAGAAACGCAAGAGAGGCCCAACGAAATGCATAGTAAACAAAAGGAAACAACCAGGTAGATGCAGAAATCAACCAACGCCACAGAGTATGTGGATCAAAGATAAAACCAAAGATTGTGAAATAGTTATATCAAGTGCCACTGAGGACTTACCACTTTCCTCATCACCATCTCCATCGGATGAAGGATCTGAGAGACCTACCACTCTCACACGAAGACTAGAGTCCCCAACTGCGGACAAAAGTATTTGTGGGGTCTCTATGTTACCTAAGGAGAGTAGCGTTAATACAGTCAGTACCCAGACTGAGTCCACCGATCAAAATTCTTTATTTAAATTTAATGGCAACCTGATAGAAACAATTGTCGATACCATTTTTAAACAAGTTGAAATTCAAATAGTCAAACAATTTAATACTGTTTTTAAGAGATTGGACAAAATCGAAAACCTTGTTAAAAAAGAGGAAATTAAAAGGAAAGGAACTATTAGCTTAGATGCTGTTCGAGGTGATAAAATTATGAGTAAATTGGAAACCTTATATAATGATTTGAGGCAGGGGGGCCAGAATGTCGCTGCCGATTCCAGCCGTGTAAACACGCAAGGCCCAACTGTTGATAAAACTATTCTATCTAACAGTATTTCAGCTAACACTTTACCAACACTGTCTATGGGCCTTGATCATGACCCTTCAGGTTTAGAAGGAAAAGTAATGACTGGTACTTCAATTTCGGATGCCAAGACCCCGCTAGCCTCCTCAACAGACAGGACAGGTATTACCTTGGATGGCATAAGCACTGGTGGAGGCACATCAGTAAGAAACAGACCTACTAATAATTTAGGGCAGCCCCTCAACTTACCCCCTGAATCTTGCCCATATGTTTTAGTGTTAGCAGGCGTACCTGCTCTAAAAGAAGGCCAAAGTGAGTCATGGGTACAACTACACAATAAATGCATTAATTGGCTGACCAAACATAAAGGGGCAAGATGGAACATATCAAATGAGATTATATTAACTCGTAGGGTAAGTTGGGTGGGGCCACAACAGAAAAACATTAGCGGGGATTGTATAGTGATTAACTTTAGACATCCGAACTTTGTAAAATATTTTATGGACACACACAACACCCATGTCAGTACATTCTCCACAATAAGCCTCCACCCTTTGGGTTATTTTTATAGGCCCCCCCACAGACCAATTCAGACAGTCTCTAGCACCATCCCTATAGCTAACAGATTCTCTGCCTTATCAGACTTAGGAAGTTTAGACTGACAACCACCAACACCTTCTATCATATTGGATAAGGTTGTTAGCATAGTGCCCATGGATACGGTTAATCTCACACGTATCCATAAACTTCGTCCAGATAGATTAGTCCTTCCACATGTAGCTTGTTCAGATCGTCCCATTGCTCCTACATCTCCAACTATTACCCTATCAACTGACACCCTAAGTGTCATTAGTTGGAATATTGCAGGGCTTCCAGGTAAGATGAAAATCAAAGAATGGGTTACCTGGATAAGTAACTTTGATGTGGTAATGTTACAAGAAACATGGTGTACATTTACCCAACTATTGGAGGGTTTCTTCTGCCACAATCTTACTGTACCAACTCCTGCTTTGGGACGTCCAAGTGGCGGACTATCTATCTGGGCAAAAATTTCTAAGGATACGAAAATTGAACCTCTAAATGTGGTTAGTAAAAATCTGGTAGCCATAAAATATGTTGCAAGGTTAAAGATTTGTTTTATAAATTTTTATAATAATGATTTTGTCAACCATCCTAACCCCACCTTTTTAGAACTGTTTAAATTTATCGATGATGTTGCGGATGGTGAAAAATATGGTCTATTTGATGGCATTTGTGTTGGCGGGGACTTTAATGCTCATATTTATACTACATCTCCGCCCTGTAGACGTGGCTCTGAACTATTGGATTTTTTACACAGTAGAGACCTTGACGATGTTATGGGCCATTTCGGAATTGATGAGGGAAAGGTACCGGCCCCCACGTACATTGGTCGTGGTTCTTCAACCACGATTGATTATATGTTCACCTCCTCCCCCCTTAGTGAAGTGTCAATTAAGTCTGAGGTTGTCAGCAGCCCATACAGTGACCATCTACCATTAGTAATTTATCTTAAATCTATTAAAAAGCCTGTAGGCCCATATGAGGTTGGAGTTCAAAATATTATCGTATCCACAGACAGATTAAGGATTATTTGGAGAGGGATTAATAATCGAGAGATTTTAACTAATGTAATTAAGAATAATCCCCTGCTGATTTCCAACTGCCTAACATTTGGTGGCCCTGATATTACTAGATCCTTTTGTGATCTATGTGCTGTAATAAAAAGGGCTATTTCCAGACCGGTAATAGAACATAATACAAATAATCATAGATGGTTTGACACCAACTGTTCAAGGGCTAATAGAGAATTTAGGAAAGCTTTGGAAGCTAAACCACGAGATGTTTCCCTTGTCAGTTCACTACGTTTTAAATATAAACAGGTCTTAAAAACCAGAACTGAAGAGCTCCTAATAAGCCATTGGGATAATCTCACTAAAACAACTGCCCTAAAAGACACTACTGGTTTCTGGAAAGAAGTAAAGAGTTTGAGAGCCCTGGGAAGTAACATCACCCCGATAAATTGTAATATCACAGGAGATTCATGGGTCAGCCATTTCTCAAAACTCTATGCTACAACTGGGAATTCAACTGAGGATGATTTCCCAGATGACATTGTAGTCATCACATTAGAGGAGGTGGAGGAAGCCATCGCGAATAGTGCTGGCAATAAGGCCCCCGGCCCGGATGGTCTGTCCATCGACCAGATAAAATCTAATACATGGTTTTGGGCCCCTCTACTTTGTAATCTTTTTAATAACTTAAGTAAGGAAACCATCCCTCCCACATGGTGTTGTAGTACCATTGTTCCCATCTTTAAGAAGGGAAATAGGCTGGACCCGGGGTGTTATCGTCCAATATCTTTGATCGACAACACCCTAAAGGTCCTTGGTAGGGTCTTATTTGACAAAATAAGCACCTGGGCAGACGAAAACTCCATCATCCACCGTTGTCAGCTTGGCTTTCGGAGCAAGCTTGGCACGGTAGAACAGTGTCTAAACCTTAATCTCATAATGGCCAAATACACGAGAGCCAAACGATCTCCTCTGTATTTTGGCTTTATGGACCTAAGTTCAGCGTTTGATTTCGTTAATCGCTCCCGCTTGTGGTCCATTCTTTTAAATTATGGCTTAGACGAACCTCTAGTCCACTTTCTGGCCAATCTTCACCGCAACCTGAAAGCCCGAGTTCGATTAAATAATGATGGTGAGGTTTCAAATGAGATTTTAATTGGCAAGGGGGTGAGACAGGGCTGTGTCCTGGCCCCCTTGCTTTTTATTTTATACATCAATGAATTAACTCATTCCCTATGCAATTTGACAAAGGACGTCCCAATTATCAATAAGAAACCTATCCCGGCGTTACTTTACGCGGACGATGCGGTCCTTATGGGCCGCACCCCGAATGCTCTGTGTATTCTAATATCGGGATTTGTTAATTATATGTCTGATCTAGGGTTGTGCACTAATTTTAACAAATCCTTTATAATGACTTGCGGCCCTAAAAATTATAAAATCCCAAAGATTGTGATAGGCCCAAACATCTTAAAAAGCACCTGTACTTTCCCTTATCTGGGTCTGTTATTCTCTAATAGCGGTTCGTGGCAACCACACGTGGCGATGGGGAGAAATAAACTTTCAAAATCGATTAATTCCATCACCTCCCTACGCCAACCACGCCAGGCTGATGTGGTCCCTAGCTTATTACAAATTTACCGAACCCAATGTCTCCCAACTGGCACATATGGTGCAGAAGTTTGGGGGTTTTCGAACTGTAAAGCAATACAGAGTGAAGAGAACAGATTCTGTCGAAAAATCCTGGGGGGAGTTATTAGTGCACCGACCTTTGTATGTCACAATGAATTAAAATTACAATATGTTGAGGATTTTATCAGAGCGAGACCTGCATTATTTTGGCTAAGGATATGGCAAAACCCGGCAGCTTCTCTGACTCGTGAGATTATCTTAGATTGTTTGAAAAGCGATAATGTAGCTCTAATCCCATGGATTAATGCGGTAGAAAGGAGCCTTGTGAGCGTCAACTACGGTCATCTCTTCACATACCCGGATAGGATTGACGTCTCCCATAAAAACTTGGTGAGAAGATCACTCTATCAGCATTTTCACAATGAAAGGGAAAGAGCAGTTTCTGTGAAACAATCCACAATTGATTATTTATCAATCCAGGAATCTCACACTGAATCCCTGATGTCCCCCCAGCCCTATTTATGTAAAAAACTGGGTAGATGGACGAGATTTTTATTATTTAGATTCAGGGACAGGAGCATTATAAACCTCATCTGCTTTCCACTGGGTTATATTAAAAACCCGGAAAAACTACATTGTCCTTGTGACCGCGGTGGAACCCAGAGTATGCCCCACTTCATTTTCGGCTGTGGTTTTTATATGAAATTTACAAGACATTATCTAATACCATATTGTAAGAAATATGACTTGTCTAACCACAACCTTGCCTATAGACACTTTTTAATGCTAGGATCTGATGAATTAATTTTTAGAGTTAGTAGCTTTCTTAAAGCCATTGTATGCTCACGCAGGTCGTTGAAAATTGATTAGCTCTGCTTAGACATTCACTTTGCATTTTAAAGCATGTCTTGCTGAAATTCAATATATTATATTAGTTTTATCATCATTAATCTATGAGCTAATTTTCTATGTATAACCTTATATACTGTTGCATGATGGCTTCTTTTGCACAGCCCAGTCAGTAGGTTATTTGTGTTTTCATTGCTGTTTTTATAAATTATATTCTTATATGTACCAAGCAACGGCCCAAAACTGTAGTATTTAACATGTATTTTAAAATGTTTGTCTTTGTGCTTTTATGGATGGTTTGTTGAAATCCGAATAAAGTCTATTTGAATTGAATTGAATTGAATTGAGTTCAATGTTGTGTTTTCCCCTATTACTGATTGGACAGTGCAAGGAGGTGAGTTCATCACACCATGCTAAATGTAATATTTTACTTTAAGCGCTTTGTTCTGTATTTCCGCCACTTAATTTACTTACCCAAAGCTTTATTCCCACCCGCATTTCACATTATACTTAATACAATTTATACTATTTGTAACATATGTTGCTCTTGTCCGGGTCGATGGGTTAAGTTCCCATGTGCTTCTCGCCAGCTTGACCTTGGCTGGGTTTCAATGGTGTCATCATAGTTCTGGGCAGGGTTTAGTGCATGTGCACACAGATCAGGTGGGGTAGGGATTTCAGTCACCCTCCAAGGCCCAAACACGAACTAATAAATAAGTCAGAAAAAGACATGTTGGAATCCGGAAATAAATGAATTCACTGTATACCACTTATCTCTACTCTATCCCCATTTACTTATATAAATCTTTCGCATTAGTATTTAGTAGAACTTATGAGGTTTAGTTTAAGCAGTAGCATGTGCATTAACATGTGAGTTTCAAGCGGCCATTTTAGAAGCTATTGCGCAGCTGCAAAGGTTTCCCTCCAAGCAGATGCAGTAAACGCATGCGCAGTGAAATTCCCACATTTTGTTGGCCATTTTAAGACACTCGGGTTACTGGATAGTAATACACATATGAAAGCATCCCCTAGATACGATATATTTTGTGTAATGCAATATTAGTATTTACAAGACAAATTGATTACGGTATTATACGTTATTTGAGAGGATTGCATCCAAGCAAGTTTCTTCTTTACGAAACCTTGCTCCATCAATCCTCTCTCTGATGGCATTTTCTGCCATCACCAATTTCTATTACTAATTCAGATGCCAACTTTTCCATTTCGATTTCTTCTTCAACTCTTTCATTTCTTTCTTTTTCCCTTTTGTGTTGTAAACCCCTTATTCTTTTGTAAAAATCTCCCCTTTATTTCTTCCAGCTGTATTTCTTCGTATTTTCTCTTCTTTCCCTTTTCATTCACTCCATACTCCTTTCTTTTCTTGCAACATTTGTGCCAAAACATAATTGCTAAAACTAATAATGTTATTCCCATTATTGGCATTATTATTTGACCTAAAATACCTTTACCTATATTAGAAAACCAACTACTTATAGTGGAAATGCTATTTGTTAATTTCTTCCATTCACTGTCAACTTCCAGTGGTTTCAAATTTTCTTCTAGTTTCGTAATATTTTTGATATATCCTCCAATTTCAACACGTTTATCAGGAATATAAGTGCAACAATGTTGCGCTTTCAACATTTTATAGACTCTGCACTCTTTTGCCAATAATATATCAAGAGCATGTCGATTTTGCAAAGCCATAGATCTGATCGCAACCAATTCTGAATTGATCATCAAGAACCCTCCAGCAGTGTCAGTAGATAACCGATCCACTACTGTAGACAATTGACAAATTTTACAAGAGTTCAGAATTACTCCCACTGAAGGTATCAATGCACCAAAAATGTCACCTACTATTTCAGACAAACAAGCTCTTTTTATATGTGTTAGGTCTTTTGCATCTTCATTGCTTCCAGTGATTCTTTTCACATGATACACTTTTGGAAAAAATATTCTAAAATAGCAACTGCCGTACCAATGATCAGGCAATCTGAAATAAGCTTTATTGCCACATACATAATAAATTCCAGGAAATAGTGGATCTGTTCCACCTTTTAGTCCCCATCCCCCAATTACTAAGAAATTATGTTCGCACTCACTGGAACCAATAAACACATTGTTATATTCTGTCTTTAATCTATGGAGGCAGATCTTCTCTTTCTTTTCAAAGTCCAAGGACATAGCATCTTTCTCAGCCCACTGAGGTATCTGTGGTTTCGGTTCAGAAGCCCTTCTCTGGAAATCCTGTCTCCTTTGCTCAACTAAATTCAGAAATATCCTTTCTTCTTTGTGTAATTTACATGTTAAATTGTGCTTATGTGCTTCAGCTATATCTTTCGCTTTCATAGTTAGTAAATATTCACCCATGAATTGTGAGTCTCTAGTACTAAGAACTGGGTTCATGCTCTTTCGCATAGGAACCTCGGAAAAAATTACATCTACATTAGAATAATAGTATTGCAGTTTTCCTGTTCTATAAAATAAACTTGCTAAAACACTACAATAGATACCATATGTTAACGGAATATGATGATACGTCACACCTTCTGCTACTGATGCCAAACTGTATTCATACACACATAACAATCACTAACTTTCAATAAACACATTGTTATATTCTGTCTTTAATCTATGGAGGCAGATCTTCTCTTTCTTTTCAAAGTCCAAGGACATAGCATCTTTCTCAGCCCACTGAGGTATCTGTGGTTTCGGTTCAGAAGCCCTTCTCTGGAAATCCTGTCTCCTTTGCTCAACTAAATTCAGAAATATCTTTTCTTCTTTGTGTAATTTACATGTTAAAGTGTGCTTATGTGCTGCAGCTATATTTATCGCTTTCATAGTTAGAAAATTACATCTACATTAGAATAATAATATTGCAGTTTTCCTGTTCTATAAAATAAACTTGCTAAAACACTACAATAGATACCATATGTTAATGGAATATGATGATACGTCACACCTTCTGCTACTGATGCCGGTAACTTCATACACACATAGCAATCACTAACTTCCATAGTGTCCACGTATTGCACTAATAATTTTGTAAACACATTTAATGCAGTGTCATTGTCTGTCACTGTGTGTGATATGTCTAACTCATCTGGTGCTTCTAAATCTACTTTGTCTCCTCTTGTCTTATTCTCATCTGGTGCTTCTAAGACTACCCTATTTCTTTTAATGTTAGCTACTCTCTCGTGTGTGCGTGTTATTCTTTTCTACTGTATCCATTATAAAAGTAATGGCAACTGTTAGTGCTAACCAAATTACAAGTACTAAAAATATGCTACATATACATATTCTACAACATTTCTTTACACAATTTCGTTTCAGGTTTCCAGCAGCTCAATTGTCAGCCATTTTCTTTGGGATAAGAAGATCTTCTCTTCTTCCATTTGGAATTTTTTTAATCTGCGATGGTATCTTTGGGTAAACAATTTTTCTTTCAGGTCGGGCTCACTTCTCCGTCAATTTTCTCTGCATTTAATTCTTCATCACTTCCTTCATTTATTTCCAGATTCTCTAAGTCTTTAACCCGTTCGACGCGCATGACGGAACGGTTCCGTCATGCACGTCGGTGGCGCTGTGCGCATGACAGAACCGTTCCGTCATGGCCCCGCCTGCGCACGGAACCTTCAGCGTGGCGCGGAAATCCGCGCCGCGCTGAAGGGGTTAAGAATAACATACGTCCATTCAAGACCTTTGAATTTATTGTTCAGTATTTTCAATCTTGTGCTTCTTCGTTTGGGATTTTCCTTTGATTGTTCAGTCTGACTGGATACCTCGTTTACTTGGTCCGGTTCCTCATTTATTGTTTCGAGTCGGTATCTTACTCTCTTGATAACACTAGGCCGATTATCGCCTTTTCTGATTCTTTTGGCTTGCACTGCACTTTCATTTTCTTCAAGTGTTCTTTTGTTTTCATTGGTTTGTGGCACAACTTGGTTATTTTCGTCTTCAGAATTTCTCTCTATCTGACCTTGTCCAGGGCTTATTGTCTTAGTTTTATCTGCCTGGGGGTGTTCTTCTTCCCTAATCTGACCCTTTTCAGGTTTTATTTCAATTTGTTTTTCTTCTTCCTCTCTCTGAACTTGTTTTTCTTTTCCTGGCTGGTCCTGATCAGGTCTTACTGCACTTTGGCTTTCTGCCGCCTGAACGCGTTCTTCTGACCCTATCTGTCCCTCCTCAGACTCAGGAGCTGTGGTTTCAGTTTCTTCCGTCTGAGTCGATTGTTCTCTCCTTGACTGGTCCTGCTCAGGTTCCCCAACTGTTGTATTTTCACTTTCCTGAGCGCGTTCTTCTGCTCCTATCTGGTCCTCACTCTTTTCCTGACTAACTAATCTGGTTTGGCTTCTTGTTCTTACAATTACTTCAGGTATTTCTACTATTGGGATCCAATCATCCTGACTGGTGCTCGGTTGTTCTTGGTCAGCTACTTCAGGATCTATTATTCTGGATCCTTCAGCTGTACAACCTTCAGCATCCCCAACTGCTTGAGTCAGTTGAGGTCCGTCTTCGTCAGGTGCTGGTACTCTTTTAGTATGGCTTGCATGAATCCAATTAGGCAAGTACGCACATTTTACTGCTGTCTTTGTGACCAATATAACCTGATGTGGTTTTTCCCACCTTGGTGCTAGGCACGATTCTCGAGTGTGATTCTTCACCACTACCCAGTCACCGGGGTTCAGATCATGCGATTGGATTGGCTGCCTGGCGACTGCGTCTTCTCCAACCTTGTGAGAGATTGAACGCACTTGGTCAGCCAACTCTTTGCAATACTCTAGCACCAAATCATCAGACATATTCAACAGCTTGTGTTCTGGGATGCATGCTTGTCTCATTGCTTTTCCCATTACTATTTCTTGGGGACTCAATCCAGTATTCTTGTCCGGAATACTTCTGAGTCCCATCAGAACAAGATGTAAAGCATCAGGCCAGTCCAGTGGGGTGGATGCACATACTTTTCCCAATCTTGACTTAATTGTGCCATTCACTTGTTCTACCACTCCAGAAGCCTCTGTGCGGTATGCGCAGTGCAGCTTTTGTTCAATTTTAAATGCTTCACAAATTAATCAAATTATTTCATTATTTAAATGAGACCCTCTGTCTGATTCAATAGTTACTGGAAAACCGAATCGAAGAATGAGTTCTCTCAATAGGAGTTTGGCCACTGTCAGGCTGTCGTTTCTTCGGGTTGGGTATGCTTCCACCCATTTTGAAAATAAACAAACTATGACAAGTACATATTTCAATCCTTGACAAACAGGCAACTGAATGAAATCTATTTGAAGCCTTACAAATGGACCTTCTGCCTTTCCAATTCTTCCCATACTGACTATGGTTTTCTTTCCTGGATTCATTTGTTGACAGGTTAAGCATCTCTGGCAAAGACTCTCTGCGACATTCCTGAACTTTGCATTAAACCAATCTTGTCTGAAAAGTCTAATCATTGCATCTCTGCCTATGTGAGTGTCTCCATGATACATCCTAGCCATTGGTGCAAGCATACAGTTTGGCATTACTGGTCTGCCATCCAAATAGACCCATACACCATCTTCTGCCCTTCTCTGACAACCAACTTTCTCCCACTCCTCTCTTTCTCTTGTTTCCACCTCATCTTGTAGTTCTCTTACTTCTTTCCATGTTTCTAATCCTTAAAGTAACATAAGTTGGCAGCTGAATCCACATGTTTCACTTTTCTTGTTCACAGCTATTTTAAATTTGGCGCAGTGTTGGGCAACCTGGTCAGCATATCGGTTACCTGCCGTCACATGGTCATTTCCTGATTGATGTGCAGCACACTTGACCACTGCTACTACTTTTGGCAATTGTATTGCCTCAAGCAATTCTTTCACAAAATGTCAATTTTTAATGGGAGACCCTGAAGAAGTCAGGAAGTCTTGCTGCATCCAAAGCTGGCCAGTCATGCACAACCCCGTAACCATACTGACTATCAGTGTAAATGGTTACTCACCAATTTTCCCATTTTTGCAAGCTTTAATTAAAGCTATCAATTCGGCTACTTGTGCAGACTTAACTCCTGATAAATAGGATGCTTTGACTATTCCTGCCAATGTACACACGGCATAAGCAGCAGTTAGTCCACCTTCCTCATGGCGCATACATGAGCCATCTACAAAGATCTAATGTTCAGCATTCTCCAAGGGTTCATCCTGTGTCAGGACGGGGTTTGGTACCGAGTTCTGTCACGTCAAGACATTCATGTTCGACTTCATCCTTCACCTCTTCATTTTATGGATCTGGTAACAAGGTAGCTGTGTTAAGAACAGTACATCTGACTATGGTCACGTTTTCAGCCCCTAGGATAATTATTTCATACTTTGTCATTCTACTTGAGGTAAGATACTGAGTTTGGGTTCTTGTTAAAAGAATTACAACTGCATGTGGGACGTACACTTTTACAGGACGTCCCATCACAATGGACTCACTCTGTTCCAAACTCATGCACATTACAGCTACCGATTTTAGACATCCAGGCAATGCTGATGCTACAGGGTCCAAGGTAGCAGAAAAATATAAAAATATGCCACCGAACGTCGCATTAGACCATGTCTCTGCGCTAAAACTGAGAGTGCACAGTTATCTCTCTCACAGCAGAACAGTGCAAATTCTTTTGAATAGTCAGGCATACCTAAAGCAGGTGTTTCACACAAACGTTTTTGTAATTTGCCAATTGGGGAAACCCTACAATCCATTGTCGGTAATATCCTACAACACCAAGAAACATCCTTATTTCTTTTTGGGTTTGTGGCAATTTCATTTGACTTATTATTTTTATTCTCTCGGAGGTCACTTTTCTTAGTCCTCGCTGTATCTGATGTCCCAAATATTTAACTGTTGTTTGGCAAAACTGTAATTTCTCTGGGGACACTTTATGTCCACCTTTTGCCAGATGGTTCAATAAAGCAATGGAATCAGTAACACAGTCGTCCCTTGTTTTCAATGCGACCAACAGGTCATCAATATACTGTACCAGGACTGACTCCTTAGGCAACACTAATGTTTCGAGACACTTTTTCAATATTTGGTTAAAAATCGAAGAACTTTCAGTATACCCTTGAGGAACGCGATTCCAAACATAAATACAATCCTTAAATTTGAAAAAAAATAAAAACTGACTATCAGGATGCAATGGAATAGAGAAAAATGGTTGGCATGAATCAATTACAGTAAACCATCCTGCCTTCCATGATATCTGGTACAAAATCACTACAGGGTTAGGTACTATGGGGCAACATGGCACAACAATCTTGTTTATCTTTCGTAAATCTTGTACTACCCTATAGTTACCGTTACGTTTCTTGATGCCAATTATAGGAGAGTTACAAGGACTACTCATTATTTCTTTTAAAATGCCTTGTTCAACCATTCAATCAATTTCTGCTGCAACACCAGCTTTTATTTCAGGACTCATTTTGTATTGTCGAGTATTTGGGTAAACTGCACCTTCCTTTACAGTCACTTTTACAGGATCTACATTTTTCATTAATCCCACTTCTTTTCCTGTAAAATCCCACACTTCAGGATGTACTGTTGCTTTGACCTCTTTTGGTAAGTCATCTTTTGTCATTACGGAAAATAATTCATCTACTTCTGTTCCTTGTTTGGCTAGCATGATTTTGTACACTCCATCTTTATCTGGAGTCTAAATTGCAACACCATCGGTGTGCAAAATATGGTGCAATTCATCTTGCACAATAGATCCCTTCCTAATAAGTTCACAGGACTGGAGTCACACACTACAAACTTATGCATCTCTTTGAATTTGGCAATACATACCTCCATTGGTTTTGTAATAGGGGTTCTAATTTGTTTATTAGAAACGCCCACTACTTGAATCGCTTCTCCCGAGAGGGGTAGGTTTGGGAAGTCTGCTGTTCTCACAGTAGAACGGGTAGCACCAGTGTCCAATAAACAGGTAATGTCATTTTCTTCAATCTTACCATCAATATATGGACCTTACTGATCTACCGGCAAGGATGCGTCAAGTACGCACTCCTCTTCCTCCCCCCTCGGCCACCGTAATAAGGTGCTGTCATCAAAATACGAATCCTGCAACAGAAATTGCGATGTTACAAAATATTTCTTACCACTTCCTTCTTGAAATCCCGTGTCCGTACTGTACTTGGCTTGACTCACAAAATGTGGCATAGGGGCAGGTGGCAATTGACTCTGTAGGTTTACAACCTGCTGCGGTTGACTCATTATCACCTCATTCTGCGTCTGTGGATTTAAATTTTGATTTGGGCCATTATTATTCTGTATACTTTTACACTCGTTTTTCCAATGCCCCAATTTTCCGCACACACGACAGGGAAACTTTTTCTTTGCCTCTTCTCTGCTCAATCGCCCTTTTGGTTTACCCCCATTATTTTCACCATAACCTTGCCCCCATCCTGTATTTCCTGCCTTGTTCTGTAACTGGAGTTCTTGCTGTTCTGCTAATTTCACTTGAGCACACATCACTTTCTCCTCTAAATTCTTTCGTCTATTGTCAATTTAATCTCCACAATACTTTAGGATCTGATCTATGGGCTTCGCTTGCCAGCACAGATTGTGCTGCTTAATCATTTGAGATATCTCTTGCCGTAACCCTGACACAAACCTTTACACAAAATGAGTCATGTCCTTATCACCGACATTTTCAAATCCACTATACTGCTTGAACACCTGTAAAAGGCGCTCATAGTAAGCATGTACAGACTCAACTTTTTCCTGAGTTGTTCTATCTATCTTTATCCAATCAGTTTCTTTTGGTGGAATTTTCCCTTTCAAGAAAGTAATTACTTGGTGATATTTCTTCATAACCTCTTCTAACGGGGCTCCTGTCTTTTCATCTCTCGGGTACTCATCACTAGGCCAATCAACTGTAATTTTACATTCTGTCCACAAATCAGCAGGCACCACTATGTCATATAAACCATCCAAATCTTTCAACAAAACCTTCGAAACCTTCACAAATCTCTCAACTTGCCTGTACCATTCCACTGGTTTTTCTCTCAACTTAGGGAAAGCATTTGTAAATGATAAAATATCCTGTTGGGTCCGTGGGACATGTACATATCCCCCTCCTGGAACCTCTCTCATTGGGTACAATCTTTCAGCCTTCTCTGTTTCTTTAATCAAATATTCAGATGTCGATCGATTTGTCTGTGCTTCCTTTTTTTTCTTTGTCCATCTAACTTTCCATCTATCTAATTCTTCCCAATTTTTTTAATATTGTCATCAACTCCTCTATCTGCAACTTTCTTCCCGACATATTCATGTTTTCCAAATCTTTATCAGAAAATTCTGCTCTATAGGGTTTCTGCAACACCTTGGATCTCCCTATTTCAATCCCCATTTCTGAGGCCAAATTTGTCAATTTCTCATGAAATAATTTTGTATTTCTAGTTATACTCCTGCAAATAAACAGCAACTCTTCTTCACTATAGGTGTTGAACCTATCCAGTCCTACATTTCCAGCTATCATTTCTTCTAATTCAACTCTTAATTTGAAAATATCTAATGCTTTCGGTGGTGGATTAGGTTTCTCTATTTCTTGTGCCCATCTTTCTATTTCTTCCAGCGTTACTATTGTGGCACTTTTCGTCCCTGTGGATGTCTCTATTTGTACTTCTTTCGAGCAACCTGGGGTGACCCCTCTGGGTGTGTCATTTATTTGCCCTCTTATCGGTAAGTTCATTAATGAAATCACTGACTCACATTCACTAGCTTGGTCATCAATTATTATTTTCTCTTTTGTCGGTTCAATGATGGGTGTAGTCATGATGGGTGTTTTAGGACAATTTGATTTATCCCCATACAATGGGACTACAGGACCTATAGTCACTGGTATAGTCAGAGCTTCAGGATGCGTGTTTACCTGAGACATTTTTATTTATCACTTCTTTTTCTCTTTCTTGAAGTACCCTCTCCAAAGTTCTTTCATGTACTACCTGTGCAACTAAAGGTATATCTAGAATTGTGGCACTCGGGGTAGTTCTTTTAGATCTTTCTTGATAAGGCGGAGGATTTTTCATTAAAATATCTTCTAAATAATCATCTGAGTCTCCACTACCTGCCATTGTTAAGTGATTTGTTTTCCCTGCGCATTTTCCTCCTGTCTGTTCCACATCCATCAATACAGGATATAAGCCTTCTGTTACCATGGCTTGCCTCCACTGTTTCATCTGCCTATTTCGGGTTTCGCGTGGAAATTTGGGATAAAATCTGCTCAAGCTTCTGTCACTTGTTGATCTATCGCCCTCAAATGCTTCAGTTTCCCATTCTTCTAATGCCTCATACTGTGTTAATCTGGGTCTGGGTTCTAATTCGTTCATTCTAGTACGTAAATTATGTAGGATTCTTCCATTAAATGTTCCAAACTCTGGAAAAGCTAGGATTCCATCATTTTTTGTATATTCTTTCCAATTTTCTAATCATACACAGGTATGATAGCCTCTTTCCATCATCATGTAAGATGCAGGCATTTTCGGGGGGAGGAATAAGAATCCCTTCTCTAATTTTAATGGGTTTATCCTTTTTAAAATAATTTAAAATTTTCTGCATAAATGACATTTTCCTTTTCTCCCCGTACATTTTCCAAGGTCTTCCTTTTATGTACTGTTCGTGGGCAAATCCTAAGTACCTTCTATCTGGACGATTCGCTATCAAAGTAGGATCGAGTCTCCACATACAAGACCCACTATCAATTATTATTATGGCTTCTATTTTCAACTAATCAAATATTTGCTTTTACTTTAACAATTGACCAATACCAGCATGGCTTCTTATTTCTTCTCACCAATCAGATTCTGTTTTGCTATGCGTTTAGCCAATACTTGCGCGGCTCTCTTTGACATCAGTATCACTCCTTACCACTGACCCCTCCTTTACAATTCTTCGCGTCAGTCACACGCCCGCTGTTCCAACCAATCCCAGCGCGGCCCTCTTTGACGTCAGTGCAGCACTCGCAACTGACCCCTCCTTTACAAGGTAATGCGAAAACGTATTTTCTTCAATTTACGTGCAAATTGTCATTAATTAACAACATCGAAACATTCGCTACTTTGTCTGATCCTCTAAATTCAAAGAATAGTCTATTTATTTTGCTGCGAGTAAAACCTTTCCACTTACTCTTCACACACTACGAGTAAAACCCTTCCATTTACCCTTCACACAAGCATCAAAGAACCAGTTACTCCTTTATTATTACCCTTTCTAGGTGATATAAGACCAAAGTTTCACCAGCGAACTCCTTTGCCACCAATTATTCTCACTTTTATATGAAAGAATATAATCCCTAAATCAGTGCTTCTAGTCCTGCATAACTTTCAGCACCTTCTTGATCCAGACAAGTAACCTCACTGCAGTGTGGCTTCCATTCGCCAACCGCTATTCAATATTCCCGGGAATTTTCAGACAACATAAAACAAAACATAAACAAATAACGGGTGTTAATGCATAAATCAATAATTCAATCCACAATATTTTCTACCTAATTAACTAGAACCCTAACCATAGCTCTGCTACCAAGAAATACTGATCCAGCGGATTACCAGCTTGGGTTTACACAAACACCATATACTCACCTGGGCCCATAAACATTCATACAATAAGCTAGTAGCTTACCATTCCAATCTCCTTGTCAATACATTTTCTCTGGTCAATGAATCTACTAGCTAGTAGAATAGGTAAAAATAACATTTAAGGTTTTCTCCAATAATCACAGACTCAAAGAGTTTTAAAAGTTTTATCTAATCAAATTTTGTGAGTCAAAGATCAAATACATGTTAACATCGTACCTGAAGAGGGAGAAAAAACAGAGAGCAGGTACAAGGACAGACTTCACAGAATTATATTTACCTAAGATGATAGATGGACCCAACTCCTTGATGATGGGTCAGAAGAAATCCACCAGGACAGGTGGAAGACAAAGGATCAGGACAGGTTCAGGACCAGGAAGGTGACCTCTTCTAAGTGCAACGCCAGCGTCGCACCCATCTCTGGCACTACTCTCCTCGATCTTTCTTCAGCAATTCCCTTTCTAGATGATTGGATTATCGATCAGGATTTCGGTCTCTCGAGCAGGGTCTCTGGCATCTGCAGGGTCTGAGACAGCGTCTCGGACAGCATCTGTGGCAGCATACATGTCGGGTCGGATTCAGGATCAGAGAGACATCTAACTTACTAACTTATCTCTATTATACTATTCTGTGTTTGTGTACCACCCCCAAATGTTTCAATATTGTGTTTCCCCTATTTCTGATTGGACAGTGCAAGGAGGTGAGTTCATCACACCATGCTAAATGTAATATTTTACTTTAAGCTCTTTGTTCTGTGTTTCCGCCCCTTAATTTACTTAACCAAAGCTTTATTCCCACCCGCATTTCACATTATACTTAATACAATTTATTCTATTTGTAACATATGTTGCTCTTGTCCGGGTCGATGGGTTAAGTTCCCATGTGCTTCTCGCCAGCATGACCTTGGCTGGGTTTCAATGGTGTCATCATAGTTCTGGGCAGGGTTTAGTGCATGTGCACACAGATCAGGTGGGGTAGGGATTTCAGTCACCCTCCAAGGCCCAAATACGAACTAATAAATAAGTCAGAAAAAGACATGTTAGACTACGGAAATAAATTAATTCACTGTATACCACTTATCGCTACTCTATCCCCATTTACTTATATAAATCTTTCGCATTAGTATTTAGTAGAACTTATGAGGTTTAGTTTAAGCAGTAGCATGTGCATTAACATGTGAGTTTCAAGGGGCCATTTTAGAAGCTATTGCGCAGCTGCAAAGGTTTCCCTCCAAGCATCGAAAACGTCATACTACGTAAATGCAGTAGACGCATGCACAGTGAAATTCCCGCGTTTTGTCGGCCATTTTAAGACACTTGGGTTGCTGGTTAGTAATACACATATGAAAGCATCCCCTAGATATGATATATTTTGTGCAATGCATTATTAGTATTTAGAAGACAAATTGATTACGGTATTATACGTTATTTGAGAGGATTGCATCCGAGCAAGTTTCTTCTATACAAAACCTTGCTCCATCATTCCCCTCTCTGATGGCATTTTATGCCATCACCAACTTCTATTACTAATTCAGATGGCAACTTTAGCACTTTTCCATTTTGATTTCTTCTTCAACTCTTTCATTTCTTTCTTTTTCCCTTTTGTGTTGTAAACTCCTTATTCTATTGTAAAAATCTCTCTTTATTTCTTCCAGCTGTATTTCTTCGTATTTTCTCGTCTTTCCCTTTTCAGTCACTCCATACTCCTTTCTTTTCTTGCAACAATGGTGCCAAAACATAATTGCTAAAACTAATAATGTTATTCCCATTATTGGCATTATTATTTGACCTAAAATACCTTTACCTATATTGGAAAACCAACTACTTATAGTGGAAATGTTATTTGTTAATTTCTTCCATACACTGTCAACTTCCAGTGGTTTCAAATTTTCTTCTAATTTCGTAATATTTTTTATATATCCTCCAATTTCAACACGTTTATCAGGAATGTAAGTGCAACAATGTTGCGCTTTCAACATTTTAAAGACTTTGCACTCTTTTGCCAATAATATATCAAGAGCATGTCGATTTTGCAAAGCCATAGATCTGATCGCAACCAATTCTGTATTGATCATCAAGAACCCTCCAGCAGTGTCAGTAGACAACCGATCCACTACTACAGACAATTGACAAATTTTACAAGAATTCAGAATTACTCCCACTGAAGGTATCAATGCACCAAAAATGTCACCTACTATTTCAGACAAACGAGCTCTTTTTATACGTGTTAGTTCTTTTGCATCTTCATTGCTTCCAGTGATTCTTTTCACATGATACACTTTTGGAAAAATTATTCTAAAATAGCAACTCCTGCACCAATGATCAGGCAATCTGAAATAAGCTTTATTGCCACATACATAATAAATTCCAGGAAATAGTGGATCTGTTCCACCTTTTAGTCCCCAACCCCCAATTACTAAGAAATTATGTTCGCATTCACTGGAACCAATAAACACATTGTTATATTCTGTCTTTAATCTATGGAGGCAGATCTTCTCTTTCTTTTCAAAGTCCAAGGACATAGCATCTTTCTCAGCCCACTGAGGTATCTGTGGTTTCGGTTCGGAAGCCCTTCTCTGGAAATCCTGTCTCCTTTGCTCAACTAAATTCAGAAATATCTTTTCTTCTTTGTGTAATTTACATGTTAAAGTGTGCTTATGTGCTGCAGCTATATCTATCGCTTTCATAGTTAGAAAATTACATCTACATTAGAATAATAATATTGCAGTTTTCCTGTTCTATAAAATAAACTTGCTAAAACACTACAATAGATACCATATGTTAATGGAATATGATGATACGTCACACCTTCTGCTACTGATGCCGGTAACTTCATACACACATAGCAATCACTAACTTCCATAGTGTCCACGTATTGCACTAATAATTTTGTAAACACATTTAATGCAGTGTCATTGTCTGTCACTGTGTGTGATATGTCTAACTCATCTGGTGCTTCTAAATCTACTTTGTCTCCTCTTGCCTTATTCTCATCTGGTGCTTCTTAGGCTACCCTATTTCTTTTAATGTTGGCTACTCTCTCATGTGTGTGCGTGTTATTCTTTTCTACTGTATCCATTATATAAGGAATGGCAACTGTTAGTGTTAACCAAATTACAAGTACTTAAATATGCTACATATACATATTCTACAACATTTCTTTACACAATTTTGTTTCGGGTTTCCAGCAGCTCTATTGTCAGCCATTTTCTTTGGGATAAGAAGATTTTCTCTTCTTCAATTTGGAATTTTTTTAATCTGCGATGGTATTTTAGGGTAAACAATTTTTCTTTCAGGTTGGTCTCAAGTCTTTGTCAATTTGCTCTGCATTTAATTCTTCCTCTCTTCCTTCATTTATTTCCAGATTCTCTAAGTCTTTAAGAATAACTTACATCCATTCAGGACCTTTGAATTTATTGCTCAGTATTTTCAATCTTGTGCTTCTTCGTTTGGGATTTTCCTTTTATTGTTCAGTCTGACTGGATACCTCGTTTACTTGGTCCGGTTCCTCATTTATTGCTTCGAGTCGGTATCGTACTCTCTTGATAACACTAGGCCGATTATCGCCTTTTTTGATTCTTTTGGCTTGCACTGCACTTTCACTTTCTTCAAGTGTTCTTTTGTTTTCATTGGTTTGTGGCACAACTTGGTTATTTTCGCCTTCAGAATTTCTCTCTATCTGACCTTGTCCAGGGCTTATTGTCTTAGTATTATCTGCCTGGGTGCGTTCTTCTTCCCTCATCTGACCCTGTTCAGGTCGGCCATGTAATTTTCTTATAATATTTATGAATACCTAACTTAGCTCAAGTGCTGTTGTTAGTTTCTTGAAGGGGATAAAGTGTGCCATTTTGGATAGCATAGCCACCAGGATTGTGGTAAGGGTATTACTGACTGGGAAATTTGTAGTAAACTCCATAGTTATGGTATGCCAGGGTGCAGATGGTATGGGCAGAAGTAGTACAAATCCTGAAGGGGAGGTATGAGTGGGCTTGTTGCAAGCATAGACTGGGCAGGTACTAACCTATGGGGTAATGTCCCTACGCATATTTTCCCACCAGAAATCTTTTTTACAGAGCTCAAGAGTCTTGTCAATTCCTGGATTCATGATTCCTCCTGATGATTTTGTGTTATAACTTGTCTGTGGGGACAAAGAGTTTTTCATCATGAAAAAATAAATTATCTTCTATACTATGTTTTGGATTTTGAACCCAGACATGAGGATCTAATTTTTGATATTCGTTCTGCATGTCCTTCAAGAAGATCTCAACCTCTGTGATGGCAACTCGTTTTTCTGTAGGAATTATACTGGGAGGTTCGGGTGGAGGACCCAGTGCGTTAGTATGACGTAGTCGAGAGAGAGTGTCTGTCTTAATTTTTGGCACCTGAGCTATATGTGACAGTAATATCAAGGGGCGCGATTCACAAAAGTAATCTGAGACAAAATCCTAACTTTACGACTTTCGGTATTCACAAAATGCAGTTAGGAGTACTAAAGTTAGGATTCATAACTTTAGTACTCCTAAATGCCCTTTATGAATACCGAAAGTCGTAAAGTTCGGATTTTGTCCCAGTTAAACTTAAGTTTTGGTCTTCTTAAGACCAAAACGTAAGTTAATCACACTTCGGCTACTAAATGATTGAATGTAGTTATGTAAGTTAACAGATCTTTGGTTCCCTGCCGGAGGTTCAGTAGCTCTTTATTGCTCGACTGGACAACCGTGTTTTGCAAACTGCTTAGTGATAGCTGCCTTGAAGGCAGGATAATTATATAGAATGGGGTCATTGTTTTCAACCAGGGGAATAGACCAATTAGCCGCCACCCCTCCTAGATAAGAATTTATAAAGGCTACCTTAGTGGTGTCATTGGGGAAAACCTGAGGTTTGCATAAGAAATGTAATTGGCACTACTCCTAAATGCCATTTGTGAATACCAAAAGTCGTAAAGTTAGGATTTTGTCCCAGTTAAACTTAAGTTTTGGTCTTCTTAAGACCAAAACTTAAGTTTAACTGAGACAAAATCCTAACTTTATGACTTTCGGTATTCACAAAGGGCATTTAGGAGTACTAAAGTTAGGATTCCTAACTTCAGTACTCCTAAATGCATTTTGTGAATACCGAAAATGTTAAAGTTAGGATTTTGTCTCAGATTACTGTTGTGAATCGGGCCCCATAATTACTAAAGAAATTGAGCCACCAAATTTGGCGTGGGATTAAAGCCTTGGCAGAGCTCAAGAATTGCAGGTCTTTATGGTCAGAAAAAATTGTGACAGTGTATTTTGCTCCTTGGAGATAATGTCTCCATTCGGTGAAGACTAATTTGATGGATAGAAGTTCACTGTCTTAGTGATCAGTGTTTGGGTCCTTTTGCGATAGTACTCATCCTACGGCTACCTGCAAGGTGTCGGCCTCCACATAGAAGGGCTGGTCTGGGTCTGCATGATGGAGAATTGGTGCTGTAGTGGATTTATCCTTTAGGATGGCCAATGCCTGGTTAGTTGCTGGAGACCAATTAAAGACTTGGCCTTTTCATAACAGACGTGTAATGGGTGTCACTATTTCCTGGAAAATGCAAAATAAATTGGCAATAAAAATGATCAAACCCAAGTATTTGCTGGACTTCCTTTACAGAAGTGCGGGCTGGCCAAGCCTTGATCACCTCCACATTCTTGGGATCCATAGGGATTCCAGAGGTGGTAGGTGGTAACCTAAGAATCCTACCGAGGACACATGAGAGGAACATTTCTCCAATTTAACAAAAAGATAAATTTCTCTGAGGCGCTGTAAGATTGCGCATATGTGTTGCACATGGTCTTGTTCAGAGTTGGAATAAACCAGTATATCATCAATATAGACGATAGCGCTCACATTCAAAACGTCTTGTAGAGCCGCATTTATCAAATATTGAAATGCTGCCGGGGCATCACATAGGCCAAAGGGCATCACTGTATACTCGAATAATCCCTTATCTCTAAAGGCTGTTTTTCATTCATCTCCTTCCTTAAAATGGATTCAATGGTAGGCTCCGCACAAGTCTAATTTTGTGTAGAAAGTAGAGTTTCTAACTTGGTCAAGTATGGCCAGAATTAACTGAAGGGTATATCGGTATTTGATAGTCACCTTGTTGATTGCCCTATAGTCAGCACACGCCACAGATCCCCATTCTTTCTGGGGACGAAGAACAATGGTGAAGAGACGGGGCAGTAGAATGACAAATAAACCCTAGCTCCAATAATTAATCCAAATATCTTTTTAAGTATTGAGTCTCAGACTCTGTCAAAACATAGACTCGACTACAAGGAAGAGTAGCCCCAGGGAGAGAGTCTATACGACAATCATATGGTCTATGTGGAGGCAATTGAGTAGCTTTGATGGAATCAAAAAGATCTGGAGGGTCATGATATGCCTTGAGGCCCATTCTTCCTAAGTTAGGGCACAGTGTAAAAGTGTTCTAATATCCTGTGCCTTTTGGTAACAGGTAGTAGTGCAAAGGTGAGAGTCTAATATAACCATGCTAAGTACCCAATCTATTTTCGGGTTGTGATATTCCAACCAAGGTACGCCCAGAATTATGCCAAATGTGGGAGTATCAATTAGGTCAAAAACAAGTTTCTCTGTATGCCCATTTTCTCATACTAGAGTTAGAGCCTAGGTTTGGAAGCAAATTAATCCTGAAGATAATTCGGAACCATTTACTGATCCTACTGGTTCTGGCTTTGGGACTTTTGTTAGACCTAATTTACTAGCCAGGGATAGGTTGAAGAAATTCCCGGTTGCCCCAGAATCTATGAGCATGGATAATACATGTCTCTGTTGGACATCCACTACCACCGTCACCCTAATGGTCAAGTGATGAGGGACTCTGTTCCCTACACTGGTCAGATATTGCGAGATCTGTGTAGATTCTCTTGACGAGACAATCTTGTTTTCCGACGAGAGTTCTAGTTTCTCTGTTCTTGATTGGGATTCTCTGTACTGGCTGCAATTTTATTCTTTTTGGGTTTGATAGTACACTCCCTGGCAAAATGTCCACCCTTACCACAATAAAAGCACAGGTTTAACCTGCGACAGCGTTCTTTTTCATCACTGGACAAAGGGCCTTTTATGCCACTAATTTGCATTGGTTCAGCTTCAGGGATCTTATTATCTGATTCTTTTTTTTCAGTCTTAGAACAACTATCCCAGAGTCGTGATGAGTTTTGTCTCCTTTTCGTTTGCCAAATCGATGGTCTAATTTGATCACCAGACCAATAAATTCAGAAGAGTCCTCAGGGAGGTCCACGATATGTGATAGGGACTCTTTGAGGTCGTCTCTTAACCCTTGAAAAAAACAGGGATGCTCTTTTTTCTTCAGGCCATCATGCTTCGGCTACTAAACGATTGAATGTAGTTATGTAAGTTAACAGATCTTTGGTTCCCTGCCGGAGGTTCAGTAGCCCATTATTGCTCGACGGGACAAACGTGTTTTGCAAACTGCTTAGTGATAGCTGCCTTGAAGGCAGGATAATTAGGCAGGATATTTATATAGAATGGGGTCATTGTTTTCAACCAGGGGAATAGACCAATTAGCCGCCACCCCTTCTAGATATAAATTTATAAAGGCTACCTTAGTGGCGTCATTGGGGAAAACCTGAGGTCTGCATAAGAAATGTAATTGGCACTGACTCATGAATGCCGCAAATGTAGTGCAGTAAGCATTCTGGGGGGGATAAAGGCAACGGACTAGGAGCGGCGACGGTTACATGTACATTCTTATCTGTGAGTGGAGGGGCAGCTTTGTGAAAAGGCTCTCCGAACATGGGTGGAGATAGAACGGGAAAGTTTCTTTTGGCTGGCTGGCTCGCCAATGTGTAAACTGGACCTTACAATTATGCAACTCCTCTTTAAGTGTGAAGTTTTCTATCTTTAACCTATTTATTTATATCTGTAAGCGTTGAACTAGATTGCCTGGATTAGCCATATCTTCAACCAGGGCTTGATTCAAATCATGTGTTAATTTGATCAAGGTCTGACATGACGTTGCCCTAAGGGAACACTGTTGTTGTGACTTGGTTTTCTCTGTAACAAGCCACTCACCTGAATCTCAGGTGGTTCCGATGGGGGTTTTCTCCTAGGGGGGACTGTGCTTGACACCAGAGTGCAATGCTATATCAATCGCAGGCCCCATGGCGAAAAGGGGTTGGGGTTTGGAAAGACGCAAGATGCTGTGGTTCAACCCCGCGGTGACTGCAGTGAACTTCACAAGGACCCGTCTCAGATCTTATGATGCACCCAGTCAGGGAGTACCTGCAAGGCACAAGGGTACAGAGTAACAATGCTGAGGTCATTTTTCTTCCTTTATATTATATAGCCCATTAGTAGTAACCCATATCTTACACAGGTATCAACATGGTACTGTCTTTCTGATGAATTGGTCTTCTGAAGTCTCTCTTGGTTTGAGATTGGAATCTCACTACGGTTCATGGAGGATGGTACAGTTGAACACTCAAGATTCACAAAACGTTCTAAAATAGTTCTGTGATTTGTTGTGTCACAAGCAGTAGTTACATTTGTGAGAACAGCCGGCTTAAAAACTAGAAGAAAAGCCCTCGTGGAGGGCCCAGGAATAACTGGAGTCTGACAGAGCCCTGTCAGACGAGGTTAATGAGTGCTTACAAAATGTTGTCTCAAGAAAAGGATTTATTTAAGAAGGCTACTGAGCTCAGAGCATATATGTATATATCAATTATAACAAGAGTACTTTGAAACTGGAACTGTATTCTTGTTTTCATTAATCTCTTCTCTTCTTGTCTTTTCAGATTTCCTGATTCAGCCAGAAGCTACCGAGTGCAGTTGGATGCAGAGGAAGCTGGAGCGGTGTTCTGGAGAAGTGCTGAAGAGGACCCAGTCACAGGAAATAGGTTAGTTAATAGCAGGGAGACCAAGCAAAACTAATGGGCTAAGGCAGTCTAGTTATAGAAACTGCCAGCTGCCTATTAGAGCACATGACTGGAAAAATACAAGCATTTGCTAGTGGTTTTAACTGGCAGGAATCACTGTTGGGGTCATGAAATGTTCAGAAAAGCTCCAGGCAATGTTTGAGGATAATTGACAGGAACTTCCAGCAACTGCCATAATGGCAAAAGCAATTAACTTTCATTGAAAACAGATGTACCCACAGGATTAATGGAAGGTTGGAGCCTTCTAGAGGGTTCTGCTGCTCACGAAGTTTCCACAGTTAAGCATCAAGTTTGAGAAGGCCAATGATTGTCACTATATCACCCGATTGAAAAGAACACACAGTAACCCATACTTGAGAATAAATATGCCTATCAGGAAGGAGGGTAATTATCACATAGAAGGTCTGGCTGTTGCTAGGACTGTGACACGCACTTTAGAGGACTTCCCTGCTGCCTGAGGCCTGTTTTGTACTTCACAGGACAGCCCTGCTGTTAATAGACTGTCTTGAACCCTCAGAGGACTACCCTGCTGCTGGAAGACTTCCTTGGTGCTTGAACCCAGGACTACCAGAGTGACCCTGCACCGGATCTTGCCTGAAGTGGGTCCTACTCGCCAAGTGGTGCCCACCCAGTCCTGGACCCTTGGAAGTTTAGCTTAAGGTGCCCAAACAGCTTAAAACCAAAACTTGGAAACCGAGAGGAGACTGGGACCCACCTGCACACCAGTCCGCCCAAGGTGCATTGCTAGTTGTCTTGACTTCTCAGTAGCTCACGCTGTGTACTTCTCTGCATCAGCAAATCCTGTTCAGCAGCTCTCGCAGAAGGGGTATCTGGCCTTGTGGAGCCCATGCCGGCTACAGCCTGCAGTTTTGTCCCGCTGGAGATTTTCGGATTTCAAAAAAGAGACTAAGGGCCAGATTATGATCTTGGCAAATGGGTTATTCCCTCAAAATGGTGATGGATATCTCGTCCGCTGAAATATATATCCAGTAGGATATAATGGTATTTATATTTTGGTGGGCAGGATATCACTCACCGCTGCAACAGAGTAATCCGTCTGCCAAGATCTAAATCATGCCCGAAGTCTGAATTAGGAATCTTCACCATGACTCAGTCCAGCGGCTCCCCAACGATAACTCCTCCTCCTCAGACACAACCGGTTGAATTGCCCCACTGAACTTTACCTTCTCAGACATTTTTGCTAAGAAATTCTTCTAAGTCCGAAGGTAAGCAGAGACCGGACCCAATCCACCTTGTGTATCCAATCGTGCATAACTTACAACTTTGCCCCGCTCGCATGCAACTATATGTCTGTGGTTGGCTCTTTGATCTTTTAGGTGCTAGTTTTTACTAAATATTAAAAGAATTCATAACCCCGGTTCTACTGATTGGATTTTTGTTGCTTTGGTGTCAAATAATTTATCAAACTTTACTCAATTTTTCTAGCTTGGTGTGGGATTCTTCTTGTGTTGTGTTCTCACTTTATTACTGTTTAAGTGCTGCACAAATACTTTACACATTGCCTTTAAGCTAAGCCTGACTGCTTTTGTGCCAAGTTACCATAGAGTTAAGCACAGATTAATTTAGTGACTTTTTGTGGTCCACCATGACAGGGTTCATGGTTGTTGCTTGAGAAGTGTTCGCACCTCCCTCCACCAAACAAAACAATATCCAACAATTATATTCCAAATGAAAGAGTTGGATTAGATTTAATCAAGCCAGCTCATGAGGGGGCTGAATATGTACATGCAGGTGTTTGAACAACTCATAAGATGCTGAGCAATTACTACTGGTGCCCACTTCCAATAAAATAGTTAGGGAGTATATGCTTCAATTTAGAGTGTGTCAATAGACTAAACCATCAACTATTGCAAGACCACCTCTAGTTCCTTTGTTAAAGGGAGCAAAACCAGCTGACACTTTCCATGTGGATCATATTCGTCCTTTGCCAACTGCCAATCTATGTAAATATATATGGCAGCTGTAGTTTGTAGAAGTCGCTTCATGTGGGTATTGCCTGAGCATGATGCAAAGGCTCATGTAGTTACAAAAGATTTGTTGTTGGGTTTGCCATGGGAGGAGTAAGAACTTCTCATAAAGATCAGGGTACAGCACTCATCTCAAAGGTGTTAGCAAACGCCTTGTCAGAAGTAAGACTTACCTCCAATTTAGCTACCCCATTTACAGTAGGATTAAAGGTTAAAAGAGCAATAGTGCTCTTAAACAGATCTTGACTTCTAGGATCTTATGCAATGGCACCAACAGGCTTAAAAACCTATATTGTGCACAGTGAATTATTTACCAATATGGATGCTGTTAGAACATACACCGTTTGAAATTCTGTTTGGCATTAAAATGTTCATTCCATATCTTCCATGTGCTAAGATCTTTCTGAACCATTATGCTTTGATTTTCTGAAGGACTTGCAAGAAACACATAAAAAGAAAGCAGCAAATTCTACCATGCCAGACTTAAGCGGGGTTACTGGATACCTCCCAAAAGCTGACAACTAAGCCTGCAAAAGGACTGCAGAAAATGAAGTTTCTGGTCAATACAGGGCAGTCATCTCCACAAAGTGTACAAGAACAAGAAATGTAATTTCAGATCCCATATCTGGCAAGAACAAAAAGAGTCTAGTCTCCATTGACAAAGTAAAGCCTTATTATCTGGTCAGCGTTGCCCGTGCAGCACAGGTACTCCTTAATGAGACAGCTCTGGCACACCTCACTGCTGCAGCAACTCCAGATGACAGGTAGAGAACCAACTCCAATCTGTGAGCAGGCTACTCCTTGGATGATGTGGCGGAAGGAGAGTTGAAAGGGAATGTTGACGGACAAGCAGGTGAATATATACACTATCTAATAGCTTCACCACTGAGTCCTGAACCTTGCACTAGAAATACTAGAAATAGCATTCTAGCATCACAGAACAATTCTGCCTCCTCTGAAGAAGAGGGATGAGAGGTTAATAGCAATAAAAGACTACTTGTGAACAGACAGAGCAAAGCATCAAAGAGATTGTTTTACCTGTAGACACAACTACCTTGGAGGGAAGGTATGTGTGGGTCGACTTGAACTGTACTATTCACCAACCGAACAATGTGCAATCTGTTCTTTCCATGTCCACAGTGAATTTGCCATCATTTCAGCTTCAAATGGAGTCAGCTGGGAAACGTTTCTGTATACAATCCTGGGACCCAAGGAGACAACTGAAATTCCCCATACATTTAGGAATAATCTGCATTACATCATATCACCAAGACCTTATGCTAGTGACTGGTACATTGATATGATTGAAAGATCGTTTAAGGATCTTCAGTCATAAGTAACATTGTCTGAAGTGGATCCAAATGTGAATGCTGACAATCACAGGTACTACTTTGGCTATACATGTACTCTGAAATGTGTTTGCATTGGCCCAGAAACAATGGACCTCTCGAAAAGATGGCTCAATGGGATTATTGTGCCATTCCTGAAGAGAGTGAAATACGTTTTAAGATAGTTTCCATATTTTAGAGATGCAACCATCTCTAATCTTGAAACATATGTACCATGATGAATTAACAAATGCCTTCATTACATACATAAATATTGAAACAACTTTCACAAAGCCTGGTTTGGATTGCCCATCAATAAAAAGGAACAATTATGATTAAGACTATTATCCTTGTTTAATGAGATCGCATTTATGATGTTTAATAAATGTAATGGACCGGCTTCACTGTAATAGCTATGTTATATGTATGAGGTTCTTTTCCTCTTTTCATTCTCTAACCAAAATTTCACACATGGGCACTCTCTTTGAGCACTTTCTTTCTCTTATTTCTCTGTCTGGAGCGACCGTGTGTAAATAATGTAAACTACACTGTCAAGTTGCATTTATATAAAAAAAATTACTTCTTTGGGGTCGATTCCGATCCGGGTCGGACAGCTCTCCGAGAGCTGTTCGTAGCCTTACCTTGCGACCGACTCGTACCCGGAGCCGGTCCGTCCTGTTGATGAAGTACGATACACATAACTGCCAAAAATCCGACCAACACGTATGCTGTGAATCAAGCTCCATTCTCCGTCCGAGCCGTAACTCCTAACGCCGAACCGAGTCGTCCGGAAGCAGTATTCATAGCAGTTTCCGATCGGACAAGTACGATGCGTACTTCCTACGCGCCGGACGGGTCGCCACGTACGGCACGTCACAGCATCCAGAAAAGAAGCAAATCAGGTACGATTTGCGCCTCAACTCAATCCACGGCTACGAGACGGACCAGCTTGCAACGGGTACGAGACGGAGCAACAAGCAGCGTATACGAGACGAACACATCATGAATCCCATCGCACAGGTCATACCAGTACTGTACATCTACGACCGGATCAGGAACAGATGCGGACGGCGCAGATGGTAAGTCAGACACCCACCACACAAACAAACGACACGTACCCGCAAATTGTCACACACACACAGGGGATCCATATCCTGGCCACTAACAACAGGCCACCATAGGGGTTGTATGGCAAACACAACTACCACCCACACCCATAGGGCTCATGTTGCCCATCACTACTGCCACCCCCACCCATAGGGACTATGTTGCCCATCACTCCTGCCACCCCCACTCATAGGGGACCTGTTGCCCATCACTACTGCCACCCCCACCCATAGGCCTTATGTAAATAAATGTTCTCTGGATCTGATACTGCTGATAATTGAGGAACTGTCCAAAACAATTCGGGATTTAGAAGAAGAAATAAACACTTTAAAAACTGAATTATCAACAAGAATGGAAGTTGAACCATGGGGACAATTCCTAGAAAGTCTCAACCTTAAACTAGAGAAATATGGAAAAGAGTTACAAGAAACCAAATTGCGAAAATTTAAGAGAGATACAATTGATTATAAGCTGAATGAAGTTTATACTTGGGCCGATGTATACACACAACGAAGATTTACCACCAAAAAAACCACCCAAGCATCCTCAGAGGAAAGTGTTGTATCCGATTCAGACATTGATACTCAGAGAGCTTCATTTACAGGCAGCGCCAGTTCAAAATCTACGACCAAACCACCAACAGAAAGTTCGTCAGGTGCAACACCTAGCACTTCAGGTTCTTCATCTTCTTTTTTGGACTCCAGCAGAGAGCAAGGGAGACCCCCAGACAAGAGTCAAACCAAAACAATCAGCGGTACCGAAAAACAAGGAGAGGAAAAGGACAAAGACAAAAGCAAAAAGGGCCTGAGGAGCCAAACAAAAGCCTCATCATAAATATTTCTTCTCTAAAACTAACATCGTTCGAGGAAAAAGTACTGAACAAAGGCATGTCCTTTGTGAGCACCTATAACAGCACAGAATTGGAGACAGAAGTAGCTCTATATAAATTCATGAGAATCTTGAGACTTCGTAACTTTTTCACCAACATTTGCCCCCAAGACACATCGGATAACTCTACTACAGATGTATCACTCCCAATTTTTAAACCAAAGAGCACTTTTGTTGCTCCAGTGTCCCATAAAACTCTGGACACATTTGAATTATTGGTACAACAAGACCTAAAAAAGATAAAATATTCTAGTAAAACAAACAATCTGAGTAGAGCGGAAAAAAGTGTTTTAATCAGACTCACCAGAAACCCAACAATTACAATATCAAAAGCAGATAAAGGGGGAGGATTAGTAATCATGAACTCCGAGCATTACCAAAGGAAAGTTCTCGAACACATCACAAACGAAGACACTTATGGAAAACTTGATAAAGACCCTACAAAGGAAATTTCCAACAATCTCAATCTCATGTTGGATAAAGCGGAAGAACTCAATTGGATTGACCTACCAACCAAAAAATACCTTTGGACTGACTTCCCAAGGAGACCCAAAATTTACCTACTACCAAAGATCCACAAAAATTTGATGGATCCTCCATTTAGACCTATCGTCTCCGGATGCGACTCAATATTTGATAAACCAGGCAGGTTTATCGATACATTCTTACAGTCATTTGTTCAAAATTGGGAGACTTACATTGAAGATACTACGGACTTCCTGAGAAACTTACAAATGTTTAATCACCTAAATACAGAAAATTGGATTTTATGCACTATTGATGTAGTAGCATTATACACTTCGATACCACATGCTAACGGAATTGAAGCAGTTGAATGGGCTTTATTGCAACAAGAAAATACACAAATACCTAAGCATTTCATTATACAACTACTGGAGTTTTGCTTACAAAACAGCTACTTTTGTTGGGAAGAAAAGTTCTACATACAACTAAATGGAACATCTATGGGATTTCCAGGAGCACCAGCATACGCTAATACGTATATGGCAAAATTCGAACATGACTATATCCTCCGGGACCCCACATGGAAAGAAGGTCTTATATTCTTCAAACGCTTCATAGACGACATCTTCCTCATTTGGAATCAGTCAGAACCAGAACTTATCAATAACATACGTACACTAAACCTGATCGATCCTCGAATTCAATTCACTCATACAATAAGCCGCAAATCTATTGCTTTTTTAGACGTATGGATTGACATTGGACAAGGCGAAATACAAACGAGTGTGTACAAAAAACCAACAGACAGAAATAATGCTCTGCTTTTCAGCAGTTTCCATCCTCCTTCGTTGATCCGGAATCTACCAGTGTCCCAATTTTTGCGAACGAGAAGAATTTCTTCTACAGATATGGCATGTGAATCCACATGGCATCAACAAATAACGAACTATACAGACAGAGGATATCCTGAGAAACTTGTTTTAGAACAACTAAACAAAGTCAAGACCCGACCACGTGAAGAGTTGCTGAAGAAAGTTCCAAAAGACACGAGCACACGTACAGTTTTTGTCTCTAAATACTCCACAGCATCCAGGAAGATTAAACAAACTATCAACAAGCACTGGAACTTACTCCAATTGGAAACGGACTTCAAAGATCTCTTCAAAGAGAAACCACTATTCGCCTTCACAAGAGCCCAAAACTTGAAAGAATTATTATCCAAAAAACAAAAACCAATAAGGTCTCTTGAACCAAGTAAAGGCACACAGAAATGCTGGAACTGCACACATTGCAACAATGTAATAACAGGTGATACTTTATTGCATCCATCCACGGGTCAAAAAATTAAAATTCACGGCAACACAACATGTAACTCAGAAAATGTTATTTACACAATAAAATGCCCTTGTGGGCTACTATACGTCGGTAAAACAGAGAGGAAAATGAAAATCAGATTGACGGAACATAAAAGCAAAATACGCACCAAAAGCACGACGTCTAGCTTAGCGACACACTGGGAGGAATCACGGCACCAAATTGCCCAACTGAAATTTCAGATCATCGAAGAAGTACCAAAACACACAGATCGCGACAATTCAAAGTATCTTTTACAAAGAGAGGCATTCTGGATTAAGAAGCTTAAAACTCTTACTCCGCACGGACTCAACGACAAATTTGAGATGGCTTGCTTTCTTTAAAAGAATATTCATATCTGATACTTGTACTCCACCCTTGGACCCCGACTCAATATGAAAGCACTTTAACCTATAATGCATTCAACCCACGTTTATTTCCTACCTGACATTACACGCACATATATTTCCCCACACACTGGTTCTTTTTTTCTGAACTCCCTTAGACATAGACCATAAAACGTAATATTTGATTATAATCATGTTTTACATTTGTTGACGTTATGTTTGACCATATGATTCATATGTATTATTTGATTATGTTTAAATTGATATACTGTTGCTGACATTCAGCGCATAAACTACGCTCACTCACACTATTTTATGAAGCCAGGTACACTCTGGCGGTCACATAATTTATATACATCCATCAACAACATTCGTTCAGGTTTCATTTTTTTCAGAACTTTATTGACATACGACCCGGGCACACTAAGCATGCTTCATCGCGTCTTCATTCTACTCTGAAAATTATTCGAACCATTTTCGATGGTTCTAATAACATTCTATTTTTCAACCAGATGATCTATACACTGCACTTAAGGTGAATAGATTTCGTAGATTTGTATTGAGCGCAGAGGTAACGCTCGAATCTTTCTTCGCGATCATGGTGCTTCGTAGTCTTTTTTTAGTTTCTATGTCCACGCTTTACAGCGCGACTATTTACTCACCTGATACTGATGAACTACCAACTTCGACCGAGACATACTTCATCACGAACGTTTCTTCGAATCGGTAAGGACGTTACACTTTACGACCCCATTTCTATGGGTTTGCACTTAAAAATTTGACTGGAATGTAAGGTTTGTCCTTTATTTTCAGATCAGTAACATACTGCTCCAGGAACGGTTTTCACCGCCACCTGAACTGTTGTTATTAAGGTGAGCTTGGCTTTAAGCATTGAGTGTATCCAGACATAATGCTTCACACAACGTAGTTAATATAGAGTTTTTATTTCTGCAGATTCTTCCTCGTTAGCAACATGAGAATCGTGTAAAATGACATAACTGTCCAGGTACGAAATCGGGGCTCCTTGCATTATTTATCATTATTAATTCACAGAGAGATTAGTTGTTCTTATACTTTCATTGTCTTGAACTCTCTCCACAGAATACAAACATGTAACTCATGTGAACTACTGAAAGGTATCGTATACCTCATTATTAAATTAAAAAACACGACATTCTGTTCACGCACCGTGCAGATTCTGACATACACTCTCCTTTCTTCTCCAACAGCTTACCCCTGAAGAAGGGACTACAAATGTCCCGAAATGCATTGGGTGTTTGAAAAATTATTTCATTAGTAACTTGTGTTTATTACTGTATAAATGTATACACATTGAATGATCTTGTATATCGTGGAAGCTCACATGATAAAATTGCATATGATCATTGTTTATTTTGAAGTGAAATGAATTAAATGTTGAAACAATTTTATAGCTGTGCATATTGCAGTCCTGGTAAATTTTATACTAGGCCACCCCCTTTCCTGCACCCATCACTCCTGCCACCCCCACTCATAGTGGACCTGTTGCCCATCACTACTACCACCTCCACCCATAGGGCTTATGTTGCCCATCACAATTGACACCCCCACCCATAGGGCTTATGTTGCCCATCACTACTGCCACCCCCACCCATAGGGGACCTGTTGCCCCTCACTCCTGCCACCCCCACTCGTAGGGGACCTGTTGCCCATCACTTCTGCCACCCCCACTCATAGGGCCCATGTTGCCCATCACTACTGCCACCCCCACATATAGGGGACCTGTTGCCCATCACTACTGCCACCCCCACTCATAGTGGACCTGTTGCCCAGCACTACTGCCACCCCCACTAATAGGGATTATGTTGCCCATCCTTCCTGCCTCCCCCACTCATAGAGGACCTGTTGCCCAGCACTACTGCCACCCCCACCCATAGGGATTATGTTGCCCATCACTACTGCCAACCCCACCCATAGGGCGTATGTTGCCCATCACTCCTGCCACCCCTACTCATAGGGGGCCTGTTGCCCATCTCTTCTGCCACCCCCACTCCTAGGGGACCTGTTGCCCATCACTCCTGCCACCCCCACTCATAGTGGACCTGTTGCCCAGCACTACTGCCACCCCCACCCATAGGGCTTATGTTGGCCATCACTCCTGCCACCCCCACTCATAGGGGACCTGTTGCCCATCACTCCTGCCACCCCCACTCATAGGGGACCTGTAGCCCAGCACCACTGCCACCCCACCCATAGGGACTATGTTGCTCATCACTAATGCCACCACCCCCACTCATAGGATGGATGATGCTCCACACATCCATCATACACCAACATTAGGTAAGTCAGCAAAATACATCCCCCCTAACATCATGACAACAGTGTGTAGCCTGTGACAAATGCCCACAACAGTGATCATGACTTCGAACATACAATGTAACTACCATCACATGTGTGACCAAAAACTGAGTGTGGTCTACACAAGGGAAGCATCACTAGCACTGTGGCAATGTAAATATAACACCCCCTCCCTGTGTAGAACAAAGGTTAAGTGTGGGGTTCCAAACTGCAGCAGATGTTTAGCATTGTGGTGATGGGGTCCAAAACCCCCCTCATCACAATGACCAAAAGGTAAGTGTCATCATGGACAAAGCTGCAAATGCCAAACAGCATGTATGATTTCTGGTCCCAACACATGAAACACTTTTGGGCCAAAGTAGTGGTTGTGTCCCATACCCACAGAGATGTGGTGAGGCTAACAGTGCTGTGAAAACCTAACATACTCTCTGCCATGTGCAGATAAGCACCACCCATGGGGGCTGACAATGCATACAGTGTACAATGACACAAAAGCAGAAGTGACCATCACAAAGCATACACACATCTTGAAAATAGACACACAAATAAAACAACCTGTGTAGACTGTGGGTGTCAGGTCACAAACTCCCATTCCATGCCAGCAATGGGACCTAACAACCAGGATGAATGTGCAGAATGATGTGACATGACTCACAGGGACAGCAGGGTAAATCACAAAAACAACATCCAGACAATGGCCCACAACAGTAATACCAATGCACTGGTGCAGATGCACAAACAGGCAACCTCACACTGCACACATGTGTGTGTGTGTGTGTGTCTCAGTATCCCAGGGCAACTACACAACACATGAGGGGGGCTGAACCACAGTGAGACAGATGTGGACACAGTGCCATACAAAAGTAAACCATCAATGGGCCCCCCTTAGTGGGCAATCAGGCATTGTGAGATGAGAGGGAGCACAACAGACACATGTGACACATGCTGGAATGAACAGCAACTAACACAGCAAGAGACTGACACACAACCGCACTACCCCCAGGGACCAGACATTGGGGTGACACAAGCATGCATGACACCTTCACTGTGGTGACAAAGGTAGATGTTGTACAAACTGTGAAACCCTGACATGTGTTCTGTGCCACAAACGTACATCACACCTACACAAACACAAATCACTCAGCAAGGCCCGTCATCCATGGACAAACGGAAGCTAGGGGCCTATCCATGCAAACATTTACATCAGTCCACCCTCAACACCACACACCCTGAACTGCACCAATGTGCATCTGCGAAGCCCACATGGACAGGTGACATAGCACATGCACCCATGACAAACACAGTAATGTTGGGAGGAACTAAGGTGCACAGACTCCTCTCACAAGGACAGTGCACAACCCTGGTGAATGACAGACATACTGCACTGTATGCGGTACATGGCCATGACGTAAAAGCTCACGTAACCTCCTGAATACCTGCCACAGTCCCAGGACTATGCAGAAGCCAAGAAGAACAAAAAGGCACACATGCTGACACCTGCAAACATTGCAGCTCTGAACCGGACAAGTGGGAGCAGTCACACACACATACACATGTCTCAATCACTGAAAGGTACCACCTAGGGACAACTACATAATATTGCGAACAAACAAGTGCCTTGGGGACCCCTGACTGTGTCCCATCTGCGTCTGACAACATCATCACCACTCAGAACTGACAAATCCCAATGATGAAACACCAATTAACAGTAGTGTGTCATGCACCCACACATCTGGTAGCCCATGGCAAAGTTGCGGGATGAACCCAGAACCACTCAGAAAGCATCAACAACAGGAACATATCAAGGGAACACTGCCTGTGTATGAAAAGGGATGTGGACACACACATACATGCCCACACAACGTGGGCCCTGGCAATGTCACGGAACAACACCCTTACTTGAGGGGACCCAACTCCTGTGGAAGCTCAGCTGTGCCAAACATAGCCCCAGCAGGTCTCAGTCATGTCATCAGAACACTTGGTCAGTCAGCCATCAGTTACCACACAATGAAGGCTCTGGTCACAACAGCCTGGGTACGGGAGTGTCCCTTAAGTCATCTGCACATACTCAATACATATGTCCAGCAAGTTGCACAGAGGACCCAGTTGCTCCTACACCAATGATGCCCACACTTACATGTCCAGTGGAGATGCGCCCACAGTCAGGGAAATAGACAAATTGGACAATAGGAAGCACATCATATGTGCATGTGTGCAAGCCACAGATGTGACCATGCAAAGGAAATGTTTACAGAGTGTCCACTAATTGTTAATCATGACACACCCATTTAGCTGCAAAGGATGATATGGATAACGACCTGAATAGGATACATATTTCATGGACCACATGGAGTACCTCGCATCAACACCTCAGTATTCAACATTTGAAATACAGCATTACAACTGCAAGGATAAAGAAAAAGCTTTATTCAGCAGATGAAAATGTAAAAGTCTGTTCAAAACAAAGGCCAATGGCCAGTCCATATCCAAATGACAAGAAGTTAACTTGAGTGACAACCGTCACACGTTGCTTGCCTGCACTGGTAAGGACAGGGGACATCCCCTCGGAGGGGCATACATGGGGGCAGGCCAGGCACCGCAGGGAGAGGATCAGGGCGCAGCAGAATGAGGCAGTGAAGGGGTGGTGGATGCAGGAGAGTCACTGGCAACTGCAGTGGAGCTGACTGAAGTAGTGGGTGCAGTCACAACTGTGGGGCACAAGTCAGATGGGGTGGGTGCTGGCACAAATGCAGTGGGCAGGTCAGATGGAGTGGACTGGGTCCCCACTGCAGTGCCCAAGTCAGACGGGGTGGTCGTGGACTCCACTGCAGTGCCTAACTCAATGTGAGCGGATTGGCGTTCAGGTGAGGTCGGCAGGACAGAGGGGGGGACACGGTCCCCGCGTCAGTGGCACTAACTGTCTGACCGGGGGTGGAAGAGCAAGTGGTAGGGGGGAGGGCCTGAGCATTTTGGGGATGGTGTATCTGTGGGTGGGGGAACCTGGGGCAGGGTGTGGCGGGGAAACCTCTGGAGTGGTGGCCTGGGGGATGGAGGACAGAGACTTCGCCGTGGAGCTGCGTGGCGGGGGTGGGGTCTTGCTCTTCCGGCTACGGGGGGACTTGCGGGTGCGGGCCTCAGTCTGACTGCACCTGGGGGAGGGTGTCTGGGTGTCTGGGTGTGAGGGGCACTCCCCTCTGTGTGTGGGGACTTCCTCTTGTAAGATGGATCTGCTGGGTCGGTGGGGAAGAGGCCAAGGACACAGTGGAAGAGCTTCTGTGGAGATGGGGTTGCAGGTGAGGCAGGGGAAGGAGGCTGGGAGGGAGAGGTATCGGAGGACTGCGGAGTGGTTGTGGATGACTGTGTGTGTGTCTGCAAACCATCTCCTGTGAGTGTGGTATCAGTCCCCTGCGCTTGCTTGTGTGCACGTCTAGACCTTGGTTTGGGTGTGTGCTGCCCGTATCTGTGGCTTTGTGAGAATGCGCATGTGTGTGTGTGCTTGGGACAGGTAGGGTGCTAGGAATCATGGGTGGGGCAGGGGTAGGAGGGCTGCGGAACTGTTGGAGGAGGGACACTGCTGCTGTCAGGGAGGAGGCCACGGACTGATTGGTCCTCTGTAGGGCAGACATGCCCGATGAAATGCCCTCCATGAACAACACCAGTTGTATCAACAGACTGGTATGTGCATGGAGGACACTCAGCATTGATGTCTGCCCTACATGGATCTGTCTAAGCAAGTCCACAGACTCCTCACTCAGGGCAGCAGAGGACATAGGGGCAGGGGGTGCGGTGCCTGGTACAAAGGAGACATGCTCCTGAACACAGGAGCCTCCACGGACCTCTGGGGTGGGAGCCGATGGGAGGGTGGTGATGGTGGTGGGGGCAGTGGCAGGGACGGCCTCACTAGCTGGGGTTTGGTGGCTGCTGACACCCGCCTCCACAAGGGAGTCATCCTCCGAGCTGCTGTGGCCTTCAGCTGGGGTGGATGGTGCTGAGGACTCCTCGTGTGGCTCCACTCGCCCTCCGTGCCACTGGTTCCCCCGACTCCTCGCATTCTGTCCCAGTCAGGCTCTGTGGCTCCTCCTGGTCCGTGGAGCTGTCCCCTCCTGTGGCTGTGGATGTATCTGGATAGAATTAGGAAAAAAGAGAACAACATCAGTTACCTGCACTGACTGCACACACCACAGTGAGTACATCATATCACAGGGCAAGCCCTGGCATCATCAGTTAAACACTGCTCAAAGAGCTCACACTGTTTAGAATAAGCCAATTGTCAGTCTCACCATCAACCATGGCACTCATATCCCTCCTGGACTTCCACCCATATGTCTGTTGCATGTTGGATGCTAATACCCCAATGTGCCAACATGCACCACCCACACATTTGTTGGACATGCAAGTGAACATGTAGGAGTATGTCACTATACACACAGCACATCTCTTGCCACTGACTCAGTACAGGTGTCAGGATGCAGGGATGGGCAGAGACTCATTTCACATGCTTGTGATGCATGCCAGCAACACACACAATGATGTTCTCATGTCCTGATAGTCAATGCCATATTGGGGTGCATGGACCACACTTTAACACGATGCAGGATCACTCATAGCAAGTTAAATGCCATGGCACTGGCATGCCTGGGAAGTCAGTCAACACTGTCTCCTGTCACATGGGCAGGGCATCCAGACAACAACAGTATGCACTGTGTCACAATCATAGCTCAGGGATAAAGCCAACTCTGCAGCTGACAAGTGCACTTGCCCATCCCCTGCAAACAACATATCCCGGACCCAGATGACCCCCCATCATACAAATCAGACATATGAGACTCTGCGAACATAACTCCCTGTACATTAGCACATCCCAGTCTGCTGTGCATGTAACCCAGCTGCCTGAAGTGCACAGTTGCATACACCATTGTGCACTGTTAAATGATCACACACCTATATATACACAGGTCTCATCTCTCATAGTCACATTTCAGATGTCCTGCTGACCCTCAAACTCATGAACACCCCAGTTGTACGTAACAGGAAGCCACACCACAATGACACAGAGGCAGACACCTGAAGGAACATGTCACTAAGCACAACCTGTAAGTTGATACACAGGAGTGGGATTACAGAGTGTTTCTAAATGCCCTTGAGTAGGCGTGACTGCCCATGTCTACGTGAAACAGTGTTTAGCCCTGGACAGTAGTCAGGTGGCTAAGCAAGTGTGACACACTTGATATACATACTCCTGAGGCCCACAAATTGGAGTCCCCTGCTGCATGGGTTTGTTTGAAATACCCCAGCCACATGTGGCGAGTCAGACTAGCAATTGGAACACATATCAAGGGCACACACAGATCACATGTCAGATCTCAGGCATTGTGTAAACAATTGACCCACCCATGAAACACACAACAGAGTCACGGGAACAGATGCTGTCCGGAACCTGAAGCATAGCTGACTGCAGGGACACAGTGCCCTAGTGACACAAGCAACAGACTGTAGGGGCCACACCTGTGGATCAGATGAGGGGGTGCATCACACAATTGAGGGACATGAGTATTGGACTCCCGGACCTACGTAATGTGGAAGTGTGACCAGGCCAAAAGACTGCAATTAGCATGTCAGACATAGTACACAGATTAGGCATGGACTTACCCCCTCCTTGCTTCGGTCTGGCCTTCAGCTGCACACCCAGGTCCGGGAAGACCACCGCCTGTATCCGGAGCATGTGGGGGTCAGGGTCCGGTGTCCATCCCTCCTGCAAGGAGGCGACAGCTTCAGCTGGACCCTTGCGATCCTTCGGGTCCAGCCCGAAGGTCCTGCCACCTCTTCTGGCAGTTGCGGATCCGGCGCTTGTAGACCCCCACCGATCAACTGCCCAGGCGATGGTCAGCCATATCTCCTGCTTCTGGTGGGCATCAACCTGTGAGGATGATAAAGTTAAAAGTCAATTAACACACATGCCCCCTATTTGTGCTGCACACAGTTGGATATACATGTCATCATCACAAAGGAAAATGAGTGACACAGGTAGTGCACCCATGGAAAAGGACAAATGCCCTGCATGTCTGACATGTTAACAATGCCAGGGAAGTTGAAGCTTGCACAAATGCACTTTAGCTGCAGAACACGTGTTCATTACATGTACCTACACACTTTGGGGGATGAAAGTACTCAGTGAGTATGCTTGCCACTGGTGTACACACTGCTAGTACTGCTAGTCAGATAACATACACAATTAGGAAGGCAGTGGAATGCACACAATCACCTGCTCCCCTGGTTTCCCGTACAGCTTGCTGTACTGTGGAAGGAGCCCGTCCAGCAGGGCCTGGTTCTCATCAGTGAAGGCTGGGGCCCTCTCCAGAGTACGTGCCATAGCAGTAGCCAGAGGATGCAGAGACAACAGCTGTGGTAGCAGGGATGTGGTCCAGTAGCATGTAGTGCAGGTAAGTGAGCTCTCTGAGGGACAGCCAGCCTTATATCTGTGCTGCAGAGGCGGACTCTGTGCCATGTGTCCCCAGTGGTAGGTCCAACACGGTTGCATTCTATGAATCTGGCCAATCCATGGAAATGTACGACTCGTACACGTCCTCCGCATCGTTCAAATCTTCACCTTCATAAAACCCTAGGAATTGCAACATTGTTGTAGGCATCCAACTGAATTTCCAGCGCACAACTCGTACAAGTTTTGAATCTGCATCCGTCTCCATGACAGTCCAGAGCCAATGGGTGCGCCGGCTCGGTCAACTGACTGTACAATGCGTAGTTTGAAAATACACATGCACCCGTCTCCATACGATTCAATGGCCAAGGCATACGCCGGGCTCGGACCATGCCTGCTCAATGCGTACGCATGATAGTCACCCGCATCGGGCCTCATTGCAGTCAATGGCAAAGCGTACGCACGGCTCGGTCATGAACTGTGCAATGCGTACGCATTGTCACCCGTGTCGGACCTCATTGCAGTCAATGGCAAAGCGTACGCATGGCTCGGTCATGAACTGTGCAATACGTACGCATTGTCACCCGCTTCGGACCTCATTGCAGTCAGTGGCAAAGCGTATGCACGGCTCGGTCATGAACTGTGCAATGCGTACGCATTGTCACCCGCGTCGGGCCTCATTGGTGTGACTATTTGACGGCTTCAATACACAATTACTTTCCAGGGACTCAGGTGCACCTACCACACTACAGCATTGGCCACACAGTGTCCCGTGGCATGTAAGGCTGCATTCCCTGTGTGTTGGGGGGGCAACATGTGGTTTGTTGTGTGGCACTTTTGTGCAGCCACTCCCAGTCTGTGCACGTGTTCATGGGGACAGAATCCTTTGTATGTTGTGCACATTACCACTGTGATGTGCAACTGTACAGTTATGGGCATGAGTCATGGACACAGTTGTAGTTTGGATATGTTTAGGACATGTCACATACAGCCTGAGTCCTGGGGGTGACGGCATGTACGTCACAGTGAGACCTGTAGCCACAATTCTGATTTACCCCCACAGTCTATGTGCATGTTGTGTCTCTGATGTGGCTGATCAAACGTGCCCAATAGGAGACAGTCTCCACATCCATGTGGTTTGTGCATCAACATTGATGTTGTGTGTGTGTCTATGAGACGTACATGTAGGGCCTGCAGAGACAACAGTGACCACTACCTGTGGGACTCACGGTTGCCTTGTGGAGTGTACATGATACGCCATGTCATGCCAGTGTCCATGTGGCAATACAGGGACCCTGGGTATCTGCATGGCAAAGATCTGTGATGCCTGGGAGACATCAGGCCTCACTTGTCACTGTGGTGTGTGTGTTTGTAACGTCACAGCAGTACATAGGTAGGGTGACACAGCCCATTGATTGGCCATTGCACTACATGGGACTTATGTTGACATGTGGACTTGAGATGTGAAGTGATGGCCATGTAGGTGACATATGTGTCCATGCCCAACAGCACACACCTCTGTACATTGTGTATTGTCATGATGTGTCATGTGATATTTTGCTTGGTCATAGCCACATGGGTGGATAAACCGACAATCATCCTTTGTGCATCTCTGTTCTGCAGGGCACCAGCTGTCCATAGACCGTTCCCAGACCTTGAAACCATGAAGGAACGCGACTGCATCCGACGGTACCGCTTCACCAGGCCACTGATTGAGGAGTTGGCGGAGCAGTTGGCGCCACATCTGCTACCTGGCCGGACATACCCTACAGCACTGACCCCAGAGGTGAAGGTGATGGCAGCCCTGCACTTCTTTGCTACTGGTACCTTCCAGTACACTGTGGCTACTGCTGGTGGTATGTCGCAAACTATGTTTAGTCGAGTGCTACGCGATGTCTTGGAGGGAATGTTGCATTTCCTTGACCTGTACATCAAGTTCCCTAGCCCAGGTCAACTCACTGAAATAAAGGATGAATTTTATAGACTGGGGAGGATGTCGAACATCATCGGATCTATTGATGGTACACATGTGGCCCTGATACCACCACAGGCACATGAGCAGGCATACCGGAACAGGAAACATTTCCACTCCATCAATGCTCTAGTTGTATGTCTTGCAGACATGCGTATCACACATGTGTGTGCACGTTCCCCCAGTTCTGGGCATGATGCCTACATCATGAGGAGTAGTCGCATTGCAACGCTGATGTCACAAATGCCAGACCAGCGTGCCTGGGTTGTCGGTGTGTACTGACTGTTTCCCATTGTGTGTGTTTGGCAATGTTGTATTCCACCCTCCTTCAAAACTCTGCTAATTGTTCAATTGTTTGTGTGTAGGTGACTCTGGATACCCCAACATGCCGTAGTTGCTGACACCCCTCCGGAACCCTGTGACACCAGCCTAGATGCGCTACAATGAGGCACATGCTCGGAGCAGGAGGGTGATTGAGCGGACATTTGGTCTCCTGAAAAGCCGCTTCCGCTGCCTGGACAAGACCGGAGGGGCCCTCCCATCTGACCCTGCAAAGGTGTGCAAAATTATCCTTGTATGCTGCATGCTACACAACATGGCAGTGCGGAAGAAGTTGCCTCTCATCCAGGATGACGATGACCAACCTCCGCCACCTGTGGAGGATCCAGGCCTGGGACACAATGCCAGTGTTGATGATGGTGAGGGTGACGTCCGCACGCAGCTCATCAACAACTTCTTCACCTGAATGTGAGTTTACAGGGTTGTTATGTCAATGTATGGAGTTAGCCTGAAATGTGTTGTGGCTGCTCTGTTGCTGTCTGAGTGTGTATGTGTGACACTTGACAGGATGCCTGCAGTGATGTGTCCATTCAGGTGGCCTGTACTCCACAATAGTGTAGTAGTGCTAACTTGTTTCTGTGTAGCTTTCTTGTGACATGTTTTGTGCCTGTCTTGCATTTCTCTCCTGTCCTGCTGTGCTTTTGACTGTGTCTTGTGTCTGTCCTTCCCAGGGAACTTTGCCTGTTGTTTGGTCAACACTGACCTCCAACACCCAGAATCCAACACCAGTGTGGAAGTAGTCCATTCCCATCAAGTGATGTGCCACACACCCCTGGACTTCAATTCTCAGACACTTTGTGACCGTGTGTCCACTGTAACGTACATTTACCTTGCAACTATTTTAGAATAAACATGTAGCTGATGTGTAATGAACCTGTGCTGTGCTTTGTTGGGTGCGTTGTCTGTCTTCCCACATCTGAGTGACATTTGCTAACCTCACCTGTGGACTTGTTAGCACTGACTGTGGATAGGTGGTGTGTCTGTGCATACCAATGTGTTTCAGGTCAACATCATTGTGTGGGATGAGAAACATGGACATGGTGAGTATGTGTTGTGGTGCCATAGTGGTGTGTCTCCCTCACATGTGTCACATCACCATGACTCACATAACGGTGGTCACATTGTTGTAGTATTTGGCATGCACTCTGTTGTTTAGCAGATCAACATCTCCATGACACATGACAAGTTGGAATCACAACAGAGGCAAGTATGGTGTACTGGTGAGTTTATTTATGAACATGTGTGAGGATAGTGCACAGGATGGTGGGTGCTGTACACTGGGTTTTGAATCCAAAGTTCACAGTAGAGTTGGAAGTGTTGGTAGATGAAATGTCCAGAGTAAAGTCCATAGTTATCTGCTACATTGGACCAACATGAACCCTCCATGTCATGTAGGCGAGTTGTGACAGGTTTAGAGGCCCTGGGGGATGTGCAGGGACATCTGCGTCTCACATGTCCTTCTTCGGACAACCCCTCTTCTTCTTGGGGGGGATCCTCAGGTGAAGGCCTCTACGGTGCAGGGGACTCTTCCCCAGAGTCCTCCTCCCTCCCTGTGGCACTGGCAGATGGTGTGGCAACAGATGTTGTGGCCACACAGGGAGGTGTGGAAATGTTTGTGCTGATCTGGCGGAGGCATTGGAGTATGTCCCGATGCACCACAGTAAGTGCATCCCACTTTGCCTCCATGTGGGCATGGTGGGCAGCCTGCTCCTGTTGTATGTCCTTGAGGATTCCCACTACCTGGCCAAATCCTCCGGTGCTATCCTGGTACGCATCTATGATGCGTGCCAGTTGGGGGTCATCATGTTGTCCAGACCCCTCTGCAGGGCGCGCCCTCTGCCTCCCACCCCTCCCAGCACCCCTATCCACACGGGAAGGGCCAGCGGCGGCACGCACAGGTGACACTGGGACCCCTTGGGTGGTGTTGCTGGTGGTGTTGTCTGTAGCTTCCGGGGGGTCCTGTATCCCTGTGCTGTCGGTGTTCTGTGGCCTTGGTCTGTCCGTGTTGGCGGGGTGCCCTGTTTCCACATGCTGGAGGCGTGGGTACAGTGGGTGCTACTAGTGCTGCATTATGACTCACACCTGAGGTGCCAGGTTGTTCGTCGTCATCCGAAGAGGACAGAGACAGATTCAAACCAGAGAGCTGAGTGTTCACCAGAGTCTGGGACTGGGACTCCTCTTCATTTGGTGCTGTGTCCCCTGCGCCACCTGTGTTTGGAAGAGACACAAAATGTAAGTTAGGTTTCTACAGGCATCAATGGTTCACAAACATGACATTTTCTACTGTACGAACAGATGCCTGCCTGTACACTGCTTTGTCCAGGGTTGTCACGGACAGAGATTGATATTGTTGTTGCACATTGCCCAGCCAATATGGAACATTTCAATGTGAATGTCGAAGTGTGTACATGCCCAGCTCATGGATAGATTTGTCTGTACATGAGCATTACTACTCAAGGGCCATCAAGTTGCTGACACAGGTGTGTCATTCCTGTACACATGTGAGCTTTAACAAGGACATACGTGCTATTCCACTGAGGATATGTTGTAAGATGGGGTCTTGTGTGGTAGCCAAGTTTGCTAGTCTTTGTGTGCCACAGTGGTGTATTGGTACGACACATTCACAGTCCGGTATGCCTGTGATCTCTTTGGAGGAAGTGTTTTTTTACTGTGTTCCTAGTTCCCATCTCATTTCATACAAGTGATGATGTCACCATCGTTAATGAGTCTGGTGCTGAGTTTTGTACGTGCATATGTGATTTGACTTGTCAATGTTCTCCATGGTGACATGGATTGGGCAACGTAGCACTCTGGCTTTTCAAGGCTCATGACAGTGAGGGCCGGTGGTGTGTGTGTTGCAGTTTGACTGCTGTGAGTAGCATGTCTCCTCCAATGCAGTCCAGGTTAGACCTTGTGTCTACAGTGTCTATGTCAGTGAGTGGTGTGTTGTGTGAAGGATGCATATGTTTCAGCACGATGTAGGAGTGGAATGCAGCTCACAACAGCACAGAGTGTGAATGAGACCATGCTATGGTGTTGGCTATATTGGTGTGTCCAATTCATTAACTGTCAGTTGTCCCCTGTCAATGATGTATATGTGAGTTCCTGTGTGTTTTGTGCATTGTACCATATATGGCTCTCCACACTTGTCATCTGCAAGACACACCTCACCAGCCCGGACAGGGGGCACCCCTGGACACTGCATCCCCAGACAATGATTTTGAACATATGGTTGCAATGGCTGTGTGTGCGACCGGGTTTTGTTTGGCCAGTGCATATGTGTGATTGTCAGCCACATCATTTCTCAGGCCCCTGTCTCAGGCATCCTGTCAGTCCATTCCCACTCCCTGTGAGGCGAGCATGTTTCAGTGTGAGCTTGCTGGGCCATGTGGGTGGCTGGGGATTGTCTGTGACTGCAACTCCCATCAGGCTACACCCCCCTTCCCAGCATGCCCATACTTTATTCCCTTTGACTCTGCTTCCCTGTGAGGGTGTGTGACAGCAATGTCAAGATTACTGACTGTGCAGTCCTGGTGTTTGTTGGTGCCCAGTTCCCAGCATGGCCTTGTGCTCCCCACAACAGAGCCCAGTGTCAGGCATCCTGTCAGTCCATTCCCACTCACTGTGAGGCGAGCATGGTTCAGTGTGAGCTTGCTGGGCCATGTGGGTGGATGGGGATTGTCTGTGACTGCAACTCCCATCAGGCTCTTGTCTACAACCCCCTTCCCAGCATGCCCATACTCCCTTCCTCTTGACTCTGCTTCCCTGTGAGGGGGTGTGACAGCAATGGCAAGATGGCTAACTGTGCAGTCCTGGTGTTTGCTGGTGCCCAGTTCCCAGCATGGCCTTGTGCTCCCCACAACAGAGCCCAGTGTCAGACATCCTGTCAGTCCTTGTGTTTGTTTGGCAACAAGTCCAAAGGGAGCCCCTGTGCTTCACACAGCAGCACCCAGTATGGTGTATCTTTGGCTGATATTTCACTACGGTGTGAGTCAATGCATTCTACCCGGTGAGTTGTGTGGAGTTTGTGTTGAGGGGTGTGTGTGTCTCCACATGCTGGTACGTATGGTCAGAGCTGTCAGTCCTCCTTCCCACCCGGCCAGACATCCCACCATGAAACGTGCTTCCATTAGAGGACGTGCAAGTTGGCCTTCAGGATGTCAGGCAGTGGTGTCCTGCTTCTGATTTGTGCACAAGCCCTACCAGGGCCTTGTGCTCCCTACAGCAGGGACCAGTGTCAGCCATCTTGTCAGTCATTTTCCACTCCCTGTGATGTGGGCATGGTTCAGAGTGGTCTTGATGGGCTAATTTGGAGGGGGAGCATTACCTGTGACTACAAACCCCATCATGTTTTTGGATACACTCACTTCACCTGCATATTCCTTCCTGTCAGTCAGCTGCACTGTGAGGTAGTGTGTTTGTGGTGGCAAACTGCTTTGTGTCACTGCCTTGCTCTATTTGTTTGTAGGTTGGTACATGTCATGACACAGTTCCAAGTCACTATGAGATGGCAGGTATTGTGTTTGTCTGACTGGCATACACATCTTGGGATGATTATCTATTGGTTACTGTGGCTTTGCTAGCAGTGCACGGTTTCACTGTCCCCTTGCCACACAATATTGAGTATATTGGTTGTGTACTCACCAGGCTCTGGTATGTCTGCTAGACCATGGACGCTCTCTGGTGGTAGGATGTCCCGCACCTTCTCCTCTCAGGTCCTGAAGTAGACTGGTTTGGCAGGAGGTCCACCGCCAGTGTGCTGACTCAGCGTGTGATCTTTCTCAATGAGTTTCTTGACCCCCCTGCGCACGTCATACCACCTGTTCTGGATATCGTCCTTTGTGCGCCTTGTTGGTGCTTGTGCGTTCACCTTGTTCACAATCCTCGCCCACATCTTGGTTTTCTGTGACATGGGGGTCCTTTGGACCAATGTACCAAACAAATGTGGCTCTACTCTGATGATCTTGTCTACCAGCACTTCTAACTCATCATCTGTGAACTTTGGATTCTTCTTTGGGGGCATGGTGATGGGTGGTGGTGGTGAGTGATGTGTGTGTGAGGGTGCAAGTGAGGGTGGGTTAGTGTTGGTTTGGTAGCTGTATGTGTGTGTGCTTTTTGTGAGGTGCTAATGGTGTGAGAGTTGTGTGATGGGTGAGTTGTGAGTGTGTCTGTGGTTGCTGTGTGATGGTGTTTGCTGCTGGCTGTTGTCTCCTATTTGCAAAGGATCATGGTAGTGATTGATGTCCTTTATATAGGTGGAGTTGTGGGTGTGTCTTTGTTCCAGATTTTTTTTAAATATATCTATTGGCTTTGTCATTGCTTGTTTGGTTTTTCTAGGCATGAAGGAGACGTTCTTCTGACCGAGTCGAATGCTGATGTAGGCTCGTGCGGGCTTCTCCGCCTCGTTCACGCTGACTTTCTTCTGTGTTTCATACGCGTCGGCCGCGGAGATCTCTATTGCTTGGGCTCCCTGTTTTCTGTGCGTGTCGGTCATGCGGCCTTGGCTCCGTGCGAGTCAGTCTGGGTTTACACGCATTGCATCGTACTGCACGGATCGGACATCGCGGGTACGTGCCGGTCGGGTTCATTCCCGGTACGTGTCGGTCGGTGCAACTCACGTCGGTTTTCTGGCCGAATCACTGTTTTCACTACGGCTCGGTCGTACGGCTTGTATTCCGTACGTGTCGGTTGTAATTCACACGCGTTGCATCATACTGCACGGGTCGTACGGCGCTGGTCCGTGTCGGTCGGTACGTTTTGCGGCCGGAATCGGAATCTGCTCCTATGTGTGTGATAAGTATTTAAGTTACTTTTCCATATTGTTAAAAGTAAGACCTTACCCCCTACCTCTTGGGTGAGGTGGCTGGTTTGAACATATACAATTCAGGATAAGTTAATTGGTTTAATCTTGTCCTTTCTGTTGGTCTCTCCGCTTGGACCATTGTTGTTGCGTATCACACTTTACCTAAGTCCTTATTGTTTGGTTACCCCATTGATATGTGCTGATCCATTAAGTGGCAGCAGGAGAAAATACAACTTTGTAAATGTCCTTATTAGTGTAGATATTGTGGCACAGAGCTAGAATATCGATGTATAAATATTGATATACATAAATATCGAGGTAAAAATATCCTGGGTGAGAAATATCGATAGAAAAAATATCGTGGACAAGAAAATCGATTGTTAGGTAAGTAATAGCGATTGCAAAAATATCGAAGTGTTAAATATCGTTTACAACAATATAGTTGTTAAAAATATCGATTTATTATTAATGTTATGTATTTTATTATTTTGTATGAGAATTGTTTGTATTTTTATTATATGAGTTAAAATTTTAGTAGCTAATATTTTTTTTTAAATTGAATTTTGCGTTTTTAGTTCCGTAGCGGGTTGTGGGTTTATAGGGGAATAGGGTGGGAAGTAATTTAATTATATAGATTTTATTTATTATTTATAGTAGTTAATAAAAAAAATTAAATTGAATTTTGCGTTTTGGGTTCTGTACCGGGTTGTCTGTTTATAGGGGAATAGGGTGGGAAGTAATTTAATTATATGAAATTTATTCAATAATTTATATCTATTCATAATTGTGATGTTATAGAGTTAAATGTGTAAATTAATTTAATAATAATTATTTGATAATTAGCTGTTAATTAATTTAAATTAATGAATTATTAATTAATGATGGTAATTGTTTAATTAATTGTAGGTGTGTGTTGTGGTGTTTTAGGTGTAAATGGTGCGAAGTAATTTATTTTTTATTGATGAATTATTAATTATTTAATTAATTTACATTAATTAATTCGTGATTATTAATTGTAATTGTGTAATTAATTGTAGGTGTGTTGTGGATATTATAGTGTTAAACAATGTGTAGTTAATGAATGTTTATTATATTTTTTAATAATAAATGTACATTTCAATAATAATTATGTTAATAATGGAAATAAAATGTAATAAAAATGTTGATGTTTATTTTTTGTATTCGTGTGGTATCCAGCACTTTCCCTACTGTTGCACTCACTGGTGTGGGAATAGTAATTTTTTACCTTCCGCTATCCAAAACTTTCCCTGCTGTTGCGCTCATTGGAGTGGGAATAGTAATTTTTACCCCTCCGCTATCCAACACTTTCCCTGCTGTTGCACTCACTGGAGTGGGAATAGTCATTTTTACCCCTCCGCTAACCAACACTTTCCCTACTGTTGCACTCACTGGAGTGGGAACAGTAAATTTTACTGCTCCGCTATCCAACACTTTCCCTGCTTTTGCACTCACTGGAGTGGGAATAGTAATTTTTACCCCTCCGCTATCCAACACTTTCCCTGCTGTTGCACTCACTAGAGTGGGAAAAGTAATTTTTACCCCTCCGCTATCCAACACTTTCCCTGCTTTTGCACTCACTGTAGTGGGAAAAGTAATTTTTACTCCTCCGCTATCCAACACTTTCTCTGCTTTTGCACTCACTGGAGTGGGAATAGTAATTTTTACCCCTCCGCTATCCAACTCTTTCCCTGCTTTTGCACTCACTGGAGTGGGAATAGTAATTTGTACCCCTTCGCTATCCAGCACTTTCCCTCATTTTGCACTCACTGGAGTGGAATAAGTCATTTTTACCCCTCCGCTATCCAACATTTTACCTACTGTTGTATTTATTGTGTTGCGAAATGTATGTATTATTTTTCTTTTAATAGTTTAATGTGTTAATTAATTATAGAATGTTTTATTTTATTTTAAATTGCTGATATATGTATATATTTTATTTTTATATAATTTAAAAAGTTTATAAATTAAATAAAGATAATAGTTAATAAAATGTATTTAAGTAAATATATGTATATGTACACATTTTTGTGTGTTTATATTTTTTTTAATTAAGTTTATTTGTTATATTTAGTTAAAATATATAATAAATGTAATTTATTTTGTTAAAAATATTAATATTATTTAATATATTTTATTTAAGTTATATATATTTATTAAGTCGATATTTTTAACATCTATATTTTTTACTTCGATATTTTTGATTCGATATTATTGTACTTACCTGTTTAAATATAGGGAGTCGATATTTTTGTATTCGATATTTATTCATCGATATTTTTGTTAACTATATTTTTTACATCGATATTTAATCAGGGAACCGATATTGTAGGGCCTTCTATTAATTTAGGCTTAAAAAATCTAGCTATTGTAGGGCCTTTCTCCCTAAGTCATTGGGTTCCAAGGTCACAACAAACTATAATCTGCTTAGAGATTCAACCCAAACTTAGCCCATTTTACCATATATGCATTTGTGTTTAGCTATCAACTATCTTTTGGATGGTTCACTATTGATTGACACTGCGATTGGGCGCTCCCGGCTGCTTCCTTGCTGCACACGGCGTCCCTCCTCCGCCAGCGCCGCAGGGATTTTTCCGGGAGTCAGTCTGAGATCACGGAGCGGGGCGCCTTCCATCGGCCCCTCCAGCGGAGAAGAGTTCTGGAATTGTATTCTGGGGAGGCCGTTTCTCGTTGGGAGGGGCTGCCCGCGGCCGCCGCGCGGCCTCGCGCTCCCTCAGTAGGAAGCGCGCGGAGCCCTCGTGGTGCACCCAGACCCGCAGGAACAGCCCGGCACCCCTCCGCCCTCGGAAGCGCTCCTCTTGTCATCTGGGAAAGGGACCGCATCCTTTCTTCCCGCCTGGAAGGAATCCAAGAAGAGATGAATGGCGCCACTGTGTGGGTAAAGCGAGGAAACTTTCCTGAAACTTTCCTGTTTATTCTTTTCACGTCTCTCGCTGCTTGTGAGAGTTGTAAGAGTTGGAGCGCCAAGCGCATTGCCATGGCGAAGGGGGCGTGAGTTCAGTCAGAAAGGCGCCGGTACACGTTCTCTGCTCGACTCTGGGGTTTCCACAGTTTTGAGGACTGTTTTTTTTTTCATTCTCAAGTGTACTGTCGATGTGTCTTGTCCTTGCTTTGATTTACGCTGTCCATGACTGCCAAGTCACCTCTTATCTCATGATTTGGGACGCGTTCAGCCTTAATTGCCGTTTGAGTGGCGCTATGCATTCTGGGTTGTGTAGTTTAAAATATAACCATTTGCAGGCATTGATCTTTGCTGCTGGAGTTAAGTTGTTCTTGTGACCAGGCTGTGGATCAGTTGGGATTTTACCGCACAATCGTGTGCTACGGACTTTGGGGTTTCATTACTCAGGACTGCGAGGCCCAGGGCGCATAGCGCGAACACTATCACCTACACCTGGCGACCTCTTCCTGACTCCTCCCCCCCAAGGATCTTCACGCCTCACGGCCCCCGCTTCGCGGGTGCCGCTCGCAGGCTTTGATCTTTGCTGCTGGAGTTAAGTTGTTCTTGTGACCAGGCTGTGGATCAGTTGGGATTTTATCGCACAATGGTGTGCTACGGACTCTGGGGTTTCATTACTCAGGACTGCGAGGCCCAGGGCGCATAGCGCGAACACTATCACCTACACCTGGCGACCTCTTCCTGACTCCCCCCCAAGGATCTTCACGCCTCGCGGCCCCCGCTTCGCGGGAGCCGCTCGCAGGCTCTGATCTTTGCTGCTGGAGTTAAGTTGTTTTTGTGACCAGGCTGTGGATCAGTTGGGATTTTACCGCACAATCGCGTGCTACGGACTTTGGAGTCTCATTACTCAGGACTGCGAGGCGCAGGGCGCATAGCGCGAACACTATCACCTACACCTGGCGACCTCTTCCTGATCCCTCCCCTACTTATTTAAGTCTCTCCAAATCCCGCGACAGCGGGACGCAGGCCGGGGCGAAGCCCGGCAAAGGGCGGGCCCTCTAAGGCCCTCAGAGGCCGAGGGAGGCCGGGCCCTGTCCCTTAGATCGTCATTGTTGCAATGGCCCAGGTGACGGATAAATTTACTTCGGAAAAACCGGGGGGTGTGATAAATGGTTCCATAGACAAATATTTTTCTAGGGTTCTGTTGGACGAGAGTAGGGAAAAATCATTGGCTGAGCGTAGGTTGGAGCGTCGTCGCTCTGTTGAAAGTGTAAAACTTAGGGCCCAAGAAACTCTCTCATCCCAGTCTCCCTCTCGGGATGGAGGTGGTTGTAACGATGATAATGATCCATCCCCGCAGGATAGTGTCCCATATTTGTTTCGGGACTGTTCCCTTATTCAGTGTACCCCTACCGACCCGGATGTTAGTGGCACTCCCCTCCACAGTTTCTGTGGTTTATCCGTCACCTTAAAAACACTCACTCCCAGATGTGGCAAACCGGTTAGGAAGAACGCTAAGAAAGCTGAACTGGTTAAGCCTCATGGCCTCCCTCCAAGTAAAATAAGACGCAGGAAGGGTGCGGGGCCGGTCAAGCCTAAGATTAGCCACTCTGAGTTTGGGAAGCAAATAAAATTGACTGTCAGAACCACACCGGGGAAAGTGGTTGAATCATTAACTACGCCTATCTTGGCTCCCTTTACTCCCACTGAAGGCCATGATCTGGATGCAAACAGTTCCAAATTATTCTCTACTCCCGTTGAATCATTATCGATGGCACCCTCTGTTGCCATTGATCCACCGTTGTTGTCAGCCCCCTCTGTTGTTCTACATGATAATCTCGACCATCTGATTAGGTCTCTTATTCTCCCCATCATTGAGAGTTTGAAGAGGGTGGAGAAACGACTTACAGATATAGCATCTATTTTAAGCAGGAAGGTAGATTTGGTCAAAGGCCAGGTGAATGTGCCCGTTCCCTCTACCCTCATAGACCCATTACCTACTTTTATTGCACCTAATGTCACACCCCATTGTATTAATGCTATACCCCAACCTACTAACCAGACAGCTCTAAACCACCAAGGTTCATCGCCCCCTAAGATTGTAAATACCTTGGTTGAGAAATTAGCTAATATCCCTCCTGGGGAAGAACATCGGAACACCCTGGGAATATGGGAGGAAAATGGGGAATCGATAATGATTATAGGGCTCTGGTGAACAACGGGCCACAGGTCAATCTACCACCAGAAGCTGAGCCCTTAGTGGTTGTCCTAACGGGGGTGCCCCCTCTGGTTGACAACAATAGAGAAGGGTTCACCCAGTTGAAAAACAAAACTATGCATTGGCTCAGTTTACACAGACCACTCACCAAGAACATTAATGGTGAGATATTGCATGTTAGACGTCTCCCTTGGTTGGGTGGTAGATGTAAAGACATTGAGGGAGACATAGTGGTAGTTAACTTTAGAGACCCATGTGCAGTTGATTACATACTGAACTGGCCTAGGGGAAATGGTAACAACTGCATTTCCCCACATGCTTTGTCATATTTCTACCCTAGATCTCTGGTGTTCCCTATATCCTATATAAGTAAACAGCCACTAAGTTCTACAAATATACCTAGAGTACCCACCAGTAGGTACGTGGCATATGGTCTACACTCAGCCCCTGCTGTTGACATTACAGGGTGGAATACTGTGCCTTCGAGAGGTAACAGAAACGTCAACATGAGACTGGACCACCTGAGACCCTTCACTCCCTTGGAGGTAGAGAACAGATTTGATGTGTTCTCTGGTATGGAAGAATGTGATTGAAGATTACAGTCAACGCCGGGCAGGGAGGGCAGCCCAGGCGCCACCAGTCTATCGGGTAGTGATTGTGAGATCCATAGCGACTCCATCAGATCTGTCATTGGGATTAAGGCATCAACAGTGGCTAATAGATCTGCTACTGGAGGGATTGCAACCACTACTTATCCCCAGTCGTCGGTGTGCAGTGCTGATGGCTGCCCATTGCCAAAACTAATATGCCCATTAGAAATTACGAATGATTCTATTCCAGGGGTGCTGGGTGGGAAACAGGGGGTTGTTATTGACCCGTTTGTAACAGGCAGTGAGGCTATCCATATTGTATCTTGGAACGTGGCGGGATTACAAAAAAAGTTGCTTCTCCCTGAATGGAACATCTTCATCGAGAAGTTCGATGTATGCATGTTCCAAGAGACATGGAGCTTGCTTCCTGTACACAAACTTGGTTATACAACCTTTTTTCTGCCTGCTCAAAGTTGTGGGAAGGGCAGACCAGCAGGGGGTTTACATGTCTGGGTTAAAATAGAACTGAACTGGGATGTTTCTACCTATGATTTAGCGAGCAGGGACATTCAACACCTTTCACTTATAGAACCAAAAAAAGGTAGTAGGATAGATCTATTTAACATCTATTCCAGAGGGACCCCTGGGAATACAACCTCAAGCACAGTAACAATTTTGGACCAGGCACTAGCTAGCTGTCCCTCTGGCTCTAAAACCATTGTGGGTGGGGATTTTAATTGCACATTTGAACCCCTCGGTGGGGATGACCCCTTGGGCATTGAGGAAGAGGACTCTAGATGGTCCATCCCGGCATTGACACTCGCCCCAATTAAAAAATGGTCATCAAAGGCAATTCAGATCAACGCCCTCACAGTGGAATACAATCTAAGAGCATTAAATGGTAGGACACTCTCTGACCGTGCGGGAGCAATAACTTTTAATAGGCTTAGTGGCCCGTCCAGAATTGATTATATTCTATTGGATGTCACCTTGTGGTGTGATCTAATAGATATGGTGGTGGTACCCTCACAGGATAGCGATCATAACCCCCTGTGTATGAAGTTGAGGTGGGGCAAACAAAAAGGACGTGGGAAGAACGCCCCCCTGAGGTCAACCAATGAGGTTGTCCCATTCAATGGTAATCGTAGGTTGAAATGAGACAAGGTTCAACTTCAGGTTGAAAATCTGGCAAGGATTCGGGCGTATGTAGTAGACCTGACCAGGGAGTTGATGGATCTTGAATTGGCAACAGATAGTGCCCAGGGGTCATTTTTTGCACTGGCCTATAAACACACAGTTGAGGAAGTAGGGAAGTACTTTGTAATCCAGGGTAAGAATGCCAGCAAGGGGAAAAAACCGCCAAAAACCACTAACCCCTGGTATTCAGACATGTGTAAGGAAAAAAGGAAAGAGTTAACTCTGGCCCTACGTAAAAAGAGTCAACCCTTAGTTAGAGTAGCCAGGAAGGACTATGCAAGAGCTTTGATGTTGGCCAAACGCGAATGGGAGGAACAATTTTGGCAGGATCTCAAATGTTCCTCCAAAATGAAGAACTCTTTGTTGTTTTGGGAAATGAATAATAAGGCTAGGCAGCGTACCATGCCCCCAATAGTTAATCATATTACAAGCCAACAATGGTACAGCCATTTTTCTGCTCTGTATGGTGGTTTGGAAGGGACTTCCTCCCCCCCTTCTGACCCGGTGTGTTTTTTGGCTTCAGAGGTGGTATTGGCTATTAGACACCTGACCCCGAAGAAGGCCGCTGGCCCTGATGGGATTCCAGGGGACCTTCTTCTGGAAGAACCCGAAGCTTGGGCTAAATTTATTGCCATATTAATGAACTTGATTTCTAGGGGATACCCCGTGCCAGACTCATGGAAGGGAGCAGAGGTGATAACCGTGTTCAAAAAGGGTGCCAGAGATTACCCTGCCAATTACAGACCGATCAGTCTGATTGACGTGATCCAGAAGGTAGTTGGTAGGGTCATCATCATGAGGGTAGGTGTCTGGATGGAAGAGGAGCATGTTCTCTCGCATTTTCAAGCTGGATTTCGCCAAAAGGTGGGCACGATGGACCAGGTGTTTCGCTTCTTTGCGATCTATTGGAAGACGGTTACCATCAATAAAGGTAGTTTATACCTGGCTTTCATAGACCTCAGGATGGCGTTCGACCTGGTCCCTCGTGCAAGGCTGTGGGAAATCCTAGAGAAGATGGGTGTCCCAGGACCGCTTTTGGGTTTCATTGTGAAACTCCATGAGGGGAATTATGCGAGGATCAGATGGGGTACCCAAGGTCAACTGACAGAGAGGATACCCGTGAAGAGGGGTGTACGCCAGGGATGTGTGATGGCACCAACCCTGTTCTCTCTCTTTGTGAATGGAGTGGTGGATCATCTGAGAGAGGACTCGGCAGATGCGCCATCACTGGCAGGGGAAAAAACACCTACCCTACTCTTCGCGGATGATACCATTTTGATCTCAAAAACCCCCGCAGGTCTCCAAAAGCTCCTGAATCGTTTTAGTGCATTTTGTACCGATAGAGGTCTTACCATCAATACCTCTAAAACAAAGCTCATGGCCTTATCACCCTCGAATAGATTTAGGAACAATCTCTTGCTCAATGGTGAGCCTCTGGAGCTGGTAGACTCCTTTGATTATTTGGGTGTTAGGGTTAATAGTCGGATGAGCTGGAAAGATCATTTGGCCAAAATGTTGTTGAATCATAAAAGAGTTTCAGGGGCGGTTCTGAGAGAACACCGGGAGTCCACGAGTAAACCTGTAGCACCAGTTCTTGCAATTTATGAGGGTCAAGCATTACCATCCGCCCTATACGGCTCTGAATTATGGGGGTTTGAGAACTTAACGGAGTTGGGTATATGTGAAAATAAATTTTTGAGAGATTTGGTAGCCCTTCCTCCTTCCACTCCGTTAACCCCATTACGGTTAGACTTGGGCAGGCGTTCCCTTAAAGATCTAGCGCGCTTGCGCCCATTACTTTTTTGGGTCCGCCTACGAAGGACCAAGGAGCTTCACAACTATGCAGCAGTCTTAGACGAACTGATTTTGCTTAATACAGGCAATAAGATTAAGTGGCTGAGTAATTTGAAGCACCTGGTTGTTTTACTCGGTCTGAACGAATCGTGGCTGAGCCAATCTCCGCCCCCCAAGCAAATGATTAAGAAGTTTTATTGGGATTGGGTTCAGCAGGAGATTTTTTGTAGAGATACAGGGGGATACCTAACTGAGCGGTTCTTGACGTTCAAATGGTCAAGGAAATTCGAACCATTTATGGACTTTATAGAAAAACCCCTGGATAGAGCGCTTTATCTAAAGGTTAGGTTTGGGATTCTCCCGGTGAATGATTTTATCTCTAGGTGGAATAACCAGGGTGGATTAACAAAATCTTGCCCGGGATGAGTCTCTGGCGCATTTCTTCTTTGCCTGTCCCGCATACAGGGTAGCTAGGAGCACTTGGTTAAAGCCTTTATGTAGGGGGTTGGGCCTTAGATGTCATAAAATGGCCCTGCGGGTTCTTTGCACTGATACGTCCTCAACCGCCATGGTTTGTGGGGTAGCCAAATACCTGGCCAGTGCTTGGTCGACACGTATGAGGAGTACCAAGGCACTGTCCTATCCCACTTAATTGCTCCAGGTACCCTGTAGACGCCCCCCCAAATATGTGACAATGTTTTAAATGTATAAATTAGTAAGCGGAAAAATGAACATGTTTTGACGTTGTAATAAGGATTGGTGGGTTTTCTTTTTTAGTGACTGTACTGTAAAAACTGTATACTTTTATGATGATTTTTTTATCGAATAAAGTAAATTACCTACTATTGATTATAGGTCAGTATTTCCTAATCTGACACATACGCAAACTAACTGCAATCCTCCATTATTGGAAATCCATCCTCTTGTGTAGTTGGCCCTTGTGTTCTGGACTGAATATATGCTATTTGGACACTTGGGTGCCGATTCCAATCCTGTAAAACCCGGGTATGATTCGTCGTAAGGAGCGTATTCTCCGTACGACTCGTACCCGGGAAATCCACCGTACAATCCAGCAAATACGATTCGTACAGAAATACCATTTCCGTACGAATCGTACAAAACACCGTACGGCTAAAAAATACCTACGAGTCTGATCCTGGACAGCGCGTACGCGATGTCCGTACGGAGTCAGGCAGCGTTTTACGGACCAGCAAGTACGAATCGTCCCTACGTCACTCCGCACAGCTATTTTTTTTCCGGCAGCCAAAAAATGACGGAAAACTGAGTCCGACGCAAAAACGGAGCCCCGGTACGCGACGGACAGCCATGGACCCCATCCTACGTGTCATTCCGAACCTCTTAGCCTACGACCTGGTGCACCGAACCCGACGCACACGCCGCAGAAGGTGAGAACAACACCCAGGGGCCAAGGGGGGTGAGGGGCAGGAAACATACCCCCTACCCAAATTAAAACCTACAATATTGAGGGCATACATTACCTCCAGGGTCTGGTCACTCCGGGGGGCGTGTCCACCAATCCCTGCGTACCGCAACAACGGAAGTGGACGTGTACGCGTACCCCTACGGCAAAACTACAATAGTGATACGCACCGTACTCACACATCCATAGCATGGGTACGGTCTGTATCAGTATGCGTGGTACGGACCGTACACACGCTCTCAGAGCGTATGTACTGCCCGTATCACTATAGTAGTGGTGCCGTAGGGGTGCGCGTGGTACGGACCGTACACACGCTCTCAGAGCGTGTGTACGGTCCGTATCACTATTGTAGTGGTGCCGTAGGGGTACGCGTGGTACGGACCGTACACATGCCCCCAGAGCGTGTGTACGGTCCGTATCACTATTGTAGTGGTGCCGTAGGGGTACGCGTGGTACGGACCGTACACACGCTCTCAGAGCGTGTGCACGGGCCGTACCACGCGTACTCCTACGGCACCACTACTATAGTGATACGGACCGCACCCACACATACATAGCGTGGGTACGGGCCATATCACTATTGGATTGGGGCCGTAGGGGTACACGTGGTACGGACCGTACACACCCTATGAATGCGGGGGTACGGTCCGTATCACACGTACCCCTACGGCACCAGTACATTTGGGATACAAGGCGTACACACGCCACGAATGTTGGCTTACAGCCTGGTGCAGCATATTGCCTTTATATTGGTGTGTGTGTAGGCCCAGGACAGCAGTGTACTGCACCAAGGGGGTGGGTGGGTGGGTGTGTGGCTGCATAGGATTCCCAGCAGTGGACAGACATGTGAGGGGTGGGTGCAGAGGACTCCCAGGAGTGGACAGACATATGTGTGTGGGTGCAGAGGACTCCCAGCAGTGGACAGAGACATGGGGGTAGGTGCATATCACTCCCAGCTGTGGACAGACATGTGAGGGGTGGGTGTAAATTACTCCCAGCAGTGGCCTGCAATATGAGGGGTGGGTGCATATCACTCCCAGCAGTGGGCAAACATGTGAGGGGTGGGTGCAGAGGACTCCCAGCAGTGGACAGACATATGTGTGTGGGTGCAGAGGATTCCCAGCAGTGGACAGAGACATGGCGGTGGGTGCATATCACTCCCAGCAGTGGACAGACATGTGAGGGGTGGGTGTAAATGACTACTAGCAGTGGCCTGCAATATGAGGGGTGGGTGCATATCATTCCCAGCAGTGGACAGACATGTGAGGGGTGGGTGCAGTGGACTCCCAGCAGTGGACAGACATATGTGTGTGGGTGCAGAGGACTTCCAGCAGTGGACAGAGACATGGGGGTGGGTGCATATCACTACCAGCAGTGGACAGAGACATGGGGGTGGGTGCATATCACTCCCAGCAGTGGACAGACATGTGAGGGGTGGGTGTAAATGACTACCAGCAGTGGCCTGCAATATGAGGGGTGGGTGCAGAGGACTCCCAGCAGTGGACAGAGACATGGGGGTGGGTGCATATCACTCCCAGCAGTGGACAGACATGTGAGGGGTGGGTGTAAATGACTACCAGCAGTGGCCTGCAATATGAGGGGTGGGTGCATATCATTCCCAGCAGTGGACAGACATGTGAGGGATGGGTGTATATGACTCCCAGCAGTGGCCTGCAATATGAGGGGTGGGTGCAGAGGACTCCCAGCAGTGGACAGAGACATGGGGGTGGGTGCATATCACTCCCAGCAGTGGACAGTCATGTGAGGGGTGGGTGTAAATGACTACCAGCAGTGGCCTGCAATATGAGGGGTGGGTGCATATCATTCCCAGCAGTGGACAGACATATGTGTGTGGGTGCAGAGGACTCCCAGCAGTGGACAGAGATATGGGGGTGGGTGCATATCACTACCAGCAGTGGACAGAGACAGGGGGTGGGTGCATATCACTCCCAGCAGTGGACAGACATGTGAGGGGTGGGGGCAGAGGAGTCCCAGCAGTGGACAGAGACATGGGGGTGGGTGCATATCACTCCCAGCAGAGGACAGACATGTGAGGGGTGGGTGCAGAGGACACCCAGCAGTGGACAGACATATATGGGTGGGTGCAGAGGACTCCCATCAGTGGACAGAGACATAGGGGGGGTGTACATCATTATCAGATGACAACAACTCCATGGGTGTTTGTACGCATCCCTAACTTTGGAAAATGATGATAGTGCCATAACAACACATCACTGACAGCAGTGTTCCACTCCCAGGAGGATGGATGTCTTTCCCCCACTGCATGACACACCACATGTGGGTGTGAGGACAAATAACACATGCATACCCACCCCTGGCGGATGCAGCACGATACACACACTGAGATCATGCCACAGGACTGTATATGCCCACTAAACTAAGAGAGCCAAAGGGAACACACACTGTCACGCACATCCCAGGACTGATAGGAATGTACAGGTGCTGGGCCAGCCACCAAGATGTTGTTTCTCATGGAAGGAATAGGGTGGAGTTCCCACAGATACAATGCCCACAATTGTGAGTCAGGTGCCCAAATACCCTGCAGAACAAGTACCATATGTGTGCTAGGCCGGGAGTACACACATGCATAGTGCTGAAAAGGGAGAATTTCTCCATGAAGGCATTTCAACATACTCAATACACAAGTACAGTGACTAGCAAGGATGGCACAGACGATGCAGCCGGAGACATTGCTGAGCAGGCATGGCCATAGTTGAAGGGATCCGTCACCAACAAAGGAAATGTAGACACAGGTCAGCACAACAATTGTGCAACTTTTTGCAGGGATGATGTCAGGTGCCACAGAGGAAGGAACACTCCTTGGGACAATGTCTCAAAACCAAAATAACACACACTACCAATGATTCTTTGCAGAGACCTTGTGATGGCACGCAGATACCATGGTCCACCTCATGACCATCAGACTAGAACATTTCTCAGAATCATAACACATTATCACAACACCAACTCCTGGAGCCTCAGCACCAACATCATTACCTGAAATGCAATAGAGTTCAAAGTAAAAATAAAATGCTTTATTCAGCATAAAAAACAAATTATGAAATCACACTATATACAAAGGCCAATGGCCAGTCCATAATAGAAGTCCTTGGGGGGACACATGGGCACACGTCTCCCCTAGCTTGCCTGCACAGTGGAACCCTCAGGTTTGTCGACTGGGGGGGGCATCATGTGGGGAAGGACCAGGCACCGCAGGGACAGGAGGGGGAAGGGTAGGTGTGGTAGGTGCAGGGGTGGACGTCTCCACCACAGGGGGTGGGGCAGCACCAAAGGTGGAGGTGAGCTCGGCGCTGCACACTGCTGCCAGGGCGTCCAGAGTAACCCCTGCACCGGAAGAAACCCCAGGGCCAACGGGGGGTAGGGGTGGCCGAGGGATGGGGTGCAGCACTCTTGGGAGAGGGGGTGGACATGGGGGGGACTCAACTACCCTGCCAGGGGACTTCCTCGCACGCTTGCGGGGTGGTGTTACAGTGGGGGTGAGGGCCAGCTCACCCATGTCGACCTTTTTTGGGTGACAGTTTGGTAGGGGAGCCAAGGGGAGTGCTTTTGGAGGGACTGGGTTGCGAGGCCTGCAGGCCTGCGGACTCAGACTGTGGCTGCGTGTATGTATTTTTGCCCCAGACCCAGTGGGTGTTCCTACATCCCCCTGAGTGTGCGTGCCAGGAGGTGTGTGCTTGCCCTTACTTGGTGGTGTGCTGTCTGTGTCTGGTGGGGAGCGTGCTTGGGAATGTCTGGGTGTGCATGGAACAGGTATGGGAGAGGGAAGTGTGGATGGGGCTGGGGTAGGGGGGGACAAAGCGCTGCAGGAGAGTCACTGCTGCCGTCAGGGAAGAGTCCATGAACCGCAGAAACCTGCGTTGTTCAGACATCGTTGCTGACATGCCCTCCATGAACGACACCATCTGTGTCAGCAGTGTGGTGTGGCCATGGAGGACAGTCAGCACCGATGCCTGCCCAGCCTGCAACTGCCGCAGTATGTCCACAGACTCTGCACTGAGGGCAGCAGGGGGTGCGGTGCCTGTCCCGAAGGAGACACGGTGGGGCTCTGCACGGACAGAAGGGACCGGAGCAACTGGGAGGGCGGTGATGGGAATGGAGGAGGCGGGGACAGATGTTGGGCTGCTGCCAGGTGTTGTAGCAGCCTCCACCCCCTCGATGAGGTCAGCCTCAGACCCGTCTGCGTCGTAGTTGGGCTCGCCACCAGACAGGTCCTCCGACTGACTCCCCTCGCCCTCCGTGCCACTGGCTCCCGCAGACTCGCCAGCACTGGTGGCACTGGTGCTGGGTCCCTCCTCCAGTTCCGTGCAGGTGTCTCCCTCGGTTTTCAATGATGATGCTGTGGGCAAGGTGAAGATACAGAAAAACATCAGTCACCTGTATACATCTGACACATGAGTACAAAACCAATAGGTCCCAGTGCATATCAGGCAATGCATCATGAGTAACAGCTAGATTACTCCGCACATATGTAAGCCCTGTACTCCCCAGTTGGTAGACCCACCATGGCACTTGGACACAAGGAAAAATAGGACACACCAGCCCAAAACTTGAATGAGAAATACACTGAGAAGCTAGTGTCTGGGAACAGGTGAGCACAGCAATACAATGAAGTCATGCCACCTCTTGTTTACCCTGAAATAAACTGTAGTGGGGCACTCAAGGCAAACTAACACACCTCAATACTAAAGGTGTCCCCACACTCAGAGACCTGTAAGTACTTTGGAACACAAAACGAAAAAATGTTGGTCCCTTGGGAATCACAATACTTTACACAATCGACATGTTCAGAATGTGGGAATGTGCCATTTTGTGAACAGGTCACACATGTGCCTTCATAAAAGATGGCTCCCAAGGAGATGCACACAAAACTACATTTACCCAGTCATTGAAGAAGCTGGCAACCTTATTTAAAGAAGCCACTGTTAGAAAGAAATGGTGTTGCAGAAAGTACATATACATGGTGTTAGAACTGGGAATCTCTAGTTGGCACAGGTATGCACTTGCGACAAGCAGGGACTCTCAATTCTAAGTCAGAGTAAGGGGATCACCCTTTCAAACAACCCCTGCTCACCCTTTAGGTAGTGTGGCGCAAGCAGTCAAGACTATTCTCAGGGCGTCATAGGTTAAGCATTTGTGAACACATACAGTAATAAAGGTTATATCAAAAATAGTTCTCTTTATATAAGGCTTAGCACAAGACCAGAATAACGATTAAAATGACCACAGTATTATTTTAAAGTTCAATGTTCTTGTAAAAAGGCTTAAAATGCAAAAATAGGCTTCTTTTAGTCAATTCTGCTTCTTTTCAGGCTTTGTACGGTTCGTATCTGGATGTGCGACTCGTCCGCATTAAAAACAAGGAAAGTACGAGTCAAACAATGGTTGCGGACTCCGGGGTCCGTGACGTGCACGCTGCGGTGCGAACAGAACAAAGTACCTTAAGTTTGTGGGGTCCGCGACGGACAGTGCGGGACAAGTTGATGGGTCCGGATCGTAGTTCGGCAGCGTATTCGGATGCTGGTCGGGTCGCGGCGTCGGGACGCGAAGTGGGTACGGGACCTTCAGGGATACGTGCGGATGGCCCGGATCAGCTTGCAGAGTCCGTGGCGTTCGGGCCGTACCTTCGGTGCGGATAGGCGGCGACACTTCTCGGCGCCGTACAGCGTACGGGGAGGATCAGCGTACTGCGGCTTCTCGGCTCTGAGTACGGCACGGTGCAGGACGTTAGCAGCGTACGGACCGTACCTGCGGGACGATGGAGCTTGGGTCTGGCGTACAGGGTTCGGCAGCCAGTGTTGTACGTCTCAAATCGGCGGGGCAGGTTAGGTGCAATGCGGCCGGGAGGGATACGGCGCGTACTAACGCTTTTGGATCAGCTTAGACGCACGGTGCCGGGCGGCAAAGACACGGCTTCGCGGCGGATGGGGTACGGGGCGTACTGGGGCCAAATCCAGCGGGAAACAAGCACAAATCGTCCAGGCAACTCAATTTTGGAAGGCAGATTAGTCCAATGGTCCTGGGACTCAGTTCAGGGGGCAAGCTCTTCTTCCAAGCCCTTGGAGATTGTTGAAAAACAAAGTGCAAAGTCTCGTTCAGTCTTTGCCTCTCCTTTCTCAGCAAGGCACCACTGCAGGCCAATCCCCCAGGTCAGGGAAAGTTACTCCTCCTTCAGCTTCTTCCAAGTCCTTCTGGTCAAGCAGAGTTCCTTCGTGGTTCAATCAGGATCTGATTTCTTAGGAGCAGGGCTCTTACATTTATACCAAGTTTCTTTTGTCTTTACAGGCCAGGGGGGCCTTTGCATAATCCCAGTCCAGTTCTTTTCAGTGAGGAGCACTTTGTTGTTGGGACTCTGGCTTCTTCTTTCAGCAGGCAGGGCAGAGACATCAGACGTTCCCCAGGGGGTGGAGCCAGCATTGTGGTGGCAGAGCACTGCCCTATTCAGAGTCAAGGTGCACTCCTCCCACCCATCCTGGTGTAATCTCTCTATTCACCACCTGGCAGCCCCAGCCTGTCTCCTGGAACTTCCCAGCCCTGTCACTCAAGCTACACACAAAGAAGATAGCCCTCCCCTCCAGAGGCGGACTGAAATGGTTAGGCACGCAAAGGCTAACTTTCTAAAAGTAGCATTTGCAAACCCAGGATATTAAAATAACCTTTGCTACAAGATGTATTTATTTATTATTCTGAGTTCAGGCATACTAAACATGAATTTCTACCATGCTTCCTGAGCCTGCTAGGATTATAGAGTGTTATATTCTAGCAGCCCATTCTGGCCTAGGGATAGCAGGTAGCCTTACAATAGTGAAAAACGAAAATGGCTGTAGTTCACTATTAGGACATGCCACACACCTCAGGGCATGTCCTACCTTATCCTTACAATGCACCCTGCCCTGGGGCCTACCATAGGGGTGACTAACATGAAGGTAAGGGAAGGTTTAGGGACTGGCAAGTGGGGACACTTGCCCAGTCAGCATGACAGTACCTGACTGCATGCAGATTCTGCAATGGCAGACCTTAGACATATTTACCAGGCTGCTTCTGTGGGTGGCACAACCAGTGCTGCAAGCCCACTAGCAGCATTTGGATATACAAGCCCTTGGCACCCCTGGTGCACTCTACTAGGGACTGATAGTAAACCAAATAGCCAAACATGGAAGTCAATTCACGTAAAACATTTTACCATAGGGAGAGCATATGCACCTTAGCACTGGTCAGCAGTGGTAAGGTGCCCAGAGTCATAAAACAGCCAATACCAGGTCAGAAAAAATACAGGAGGAAGGCAAAAAGTTTAGGGATGATCCTGCAACAAGGGCCAAGTCCAACACAGTTGGCAACACATCTGATCCACTGCCTGTCATGTGGAGTGGCACACATGTCCAAACCCAGGACAATGCATAAGCTAATGGGCCTGCAATTGTGTGGTACAAAGGCATACCTGCACTGAGGAGACACCCTCATGGCAAGCCAGAATGTCCACACAGATGTCAGCACACAAAGACCAAACTATGTAGCATCTGGACCACACACTGGTGCAAAAAATGTATGAGCAGGAATCATGTATTTAAACAATTGACACATGCTGCAAAGCACAACATCACTGGGTCACTGCACGTTGAGTCTCTGTCCAGCCAATTATCACACACAGGTCAGACCTGGCAAGGAGACATAAGGTTTGGCCATGTAGGCCTCGCCCGCACAAATCCCCCATACCTGAGACAATGTGATTGAGACAGATCAAGAAGTGACACCTCTTAATCAGGGTTTACAAAAATGTGTTGCAAGAATTCCCAAATGTACTCCACATCACCTCGTGAGGCTGGCAACACATATTTGTGACAACCAACCATCAACAGATAGTTGTGAATAGACACACAGGCACTGCCCAGTGTGAGTATGCAAAAGCCAAATGGGGTCTCCCTGTCCAGTGGACACATGTAGCACACTTTGGATAAATACAAATGAGGCCAGGGAACAATGCCACAGAGGCAAATCTATGCTGAACACACTTAGAATGGGCACAGTGTCGGATGACACACATGATTACGAGGCAAGGTTGTCTCAGGGGACTGTAGTGGGCACACTGCTCCTTGTTCCTGGAATGATCTGACTGTAACATGAGCAATCGTCCTGGCACTATGCATATCTCCCACTCATGCACATCATGTCTGAGGCCACAACATTGGTTATGCATGCTGCAAGTGTGTTCATTTGAAACCTCCCACTCCTATGTTGAGACTCATCATCAGTGCCAACAAATATGGTCCCCCAACAGAGTGAACAGGACAGGGCACAGGCAAAGTACCAACACATGTCACAGACCACCCTCCCACATGATGCAGAAAGCAATGTGCACTTGGATTAACTGGCAGCCTAGAAGACCATGTGCAATTGTGATTACACACAGACCAGGGGACACATGTCAAGGAGGGGAAGGGATGAATAAGAGCACCGGTTGACTTTGGGGAACAGAATATGCACTGCACATATAAACCCTGCCAGTGTATCCAGGCACTTCCAAAAGCTGGTGACACACAACACAACAAACAGACATGTACCTACCCCCTCCTTGCTGCTGTCTCTCCTGTAACTGCCCATCTAGGTCAGGGAAGAGCACCGCCAGGACACGCGTCATGTGGGTGGTCAGGCGTTGGTGCCCGCCGTGGGGGCGTGGAGGTGAGAGCCCCAGCTGGACCCGGGCGATCCGCCAGGTCCAGCACCGGATGTCCTGCCACCGTTTTCGTACTTGGGCTAGGTGCCGACTGCGACCCCCCGCCGAACTCACGGCCCTGACGATCTCCTTCCAGATCCCCCCCTTCTCGTAGGCAGTTACCTGTGAGGATGACAAAGTGAGACAACATCACTACACCTGCTCCATGTCACAGAGACACACATTTGAACATCTTTGATATGTTGAACAGGGCATAGGATGCTGCCAAGGAATTGCATCTTTCTCATATAGACATTGGCCTCTGTGGAAGCCCCAATGCACTACATGGCATTGAAAGTACACAGGTGGCAGGAGGGGTGCGACACACTCCCTGATCATGGCACACACTGTGCATCACATGCAACACCAGGCTGATGGACAGCACCTCAAAGCAGTTACATGCCCCAGGCCACTAACGCCACCTCAGCAGAGTACACAAACACACACAGGCACAGATCAATCACCTGCCATTGGCAACAGCGGATACAAACCTCACTCTGCACATGTGCCACTTGCCTGTGGGGTGTCACAGGTGTCGGACTAGCTCAGCAAGTCAGACACACAGCACAGCTTACTTGTCACATCAGATGGGTAGAGCTGTTGCCTCCTCCATGCAGCTGTGGTGCAACACTTCACATAGACACTCACCCACATGACAAGGAACATTCACACACATCAATGTCCAGGAGGGCGTACACATCACTTGGACACTCTCACCACACGTCCACTCAATTCATACACATCTGTGGGTACAGTCACCTGTCACACCGGTGGGACCATTGAATCACCTCAGGACAATAGCCAAAAAATGCCACCAAGGATTTGCCAGGCTGAATGTGTCATGCACTATGCAGTGAATGTCACAGTAAGCACAATGCAAGTGAGGAGTGCACACAGGAATTACTTCATGCTCTGCATGACAGACATAAACCTTCCCCCCACCGGGACCCACTCTAAACAACATTGCATGTCTGTCACACCTGGACACAATGCCAGAAGTGACAGTCACAAAAAAGGTGCACAGTCAAAGGTAGTGGAGTCAGCACTCACCTGCACCCCTGGTCTCCCATACAGCTTGGGGTACTGTGGGAGGAGGACATCCAGCAATGCCTCATTCTCCTCAAGTGTGAATGGCTGGGCCCTCTCCACAGTACGCGACATGGTGCCAGAGGAAGCACAGACAGCAGCAGTGTGGTCGACAGGAAAGTTGTGCAGGCAAGTGCCCTCTCATGGGTTCTGGCTGACTTATATCTGTCTTGCTGGGGGCTTTCATTTACAGGAGTACAGAGTGATTGGTCAGACTCATTTGCATCCTACGTTTCCTCCAATCCCTCTAAACCTACACCAATGACACGAATTAGCATGGTTCAAATTTTGAGCATCATAGCAAGGCAAACACCACTTTGCAACATTGTAATTTTTGGGCCAACTGACTTTTCAAGCCCACATGATGGCCACATTGCAACTGAAATCTCTGTATCCATGACAACCAGCATGCATTTTGGGCCTAATACTTGTCCCCTGTGTAATTTTTTAATCCAAAAGACATGTACGGTGCGTTTCACACGTACCCGTACACGTACGGCACCATTACAATAGTGATACGGGCCATTTACATGCTCTCAGAGCGTGTGTACGGCCCGTACCACGCGTACTCCTACGGCACCACTACTCTAGTGATACGGGACGTACACACGCTCTGAGAGCGTGTGTACGGCCCGTACCGCGTGTACTCCTACGGCACCACTACTATAGTGATACGGGCCATACACATGCTCTGAGAGCGTGTGCACGGTCCGTACCACGCGCACTCCTACGGCACCACTACTATAGTGATACGGGCCGTACAAACGCATTGAGAGCGTGTGTACGGTCCGTACCACGCGTACTCCTACGGCACCACTACTATAGTGATACGGGCCGTACACACGTTCTGAGAGCGTGTGTACGGTCCGTACCACACGCACTCCTACGGCACCATTACTATAGTGATACGGGCCGTACACATGCTCTCAGAGCGTGTGGACGGGGCGTTTCACACGCTTACACTGGTGATAGGAGGCGCACACGAAAGGAATGGAATGGAGGTCTCCGACTCCAACTGACTCCAACTGACATTTCACGATCAGCGTGCCCCGATGTGACTATGTCATGTGTGTGTCATGTGTTCCCATGAGCTTGCTGTTAGTGTTCCGTCAACTACATCTGATGGGCATGGCACACATCTACGCACACCATGCCACATGTGGATTCCCACGTAAGCAGGGTCTGTATGCATCGGCCATGATATTTTCACATGAAGACATATCTGCGTCGTCTCAATGTCTGTGTTTTCTGTTTTCACGTGTACCCCTTCATCGCAATGTGTTTGATCTGTACATTTGACATTCCATGTGACCTGTGCGTCTAGCTTGCCGTCAGCTGTCTGTATGAGATGACATCCTTTAAATGCAGCTATGTGGATGTATGTCACTCCTGTGATGTCTCTGGCTGGCCCCCCAGCTCGTTTCAGGGCATGTCATGTAGACTTGCCAATCAACGGGTGTATCTGGCTTTTCGTAGGAGTATCACCAAGCTGGCATACGTGTCCTGGATGTATTGCACAGACCAGACTCTGTATTTCGCTGATGTGTAGTAGCAGTTTAGCATGTGCTCTGTTCATTGACATTGATGTTGTTGTGCTCTCAATCTTCGTTATTCAATACAATTTTCTGCACGGCACCGCCTGTCCCCCGACCAATGCCAGACTTGGGTGCCATGAGGGAACGTGCCTGCATCCGACGTTACAGATTCACTCAACAGTTGATTGAGGACTTGACCGACAAGCTAGCACCACACCTCCAACCGCGACACAGGTATCCTACTGCGCTGACCCCCAAGATGAAGGTGATGTCAGCCCTACATTTTTTTGCCCCAGGTACGTTTTAATTCACCATAGCTGATGTTGGTAGCATGTCACAGACAATGTTCAGCCGTTTCCTGCGTGATGTTTTGGCAGCCATGTTGGAGCACCATGATGAATTCATCCATTTTCCTACTCCTGAGGAGTTGACAGGTGTCAAGGGTGATTTCTATACCCTGGGAGGGATGCCCCATGTCATTGGGTCCATTGATGGGACACATGTGGCTTTGGTACCACCACAGGCAGAGGAGGTAGCCTATCGCAACCGTAAACATTACCACTCTATAAATGCCCTTGTGGTTTGTCTTGCTAACATGCTGATTTCCCATGTCTGTGCACGTTTTCCAGGGTCAGCACACGATGCCTACATCATGAGGCGTAGCAGGGTGCCAAAAATGATGCTGCGGCTGCACAATGAACGAGCATGTCTTGTTGGTTGGTATACTCTGTTTGTCTTGTGTGTTGCGGTATCTTTGGCTCTAACGGCATCTCCTAACCCACTTATTTACATGATTTTTCCATGTAGGGGACTCTGGCTATCCCAACATGCCATGGCTGATGACACCTCTCCGCAACCCAAGATCAGCTGCAGATCACGGTACAACAATGCACACGGGCAGACCAGACGAGTGATTGAGAGGACGTTTGGCCTCCTGAAGAGCCGATTCCGGTGCCTTCACAAGACAAGCGGGTCCCTCCCATATGCACCGGCGAAGGTCTGCAAAATCTTCCTTGTGTGCTGCATGCTGCACAACATGGCAGTGGAGAAGGCAGTGCCACTCATCCTGGAGCAGGAACATCCACCCGTGGAGAATGAAGGGCTTGGTCACGAGGCAAGTGAGGAGGAGGAGGATATCCGGATTCAGCTAATACGCAACTTCTTCTCATAATGGTGAGTCACTGGGTCTGAGTGTGCAAGTTTGTAGCCTTGGGTGGCATGTGTTGCAATGTGTGTGTCCAGCTGACTGTATGCTAAGTGACTTAGATGTGTGTTCTGATGTGTCACTCGAGTGATGATGTCATTCCACACATTTTAGCAGAGACACTTTCTTTTAAATTAGCATGGGGACAACATTGTTCATGTTTAGTAAATCACCATGTATGCGGAGAAAAATCTTTTAGCTGACTTCTTGTGTGTCTGTCATTCCCAGGTTCTTGCGCGTGTTGTCTGCTCGTGTCATCATTGTCCTCCTGCTATTCCTCATGAGTATTGCAACGTGTGCTGAATGGGGAAATGTCATTTTATGTAAGGATTGCAGCATGGCATTTTGGGGGTGGTACGTGTTTGGAATGTGTGGGGACTGCTTCTGTGCATGTTGTGTTACCATGCATACATGTCTACTCACCATGGGGCACATAACATGTAGCATGACTCCCATGAATTGATAGTCACCCTTCGTGACAGTCATCTGTAATGGATTTTGGATTCTGATGAAGGCATCAATGTGTGTAAAACTTCCCTCTGAAACATACGGGATGCTACGGGTGGACATAGTGTGGGACATCCCCATAACAGGCTCAGTGGGGAATTGCAGCCTCTCCGTGTGCAGCAGGATGTGTTTTGGCTCATCCCCTTAACTTGTGTGCCAGTTCATTTGGATTTACAACATCCGTGTTGTGAAGGGGTGTCCAGCGTAGGTCCCACATGTTCAGTCAAATGACCTGTGAGTCTGTTCATATTGATGCATTTCCCTTAGTGTGAGTTTGAGTAATAAAGGCGTTCCTCACCCTCCAAAGTGCCTCATCTCTGTCATTGCAGGTCTCTTGCCACTTTGCATGCGTCATCTCTGGCATAGTTGTCAAAGATTGTGCATATGAGTGTATGTGTAGTTCGGCAACATGCATGCAGTTCTTCATGGCTAATAATCTCTATTGTGCATGAAGTCCATGGTTGTGTATGTATTTGGGCAGGTTGCTCCCCCCAACGGGCCGTCAACGCCTGCTGAGGGTGTGTCTCCTGTGCGCAGCTCGGCCTTCTGTTTCCTGATCCTGTGTCAGTCATCTTTGGTGATTGTTCATCCATTTTCTCTGGGTGAGCCATGAGTAACCTGACACTCCTTCCTTTACGTACGCCTGTTGCAGTTGTCCTTTCTGACATCCTTGTCTTTGTGTGCTCCTTTTGGCCTGCTGCTGCGGCCCCTGCGGCAAGGGCCCCCCAAGTTCCCGGATTCTGCAACCCACACGCCTCCAAGATGCTCCTCCCTTCCTCCCTCCACCCATTCATTAGGCTGTCATCAGCTTGTCTGTGCCACTGTTGCGGCCACGCCGTGCCAAAGGCAGGACCGTCAGCGCATGCAACGTGCACATTGCACGACCCTCATGTCCTTGCATGACCCACATCACACAACAGCCTCATTTTGCAGCCACCCTCCAAGCAATGTCAAAACGAAAATCAACCGCCTGCTCTCAGGCATACCCTAAGCGCACACACGACACCTTCGCATGCTGAGTATGCAACTCCAACTGCCTACAAAGCGCTGCCCCGCCTTCCAGGCCCTGTCACACCAACCAGGTCATGTCCCTCCTACTGCACACCGGCTCCGTCCAACAGCATGCCATAGGACTCTGTTACCTCCTCAACACAACAGGCCCACACATCACCTTCATGACAGTGACCTGGATAAAAGCATCCTCAGCACACAACTTCTTTATTGCCATCTCAGACGGATACAAGAGCACCCGCAGGGACGGCACTAACAATCCCGGAGGATGAATTGATATCTATTCCCAAGTACGCATTCAGGGTCACAAATCCGGTTTGGCACAAATCCCCAGCAAATCCTCAGAGTAACACTCATCAACAGATCTCCAGGCCTACATCCACAATTCCGCAAAGCCATCAACACGTCTATCTTCACGCACGCCCTCACATCCACAGGATATATGTGGCTGTGGGCCAGGAACTTCTGGCTGGATGAGAACCACACCAGCATCCATCATTGGTCCATCCACATTAGCATCCACGTCTCCGACTAGCAACACACTGCCACACACCCAGCTACCAATCCCCCAAAGATGCTTGATGTAAGTCAACACAGACTTGCTGTGTGGGACACTGGAACCAACACCACCGCCACACCCTGCAACCTCACACACTGGATCAGCAACTGATCCAACAATCTATCCACGCTGACGGACTTTCCTGTGACGCACAACAACAATTAAGCCACCTAGGACAAGGCAGACCTACTGGACACATACACGTCTAGCAGGACTCTTGTGTACAGCTTGCAACACAAATAACCATCAGTGGCCTTACAACCCTGGAAAACGGCACACACAGCCATCACCATATCATCAGCAAAGACAATTGGAGATCCTTTAGATGGGGCCGAGGCAAAAAAATGCACGACATCAAGGAGCTCATCAGCATTGTGAGTGCACTGACATCAGCTCTCCATCCACAAGACAGCCCACCCTTGCAAGGCTGAGCCAATCCCTTGCAACTTTCTACCACTGCAAGCTCATGGACATACACGCAAGCCTTGGCACACAGAGGCAGAACGCACTATTATACGCGGGACCAACCCCCCTCAGGTTTAGCACTTCCATCATCAGGAGATACAACACCCGGCTCATGTGCAACATCCCCTGGGGATCTCCATCAGGCCCCTTCCCACACAACATCTCAACCACATCATTCCCCATCCTTGTAGCCCCCTTCCAGCACGTCATGTATGTATCATCGGAGCTAGCCACATTCCATGGTAGATAGAGGCATGCAGTGACCCAGGCCCTTCTTAGACAACGGACAGCAGGAACGCAGGCTCTCAAGGAACATCACCGTGCTTCCCTAGCCAGCAAATGTCATCAGGAAGACAGTCAACGAGCAACTGACAAACTTCTTCCACGCAAAGAGCTCCAGGCAACCTGCACAAGACCATCTTCCACAGTAATCACCCCACTGCAACCGTCATCATTGCCACCAACACTGACAACTTTGCCCTGCTCAACAATGGTGAGGCCACTCCCCTTGACCTCTCCACAGCATTATACACGATGTGCTCACACACTGTCAGCTCACACATCTCTAACACTGATATCCAGGGGATGGACCAGGATGAAATCACCAAGTAGCTCACCAGCAAGGCCATGGGAGTGGGACTCAAGCCTTAAGCATGTAGTACAGTGGCGTCATCTGGCACATGGCCCAGGGCTCATCTCTCAGCGTGTCAATCTTCAATGTGTCCATGACCCCCATCTCCACCATCACATGCGCACACAACCTCATCATCATCTTGTATGCCATTGACAGCCAACTGCTCCTCACCCTCATCAAAGACACAGCCATTGCCAGTTCCAACCTTCAAGAAGGCATGAGGTCTGTTGATGAATGGCTGAACATCAGCCACCTGAGGCTGGACTTGGCCAGGACTGAGGTAATCATCTGAGGATTGTCCCCTTACAGCTGGGTCAACTCCTTGTGTCCCACCCGCCAGGGCACTGCACCAGCACCCAGTGGCCACGCATACAAGATGGTGTGCATCATGGACTCGTCACTCACAATTGCCATGCAACTCACCAGCATCTGTACCTCATGCTGCAACACCCTCCGCATGATGCACATGATCCACAGATAGATCCACTCCAAGGCAAGACAGACCATCCCCCAGGTCCACGACACCAGCCGTGTCAACTACAGCCCCGCCCTCTACGGAGCAAGAACAGCCAAACTCCCGGAAAACTTATCCACATCCAGGGTGCATCTGCACACCTCAGCTTCAACATCCAGCGCCCCAGCCACATCACCGTCCACCTGAGATAGCTGCAATGGATCACTGTCTACTGCAGGATGACCTTCAGACTCCTCACCCACACTCAGGAGGCAGTCCACAACCCCAGACCCCAAACCAACCTTGGACGTCTGTCATCCAAGACCCCGTTGGGCCAACTCCGTGTATCCAACCTTGCCCTGGCCACCATTCTTCATATCCACCGAAATCCAGCATGCAGGAGATAGTTCTCCCACCTGGCCAAACATACCTGGGACTCCCTCCCCGGGAACCTCCACATGAGCCATGACCTCTACGCCTTAATGATACTCTTCCAAATTGGTCTGTCCGCACAGTATTGCAAGCCCCCCCACAGCAGCTTGAGGCCATCACGGGTGAGTATTGTGCTCCATGTCTGTATTGGATGATACATTGTGACCCATGTGTGTCCTGTACCGGACTCAGATCCCAGGGTATGGATGGCTGGAGTTAGTTCAACACTCAGGCATAGTTTGAAATTTCCCCACACGTATGTTGTGGACTCATGCAAAATGACTGCAACATCTAATTAAAGAAATTTTGTTTTATTCTCGGTGGGGGGCGTGTTTTGTGGGAAAAAATAGGTGCTATAGTCAAAATGTACTTTATTCGGTTAGCAAACAATAACCATAAAAGCAACAAAAATACAAATGCAATTAAAAATGACTCAATACATAGTTGCTATTACAGGGGAGAAGTGCAAATTTTCTATATGGACGGTTAAGAATTATCCATCCATCAATTTACGCAGTTTAATAACATATTAAAAAAATTCTGTCAAAGAAGCAACAATAAATACAGTGTCCATTCTTTGCAATTCTAAAAACGCTGGGCGGCATCTTTTTGCCATCATCTCTTTAAGAATTGGGACAATAAATTTCCTACGGGGCAAGGTATAAAATCTGCAGAAAAACAGCACATGAATGTCAGATTGCGAAGATAGTTCATCACATGGGCATAAACACAGTTCCTTGGACCAAGAGTTCGTTTCTGGGAAAGTTAATAATCTAAAAACAATATTAAATCTAAAACGTGTAAGGCAAAATCTATCATAGTTTGACATAGAGAGGCATAAGTATGGTTGTAATTTAGCACCACTCAGTATCATCTGATGGGAACATACTGTCTTTTTCTTTATTTCCTCTAACAATCTTTTTTCCCTGAGGTGTTCCATGCATAGTTGCTTCAGTAATTTTCTAGAGATGTGTGCCATTGAAAGTGGATCCTCAAAATATTGTTGACAGTGAATTTCTGTCAGAAAGGTCTTCACATACTTTAACCATTTGAAAACATTTACGTTTTCAAGTTGTAGCACATCCTGAAGTATAGCACGATTTACAACACACTCATTGACAGTCCAGACCCTATGCCATAGTAAAATGGGCTGAATTCTTATTATATCTGAGATATATGGCTGCCCCAGCTCTTCATGACAATTAAGGGTTGCAATACTATCGGGTACAGACAGCATGTACCGCATAAACTTATTTTCAATTAATTGGATAGCGTTTATATTGGCATACCCCCAGAGTCCTGCTCCATACACAGCCACCGATATACACGTTGCATTATACACAGTTAAAATTTCCCTAAAGGGCTTCTTTCCCAGTTTCTGTATAAAGCTTTTTAAAGCCATTATTGTCTTTGAGAACAAAAGTGTTCTTGCCCTAATCGCACTTGTCCATGAGCCAGTCTCATGAAACAAGAAGCCTAAGTAAGAAAAGGTGGGCGTGTTTTCTAAGCAAGCATTATTTATTTGCATAGTTTTCATCTTCTTCTTCGATCGTGTTCCACAGTTCATGGTAAAAGTTTTGGTACAGTTGATTTTTAAATCCAAACTGTGCATGAACTTATTGAAGGATACTTTTAAATTTTGTAGGGCAATTGGTGTTCTCGCCATTAAGACAGCATCGTCCGCATACAGGAGCGCAGGGATACGCCGAGTACCAACAACAGGCACATATCTGCCCTCCTGCAGTAGACGCCGCTCCAACCCATTTATGTAGATCAGGAAAAGGAAAGGGGCCAGGACACAGCCCTGGCGTACTCCACGCCCTATCCCAAAAGATCTACTACATTCCCCCCCTTTTCCATAGCGAACAGTAGCTGTAGCCCCAGAATACAGCTCCCTCAAGAAGCAAATAATCGAATCATCCACGCCCATCCTTTGCATTAGTTTCCATAATTTATCATGGGACACACAATCAAAAGCAGAAGTAAGATCGACAAATATAAAATATAGGCGCTCCTTCTTTATCGATATATACTTCTGCTGTACAAGAAATAGATTTAAGCACTGCTCAATAGTTCCTATGCCCCTTTGAAAACCAAACTGTAGGTCACTTATTACCCCATTTTCCACCGCCCAGTTTTGTAATTTTGCTAAAATAACTCTACCGAGGATTTTTATAGATGAATCGAGTAGGGATATTGGCCTATAACATGCACAATTTTGTCTATCTCCCTTTTTATAAATGGGAACAATAATAGATGTAAACCATGACGGACTTAAGCCCCTCGCTAAAGCTGCATTAAAGAGCTGTACCAGAATGGGGCCCCAGAAATCGCTGTTCGCTTTGTACAGATCAGCTGGGATCCCATCTGGACCTGCTGCCTTTCCGCTCTTTGTAGCTTTCAGGCTCAGTAAGACCTCAGGCAGGGTAACCACTATTTTTTCGGCAACCCCCCCTTTCTCCCGTAGGACCTCCAATGGAGTAACCGCTACTTTTTGTACATCCATCCCTTTCTCACATAGTGAGGTAGAAACTTTATGTGAGCTCTGTTCTAAGCACATATAGAGTGTGGAAAAATGTGTGACCCAGTCATCCTCACTAATTGCAATTTCTAAACGAGCCTTAGTATTATCAACAAGCATTGGCATAGCCAATAGGTCTCGCCTTTGGAACCTTATTAGTGGTTAGCTATGCAACAGTTGATGTTGTTGCGCCAAGGATATTGTGCTGCATAACTAAATACTTATAAGGTCCCAAAAGCGAGACCTATTGGCTATGCCAAAGCTTGCTCTAAAATGTTTTTGTTCCTCAGAGATAGAGAAATCTTGCATTACTTTTTCCGCTAAGGTCCCTGCAGATGGCAAACCAAAGTCAGCTGCCAGCTGAACAAGCTTAACTGCTTGCTCTTTGTTACCACTCTGCTTGGTGCAGTTCAAAAACTCAACCCTCACTTCGTTGTTGGGTACTCTATTACATTTTTTGAAGAGTTCCAGCATTTTCCAAGCTTCCTCTGTTCTTCCAGCCCTTGAAAGCAAAGTGGCAGTATTGGCCAAACAACTGCTTGTCCGCGCCATGGGCGCTCGCCTCTTGTCTCTGATCTCATATGCAGCTTTTATAACAAGAGCAGTATCAGCAAATGCAGCCTGGATCTCTGGAGTATGTCTGTCCCTTGCCATCAATGACACAGTATCAGCCAATGCAGCCTGGATCTCTGGAGTATGTCTGTCCCTTGCCATCAATGACAACACTTCTTCCACTGAATCGCGTGTGGTGCATGGGAACCTAAAACACCTTCATACTGATACTGGGGTTGGTGTTGGGACACTTTGGCTGTGATGAATATAAACGTTTTAAGTAATGCTGCATCCCTAAAAACAAGAGTGTTAATGAGACTATGTAATGGCATTTATGTTTCTCTTCGTTGAGTTGTTTATGTTGTTGTGAAAGGCAACGTAATGCTATATTAGAGAAATGAAAAAGAAAAAATGAAAACTTTTTGGTAAACTAAGAGGTCGCTTTTCTACAGTTTTAAAATAATGGACACGAACACCATATACAAACAGAAGTACATACATTACACCGTTTGTGTAGCAGAGAAACGCGTGAGATACCTGTAACAATTATAAACTATGGCGGAGCATAGGCGTAAAATAAGCATAGTTCACACGTGTTTTCCAATACTTTGTGAAATGCCCTGTAGCCATATACTTAACCCCGATCAGAGAGCTCCACTTCTTCTCCATATCACAGACACAAATATAAACTGCCAGTGCAATCTATTTCCCGGATAGTGTTTCATCATGAGCTCGCGGCAGGCTGCCGTTTCTCGAGTCCCTGCTAGGTTTGGTCAGCGCACTGGCATCAAGGATATTGCTATAGGAATCCGAGGTATAACTAATGGCTGTATAGACCATTTATTACCCATGTGTGTCCCATGTAGTGTTCTAAGTGCGAGCTTCCAAACATTCTGGAATGAGGCACACGTGCAGAAGGTGCACAGTTGGAACGGAGAACAGGCGGAGTGGAGGCAGCTCAGAAGAGGTTCCTATTTGAACAAAGCCTTTAATAATTTGAATACATTCAAACTCACAGTTACTGAGGAAGCAATTCACTGCGTCCGGATTCGTTTGTGTGCACACCGTTTTCCACCATCGATCTAACATCCCACCTCTTGTGGAAAATAGAAGTAAAGGTGACAATAAATCTAGTGCACCAAACTGATTGACGCAGTTCACAAAGATCTGAGCCAGTGGGATTCTGAAAGACGCGTTTTGTGACTAGTTAAAACCATAGGACCCTGCAAGAAATCTGATGTGCTTTGGTTGACACTGTGGGGTGGGCACTTAATGGTAGCCATAGCATTTACTGGCACCGAATGGGAATTTTGCAACATATCTTGTGTTCTGAACATTTGACCGGAGTTAAGCCTTTTTTCCATGATTACTATTTATCTGTGCAGGGAAGATGAAAGGAGGTGGAGTCTAGGGTTTATTTATCATCTCAGCTGAGCGCCAGAGACAGCCACAACTGACATGTGGGAGGGGGGGGGAAGTGGGGAGGGGGCGCCTCAGGCCAGAAAGCGAGGCTTGAAGAACGTTGCGTTCCGAAGCTCACAAACAGTTGAACAATAGACGGGTTGCACGCATAAGAAATATGTAAACAATAACACTAATAATGCGGCTTAGAAATGCTGGGGAAGCTGTAGCGTAAACAAAAACAAAAACTTCACCTCTCGCCGAAAGAAAAGCTGCTGCTGCTTGTATTTTGCAAAAGTAAGCCTTCGCTAGCAAGCAAACACCAATGTAAATGACGGTGTAGCTGTAGGTGAAAGTAAAACATTGCCTGGAAGTAAATTGCAAAGTAAAGCAAGCTTCTGTGTAACTCTGCTGCCTATATCTATAACGAGATAAATGATTTCGGCAAACATCTAGTAGTTTATAATAACGTTATTGCTACATAGTGTAAATAAGGTGGTTGTAGAACGGAGGTGGGGGGAGATCTGTAGCTAAAATGAAAATAAAACAAGCTTTGGCAACGCGGCCGAAAGTGAAAGTGATCGCAATCGCGATTACGATCGCGTGCAACGGAGGGCGCGCGTGCACGTTCACGTGCACTGTAGCTTTAGGCCAGGCAGCACTTTGAAAAAGCCTGTTTACAAAATGTCTCGGCCAGATCAGCGCAAGCGCTGAATCAGGCGAGACCTAAAAAGGAGAGGTACGTTAACCACCCTCCAAAATGCAGATGTATCTTTAGACTGTGAAGCATCGCATAGTTCTTCCCAAACCACCCTCTTTATGGTATTCTTCCTCTGTTGCAGTGCCAAATTGTAACGGTTCCTTAAATCTCTTATTAAGGGGGGTCCCGGGGACATACAGTGCTATACAGTGTGCCTAGAATCCAAAGTTCACAGGGGGAGATGGGATCCTTGGCATTTGAAGTCATCAGAGTCCAGAACACAGTGTTTGTCATCATTGGTCAGACTGTGACCAGCAAGTCCATGTGGCAGAGAATGTCAGTGAATGAGGTGATGCTGTTGCGCATGAAGGCCAGGTGCCAGGCCAGGTGACCTGGGAGATGTGGATGGTCCGCTGCCTCTCACGGTCTTTTCCGTGGACGACCCATCTTCCTCGCGGGAACCTCAGATGCAGGCCTTGACGATGTTTGGGACGCTCCGTCGGACGAATCCTCCTCCTCCTCCTTCCCTATGGCTGGTGGTGGTCTTCGCCTGGTGGCACAGGGAGGGTTGCCCATGTTGTCGGCGATCTGACGGAGTGAACGGCTTATGTCCGTTTGCACCGCCAGGAGCTCAGCCAGTCTTGCCTCCATCCGTCCTTGGTGTTCTTGTTGACTGGCGTGTTGCTCGGCCTGCTGGTTCTTAATCTCTGTGAGGGTCTCTACTACCTGGCTGATGGCCCTGGTGTCACGCCGGTATGCGTCCATGATGTTGCGTATGTGTGACATACCGGTCCCTTCAGCTGGCTGGTCAGGTTCTCGCCTCCGCCTGCCTCCACTCCCACCACCCCTGCCCACACGAGCCTGGCCTGCCGTTGTGGGCACATCGGGTCTACGGGACCCCTGAGGGATGGTAGTTGCGGGGTTGTCTGCCTCCTCCTGGGTGCCCGGCGAACCTTGTCCCTCCAGGTCAGACTGGCTCAGTTGTTCAGTGCGGGCAGGGCTCCTGGGTGTCTCCTGGGATGTGGCAGGAATGGCGGTGGTGGTTGGCACAGATGTTCCTGAAGCAGGTGCTGCAGGGGCTTGGACACCAGAGGGTCCAGGTGGGTTGGGGTCATCCGCGGAGTGTTGAGAGGCATCGCTGCCGGTGGGCTCAGGTTCCTCCCGAGCCTGAGACTGTAATTCTTCACCCCCATTGTTGGGGGGAGATCCATGAGGTTGCCCTGTGTGAGAGAGAGAGACAATGTTAATGCTGTTTCATGCGACATCCATGTTTCATACATATTCAAGTTGGCACAGTTCCTCCAGGTAGTTGTATGTGCCTAGCATTCTCCACAATGTTCACTTGTGGATGGGTATGTTGCGGGGGACAGATTGATATGTTCTCCTGAGTGTTTGACATGTAGATTCTTGGCTTGGATGCTTCTTTGGCTATGGATTGATCTTGTTGTGTCACATGTCCATTGTGAGAGTGGGTAAATCCATTGCCTGCCCCGGGGGTGTGTGCTTGTGTAAGGGGTGTGTGTGACAGGGCCTGCTGGTGGGTGTAGTGTGATTTGGCAGTGGGTCTCCCAGGTGATGTATCTGTCCCCCCATGGAGCATGCTGCCATGACAGTGAGTGTGAGGTCCTGTCCTAGATATCTGAGCTTGTTGTGTTGGTGTGCAGTGGTCACAGGAGGGCCTTGTGCTACCTACAGCAGGGCCAAGTGTCAGCTACCTTGTCAGTCCCTGTGCATTGAGCATGGTGCAAGGGTATGTACCTGGGCCATATGGGCTGAGAGCAATGGTGACTGATTCAGAGTTGAACAATGTGTTTTGTGAGCCCCACCCTCCCAGCATCCCGGACATCCAGTCTTGGGTTAGTGCTTCGTGTAGCCTGGGACATGGCATGGCATTGCTTTGTGAATGGGGCATACACATGTTAGTGGCATGAGTGTTGTTTTTGAGTGTGGTTGTCTCCGGTGAGGGCTTGGGGGTAGTTGCGTGCATTTTGTGTAGTTGGGGTGTGGATGCCATTCCCCCATGTTCCATGAGTTGTTTGTGTACTCACCAGGCTCTGGAAGTCCTTGAAGTCTGTGTACTCCCACCGGCGGAAGCAGGGCCATCACCTTCTCCACCCAGGGATGGTAATGTACCGGTCTGCGGGGCAGCCCACCTCCAGTAATGTTGCTCTGGGCGTAGTCCTCGTTCATTTTCCGCTTGACTGCCCTCCGCAGATCGTACCACCTGGCTTGGCATTCATTCCTGGTCCTTCTGATGGGTGCAACAGCATTCACCCTATCGACAATCCTCTGCCACAGGCATGATTTTTCGGCTATGCTGGTCTGTCTGACCAATGTTCCAAAGAGCTGTGGCTCGACTCTGATGACTTAGTTGACAAGGATGTCCAGCTTCTCCCTTGTGAAATTTGGATTCTTGTCTGTGGGCATGGTGTGGGGTGAGGGTGTGGATGGTTGTGGGTGTGTGGGTGTGAATGTGAAGGTGTGTTTGGGAATGTGAAGAGGGGGTGTGTGAAGGAGTTTGTGTGAAGGTGTATATGTTAAGGTGTATGGGTGCAGTTGCTGGGTTGTGCTCTGTAGCTGCAGTGAGTCTGTTGCAAAGGCTCATGGTTTGTGTGTGTGGGCCCTTTTTATTGGTCCATTTGTGGGTGTGCCTGAGTTTGAAATTTTGGTGGGTGTGTTATAAGAGGTGGTTGTGAGTTTGGGCCTCTGTTTGCCTGTTTGGATGTGCCAGGTCAGTAATTTTGATGTTTTTTCTACTGTAGACGTGTTTTGTGGTGTTGTGCGAGTCGAATTGACCCTCCTTGTGCTGTTTTACAGTGTCCTGGTTCAGTACGAGTCGTGTTTGCGTATGTAAGGTGCATACATACGAGATGTTGTTGTACCGTGCTCGCATACGCAATGTTATTGTAAGGTCCGTACATACGCGACGCTGGGGGACGGGGCTGGGGTATGGTGCGTCCAAGTACGGGGCTGGGGTACGGTGTGTCCAAGTACGGGGCTGGGGTACGGTGCGTCTAAGTACGGGGCTGGGGTATGGTGCTGGGGTACGGTGCGTACGAGTACGGGGCTGGGGTACGGTGTGTCCAAGTACGGGGCTGGAGTACGGTGCTGGGGTACGGTGCGTACAAGTACGGGGCTGGGGTACGGTGCGTACAAGTACGGGGCTGGAGTACGGTGCGTACCAGTATGGGGCTGGGGTACGGTGCGTCCAAGTGCGGGGCTGGGGTACGGTGCGTCCAAGTGCGGGGCTGGGGTACGGTGCTGGGGTACGGTGCATATGAGTACGGGGCTGGGGTACGGTGCGTACGAGTACGGGGCTGGGGTATGGTGCGTCCAAGTACGGGGCTGGGGTACGGTGCGTACGAGTATGGGGCTGGGGTACGTGCGTATGAGTACAGGGCTGGGGTACGGTGCGTCCAAGTACGGGGCTGGGGTACAGTGCGTCGAAGTACGGGGCTGGGGTATGGTGCGTACAAGTACGGGGCTGGGGTATGGTGTGTCCAAGTACGGGGCTGGGGTACGTGCGGACATGGAGGGGTACGGTGCTGACATAAGGGGGTACGGTGCTGACATACGGGGGTACATGCGGACATACGCGGGGGAGGGGGGTCTGTACGGCTCGTATCCCGGGCACAAGTTTACCCGGGATACGAGTGGTACAGAGTTCGCTACGTACAGGATGTTTTACATACGCTTGTGTATTCGGAAGGGCGGTACGGATCGTACTTGTGCGCTCGGACTTCAGTTTTACGATTTGTACGTAAAACTGTCCGGGTACGTCTCGTAGACCTTTTCCCGATACGATTCGTATGTATTTTTCACGTACGAATCGTACTTCACCGGTGGGGCGGGACTTGTACGATTCGTACGTAAAAATATACGGATACGAGTCGTACAGGAATTTTTTTTACCCGATCGGAATCGGCACCTTGTTTGTTGTAAGGGACTGTTAAACAGCTCCCAACTGCCTGTACCTTTCCCTAAAACATGGGAACTATTTTCATACTTAATTTGGCAAATTTCAAATTTTCCTACACCAACTACAATACGTGCGCACACAGCGCAAACTGCTAACAGATGAAATTACAAGTATGAATGGGCAATAAAAGCATTCACTCTAACATGTGGAGCAAAACTACCACAGACTGCCATGTAACAATGCAGACAAATCCTAGGTGACAAAAGCAAAAACTGAGCCCATTTTTAACATTTAAAATGGCAGTTTTAAAACTGTGTAAGTCCACTGCACTGCACTTGTGCCTTACAAGCTGTACACACTTTTATATTCAGAAAGGTGCACCAGACAATTAAAGGAGGGGTCCTACCACTCACAGTGAAGAACACAACCCTTTTGCCCTGGCCAAGTAATAGTTAATTCTTTACTCGCTCATAATTAAAATCCAAATCCATTTAGTTTTAAAATTACATGTGAGGTAAGAATTTTAATGACAATTGAAACTTACTGTTAAATTGTATTTAAAAAATCACCTGAATATGTTATTCAGTTATTGTGAAAATGCCTTTAGTGTTTCATCAGCCAAAACTGTCCATCAACCACACTATCCTCTCAAAAGAAGAACACATGTGTGTAGAATGTAAGAAAAGCTATGGCGTCACTGTGAGAAAGTGGTTTGTTAGTTGGGAGGATTGAGGTCCACCACAAGTTATAAAGTAACTATTCTGTTAGGACCAGCCAAAGGTTTCAGTAACTTAAACTTGAGCTGAACCCCTGGCAGCTATGTTGCAGAGCAGGAAGGCTTAACTTAACAAAAATATATAAAACATTTAGAAGTACCAAAACAGTTAAAAAGACAAAAATACAACACAATAAAAATCCCATTGTATTTTACAAAATGAAGAGTAAAATTTAATAAACAAAATGACACTAAAATGGCAAATCCGATAATGGACACTGTACAAGTTTGAGGCGACATATCGCAAAAAAGTGTAAAGCTCCAATAATAGTCAATGGTCGCGGTAGACTGGGACCTAGGCATGAGGCTGACCGTGATGGAGCCAAAGTAGATTAGTCCTGCTGAAGCCTGTATGTTGAAAAGTTTTTTTAAAGTTTCAGACCAAAAGGGAATTTTTTATTTTTTAGAAAAAAACCCTCTTCTTTTCACATGTGACAAACCTGAAATTGTAGCCGCTGCAGAGGAACTGAAGGTTGAATACTCTAAGCCATTGGTCCCACTGAAGCTCAAAAGCTTTTGGGGTTTTTGGTTGAAAAAGTAAGAGAGGGACTTTGTTGTTTTTTGAGAGGTGTGAAGATCTCCAAATGGGTCAAATCTGAAATCAATTTGACACTGTGGTACCGACGGATGGATACATTTTGAAGCAGGTCCCCCCTTGACGATTTTAACAGGTCTCACTTCAGGTTATAAAATGCAGCACTCAGACTACAATGGTAGGCCTGCAGCCACGTTTTCCTTTGTTATACCAGTGGATGGCATAATAAGTGCTGCAGTCCACAGGCATATTTTACTTTTCACGTCATGGGTGCATTTCTACACCATATACTATGGCCTTATTGAGAAAGTTAAGATTGGCAATTTTGAGATAGCCAATGTTATCAAACTTTAGATTTTAGAGCATATACACTGGGACCCTGTTTAGCAGTATCCCAGTGGCAGAGTAAGAAAACTCAGCATCATTAGTCAAGAAAACAATGGGGGCGATCACACTAAGAATGACACTTTCTTACACTCACCAGAGCTAAAACACTACCAGTGAACACACACAGAAGAAAAATCATACTGTGCAATGAATATGACATTGACAGCTAACCTGAACTTAAAAATAAACTATAACTACACATGTTATCTGCAGTAGTTTCAAACCTCTTGTACTTGAAATAATTCAATTTGAATAATAAAATATTTTTTTGTTAAACAGTATTCTTGCCTCATAAACAAGTTCATATATGGTGTATAAATGTCATAGAAAACATTCTATGTCTTATTCTTTATACATTACCCCTTTGTCAGTCTTCTATTGGAATTTTTATTCTATGAGAGTCCTTAACAATCAGAAAAGGGGCTTCTTAAACTCAGGAAGTGATTTTCTAATACTTTTTAAAATACTTCTTTGATTTATGACTGTAACCACGCTAGCTACATAGAAAGGGAGTTTTTGAGTGACTAATATAGTGTAATTGAAAAAGTAATAGGATATTTAATTCTTGTAAAATGTGCATTTATGACTCTTCTCCAATGAACACTGGATACTAGGCAGTGTCCTTACTGGGAATCCAAAGTTGCTATACTGCCTCCTAAGTAACGTACTTCTTATCATGCACACTTCTGAGCTGAGCCATTCAGCCTGGGCAGCTGCCTGGAATAAAGGATTGATTTAGAGCCCGAAAGGAGAGAGTACAAGTGCGTGAGTTTCGAAAGGAGATCTCTGTGTTCTGGTGATTCCTAACCTCCAGTGAGGAAAGATGTATCAAATGTATTTTTAGCTTTCTTTTCAGTTTTATACAGCACATACGAGGCCCAGAGGGAAATAGAGCAGTTTACATTGAACATCAAAGCATAAGGGACAGAAAATTAATTGACTTCGCATTTACATTCTGTACATAAAAAGAGATAGCTTGCAGTACAAACGGTTGTCTCAAAAGCCAGTCCATGGTAACATAGTAATGTGAGGTAGTAGATATAGACAATTATAGACAATTATTCTAACAAACTGTAAATAACAAAAAACTGGTGACGTCTTCAGAAAAAACACTACATTGGATGACCTTGATGAGAAGGAGTGTATTATTTACAATAAGAAAAATAAATCACACCATGCATGTATATATGATGCTGGTAAGTTTACATATGACCCTGGGGGGTTTGTATGACATTACCACGCATACATTTACAACGCAGTACTTTACATCGCGTTTGTTACAACGCAAGTCGTTACAACGATGATATACTATTCCAACTCCAGTCTGCATACGGTAGGGAAGGTGTTGGAATAGTAAATCATACTATTCGTTATGTTAGAGCGCCATCCAGCGCAAGTCGTTGTAACGACTTGCGTTTTAATGCCCATGATGTAAAGGCATTGTGATGCAATGCCCGCATTGTGAAGGATGTTTCCCCCTGGGGTGATACCTACAACCAAAACACAGGAAGCCACTCTATACCAGCACTTGCCTTTTAGATGCCTTGGAAATTTTATGAATGCAACCAGTTTATTGCCTGTGGTCACCCCAATACTTATTGAAAAGCACAAATGTGTGATTCACCCACACTCAAGAGACTAAGTGCAACATAGATGTGGGGCACACACAGCATTCAGTACCTGTGTGAAGAATACTGAAGGCAATTACCCTATTTGGGGAAAATTGCAGAAAATCTGACAAACTTCGAGTTAAACGGGCTCTCCCCATAAACAAATCAGGGCTTACCCCAATACACCAGTAGATACCTTAGGTTTTACAGAATTAGAATGTTTATAGTTATTATACTTTTCCTATAGTCTTGCGTTTTACATCTGTCATCATATGAACCATTCACAATAAACAGCCACAATTCAATGATCTGCTCTTATCTTTGGTAATTGATAATGCAGACCACATCATCTAGAAAACCCCTTTCCAGACTCCAGAAAATCATGGCAATCTGTAATTTATTTTTGTTAAGAAAATCGAGAAAATCCATGTTTTACCTTCAGAGTACAATGATATACTGATGCAGAGGTTGCACTTAAACATAGCCAAGAATGTGATGTCAAAATGTAGATTGCACAGATGTGCAAGAAGACACAAAATGTATGTGATTGAGTATCCTAACACAGATCTTCAAACAAAAGGTATGGTACAGCGGTGCACAAACACCTTGGCAGAGAAATAGTTAAACCTGGTAAAAGGTCATCCAGAATGAGCTTGTCTATGATCAAGTAATCCAGCTGGTTGTTTACACATTTTTTGAGGACACAAAATGGAACCCCGAAATAAGGCAAAACTTACAGACGGTTGTCTGGAACCACAACTGTGATGGAAGGTGCAGATGCTGCTTTTATGATCTCAAAACTGTGCTTTTTGTTCAGTTTTAGCATGATGAATATTTGATTTGAAAGAGATCACGTTGGTTTCAAATATGTCTTTCTTGTTATTGGATGTAAGGTGGTAGGTAGATTTTGTAGGCTAGGTAGAAATGGGCTTTGCTGTCACATGTTCTCCATTGGTTTAGGATCTTGCTTCTCTTGATCTAGCTTCTTGGGATATTACAGAACAGATTTATTTGCCTTTCACCTTGAGTAATATTAAGCTATTTGTTTCATAATAAAGGGCAGCAACATCATTCAGTTCCTGATCCTCTAAGTCAAGATGAAGAGTAGACGAGATGCATGAGACTACCCTGGGGAGGTCAAGGGTTCTGGAATTACGGAGCTAGGACTTCAGTCTTTTAGACTGACCTACAGTTTGTGGATTTGCAAAAGTACAAGAATGGAATTATGAGTGGTCTAACCAGACATTAGGAAGTGGGTCATTGAGAAGATGGCTATCTTTATTGGCACTATTGAATTTTGAGAATGGCCCATTTGTCAAGGATAGGGATTTTTTTCAATGCAGCATCACATCAGTAATACACAAACAGGAGAGAAGAAAGCTATGGGGGTGATTTGAAATACCCCACTGTATACTTACATCTCCTAGAAAGGTATTAATGTTGGACTGGATCATCTGGGTGGTGAACTGTTACAAACATTGTTCATTGAAAGTCAGTTCCACCATCAGACACTTGAATGTGGGGAAGGTTTCAGAGAGAACATGTTTTCAAATTGAAGGAGTGATTCAGTCCACCGAATATCGTTCTTCTCAATGAAAACAGATGCTGGAATAATCATGGGGTCACTGCCCAATTAGGCTTGGGAATTCAGAATAAGGACTGGTCTTGTAGAGGATCCAGGAGGTCCCAAGCTTCTTCAAACTGTTTTCCATCATGGAGAGCAACAAAGAACTGGTTGATGATCACTCATTAGCCCATGATGCTAGGCAACCAAGTGATGCAAGAGTATTGCTCCGGCAACTTGGTGAACTCATTAAAAGGACGGAGCTCAGTTGAGGTATTCACTGAGGGACTGGGGTGTGATGGGGTGGTTTCTCGCAAACTGGAACACAAAACCAGCTTTCAATTAAGGAAGTGTAGAACATGGGATCTCTGGTAAATTTTGCAGCTCCTGCGACAGTAACATTGCTATGCTCAAGACAAGAAAGAGCAGACACAAGGGCAAGCCTTCTTCTGCAATGCACAGAGGGTTTCCAACTTCATTGTAGTCTTTGTATCCTTACCTGTAAGAAACTCAACTCCTTTCTCTTCAAATAACACCTCATGGACCTGAGCTAGACTACCCTCTGATGGAGATACCTCTTCTCAATTACAGACTCCCTTTTTTCTTGTCTGCCCAGTTCTACTGTAAATCATACTTCCCATCTTTCAAACTACTCCGTCTCTTAGCTCCATTACCCTTGCACCCAAAGTTGATATCATAGAGCCCTCCTTTTTGTACAATGTTTCACTTGAAGCTAAGCTCATGATACATAATTCCATATCCATACAAATAGATATCTGCCTGCGGTGTCTGAAGCTCCTCTTAGGGCTATTGGCGCACCAAAAGCACCAGCGGGAAAACTGCTGAGGATTCTGGAACAGGTCTGAACAAGTTCCTTTACGTCCCTACCCTCTGCAATGCAGAAACCATTTAAGGGTTGCCTCAGGAGTATGGCCCTCCCTGTGGCCATGAGCAAGGCAGTTTCTGCTTCCTGTGTTTTTGGGAATGCAACGTATTTATCCAGCGGAAGTGCCGACAGTATTCAGTGACAATGCAAGAGGCACTTTGGTGGACTGCCTGCCACCATCAGTAATTAAATAGGAAAGGTCTAGTAAGACAACACCTTAGCCTCCTACAATCTACTCACCAGACTGGGCACCTTGTCAGAAACCTTTAGACTAACACATGCAGCTACTCAGTTTGCGTTTCCCGCATGTATGGTGATGACTGGTTTACATCCTCTTGCTTGGTATTTAAGAATGATTATAACGGGTACTTTCCTTCAGTTTCATCATCACCTGACGTTTCTACTTGTGTTACACCAGTCACTCATCCTTCTTAGAAGGACCCCAACAAGTAATCAGACAAATTTTATGGGAGTACATTGTTGGCCAAGACACCTTTAATATCAGAGATGCCTCGCTGCTACTATGGGGCAGATTCCGATCCGGGTTGGAAAGCACTCTGACCGAGCCGGATCAGGAGTGTTTTCCGACTGAGCCGGAGTCCTGCAGTCTGACCGAGCGAGTACGATGCGGCCGTATGCTGCCGGACTCGGTTCGGTTGGACCCCCATAGAAGTCAATGGGAGCCGGTCGTACGACGCATACATGGGCTCCCATTGCCTGAATGGGTACGTCGTGGACAAGTGCACCCCCTACAGTGGGTACGTGTCGGTGCCAACCGCACTGTACATGCCTGTGTTGGGGAGACCCATGGGTCTCCCCTGTGTCCGAGTTGTAGGGCTGCGGGTGACAGGGGGTCCGACGCGGACCCCCAAAGGCAACCACCTGGACGATTTGCGAGCCGGACACTCCGGCTCGCACACGCTGTCCGACGCGTGCATCGTACTGGCTCGGTCGTGAATCGCATTCATTGCATGCCACGGTTAGCTCACGACCGAGACGTACGGAGAGGTTCGGACCAGGCTTATAGTTTTTCCGGACGGATCACGTTCGGTGCCCTTCCGGGTCGGAATCGGCCCCAGTGTGTAGTAATATTCTTCGGTCATATTTGATTGCCTTACTAATCGTTTCTTCCTCAGGTGTTAATTGAAATGTGTTTCTATTTTCTTCCTTGGGTAAACAGAGTTTAGTACATCATTCTTCTTGCAACTGAGGGGCATGTTGTATGGTTAAGGGTGTCTTTTATTCATGGTACATCTGTAACACACATGTCCTGTATCAGGACAGGGAACACTCCTTAAATTCTCCTGTAATCCCTTCTGAGGTTTCACAGTTTCCACAACTCAGAAGACCTTTCTTCCATCTGGTGGACAGTTGCCATTTTTAACAATTTTTTTAATTTAATTTATTTTAATGTTATGTATTTTGAATAAGACTCCCAGACATAACCAAATCAATGTACAAAAGACCGGGCATGTCCGAAGTTGTTGTGTGATCAGGACATACATTTCATGCTGTGCCCCACATTGCATGCACACCTCTAAGATAAAAAGTAATTTCCACAGTAAGAGAAAACATGGCAATTCCTGCAACTGGACCAATCTAGCAGTATAGCCATGGTGTATTTCTCATGGTTAATAAAGAGGACCAGTTTGCTTCAAAGTTTATAAATATCCTTTGCAGTGTTATTGCAGTGAAATTAAAAAGCACGGAGGCCGGTGAATAATGCCACCTCTGCACCACCCCCTTCTTATAGTCCTGCAGAAGACACTAAAACTAACATAAAGAAATGCACGCAAAAAATTATAGCAAGCATAGGATAGGGGTGAATAAAAAAGGGAACTGTGCAAACATTCTTAGCGTATATAAAAGTATAGCAGCATTTGTAGTGGATTGGAACACCGTGCCTAGTGATGCAAAAAAGGAAGGAAAGGGGGAAACTATAATCATTGTGAATCAAAGAGTGGTTATCATTTAGCTTGCATGTAGTGTACTAGGAGTGAGAAATACTGTGCTGATATATTGAGAAGGGACAGAGTATTACAAGGCTTTTATATCAGGAGAAGGGGTTCGGGTAAATGGCAAGCTGGTGATTAAGCAGAGTGCAAAGCTCTAAAAAAGAGAGGGGAAGAAAAACTAACTTAGAGGATCAGTTGTACGTCATCAGACAGAATGGCTTAAATGAATGGGGATTGTAGCAGTTAGATGTGTGTTCCATTTAAGGTAGAATTGTTTACCTTGCTCTCCTCAGTCTTGTCTTCTAATATCTTAAAAACTTAATAAGTTACAATTATCTCTACTGCTACGTTGTAAATCATTAGCAAATTGTAAATCTATAGAATATTTCCAAATGCAAGTAGAATATTAAATACACCCTATTGGGTGAAGGAACCTTTTCTCCTAAGGTCCACTGCAGATTCAAGAATCTGGCTGCAGATTTACAAATTAGCCATGCTCTGACTGGCTGCCAATCACGGAAATAAGTCTGTTATCGCCACTCTTCCCTCAAATTGTGCATCGAGCATAGTGATGGGAAAATAAAAAAAGGTTCATAAGAGGGCAGAGTGCAGACCCATGTGGGGGTGCTCCAAAAAGAGACTTGTGCTCTGCCCATCACAAAAAAATACTGTTGCGGCCGCCATTACCCAATATGATGCACTGAAAATAGTGTTGGACCAAAATAAATAGCATATCAGCGGAAGGTGAGCATCCCAGACCTCCAGGCCCATTCTGAGATGGCCAAAATTGAGTCCCCTTGGCATTAAACTAAATATTTCAAAATGATTTCTATCACATGATTTGCAAGTCCTATGCTGGATTTGTGAATCCTAGACCCTTCCTGGGTCCTGTAGACTTTCCTTGGGTCTCACAGTTCTAAGCCAGATTTAAAGAAAAAAGAATTTGGTGCAAGCTGGGCTTTACCAACACTTGCAGCAAATGGTTTTCAGCCGTGTGCAGCGGGGGTTGACTGTCCCCCAGGCAGTGACCGCGAGGCTTGGCCTTTGGCAACCCCTACTGTTCACCACCATATGTGGACTTTGTGTGCAGAGCTTCGCATTTGGTGTGCCAGTTATGATCTGCATGGCTGTTTTTGAGCTATGGGTTGAGGGGCTAGTCATAGCAGTTTTTCTAGATTTAGTTCAAAACCATAAATTTAAGTGGGACTAGCTCTTGCAGTAAAGGTGAATACATTCTCATCAGTGCTTTCAAGGGTTACCTAGGACAGTTGACTGAAAAGATTCTGACTTGTGTATGTGTATGTGTATTGATGGATTAGATGTGACAGTTGCCTGAAGTGACTCCTAGACGTGCAACTGGAACGTGGTTTCTCAGTAGTTTGATTTATATGATGACCGATTAGATGTGGCGGTTGTTTAAAACTCTTTGCACACTCTCCTTTATTTATTGGTGAGTTCACGCAATACTGATGAATTCATAAAATGAGTCTGCAACTCAGAACACAATTGTCTCTACTCCCCTTTGAAGATTTGTTGGAGTATATACAGCAAGAACTGAACTTCCCATAGGCAGAACAAGGCGTTGATGTTTAGACTCTTTAAGAATTCTGGATTTTATGAAATCTGACCATATTCACAATATGAATGTTCTTTGCATACTGTTTGAGATTGTTATTGTTGGTTGAAGTGTTGTTATTGTTGGTTGAAGTTTGCTGATTGTCTGAATCTTCTTTCTTTCACATTCTATTGTTTTTTTGTTGTTTCTGGTACAATTTGATTAATTTCTTTGCGATTTGTCTTTTCATTTGTAGGTTCATTTTTGCCCACAAGAATGGGGACCACGATCTTCTGAGAACACATTACATGGTCCCAGTGTCTCAAAATAGCCTCCTGGTTACTTGAATTAGATTTATTTCTGCGTCCATGCCCTGTTGGATTGAGAGAATTACACAAATTAGTTCATGAGGATATGACAAATACTTTTTGCATTATTAAAACATTATGTCTGATGAAATGTCTGAAGTGAAGTCAGTTCCCTTTCATTGGAGCCATTACAGGAACTATTACAACTTTCAGATCTTGTTGCTACTAAAAATGCAATGTGCTCTTCTTTTTACTCTGAGTTTAGGTTTAATTAAGATAGCTCACTTTCATAAGCATAGACTTCTGAAATTTAGAAAAGGGCGAGGTCTGATTTTAGCAAGGCTGAAGGCAGGCTCTGTTCACATTTACAGATGATATTACGTAACAGAAAAACTTCATATCGAACAAGATGCCAACAAGAAAGAAATTAGCGTACAAAAAGAGAACTCCGTGACTGATCAAAACATTTGATACAACCCCACTACTGGTTTATTGTACATATGCTTGTGACTGAATGGGGTACATTTATTCATAAGGGTATTCTTGAAGAAACTTATACTAGGGCAATTTACTACACACCGCTAAACCAACAGGGAAGCACTGTGCCATATGCACATATGCTGCTCGGTCAGAATCCTTGTGACTACTTCCTAGGCACAAAAACAACCATCATCATTCTATAGGTAAAATGCAGCAACGAGGCCATTGCAATGGTTTAAAAATGCAAACACCTCATCTAACACATAATCAGAAAAGGCACACTGAGGCGAAACTGTAGACAACCTTAATGTTACTTATTACAGACCTCGGAGTTCCAGCATAACTGAAAAATACTGGAAATTTAAGGAAAAAATATTTTCAGTCCTACAGGAAAGAAATGAACCAAACAATCAAAAAAACTCTAATCACCAAATAACAACTGCATTATAGATTAACCACCAAGCTCAGTATCAAGTAACAAAAAACTCAGACTCTGAATCACTTTACGTCAGAGAAGAGAATTCACCTAGTGTAGACGGAGTAAACCCCAGTGGATTATGGAATTCTAATTATTCCCTTGGCGAAACAGAACTAATAAGTGAATAAGATGAAATTATGGAAACATAAAGGTTAAATTCCTCCGAAGATTTAGATTTGAACACCCATTGTAATATATCAACGTCAAATAATATAGAAGGAATTAAGGACAATACGCCACCAGTAAATCAGGAATTGGAGGTTAAGGGTTCTATCAGCAAAACACATTCGATGATCAGCTTAACACTGATTTAACAAACTACTCTAATAAATGAACAAACTGTACTATAATAGTATTGCACATGAAATCAAAACCATTAAGAATAACAAAAATGGAACATAAAAAGGATTCTGAAATTATTATAACCAAACTACAGTGTAGCCTTCGAACCACCATCATAGAAGTGCTCATACTTACTATCCACAGTACCCGTTTGCTACGGACATGTGCAGGTACTTTCTTTTACACCTCCAACAGCAAGATTCTTAAGGCACTTGATAATCTTTATCTGCTGCTTCTATCTCATCAATGAAATCATCAAATGTCTCTATCCAGGCAGCCAATCTGTTGCCAATATTCAGGTTTTTGCTAGTATTGAATGTCTGTGGTGGTTTGAAGAAGGTGGCGGCATTGTAACCATTTACAAGATTGGCTAACACTGAGGGTGGAGTTCAGTCAGACACTGTATGCTGTCCACTGACCTGCTCCATCCATACTATCTCTAAGGCCCTGTGCTGTGCTGGCCTCTGGGACATTCTGTGGAACCTTGACCTCTCTCTTGGTCTCCATGGGAGCCCTTTGTTTTCAGGAGACCTTTGGAGTTTTTCTGAGTGGCCACCCGGCAGCTTTGGTGTTGTGCTGCTCTGGGTATGCACAGCTCTGCAAGCACAACCCCGCGGTGCTCCCTCTGGGGCCACTCCAACCAGCTCTGTGCTATGATGGCTCTTTTTACTCAGTTCTGGTAGGCAGATGACCGTTTCTTATATTTGAATTGCACTGCTTGTAAGCGTCTCTTTGTACTGCCTGACATCGGGTTGATCTCTGCCTCGCAGTGTGCTTCTGTTCGTAGTATTATCACACCATATGAGGTAGGATTTAGGTTGCGCAGTAGCCCGGTACCTCTCTTTGAGGCCTTCCCAGCAAGTTTTTGGCCAACGATATGCAGGCTTCTCAGCAAAGCTTTTGTTATTATTAAATGCTTCACATTGGCAGGAGTTGCGATTTGACTCCACGTACGCCAAAAGTCGATTCCGCACTTCGACAGAGGCACACATGGCATGCACGAGCAGTTTGCTGGACCACGGCAAAGTCTCTAGGAGAGCCCTGTTGATCTTCGAGTTACTTATCCCCTATCTTGTCACCAGTTATAGCATCCTCCACAGCCCAGGTACACGCCAATGACTTCGCCACAGGCACGGAGCTTAGTATAACAAGTCTTCATTCTTCTGCTTGTAACCGCGAACCCCACATTCTAAACCTGCATTCACTTCACTCTGCTCTAATGCTTATGTCACAGTTCTACGGACTCCCTCTGGAACCACAAGGGTTCTGTAATTGCAAACTCATGACATACCAGCATTCACAATATTATTTCCAATTTTCGAGGAAAAAAGATACAAACCCCAATCTAAAATTCATGCAACAACCCAGGAAATAATAACTCCTGTAACACATCATCAATAGTTATGGAAAATAAGCAAGATGGCGATGACACATTGAACAGGACTCAAGGAATTCTGCTCACAGTAAATGCATCTCTAACAAGCATGTTTCAGCACATAGTTTTGTCCTATGTAAAGCACCTAACCATCGTAGGTTAGGTCTGCACTATATAGGTGCGCCCAACAAAATAACATGTATAAAGTATCATAGTCTGTGGATATACCAACTTTTTTTTAACTCAAACTCACTTTAAGCTTCCTTCTGTGTCAGGGTAATATTAAAAAAGGCATTATTTGAACTTGGGAACAAACATTTGAAACACAGATTTATGTTGAAATACATTTAGAGATGTGAAATGTAAGATGTGGGCAGGGCTTGCTTGGCACATAGCAAGGAGGCTTTCTCTGAGCTCAAAGCAGCCCTAGAAGAAGAAAGGCCTGGCGTAGTGATGGTCGAAGAACATGATTTTTGCATTACAGACAATGACTTCCTCATTTTACCAGCATAATGTCACCTGCAGAATTCAGCAATGGCCACCAAGAGCCTGATTTAGAGTTTAGCAGGCGTAGCAAAGGCTGCCTGGGTGGCAGACTCCCTGCCAAATTTAGAGAGGATGCCCAGCAGACATCTATGTACACTGAAAGGAACAGCTGTCACAGCGAGTTTGTTTTAGAAAAACAAAAAATTAATGACCCCCCCACATGCTGGCGATTTTCTCCCAAGGTGTGGGGGTCATTATATTTTTCTTTCTGTCCAACACCATCAGATTTTTCCTAGTGATGATGCTCAGGAGAAAAATACATTACACTGTCCACCCTAAATTGGGCAGGTGTTGTAATGACCTTCCTCTGACGGTCCTTGCTAAGTTGGAAGTATTCCATGGACAAAGCCAACTGGGGCTTAGTTGATGGAATACTTAAGGTCCACCTGTCTCTAAAAGAAGTGGGCGGACTGAGGGTTTGGCGGGCAGGGTACTGTGTCACATTTGTACACTGATAAAGTCTAAATCAAATCATAAGAAAAACATGACCTCAACAGATGCCAGAGTGCCATCCTTGGACAAGTGATTGGAGAAAATTATGGAGGGTGGGTACAAGGGGTGATGAAGGACTTGAGCTTCCCAGGTAAAGTCTTCAATCCCTCAGCGGAAATCGGGAAATGCAGTGCAACAGGACCTGAGGATCATTGTGCTGCCCAGACTAGTCCATATGGAGGCACAGGTGGAATTTTTGGAGAACACAATGAAGGCTGCAAATGCTCATCTGGGGGTCTCTGGCAATTATGAAGAGGAAGGTCTCTTTTGGCAGTGCTCCAAGGCATGCTTGAGAGGGAGATTTTGACAAACAAATCTCATGGTTCACAATACTTACAGACTCCCATTCAGAACCCTGAAAGTGACCTGGGAATCCAAGGGCACCATGATTGCTGAGCTGGGCAGCCACTAGAGAGAGAGATGATTGTATATGAAGCTGACAAATTCAGTCAAACTGATGTAGAGGATCCTAATCTTTCCTGACTCCAGTCAGAATACAGATTGCAGATTACATTAATTACAGCATGCCAGTGGCACACCTTGAAACTAAAAGTCTGCTATAATAAAATGACATCCATCATATAGTCTTGCAGGTTGAAGGCACAATATCTTTTCTATTAGCAAGATGGAGTGAACATTCATCATCCACTGGAACTTGAACATATTGGGGCATATTGCTAAGTGTGCAATTGATCTCTTTACCCTTATAAGGAGCTAAGCATAAAGAAAACACTTCTTTTACACGCTGGGGCAGGTTGTTTTTACTCTTGCTGTATTGTAAGGATACAGGAGTATACTCAACGATATGAGAAGTTTTCGAGTTGTGAGTTGTTGGGCTAAAATTCCAGGTTTTTCCAATTTCCCTTCCTTCTATCACTCTGTTTGGTATGGTTTTCTATAAGTGATTCCATGGAATAATACAAAGCTGATTTCTCTTTCTTTCACTTTCCATATGTTTGGTTACTGCTGGCCTGGTGGGGTTGTTGGAATAATTTTGTTGGCAAATTCAATAAAAAATTGTTAAACCATGAAAATGTGAAGGTTTTGGGAGGTTTTTGTAGCAGAGTTAAATTAGTCATGGATATTTTATTAAATATAGTGTATTTTGTGGTAAAGTTATGGTGAGATGAATGTGGGTAGTTTACATCATGGCAGTGTTTGGTTGAGGAGATAATGTGTACCTTCTGCTCCCTGATATAATAGAGAGCTAAATGAACCTGCATGCTGTTGGAGAGTGCTTGGAGGAGAAATTACCTGCTTGAAGATGAAGTGAAATACAAGGATGCTTTAAAGAACTATAAAACACAATTTAAGAAAATGTGTACTATTACTCTAATCGAACAGTGTCGAGCAACAACTCAGAGAGAGAATTGTTTCAAGAACTATCTAAATATTTGTGGATAAAATTCAGGGTATTTATTCTTCCTTTTCCTAGCCTGGTGATTTTGTGTCTCCCCTAATGACTGAGATTTCTGTGTCAATACATATTTCTTGATATGTGCGAGTATGGACCCAGAAACAATTTCAACGGTAAATATTTCTGTGAAATCGGGCTCTGCAAAGCCCCCCACCGGGCAAATGTATTTCACTTAGTAACTTTTAAAATTAGTCCAATTCTGGGCTGCTTTGTCATTACTTCTTTAGAAACAGGTATGGCTCCTGGGAAATGAAACAAAACAAGCTTCTGTGGCTCCTTATTTTTTTAAAATCCTACACTGGTTGCTCCTATTTCAAGCATTAAAATAGAAAACCCTCTACTCATACTTGGATGGTCAGGAGCGTCTCTGCTTACGATTATCATACCTGATCAAAAACTGTGATAGACTGACTATCTAGCAACTGTCCGAGGTTAAACTAAGATAAAACAGAGGTTATGATCTTAGGGTGTTTCTCCTCTATTTGGACTCCCAATTGGTGGCCTGATTCTCTAGGTCCTGTCCCAGAGCCAGTAAGTTTGGTGAGAAATCTTGGGTTGATCTTTGATTCTCCTCTCATTTCAAAAGCACCTGATTAAATTTATATGAGTTATCGTTCAGTTAAAATCCTTACGGAAAATTCTTCCTTTTCTCCCAGCATGCGTTCACTATCCCATTTCCAAGCCATAACTGGAACTTGATTGGATTATTGTAATGCCTTGTATTTAGGTTTTCTGTTTTACACAATCCAACGTCTAATTATTTAAAACAGTGCTGCTCCGCCACTTATGAATCACCCTAAGCATGTTTCAGGGGTGCACCATCTCCAGAGTTTGCATTGGTTGCCAACAAAGACCCAAATTTAAGAGCCTGTGTATTTGGCATCAAAAATTAAAAGGACTGCAATTCAGTGAATACTTATTCCCTGCAGAGGGAAGCGGGCCTATGCAAGGTAGATGAATATGAGTGGGTTACGATTTTTCTATGGAAATATTGCACTATCTCCTTAGCGGAAACACATGATTAGAACTTGTGGTAGCCACCAAGTGTGTTCCAGTTGGGCTAGGGCATAGGAGCACATGCATTTTGACATCTAAATTATTTAAATCTAATTAGTTTGTTGCTCCTGTAAAGTGCTCTGGTTCCATATCTATGCTATTTGGGGGTTTGCCTTCTATTTTTTATCAAGGTGAAAGCTTTTTAAAATCAAAATCAGTGACATACAAACCTTTCAAAAGTATTGCGAAATACTAGTTAATATATTATGCCATTGCAAGATGATACAAGACTCTATGGGGCTTATTACAATGTCGGTCGGAGTTGCCTCCGACCGACACCGTCTCAGGACTGACTGACCTCCGGTCGGCGGTTCCGACCGCATGATTATGATCCGTGCGAACACTGTTCGGTCGGATACTCCCATTTCTCTATGGGAGCCTGTGTTACGGCCGTAAAGCGCCCATAATACAGGCTCCCATAAAGAAATTAGTGTGTGTGTAAAACTCTGCACCCTGTGGCAGGCACCCCATGGTGCCTGTCACACAGTGCATGAATTTACAGGGGGCACTGTAGGTACACCTCGGCCACCAACCGTAGGCCGCAGAGGCAAGGGGGCACTGCTAGGGGCCCTGAAAAAGGCTCTTTCCGACAACCTTCCAGTGTAAAAAAGGCCGGCATGGAAAGGCTGTGGGAAACTGACATCGTAATCCTGACGGCAGAAATGCTGTCCATAGGGGATTAAGGTGCGGTTCCGCCCGTCCGTAGGACTCAGAGAGCAGTCGGACCCCAAACCAACCATGTTGGTCGCAAAGCCTGCGAACACGGTCAGAAAGCTTCCAACTAGCGGTAGGCAAGCCTCCGATATCGAAACTGCCCCTATATGAGCATGGATTCATGAGATTGATTCAGCATACGCAGATATGTTTAACAGTGTAATTAAAATAGAGTTATCTCACCAGTGCTGTAGGCAGAAGATGGAACTTGTTGGGTGCGAGACTGCTGCAACTTTGTCCTGATGACCCTGCAGAGGAGAAAAGCATATGGTTTGTCTGCATGATACACATATTACAACCCAAAACATTTATATATAGAATTAAATAATGAAGCAAAACAATACAGAAAGAGCTCAGCTTCTTATTTGAATTGTTAAATAACCACAGCTGTAGTTTGACCAGCAAAGAAGGGGAACTGGGGTAAGAGTTGATGCTTGTAAAGGGCAGTGTGGTGCCTCAGTGGTGAGGCTCCTTAGGGTACATCTACACCCTGGCCCTAAAACTGGGACTGGTTTCCAACCATGCTCACGTTTCTAATATACACATGACAAACCCATCAGACTCTGCCATTGACCAGCCCATGTACTGCGTTCATGGTTTGATCTACAGTTTACTACAAGTAAAATGGGAGTAGAACAACACACCTTGCCCATAACTATGCAGATAATTGACAAAATAAGTATTTTCCATTATTTAGAAAGATAAAGGAATGCTTTTTCACATTTAAAGACTGCTGTATCTAATTCTATCAACATATTTATTGCATACAGAGTGTTTATGGAGGAAGATTTCCATGTTATTAATAACTTCTAAGAATAGGCAGTATATACAATGACAAGTAAACTCAGGCAAAAAGGCAAAACATTGAATTCTTTCTGTCCAGTTTTCCTAAATATTTACTAAAGGGAGATATATTTTACTGGCATTTCAAATAAACTGCCTACACAATTAGAAATAGTCGCATAGTGTACTGAAAAGAGTATAAAACATCTTTACACCCTTTTATCTTCTTTCATGTTCCCATTTTTTTCATTCAAATAGATTTTCAGTTTCATCTTACAACTGAAAATTAATTTGGGGGAGACGGCATATAAAAACTAAAAGTTACACCTCTCACTATGAATTACTACTTTTAAAACCCGATTGAGACTTCCGAAAAGTGCCTCGCTTTTACCGTTAAGGTTTGATTTAAATCTAAGACAAATTTCAGATATAGCCTGCTTAAAACCTATCTTTTATTCTATTAGATTGTGGACAACTGAGGATTTCGCCCCACACAGAGATTGTCTTAATGAGATACCGATAAATCAGCGGACACTAACAATCCCTTGGCTACATCATGCTAAAACCTGTTTTTTCAAACTTGGATTGACTGAATATTGGCTGGATCCTTCATCAATTATGGAAAATGCCAGGGAAACTGTTAAAGTAGGCTACTGGGAAGTTGTTACTAGTACAAGAATTTCGATAGTTGCCGCGGGCAGCCTTACAGATGCACATCTGTCTTTTAAATGCGGTCAAGATTTTAAAGATTTTTTGGATAATGTTAATGTCCCATTGGTGAGAACTTTGTGTATTAAATTTAGCCTTGGGGTTTTGCCATTAGCTTCTTTTACAAACTCCTGGAACAAAAATGATAAATCCTCTAATCTTGTCTCATGGGCTGCCACGTAGTTGAAAGTAAGGAACATTTATTATTATTTTGCTGAGCCTATAAAAGCAGCGAACATGCTGGATAGACCCTCTTTGCCGGCTTCTTGGGCTCACAGATCAGCATAACGCCCTAAGAATATGTAAGTAAGTTGATAGGACCTGTATAGTATATTTGAATCCCAACTATCTACAATTAATCTGGCATATTAGGACAAATATTGTTGGGAGAAATACATTAATATAATGAGACCCATTTATGTTTTACAGTTTCTCAATGTTTTCTCTTAACTACTGCAGTGCACATTTTTATTTTACTTACCCTAGTGAGTGCTTATTGAGTTACCCAACCCATTAAATATCCTAGACGAACCGGATGACAACTGACCCTTTATGAGCCCACTTTTAAGGACTTCTTTTCAGGGTTTTGTTCCTCTGTTTTTAATCTTAGAATTGTGGTACCTCACTGTCAATTCATGATTATAACTATAATTTGGTTTTATACATTTGTACTAGATGATTTGTGATTTAAATCTATTATGTTTTTGTGTATTTTTAAAGCTTTTGCACTGTGTACTTTTATGGCTGACTGAACCTAAATAAAGTTGATAAAGAGAGTCACTACTTTCAACTTTTGGACAAGGTAATTGTTTATTTTCAATTAATAAAAATTCAATTTGTTCCTCCAATTAATTAAGTTCTGTACAATTCTCAATTAAAATTATATATCATTATTGATTAGCCGACATGTGTTTCACAATATCCTGCACTTTTCAGGAATCTACTTTGTCATGTTGTTCACATCTGTCTATTTGTTTTCTCTGAATGGGTTACATGGAGTGTGCTGTGGTAAAGAAGTCAGAATCACATGAAACAGCATGGAAATAAGGACGTTGCTTTTTTCTTGCATATCATGTTCTTTCGCTTCATATTGCTCCATTTTCACAATGTGTAGTACAACATGTAAGAGGCAAGGAAATTGTAACAGGAATTATAATCACATCATAAACAAATGACAGATGATTTTTGTGCAGGCATAATCAATGCCATGCTTCTGCTTACATTGACACATTTATTTGTTTTACAATATCGTCTTAAGGGCAAATCTGCAAATACTGGATCAGATTTGAGGCAGTCATTGGAAACGTTAAAGCCAAAGAAAGAAAATAGGTTGATACAGGCAGATGGTGCAAAAATAAAAAGAAATGTGAATACAGGAAGGATTACAGCAGTAGTGCTTGTGTGTGCAAGAGAAGACATAGGAACTGAGACTCTTTTGCGGGAATGGAAACTGTGCCTAATAACAAGAGAGATGGGCATATACCAGGTAGACGGAATTTCCATTTCCGACTGATATCTCTGCACACATGTACGCCTCATACAAGTAAAAGCCCACAGGTTAGAAATTAGCTGTGCAAACCCAAATTTTCCAGACAGAATTCTGAATAGAATTCCCAATTCTGTGTAGTTTAACATACATATTAGCCACCGGCTCTAAGTAAGATAGTAAATGTGTGTGAGGTGGCCGGTGTCCTTGGGCAAGTGAAGGGCAGGATGTTGTCATGCATGAAACAGGATGGCCTCTTCTCCCATGCCTTACTAGAGGGTTGGGTGGGAGCTGGGGACTAGGGATGGGCTGCACTGATGTCCATTTCCAATGTGATTCCAAGGCCTGATGCTCCAGTGCCCAGATTTAGTGAAAGAACACAAACACACTTACAATTAGGCGTAGTGAAATTCCACAGGGGAGTTTCACTCTACTCAACTCATAATCATGGCCTTTATATTTGTGAAAGAAAACATGATTTTAAACTTAACTGCTCTGAGAATGTCATTTAAATAATTCTGTTTTTCAAAGCACAGTTCTGAACCTCTGATCTCTGCTGCTCAAGCTTACCCACTCCTACCTGCTTTGTGCCACTATCTCCCTGATTCTTTTTCCCTGCTCTACTTTCCAGCAGCGCTGTCAGGGGTGAGGGACTCAGAAAGCGAGAAATAGGTAGGTTGCACAATGGACAGAAGCATCTCTGTACCCACAGTGTGACTGGTGGCAAGGGTGGACCAGCGGTACAATGGCCAAGGCTGCCATAGATGGGGAACACAGACAATAATGCTTGTGCAAATTCATGGTATTTACTTTGGGTAATATTTTTAAAACAAAATCTTCTTCTTTGTGCCCTAAAATATTAAACAAATGAAACTAGTTATGTAAAGAGAGGATGTGGCCTAACGGCTAGTGGGGGTCGACCTTAAATCTAGCGAACCGTGTTCGTTTCTCGGCAATGACGCTCAACATCCTGTGATTCTGGCCAAATCACTTAATCTCCTCGTGCCTAACAAAAATGAATGTGTCCTCATGTAACGCAACTGGTGCTCATGTAAAGCGCTCTGATATCTGATACCTTCGGGTCAAGTTCGCGCTACATAAAATTCAGAAAAAAAAATACATTACACTGGCAGCAATAGCACCAGTGTATTTATAGTGTATAAAAATACAAGAAGCCTAAAATCACAGTTTCTATGTTTAGATTGTGTCTAGACAGCACATGCGCTGTCTGGAAGACATACTGTATTCAGTATTTGAGCTTCCATTCCGCCCCTTGCTACTGATTGGTTAAGGAGAGAGTCACCCGCAAAAGCTTGCTGCTCAATGGTGTTTTTGCATTCTGTGTCCCACCTTCTCGTGCTTTGCTTCTCCTCTGGAGAATAGGCCGATTAAGCTATCCTTTCACAAAAGGGATTTTCCCTTTGGTTTGCGCACCTTTTTAGTTTTGCAATGCCAGTTTTTTTTATTATGAGCGCTTTTCACCAAACACTCGTGGGCCAGCCCAGTACATGTTGCAGGTCACAGTCCCACTTAGCGTGCTTTAATGTAATCAAGAAATTTGGACTCTGTGCTTCGTGTTATATTCTTGTAATTCATGCACACGCTTATACTTTTCGGGTAACCACGCTTCACACAATGGTCGTTTATTTTATGCTTAGGGGCACCCGATTCATTTTTTAAATATTATTATTTACATCAAGCACTTCTTAGAAATGCCTGTGCTTTTAAATGCTGTATGACAGCTTTGTTGTATGGGTGCACACACGTCTGATAGAGGTTCGCATGGCCTGGTTGGCGATAGCCTCACGGACGCTAGGATAGCCGGTGCCATGCCTCAGATAAAATTAACCAGAACCCGTAGTATCCGTTAAGAATGCAAGCAAGAGAAGAAACCACGCCTTTCCGGCTCAGACGGGAAGCCAAACACATGCAAGAGTGGCTTCAAGGTGGCTCTTGTGTCTTCAGAGGGTCTGCCCTCCAGAGGCCCTTCCCTACAGCTCAGCCGTCCGAAGGGTCCTTTTTCTTAAGAGCAGCCCCCTCTGCCTGCAGGAGATTGTGCCTCTTCTCCCAGTAGATTTGCCTGCAGGAGGGTCACTGGCTTTGCTGCCCCTCCCAGCCGGTGAATCTGTGTCTCCCGCCCACCAGAAGACTTAAACTCTTGTCTCTGATCCTGGCTCGGCCCTCACCAGTCACCATAGGGGACGTGATTTCGACTCACTTGGACGAGGGCAGGCGGCAGTACATCTCTGTTAAGAACCAGTGCCACGTGCTGCTGCCCCACACTGGAAATGGAGTAGGGGGGCTTAGGGGAAGAGGGGGGAACGCACTGCAGACCATGCGCTACAAGGTCAATATACCTGCAGTACTGGGCCCACCCCAGGCACATGACCAGTTTCTACTTTCAGATAGATCAGCAGGGTACCTTGAGTTCTCCAGGCTGTGCAGTGACACAGGTCACTGAGAGACAGACACTCAGTTAGCGAGAATGATTCACTCTGAGCACAGCATTGTATGATTAAATGTTCTCTGAAACATACTCAGATCGGACCCTGAGATTTCCTCAGTGTTATCATGTCTAAAGGTATTCAGTCTGCAATAAAAATCATTCACACTGTACAGTCGGAGTGACATGGTGTGAGTAATACCGCGGGTGCTCACATTAAGTGCTGTAGGGTGCACTGAGCAGAGAGTTAGTGGCTATCGAGGGTTAATGACAGTGAGAATATTCATAGGCATTAAGGGTGCGCTCTGACAGCGTTTCTCGCCATTGACCCAGCCGTGCCCACTTCCAAATCCACAAGGCTTTCTCCCACTGAAGCGCCACCCCCACTCTCATATGTTCCAAATGTTTACCTGTCCCCCAAAACTGCACCAGAGAGCCTCTATTCATAGTCACAAAAATGCAAAAAAAGTGGCCAACACCTTGTCCCCACCAAGGTGACCCGGGTGGAGTTTCGCCCACCCCACCCTCCCCCCGCCCCGCAAATACAAATAAATCGCTTTGGATTTCATATCAGTCAGTGTTTTAGGATGCATAGTGTAGGTACCAAAATACTCCACTTCTACAGACAGGAAATGTAGGTATCTGAATATCCCTGTCCCTGTAGTTCTTAGTTGTATTTATCAGGATATGTTTGCAATCTTAAGGGAGCACTGGTGTGGCAAAATCTGTTTTGCTAGCTCTGAAAATATTTACGCCTTGGATAAATCTTTTGGCAAATGCTTAAGACCTCTTCAAATGTTTCTGTCAGGGAAAAACTGCGGCCCATACAGCGAGGTAAGCCGCATGGTGGCTCAGCAAGTTAAGGAGTAAGATGTCTCAGCAAATAAAAGCTTACCTTTCACATTTGGTGAACTCTGCATAATGGCAAACATCAGCACAGCCATAGCTACTGTGTAGCTCTTCAATCCCTGGTTAGATTTCCCAACAGAGTATTATAAAGGGGAAAGTCAACCCTATGTTATTGACATGTTTTCGTGAAGTTTGTGCAGCTTTTTCTTTACTATAATATGGTATAGCCTGCACTTTTTTTCTACGTGATCACTCCACTGCAAACAAAAAAAATAAGTAAAAAGCATTGTCATTTACAACGCCAATAGCTCTAACTTTCACAAATGCAAGGCTGATTTTGTTGTTTATTACAGTTAAGTAGTGAAGTCTCTAGTCGCTTGTGAAGTGACATAGCAACACAGTTGTAATACCCTATTACTGTTGAACTTCGACATTATAATGCCTCCAGCAAGAACAAGCAGCCAAAGTTAAAGAGGTCACAGAACATCTATCCAGTTGCAGTGTGCACAATGAAACAAGAACTGACTTTCATTCATTTGATCTGTATTTGTGAACTAAACAGCAAATGCAATCGAAGCGCTTCATAAACTCATCAGAGGTATGAAGCACTGTATAAATGCTACAATACAAAGATATTCATGTTTAGCTTTTATTCAAGAAAAACTTAAAATTCTCCATTACTGGCTAAAATATGTTTTATTTTTTTGTATTTGTAGGATAATACAAAAAATACTTGGATCATGCCACCATTTGAAATTTGGGTGTCACAGTGGCAACACTGAAGTTTAGCATGGGCTGTTCTACTATTTGAATTGTCTCTAGGGACTAAGAGAACAATTGCTATTGGTTTCACTTTCTTGAGTAATGTTTATACAGATGTGCTTTGTCCACTCTAGTATAGAGTATTAAAAGTATGCTGTGTAGATGTATACCAAGTAAATCATGTATAGAGCTCTGCAGAAGAGGTGTGCAGAAATGTACCCCGTCTACCATGTATACAGCACTACTAAAAAACGTGCAGACATGCTACTGGCCCAGCTCCAATAGGAAAAGACCAGCTCGAACTGCCAGGCCGGGTCCTAAATGATCTGGTGGTTCATCCCTTCAAGTCAAGTTAGTTGTGAATATGTTTTAGCTTATCTATCAGTGGCTTGTGAGATTTAGGACATAAAGGCTTATAAATTCAGAAAAAAGTGGAGCATACTACTTTTTAAAATAAATAGGAGCTAGAAATAAAAGTAATAATTCAACACTCAGTATGTAACGAACAAATGTGTACGTGTGTCTTTTTGTCTACAAGGCCTCAATTCAATAGACAGGCACATGTTGAAGTTAAAACCTGAGGCATGGACCCGGAGCAGCCAAAATATAGAGTCAAACTACAGAAATACACACAAACACGTAGGTGAAGTCTGACAGCAGGAGTCCCTTATCAAAAGAGGTGACGACAAATAGCCCCCTAAGTAGGGATGTGTCCTGGTTCCCATACTCTTCATCCTACGCATGAATGATGTTGGTAATTAATTGAAAGGTCAAAGATTTGTTCACAAGGCCTGGAAAACGCACCTGTGAATTTGGTGATGTACAGCGATGAGCTTGAATTATGTAACTAAGACGGATCGGTTTGAAACACTTACTACCAACATTCAAAGCCTGCAATGAATGAATATATCTGGGAAAGGTGAAAACTCCCCAAACTTTAGGCAGACCATCCAGAAATTCCTGGTTAATGTGTCCTGAACTACTCCCTTTTGGGATGTTTACCTGTTTATTGAGCTCACGCTGGGTACGGCGTCACTGTCGCACACACGTTCAGCCAGAAGCCTGGCTCTGATTTCCCGGGCAAACATTGTGGGACTCTGGCATTTGTAATCTGCAATTTTATCAATAACTCCGGGTGTGGCAACCTTTGGCTTTGAACCTCCGATCACTCCAGGTTTAATACTTCCAGTCTCATAGAACCTGCAAAATAGCAAGAAGCAGGCCCTTCGTTAACATGGTCATTTGAATAAATCTTTTTGATTCCAAAATAAAAAGGAAGTTTTATTTCTGACCGTTCCCTTCATTTCAATGGTCATGCCAAACATGGCACACTTATGTATCTGGAGCACTATATCAGATATCATAGCCTTTGAGATTAAAACTCATTTACAATTCCTTCTTGGAAACATTTTCAGATTTAATTTCCCCAGAAATGTTTTAATGACACAAGTCTCAAACCTGAAACCACAATACATTCAAGGAAGTCTCAAATTAGCAGTAAATAGGAACAGGAGTAGGGGAAAATACTCAACCAACGATATTATCTTCCACATAAAAGGGTTTCTTCTAGAGTTTTTTTTATCTGGTGCACACTTTCACACATGCCCTGCACTGTATCACCCATATTTGATTATGTAGCACCCTCTCTTAACTCATGTAATCATTTTTTATAATACGCTCATGCTCTTGTATGTCTACTTATGCTCGTCTTCTCCGCTTTTGTCCCAATCAAATATTCATTCTTCTTCATGACTGCTAGAGTAGTGTTCTGAAATTGCCATTCTGCAAATTCAATTTCAAAATAATGTAGCATCTGCCATTCCATATGATAGCTTCTTATTTTATACTTGAAAAACCCTACCAAAAACTGTTTGTTTACTTCTATGCCCATTACCCATGCAAATAGAAATATTGGGGTGCTCTCTTGTTTGGTACTTTTCTAACATTTGGGATGGAGAGCCCTCTTGGAACAGAACTGTGTGTTGGATTCTCCACCCTACACAGCAGTGCAAGAGCTTTGTTTAGATATGTCTGGGAAGCGCAATGGGAAGAATGGTATTTTTACGCCTCAAGTGGCAACATCTAACGACGTCAGAACTGACTTGGCCGCTAAGATTGCAGAGCAGGCACATTGTCGCGATGGGAGAGAGCTTTTCTCCGATCCTTCAACACCATCCACAGTGACATGAATGAGGAGATGGGCAGCATTAAAGTAACACTGTTGAGAGCAGGTTATTGACTGGGGAGCAAAGAATAAAGAATATTGATAGTTGAATTCAGGTACGGGGGGGGGACAAGCGGCAGACTTCAAACTGAAAGAAGTATCAGCCTTTGAAACTAATCCTGTACTAGTCTTTACAGCCATAGAGGAGAGGATTGAGGTGTTGGATAATCTACACAGGGGCAACCACTTTAGGATTCTTGGGTTACTGCTGAGATTGTCTTCGATACCCTTTCTGACGACTGCTGAGATGCTGGCTGAATTATTGGAACTATTGCAGACTGATGGCAGGATGCTGGAGTGAAGGCCTCTACACTCTCCGAGAAGCTGGGACAACAGAAGGAGAGTGCTGGTGGCATAGCATAGTTAAGTTTGTGGTCGAATCAGCTAAGTGGAGAGATCAACTTCAGAGGGTAGCAGTGCGAAAGGATGTAAAAAGGGGGCAGGTGATGTCACTGCTACTTCCTGATCTGAGCCCTCACCCATTTGCTAGGAAGATAGATTGATAGGCATCCATTTGGATCTCATAAACAGATGCATTGCTCCATGAGGGGGTAACCGGTTAAAATGAGGGTGATGCACTAGTGGAAGAGATTTGTATTCTGTGAGGGCCTTCCTTGAAAGTTTGGGCTCCTCTTCAAGTTGATTACACTCTGGGAGTGGGGGCTGGGACAGAGACGGAGGACGGGCACTGGGGAGGGGGAGAAGACATGACTATTGTGTGAGCTGTAGCGCGATTGTTTTCTCTATTGATCCCTGTGCTACACACATTTTTGTGCTCCTCTGCTCTCCCTTTTCCTCAATACATCTTAGGGAGTCTTGTAGAGTTAATGATACAAAATGTATTTGTGAATCTCCATAAAGGACTGTTGAGGTCGTGATTGACGTTTCCGATGTACTCCCGCTTGCGACAAGTAGTGAAATATAGCGATTAGGTTTTGGTGACACAGTTGTCGCCTTTGACAAGCAAGGCTTTGTTTACGTAATCAAAAGATTTGCCTACAACAAGAAATGTCATCACAGCTCTCTGACCCTAGTGGAACTTAAACCCCATGGACGCCAAACCTACTGTCAGTGAGAATATACACAAGGAGCTTTCAGGGCTACCAACAGAGTACAATACAGTACAATATTCCATTGCTTCTCACTTATGCTTGGAGAGAGCTGCAAGGGATCCAGTTTCGGAGCAGCACCATTCGCATGAGGCATTTGTTATTGTTATTGGTGCATTATGCTCAAAGAACCTTGTCTCCACAATGGCCATGTCAGGGTCAGGCCTGCGTTATCTATCTGCTTAGACCAGTGCCTGGTTAAAGGAATGGCAGAAAACAAAGACTTTTCTTTGTTTACTGTTATTGCTGCGTGCCTGATACATTAAAGTAATTTGGTGAAAAAGAGCAAAGTTAAGTCTTTAGCTAATAATTGGTCACTTGCAGGAGGCAAATATCAAAACTGATTGTATTGCTAAACAATCTCACAAGAGGGTAAGGATCGTTAAGGCAAAAATACAAGAAATATTTGCATTTTGGATTTAATATTATTTACACCACCACAGGGTGCTGCTGTTAAAAGTTGAAGTCTGTGGTCAATGTGCATATTTATTCACCTTTCCAATGAGAAGAATAAGCAAATACTAATATATTAATTCCCGTAGGAAGATAAGGATGTAGTTAAGTGGTCAGAGTCTCTTCTGAAAAATGCCATACCTGAGCTTCAAGGAGATTTAACAATCACAAGAGCGCACAGAGTCCCGGCGCATAAACCAAATAATCTGAAATATCCACGTACAATTTTGCTTAATTTCTCTGATTTTAGGGTAAAGGAGAAAATGTTAAATACTGCATATTCTAAGAAATCATTCAACGCCGATGGTGCGAATAATTTTCGGATTTTTTCAGATATGTCGGCAGCATCTGCTCACAGACGCAGGGACTTCGTTTCACTGATTAACTTTTTTAAAAGCAAGGGAGCCCAAGCTATGATTGTGCAGCAATCAAAACTTAAAGTACTGGCCAAAGGGAAGTTTGTTATCTTTACGAACTTATATGAAGCTCAGGTATTCCTTGAAGGTTTAGGTGCATAGCTTACAGTTAATATATATATTTTTTTTATTTAAATGGTGGGCCTATGGCGGGGACAGGAAGCACACAAGGATGCAATGACATGGCATCCAAAAAGAAGAAATATCAGAGTAGGACGGAAGTGGGACACGGGGGGGGGTACCGTCCGCTCTAGGGGGAGGGCGGAGGGGAGGGGAGGTGAAGGGGGGTGCTACAGGGGGGGAAAAATAGAGAGTTCACATATTGAAGAATCATCTGTTCTAATATTAAGTTCAACACAGTTATGGTACGGACAAGGTCATCTGCTTTAACATTTAGATGGATACGCTTCGTTATGGTTTGTCTATTTGCACAAAGAGAGGGTTTGCTGTTATTTTATAATCACATTCCTGACTTGTCTATTTGCACAAAGAGAGGTCTTTGTTGCTATCATATAACTGCACTGTTTATTTGTTTATTTGCACAGAGGAAGGGTTCTTGTTCCTCATCTGCAAATTGTTGCTCAACCGTATTATTTATTTGCCTTTTTGCACAAAGAGAGGTTTTGCTATTTTCATATAATTGCACTGCTTATTTACCTATTTTCACAAAGAAAGGTGTTTGCTGGTATCATACAATCGCACTGCTCATTTATCTACCTGCTCAGAGAGATTTTCTTGCTCTTTATTTGCGTATTTGCACAAAGTGAGGTTCCGCTGTTAGTATACAATTGCACTCCTTATCTGCCTATTTGCACAAAGAGTTTATTTGCGGTCGTTTTTGTATGATTATTTATCTATATATGTTGCTTAATGCTCATCTGCACAGGCTGAGGTTTAAAATTCCTTTAGCTTTATCTATTTGTTACGGCTGCCTTTTTCAATGTTTTATCATTCTTCTCTCAAAGAATTAATAGTATGTTGAAGTTTATTTCTTTTAATACAAATGGTCTTAACAATGTTCGTAAAAAAAATGCTATCGAATGTTGGTTAAAAAATTTAAACCCAGACATCATCTATTTACAAGAGACCCATTATAGAGATCAGGATGACTCAGATAAAATTTTGAAGAACTGGGCCGGCCATAAGATATCTTCCTCAGCTGGGCTGGCACAGAGAGGAGTATGTATATTGATAGGAAAACATGTAGGTTTTACATTGGCTGGTACAGCCACAGACCATAGAGGTAGATGGGCAATTGCACACTGTAAATTAAATAATATAGACATAATTCTCGCTACAATGTATGCACCAATTTTAGATGATTCTTTGCCAATTTTACAGTTAAAGAATGCCATAACAGGGCTCCCTGGGTTAATATTTTTGGGGGGAGACTTTAATTTTCTTCAGAATCCTTCATTGGACTCCTCCAAAAAAGATCGTCGACAAAATAAACCCCAAACCGCTTTGGCTATCCAAACTTGTAAATTAGACCTTGATATCATGGATCATTGGCGATTCTCTAATCCTCTTAAACGAGAATATTCATGCCACTCAGCAAAGTATAACTCTGCATCTAGATTAGACTTTTTTTTAACCTCTCATGCTCTAGAGCTATATAATTATATACATCTGTCTAATGCTTTCTCCGATCATGCGGCAGTCTCCATGGAGGTAAAGCTGGGATTACAAGATATAAGCCCTGCTAGAAGGTGGTTTTTTAATAATCTTAACCTCCTTGATCCTCAATGGTGTGCAGACATTGAAGAATTTATCGAGCAGTTTTTTGCACAGAATAGAGGCACTGCCCCATTAAATACCATTTGGGATGCATTTAAGGCTACTCTTCGTGGGTTAATAACATCTAAAGAAATTCCAAAGCAGAAGGCAAGAAAGGAGGAGAAAATAAAACTTCAAACTGATCTCACGGAGGCAACTCAAGAACACTATAGGGTTAGATCAATGCACTCCGGGCAAAAATTCTACGAGGCTAAGAGCAGGATGGGGGACTTTTACTATGACCTAGGTGAAACTAATAGTAATCTCTATGCCCAGAGGATCTATGAGGAGAGCGAATACACCGGGAAGCTCTTGGCCTGGCAAGCCAAAGAAAAGCAGGCTCGCAATAGAATAGATCAATTAATCAACCCCATTACTAAATTGCATACTAAGACCACAGCCTTTATTGGCGAGTTGTTTTTAAAACACTATGAAGGAGTCTATCAAGCGACCGAAGGGGCCTCACCTGATTCTATTGGGGAGTTCTTAGAGCAATTGCCAATACCGAAATTAGATGATGGGGGCAAGAAATACCTCACAGAGGAATTCTCAGTGTTAGAATTAGTTGAGGTGATTAGTTCTCTCCCCAACGGTAAGGCTAACGGTGATGATGGTCTTCCTATTGAATTTTTTTAAAAATTTGGAGGAACCTTACATAAAGAATTTTTACTTTTACTGAATGATCTACTCCAAGGAGGCCCCCCGCCAGACTCTTTCCATTTAGCTGTGGTGGTTAGCATTTAAAAAAAAGGAAAGGACAAGTAGAATATAAATTCATATAGACCCATAAGTCTCCTGAATACAGGCTATGAAATTTTTACAAAACTTTTAGCAAACCGATTGAAAAAAATAGTGGGATGTCTGGTAGCTAACGATCAGTGTGGTTTTATTGCAGGCAGGCATCTCCATTCAAATACAAAGTTTGTATTGGAGGCACTGGATTTTTTTAAATCAAATAAAGTGAAGGCTCAAATCTGGCTTTTAGATGCGGAGAAGGCCTTCGATCTAGTGTCATGGGACTGCCTTTGTGTTATTCTGCACAGTTTTAATTTCCCAGAGGTTTTTATCATTATTTTAAAACATCTATATATGAATTCTAGGGCATAGATTATCATCAATAATTCTAATATCGGGACATGTCTGGTCACTAGAGGCACGCGACAGGGATGTCCCCTGTCGCCAATTCTAGTCGCGTTATCGAACCTTTGGCGATTGCGATTAGGAATATACGGACCGAAACAGTCCCAGTAGCAGGCATGACTAATATAAAATTATACGCCGATGACATTGTCCCTTTTTTAAATTCTAAACCCTCTAGCCAATTGAAAATTTTAAAAATATTCTCGGTTTTCCAAAAACTAGGGGGTTATAAAATTAATGTTAACAAGACGGAAATTATTCTAGTAAACTGCACTGCAGACACTTTAGTACCAGTATTTAGGCAAATATATAACCCATCCCCAAAGAGGTATTTAGGAATATTCATATCGGGCAATCTGGAAGATCTGTTTTCATTGAACTTTTCACCTCTGTTAAAAAAAGGTTGGGTCTCTTTTAGAGCGTTGGAATTTCTTACCCCTGTCTTTAATGGGGCGAGCAGCACTAATACAAATGTCGGTTCTACCTCTTTTTAATTTTGTATTCGATGCTGTACCTTGTGTAATTCAGGTCTCTTTTTTTTAAAAAGTGGATGCCCTGATTTCCTCTTTTCTCTGAGCCAAAAAATCTCCGAGGCTTGCATGTAACACTTTATACCTTCCTTCTGTTCAAGGTTGTCCCTTCCAAATATTAGAGAATATTACTTTGCATCCTTTGCACATCACAGTTTTAGGTTTTTTTTCTCCGACACTAATGAGGCAGACAATTTTTTTATGAAGAAGATGCTGTCAGAAGTAAAAATAACCGACCCGATTAGAACTACGAAAGATCCAAAGAAAGTTCGTTATAAATCCCTCCAGTGGATTTTCAAACAGAAAATTCAGTTTTTGAAATTTTACTCTATTCCTAGAATAAGCAATACAACGGATTTGAACAACTTCAATTTGGGAGAAGAGGGAGGTATGGACAGTAAAACAATAAATCTCTGGAAAGAAAATGGCTTTGTAAAGATTGAAGACTTCCTTATTGGAAATAGGTGGAAGACATGGGATGAAATCTCCAGACAGATACACCTCTCTTATTCCACCTTGAATTGGTCTTTCTGTATGCTAAATCCAAGGCTTAAAGAGTTGGATATAGGAAATCTATACCACAAAGAAATTATCTCGACAGCTTTGAATAATAAAATTCAAAAAAAGATGAGTATTTGGATCAAATTATTAAAAGAGGACAAAGGGCTGGAATCCTCTAGTAGGATCATTGAGAGGTGGAAGAAGAGGGAAAATATTGAAATCAACCAGTATGTATGAGATAAAATAAATAGATTTAATAAAACAATCTTTCGCGGCGCTAATTTTAGACGCATGCAATTTTATAATAAATGGTTGATCTATAGAACTCCCTCCTATCTCCACAGTATCTTTCCCCTAGTTGCTGATAAATGTTTCCGGTGTAAGGAGAAAGGGAACTGGAAACATATTGTCTGGGAATGTCTTAAAATTCAGCCATTCTGGAAGGAAATTGAAAAATACCTCTCCCTGGAGCTTAAAGCCACTATAATGTTTGACGATTTAATTCCTGTACTAGGCTGCTCTACGAGCCACACTCCATATGATGAGTCCCTTTTCATAGCCTCCCTAATAGCTAAATCCCTTATTTTGCAGTCCTGGAAAACCGATAAAGTACCAAACCTTGGAAGGCAAAACTACTACGAATCCAGGGAAGGGAAAGGAAATATGCACTGAGATCAGGGGCACTTAAGAAATATGAGAAGTTTTGGAGTGTGTTCAATACCTAGTCTTTTTTATCATATTTTCTGACAGCATTTATTCTTAATTATTTCATCTTAACTAACAGTCTGCTAGATTGTTTCTTCTTATGCACTTTGCACTTTACAATTAAGTTCTGAATAGTTGAAATTTTATTATGCTTTTTATTTTTATACTTTGCACTTCATAATTAAGTTCTGAATTGATGCAATTTGAAAATGTTTTTGCACCAACGTGCCCTGTACCGTATTAATTCTATTATAATGTGTTCTGTATTATTGATTTTGTCTTTATGAACTCTCAATAAAATGAATGATTAAAAAAAAAAAGAGGGTAAGGATCGTTAAGGCAAAAATACAAGAAATATTTGCATTTTGGATTTAATATTATTTACACCACCACAGGGTGCTGCTGTTAAAGGTTGAAGTCTGTGGTCAATGTGCAAATTTATTCACCTTTCCAATGAGAAGAATAAGGAAAGACTAATATATTAATTCCTATAAATCAATCAATATAAATTGATCGATTTCTGATGGAGTAAAGACTTCGTGTGGAGTTCCTCTACCAGTACCAACTGTAACTTTTCCGCCTCCTTTAAAAATTACCATGTGCATCCTTTATAGAGAGAACCGTTTCCGTGCACTGTTTTCAGTGTTCACTATTTCAATATATTTAATGTGTGCACAATTTAATTGTATCATTTCAATATGTTTACTGATTTATGCACTGTTGAAATAGCTGATCTATTTTTCAAATAGTCCCAACATTACCTCAAAGTGATGAGGACATGTTACAGAATATTGATTGAACGCATTAGGGAATGGGGAGCACTTCTAGTTTACTGACTCAAGGTTTTTTTTGTTATTGAAGCAGAACTGATGAACATCCTCCATTTTGTTGAACTAAAAAGTAAATTATGCTGGATTAAATGTTTAGTTATCATAAAGATATTCTGGATTTTATATGTCAAGGGATTTCTGTAATTATATTAATAGGTATCAGTAGAGAAGGGCAGACAAATTAAAAGGATTTGTCTTTGGACAGTGCAGGTTTGCTCACGCTGATACTTATAGGACTTCATCAAGGGTGCCTCCCTGTGCTTTTATTGGCGCTTATTCGGATCACATCCCTCTCGTGACACCACAGTTAGCCATATGAATGAGACTGAATCATTCAGGCAATGGGATTGTCCTGAGGGTGTTGAGACTAGCTTGGGATTTTGTCATTGGGGAGTGAGAGAACGAAAATCTGAAGGGTCACCTCACAGTCATAAATTAGCAATAGTTAATATTTGGTTACCTCTTCCATCTCGACTTCCTCAAGAGTTGCGATATGGTGAGATGCAAAGCACATTTAAGTATAAATACTCACTGGAGAGTGTCCTATAATCCTGTTTACATTTGTGTTCCTCATTTCCGGTTTTGTTAGGTTCACGTCATGATTCACATCACTCACTTACTTCTTTGAATCTGTTAAAAATAATTGGTATCACTATACCTGCCAAGAATCTTGCTGACACAACCGTGGCTGACCCGTAACTGCCTGGAAATTTCACATGGTCTTATGCCTTGATGGGAGAGTTCCACAATCCTCTGCCGGACACCGTCGGGCAGTGGGCGGCCATTCACAAAACTTCCTCCGAGTTGATTCACTCCTCTGGGTCCTGGAAAGAAAACTAGCAAAAAAGAGCCTTTTGTCACAACTAGAGAGAAAAATAAAAATATGCTGTTTTGGGAAATTTTATTTCATGACCTATCAATATGTGGCGGAAGTGGGTGTGCAGCATGGTATTGCCCTTTTTGTGCACTGTCAAGGTACCAGGCTGCATTGTTTTCCATTGGGCACAGCAGATCTTTCAACAGACTATAATTCATAATAGTGTGAGCCACTGTACCCCTCCGCTATCCAACACTTTCCCTACTGTTGCACTCATTGGAGTTGGAATAGTAAATGTAATTCCTTCGCTATCCAACAATTACCCTACTTTTTATTAGTTTAATGTTTCAATTTATTATAGATTTTTGTTTTTTAATATTTTAAATCATGAATATATATTTTTAGTTTTCATATTATTTAAAAATTTTAACATAAATTAAAAATTATAGTTTAATTGTTTTAAAGTAAATATATATGTATACATTATTATGTTTGTGTGTTTCTTTTTTATTAAGTTTATTTGTTATATTTTATTACAATGTACATAAAATCTATTTTATTTTGTTATTATATTTAATATATTTAATATATATTATTTTATATTTATATAAAAGTCGATATTTTATACATCTATTTTTTTTACATCAATATTTTTGCATCGATGTTCTGTCAGTGAACCAGTGCAGTGGCATAGAGTATAGTGGCGTAGAGTGCAGTGGTGCAGAGTAGATTGGCATAGAGTGCATTGGTTTTGAGTAAAATGGCGCAGAGTGATTTGGCATAGAGTGCAGTGGCGTAGAGTGGTGAAGAGTAGAGTGGAGTGGCGCTGAGTGCAGTGGCACCGAATGCAGCAGCATAGAGTATATTGTTTCAGTGTGGAGTGCAGTGGAGCAGTGTATAGTGGAATAGATTGGATTGGCATAGAATGTACTGGCGTAGAGTGGAGTGGTACAGAGTAGAGTGCACTGACGAAGAGTGCAGTGGCATAGAGTGCTGTGTTGCAGAGTTGGGTGGCATATAGTGGAGTGGCGCAGAGGGGTGTAGAGTGAAGCTGCGAAGAGAGCAGTGGTTCATAGTAAAGTAGTGTGGGGTAGAGTGTATTGCCAAAGCGTAGAGATGAATGGTGTAGAGTAGAGAGCTGTAGAGTGAAATGGTGCAGAGAAGTGTGCAGTGACAAAATGGGGAGTGGAGTGGCGTAGTGTGGAGTGGTAAAAAGTAGAGGGCAGTGGCGTGGAATGGAGCGGGGTAACATGGATTCTGCATGGTATGGTAGCGTACTGCCATTACAGACAAGATATCTTCAATTGAAATGACCATTAAATTTGGACTGACATACAGTTTTACTGATAAAACGTATACAGTGCACAAAAAATGTCTGGAAATGAAATCACCTAGTGAATTGATTTGATCGTCAGCACAGTTCGTTTTACAGACATTTAAATTTTGATGTGTGCTAAAAAACAAAAATAACACCATACAGCCTTCCTCACGCACTTCTCCAGAGCCAGCATGATTGTTACATAAATCCTCTCACTTTGAAGTCGGAGAAAGAAAAATAAACACCAACCACCCTGGAAGATACAGCTTGAAATTTGACCTCTGACTTTGAATGCACAGCAAATGTGACAAGAACAAGATTTAAAGGTCTATTTACAGAAAGCGAGTTCGTGGAAGAATACAGTAAACATGGTTTAGGCAACGGGAGGGACAAACTGAACTTGGAGAGCTTAACGCAAATAAAGCTAGCAAAGAGATAACCAGAAAATGTGAGTTACAAACCACAAAGACAATGGTAATTAATGGGTGGAATGCATTCCTAGGTCAACTTTCTAAAAGTCCCCAAGATGTCTTTAGCAAACTAGACTAGGCTGCGCCCTAAAAAGGGGACCCTCATATCCACTCTTCAGTACACTCCCAGCTACAGCATTGGCAGCCCACGGTGACAGCCAACACCAAGCTCCAGCAATGATTGTCGACAAAGCATGATAGGATCTTCGTGCAACAGCGACGACTGTCCGCGATGCAAGGCCTGCTCTGTGCACTAGAGCGACAACCATCAACAACACTCTCCCTGCTCCTCATGGCCTCTTTCAACGCAAACTGGACTCTGCACGCTGGACTTTAGAAGGTAATGTTTTCAATAGGACTATGCTGGTCCCTGCATCTGTGCCGTGCTCCATCGCAGTCGGCCTTAACTTGTGACTTGCGCTCGGTCTTGCACGACCAGATAACCGCGAGTAGCGTTTTGTGCTTTTATGTGCTATACTTACCATAAATCTCTAAAATTGCATATCTCTGGGTCTACTGATAAGATTTTCGTCATGTCATTTTGTGTCAAAGACGTTTTTACATATTACTCTATTTTTAGGTCAAGCGTAGACAGTGCTTGCGCTGTCTCTTAGCAACCTGTTGTATATGCTTTGTGGAGTTCCAACTACACCCACTGCGTGCCTTTGCTTTTCATTTGTCAATGTCAGAGTCCTTTAAAAATCCTTGTGTGCTGGTGGTCAGTCGTGCCTCTTTGTCCCTCCTTTTTCTATTTCGTTCCACCCATGCAGCAGGGACTAAGTACTTTCTCATGTTGCAATGGTTCTTTATCTGTTCTTTGAGGGACTATTTTTTTCTTGGGTTCCTGTTCTGTTACTATTTGCTTGTGTTCAGCTTCGGCGCCATAGCTGCTTATATTTTATGATAGCAGTCTTCCCTCCCACCTCCTCTTAATGCCACAGTTGTGTTAATGCTGCCCCCGCACCTGCCTCCACTCCTTAACTAGCGTTTTGTTTTAGCTTTTATTGATGTTGACAGTCAGTTGGGCTTTTTCCGGTAGGATAAACGTTTGGCTTTGGGCTTTGTTTCTTTTTGAGGGGTATTGGCCTTGTTGAAATCTTCTTTAAATGGGTGACCGCTCCTAGAGAGCTGGTGTTTTAATAACCAATGAGCTTCAGTATGTATGCACGCGCATGTGCACTGAGAGAATAATATGAACAGCTTGTCGCTTGTTTGACTGGCCACTACCTCGCTGGTGAATGCAGAACACTATCGAGTGTTTTGCATGATTGCATGTGCACATCACTGGCTTGTTGGCACAGCACAGAGGAGTGTGCACTGATTTGTTTTTTTTAATTATAATTAGAAACACTCTAATGTATTTTAAATAACACATTTTTCAACTATGGCATCTTAATTGGTTTGTTGCCATTGATAATGATTTGGCTACTTAAAGATGGCCACCCTAATAACCACTCTCTGTAGGGCCTCGCCTCCTGTTTCTTATCTTTAACACCGCAACGTGTTCTCGTGAGATAGTCTGCAATGCCCATGCCTGTTCATTCATTGCTTCTTTGAGGCTCCATTCTGGCGCCCAGCTCTGTCCCCTTCCGTGGTACATATCGGTCAGATCCTCCGGGGGTAGCAGCGAAAAGATTTGAGTTCTGTTCCCTGTTTCTCCACTTCCGAGTTCTTGGAAAATAGCCTCCATTCTTCCCCTTCTAAAGAAGCCCATCCTGGACCCACTTGATCCCAGCAACTACAGGCCTATCTCTCGTCTCCCCTTTCCTGGAAAAATGATTGAGAGGGCCATGAATGGTCAACTCAGCTCTTTCCTCCGAACCAACTCTTTGCTTAACAAAGAACATACAAGAGGCTGAACGCATTGCAGAGGAGAGCCAATACCTGTGTCAAAGCCTTGTCATGTATGGCAAAAGGATACGCGAAGTGGCAGCTGGTTGTGTAGTAGGTGGATGTAGCATTTCATTAAAACGAATAATTGAAAAATCTTCGTCAAGGCTAAGTAATCACTTCAGGTCATACCATATTAAAATGTGTTTTTAAAAGAACACATTTTCTTTTAAATAAAACACAGTTAAAGTGAATAAAAGTGAAAACCACCCTAAATTGTCAGCTATGACTAGCTACGTGCCTTGAAAATCGTAACACACTCCCCAAATTAACTCTTCATGATTTCACAATATTTATACCAATTCAGAACACAACTTAACAACACATCATTAATTAACTAATCATTTCCAAATAAATGATACTGGATCCACACTGATACCATTGTTAAAGCTATTTGACCGTTTTCTATAGCGCAGCTCTACTGACAAGTATTAGTGCGCTTTACAATACAAAAAACACCCACATATTCAACAACAATATGAACAGCAGTTCTGAATGCAGTAGAATAGTAAGTTTAACATCATGACTGATGATACCATTTCAGAGTTTGTTGCATTTTGTGTTTTACTGTAGATGTTACTCTTGTTTTACAAGCCGCTATCTAATCCAAGTTTTGAGGGGCTCAGGCAGTAAGTAGTTAACAAATTGTGCGCCGTGGCACCCTGGTGAGCCGCCAAAACCACCAAGGTCACAAACCTATCAATGATGCACACCTTTACTGTTCAGCGTGAAACTTTAGAAGATCGTTTAAACAAACTGAAGTTCTAACTATAGCCACTAGATGCCAGTATGAGCACACGTCTACGTTAGAGAGCAAACATTTTATGCATTTGGCAACAAAAGGTCGGTAATAATAACAAGCATTTGCAATACAATAGATCTCGCATTTACGCGAGTTTGAGCTATTGCCATTGTAAATAACAATGCGTTTTATTTTTGTTTTCGTTTCTTACAATGCCAATAGCTTAAACTCGCGTAAATGCGAGACCTATTGCATTGCAAATGCTTGTTTTATGCTGTTGTCGTAGCTTTGAGCTCTGTCCATTTCGGTTTCCAAACCTTTACGTTTAGTATTCAACGTATGGTTAAACTCTTAAAGCTATATTTGTAATTTTATATATATTAGAGTAAGTGCGTCACAGATTTAAACATCTTAAATAAACACTGCTTAACAGTGAAAGGTATTTGGGTGCAGTGTATTTATTTTCTATGTCGCCACGTTGAACAGCTGTGGTGGTTGAGTCAAGCCAGAGCTTGGGTCAACAACTACCGCTGTTTAATGTTAAGAAAATGAGCCATACCTGCTCCCTCTCCCATCTAGAGACCCCGGTGATGCTCATTTAATACGAGAAGTGGAAGAAAATTATACGAGTAACCGGGGATCCTTGAGGATAACTGCAATGCGTGGTCCTAATGTAGTAGTAGTTTGCAAGAAACGTACAACGAGACCGTGCACCTCGTTCACTTCCAACCTGTCAAAACAAGTGAACTTGAAAGTTAGACAGCCACCGACCAAAAGTACAAGCATTTGTAATGCAATTGGTCTTGCAATTGCGATAGTTTAAGGTATTGGTATTGTAAATGACAATACCTTTTATTTATGTTTTAAAAAACAAAACCTAAATAAAAGGCATTGCCATTTACAATGGCAATAATTCAAACTCGCGTAAATTGCTTGTTCAATAAGAATGTGATGAAGCCCTCCCTCCGTATAGCATAGCAACATGTCGCCCACAGTACCCTCGCCCTTCAATAATGAAATTAGAAAGTTGGCATTCTAGTTCTAAATTAAAACGCGTGTGGCTTCAGCAATTCGCTACGTTCCAACTGAAGAATACACTGTTCAAAACAGCTGCGCACGTGCTCCTGTCTTAAACGGGCTTCAGTTTTACACATTTTTTGTCACGCTGTTGAAATAAAGGAAGCTGAAGTCTTCGTGATGAACAACTTTATTGCTCAAACCAACATGGAGGCTCCAACAGCGGAGCCGGCAGAACATGTGGCGCGTTGCGTGGTCAGCTGTCAACTGTCAAAACAGACGGCAGCTGATCACGTCAAGGCACGGACGTCACAACTGATACGGCGTATCAATTGGGACACATGGCAAAGGAACTACGGTGTCCACGCAGGGACAGGAATAAACACAACACATCCCCTTCCCTAGGGAAAGAGAAAAACACATTTGGAGAGCGGTAAGGCTCACTCACATACGAAGTCTTTCAGCCTAGCAGGGAGACCCAGGAGTCTGCCTGCCCTGCTTGTGGTTGCCAGTGGTGAATTATCCCGACTGGGTGTTTCGTGTAACTTGCGTCTGACAACGTCTCCTTTGGGACTAGGCACCAGAATCTGACTTGGTGGACTCATCACTGCTTGGTCGGTTCCAGTCCTCCTGTTTTCAGACAATTCACTCTCTGAATCATAGTCAATGGTTTGCCTGCGCCCATTTGGGTTCACGGGTTCAATGCAGGGATAGTCTGATCCTGTTGACGCCTCTTTTGCATGTCTGACTGCAGACAATTTTGAAAAATGCCACACCTTCCCATCATTCAGGAGTGCTGAGTTACAGTACACTTTCTGGACTTGGTACGGCGGGGTATATCTTTCTTGACCTTTTGTGATGTGTCCACTTTTCTTCACTTTCACATAATCCCCTTCATTGAGTACTACTGCTTTACTACCATGGGTTTTGTCATAGTATGCTTTCGCCCTTGCTTGCGTCTCGGCAAGTTTATCTTGCACCATTTTAGCTGACCAGTCAACCTTCCTTGCCGCCTTGATCCAACCAACATTGTCCTTGGACAAAGGTGTCCTTCCTCGCATCAGCTCAAATGGACTGTGTCCTGTTGTCTCGCTTGGGGTGATCCTGTATGCCCATATTGTCTTCATTGTTTCATTCTTCCATGGCAAATCATTGCTTTTGGCTATTTGTATTATGCCCTTGATGACTCTATTAAATCGCTCAACTGCTCCATTCCCTGCCGGATGGTAGACAGATGTGGTCTTGTGGCAGATGTTGTGCCTCTTCACGTATTCTTGGAATAATTCGGACATGAATTGTGTTCCGTTGTCACTTACAACTATTTTGGGTAAGCCTTCGCGGCAGAAGATGCGATCCATGAATTTCACAATGTTCACTGCTTCGGGATTTTGAGTGAACAGTACTTCTGGCCATTTAGAGAAATGATCTATCATGACACAGACATACCATTTCTCATGTTCTTCAGTAATGGGACCCATTATGTCTATGCCTATCCTCTCCCATGGCATGCTTGGGCTCGTCAGGGGATGGAGGGGTGGTCTAAATGTGACTTGCGTTTTGTCCGCTGACATGCAAAGTGCACATCCTCTCACTGTCCGTTCAATCTCCAAGCCGACACCTGGCCACCAGTATAGATTTTTAACTCTTTCTTTGGTCTTGCTGATGCCCAAATGACCCTCATGACATACTTCAAGTAGTTTACTCCTAAGCCTGAAGGGAGGAATGAACTTCCCACCCCTGAGTAAGAATCCATCTTCAAGGGACAGTTCGTTTTTAATCTCCCAGTACGCTTTGAGCTGGTCATTGAGTTCTCTTTTGTTGCACCAGCCGTTTCTCATGAATGACATTACTTGCCTAATATTGCCATCCTTCTCTTGCTCCTTGAACCATTCGTCCCTGGTTATGTTGCTAACCTGCTCCAGGACCGCAGCTATGGCATTTTCTTCCACGTCAGTGGGTGCCTCCTTGCTTTGGTGCACCACAGGCATTCTACTGAGAAAGTCAGCGACAACATTTTTTACTCCAGGCACGTATTCGATCTCATATATGTAATCAAACAACCGGACAGAAAGCCTAGCTAGGCGTGGTGAGGCTGTGTACAAACCCTTAGTGGTGAAGACTTTCGTCAATGGTTTGTGGTCTGTGCACAAAGTGACTTTGCGGCCCCACACAAAATGTCTGAAGTGTTCCAATGCCCACACACTCGCCAACGCTTCCCGTTCTATTACAGAGAAGTTCTCTTCAGAGGGTGTGAGGGAGCGTGATGCAAAGGCTATGGTGTACTCAATTCCTTCAGAGTTTTTTTGTGAGAGTACCGCCCCCAAACCCTTGTTGCTTGCATCCGTTGTGACGAAGCTCTTAAGGGTTGTGTCAAATCCCTTGAGGGGCAGTGCTGCGCACATTTCATCTTTAATGTTTTTAAAGCTACGGTCACAGTCTTCCGACCATATAAATTTGTTCTTCAACTTGAGCAGTTGCCTTAAATCGTAAGTTTTGTGGGAAAAGTTCTTGATAAATCTAGCATAGAATTCCACCATCCCTAGAAAAGATCTTAGTTCATCCTTGTTGGACGGAACAGGTGCATTCTGTATGGCATCCATGAGTTCTTTCTTAGGGCTGATGCCGTCACCTGTTATTCGATGGCCAAGGTAGTTAACGGAGTTGCACCCAAATTTACATTTGTTAAATTCAGCAGTCAACCCTTTTTGTTTTAACACCTCAAGCACCTGTCTCACTCTCTTATCATGCTCCTCTTTAGTCTTACCCATGACTAAAATGTCATCTTGGAAAATCAAAATGTCATCCACTCCATCAAACAAATTGTGCATTAACCTTTGGAACATTGCGGCAGCAGAGGCCAGCCCAAATGGTACTCGCGTAAACCGATAACAACCAAATGGCGTAATAAATGTCGTCAGCTTTTTACTGTCTTTATGGAGGGGCACCTGGTGGTATGCTGACTTAAGATCGATTGTTGAAAACCACCGTACACCCTTCGTGGTTGCTAGCATCTCGTTTATTTTGGGTAATGGGTACTGTTCAACCACAATGTTCTTATTAAGATCACGCAAATCGATAACCAACCTCAATTTGCCATTATGTCGTTTAGCGACCACTAAAGGTGCGACCCATTCAGAGGCCTCCACCTTCTCAATTATCCCTTCATCCAGCAGTTTCTTGAGTTGCTCTTTAACTTCTCCCTTGATGGCGAAAGGTATATTTCTTACCTTGTGTACTGCTGGGGTGGTGATTGGTTTCAGTCTGATCTTGTGCTGGTATCCCTTAAGTGCGCCAATCTCCTTGCTGAAAACCTGCGGATACTCGTGACATAGGTTTTCACACGATCCTTCCTGCTCAGACACTACCAGCACGGGGTCAAGTCTTCTGGGATCCAGCATGATGCCCAGTTCACCCTGGTCCATCCAACCTAGAACCGATGGCCCAACTTTAGAAACATAGAGTTTGCCATCCTCGTCGCCAATTTGTTGAAATAAAGGAAGCTGAAGTCTTCGTGATGAACAACTTTATTGCTCAAACCAACACGGAGGCTCCAACAGCGGAGCCGGCAGAACATGTGGCGCGTTGCGTGGTCAGCTGTCAACTGTCAAAACAGACGGCAGCTATTCACGTCAAGGCACGGACGTCACAACTGATACGGCGTATCAGTTGGGACACATGGCAAAGGAACTACGGTGTCCACGCAGGGACAGGAATAAACACAACACGCGCCCACTTAAAGCTGGGAGTTTGATTAAGTGAGTTCTTTTAGTGACTAGTTGTTTTTAGTCGCGTAAAATTTGGTTGAAAAATGTTTTGGAAATACTTTTTATATGTTAGGTATAGATCTTAATCGTACGCAAGTGTTTTGAAACGGGGATGGGAAAGGGGGTTGGAGAAAAGTTTCAGGGCTGCATATACTTTTTGAAATAATATTGAATGCAAATGTGTCCCCCTCCTCCTAAAAAATGGACGCGCTAGCAGTAGCAACGCACCCTTAATCCCCATAGGGCAGTTCCATGTAGCAAATATTTCATGTGTAACAAATGTAGGCGTTTCAAACCCTCAGAGGGGCTATGTTAATGACACGCTCCTGCTTCCAGGGCTCCTCTGCCTTTTCATGTACCGCCCTGCTTTCAAACTCTGTGATAAATGACCCCTTTTGGAGACATGCTCTATTCGCGTTTGCTTTTTTGCCATCTCACGGTGCATTACCGCACGACCAAAAATCTTACATCCATCCACAAGAAAAAAAACTTCTTTAAAACTCCCCTTGCCTCCCTGCTATGAAGTCCTACTTCCACTGTGGCACATAATTTCCAAGACAGAACTAATGACATGCTCCGGGCAGATACCTTCTGAGCCAGAGAAGCAGCCCCCTAGGTGCCGACCCCGCTGCTGAGTTGTTGGAAGCACGCCCATTTCACAGGGTTTAGGCAACATCCGCTCTTCATCCTTCCAGGGCTGACAAAATGAGTACATAAGTCTGTTTGGTCTGTACATACACTAACTTACCCCCCTTCCGAGTTCGGTAAACTGATACCCATTGGACACGGTTATGAGGACATTTGTTATTTACAGTGTACAGCGCATAGAGGCAGCATAAGTGCGGCGTGATGATGTGATTTAAAAGGATAATATCATGAATGTAGGTCATTTAGTGCCCCCTCCATCTCGCTTAACTGTCCCCTTCCAATAAAGACCCTCGTTTTTTAGTCCAAAAAAGCAAATACAGGGCGAGGAAGCTCGCGCTCAATCACCGGCCGGTTGTGTGCGACTGCGGTCGTCTGTTCGTGAGAATCCATGACTTTTGGGTGTGTTTCCCTGGAACTCTTAAAGCTGCCTTTAATGTAACAAAATGATAGACTGAAGGATGAAAAGAAGCATTGGCATAGCCAATAGGTCTCGCCTTGGGGACCTTATAAGTGTTTAGCCATGCAACGGTTGATGTTGTTGCACCAAGGATATTGTGCTGCATAACTAAATACTTATAAGGTCCTAAAAGCGAGACCTATTGGCTATGCCCTCTCTGTTGAGTCATACCACCCCTCTTGCGACATGTGCTCGGAGACTTTATAGTCCGAATTAAAGTGTGAATATTCCAATATAAAAGCGATCATTTTTTTCAGCAATCTAGTTTGTAGAATCTAAATAGGTTTGGTTGAATAACCCCTCCAGAAATTACATTTCGACAGTTGGGAGACAGAGAAGGGATGGATTTCTCTTTACCCCTACACGACAAAACTGAATCCAGATATGGACAAAACAAATCTAAGAAAGATTTCCGTAAGATAGGGCTTGTTTCAGAAATTTCAGAGTATTGGGAGAAGTCTGGAGATGAATCCCCGAGACGTCACCCAAAGCGCCAGCAGGGCACCCGAGCAGAAGTGATGACAAATTCTAGGATAGGTTATTTTGGGATACCTGCCAAGTTTTTGTTTTAACACCTTAGCAAAATTGAAGTTTGGAGCATAATTACATCTGGAGCAGAAGGGTAGGAAAAGCAGGAACCTTAGTGAATGAACTATGCAAAACTATGCTTGCCTAATGAAAACTTTCTATACATCAACAAGTCAGCAAGCTCTCATCCTTTCAAATGAAACACCATCTTTATTAAAAAAAACGCAACGTAAAAGCAGAACTTTCTATAGGATAAAAGTGTAAAAGATCAATGACAAAGACCAAAGGCGGAAAAACAGAATAAATTAAATGCATTAAAATAAAAAGAATAAAAAGGAGATGGAATAAAACATAAACCCTTTCATGGGTACAGTTTTACAGCGGTTGCGCAAAGGCCACGGGCAGGAGGCGAGGAAACCCCAGGTTGAGCCAAGGGAACAGGGAAGTACAGTGATGAGAGATCAATTAGCAGCAGCAATCAGCAGCACAGAGGATTTATGAGGTAGAACACCAAACAGTGATAAGGTCCTTGTTCATTGTTAGCAGAAGGTCTCCAGGAAGCAGTGATAATTCTGTCAACAACCCTCATGTTGACAATTAAGCTGGAACTTCACTGGGCGACACCAACTCACGCAATGCAGGAGGGGCAATCTTCTATTTATTGGTTTGTGGTTATTTTACAACTGGAAATAGATTTGGTACTGCTACTAGTGTAAATAAGGTTTATTAACTTTGAGGATGCCGGTCTAAAGGGGATAGAAACAGGACAGAATGACGGGCGGCATGATGAAAATATTCTGGCTAAACCATATCAGACCATGATCCACCCCCACCCTCCAGGGAATTCTGCCATCAATTTGCATGTTGGTAACATCCAGAACTTACACATTTTATGTTGTACTTTTATGGTGGAAACACGCTGGGACACCGAGGGCATAAAATAACAAATACAACCCATGGCAACGTTAGTTACCTGAACACAACACTCTACACACGCAGAATGAAATTGCAAGTGACTGCTTGACGTGGCGTCATGACATTTAACGTTGCGTAGTGACGTACTGAAAGTTTCTCTTCGGCCACACACTGGTAACCAGGCAACAAAAGAACCACAAGAAAGCGTGTGACTACTACGCACTCTTGTAGTAGGTTTTATTACATTCAAATATTGCTTTCACTTTACTCGTGCTGCCTGCTTCTGAGAAGATATCTATAAATCTATAAAAAATATATACTTCGAAAATCCACTAGATGGCACTCTTGTAAAGGAATTAAAAGTCTTTACTTCACTCGTTTGTGCTCGTTTGTAGTACAGAATTAAATTAAACTGGTGAGTGAAGAATATGCATTTAAACACAGAAAGGGAAAAAACGCGCGCCTCGCGCTGAAAGTTTAAAAAAAAAAAGGAATGCAGCGTCCTGCGAGTGGCGCGCGTGCGAGAGCGAACACCAGGCCATATGTTTTGAATCATCACGCCCGTGTCTGGGCACGATAATTCAAAACATATGGCGCCTGTGCGGGTAACTGCAAGCAATAGGCCACACTTGTGCGTGTGTGGCCTATTGCTTGCGGTTACCCGCGTGTGGTGAGCTTTTGAAAGCCCCTTACAATAAGTCTTGCAGAGCAGCACATGCACGCTGCTAGGCGAGACCTAAAAAAGGAAAAAGGCGCCCCGTTCCCATCTCCCCCTATTTTCTGTCACGCAAAGACACCCCCACCCCTCCTCTCTCCCGCCGAGTTACATCCATTGCTGGATATTTTCCAGACCAACCTGGTCGGTGAAGGAGAAAACAGAAAAACTTGTAACTTGCAAACAAAAGTTCTTTTCAGCCCTTTGCTTCCTCCATCACAATTATGAAAACTGTTTGGACGGGGTGGCATTTCCAATATTTGCAGCATTCTTTGCCAATAAATTCCAAAGGCTGGGTCTGATGGAAAAAAAACCCGTCCCCTGCCCCCTCCAAAGGCCCCCACGGCCCCCCCCCTCACTCCGCTTCCATTTCTTCTGTCTTTCTTTACAACCTAATACCCAGCCAACTCGGGGCCAGGGCCTGCTTAGGGGAAAAACAACAGCCAGCGCCAGACTGGAGACAGTGTGCAGACGCGAAAAGTCAATCATTACTTGTGTCTGCCGGCATAATCGAATGACTTGTATTCCTAAGCACATCCACACACACCACACGCACGTACCTGCCCTCGGAAATATTTCCCCTCTTTCGCCACAGTACCCACCGGGCCAGCCTCTTGATGACCCCCACCATGGCACAAAGGCGGCAGGAATTCCACACGCGGGGAGGCCATTTTAGCGGGTGAACTGCCCCCAAACTCCCTCTTTAAAAAAAAAACTCAAACAGAGCTGTGTGTAGTCCCGTATCCCCCCAACTCACCCCCCCCCCCCCAGGCGCGAGGCCTGCTATGAAAGGTACAGGTATGGTAGCGGATCTGCATTTGAAAATGGTGACCCCGTGCACTTCTGGGGGCACTTAGCAGCTATTTCACCCGCGCCCGTTCTGAAAGTTCAAGCTGAGCAGGGAGGGGCGCATTGTACTCCCCCACCTCCTGCTATTGTCTGGCGTCGCAGGGGTGCCTCCCCTGCCATTCATAGGCTGCTGAGGACCCGCAGACCAACTGTTGTCTTCACACCATGAAGGTCGGGAGTAGGGTGTGCTTTTTACAAAGGTGGAGGGGGTGCTTCATACACATCCTCCAACAAAGTCATAGTCATGTCTCCGACCCGCACCCACAATGAGCTTCATTAGTCTGTCAAAGGTGAAGCAACCACTGGGAAGCAAGAGGTATAGGTAATAGGGCTGGGTCCAAACACTCCATCAACCTCCCCACACTACTTATACAATAATAGTTAACCAACTTGTGCAAAGCTCCCGCCTAGATAAATACACACCTTATTCCAAGTTCCGCTCCTGCCCCAAAGCAATTCCTACCAGTGGTGCACCAGAAATAATGCTAGTGTCCATAGATGCGCCCCCTCACCTTTCACACAAAACGCTCATGATTTATTAGGAGCGAGTTGCTTAAAAGCACACTATGCGAGACTCCGAAATCACGGAGCTGCGACTTGTAACAGATGCTATACACTGAGCTGAAATCACCAAATGAGGTCTCCATCGCTGCGTAACTTCAACAGAGGTAGTGTCATCTTGTATCCATTAGCGAGGTGTGCGTACACACAAATAACCTTCAGAGGCGTGTGCTACAATGTTTGTGTACCACAGTGTTACCTTTTCGCGGTCAAGCAACGAAGAACTGCGAAAATACAACACAAGTGCCAACAAATGCCAATTTCTGAACAGGAAGCATACAGAATGGAGAGGGGGCTGCTAACCACATTCTGCTTAACCCTCCATGAACATGTGACGTTGTTCCTTTCATTGTGGTGAAGCATCTATCTCTTGTCTTTATGGGGCCATGTGTTTCTAATTAGAAACACATGGCCCCATAAAGATAAGAAAGTGCTTTGCGACAGCAGCAAAGCAGGCGACCCAGTCCGGCTCGGAGGCGAAAGGGCGTCAACCAAAAACCCTCATTTCCAATGGCAGGCCACTGTTTAGCATAAACGGTGACGCCAGCCAATGGAAATGAGGGGCGGGGCTTCAAGCCCTCTACTGAAACTCCTCGTTCACAATAAATCTCGCTGAGCGAGCAGCGCATGCACTGCAATGCTAGGCGAGATCTAAAAAACAGGGTCTACAAAGAGAATGATTCAGGGTTTACTAAGAATGTGATTTATGGCTGTGGAATATAATTATATGTTTTACAAAAGCATTTCAGGGAACATTGCAAATGTCAAACATGCAAATATGGCAAAGCAGTTTAAGGCTGCCTTGTTTATCATTTCATTTTTGTATATTTCATATCTGTTTCACTTTGCAACCTATACAAACTTATTTGCATCTTTGTTTGATCATAGTTCACACACTTTCTCTAGTGCATTTTTTCAACCTCTACTGATAGCTTGCCCAAAATGAATTCATTCAATCTTTACTGTATGTGTTTTAAAACATACTGTCAGGCAGTGGTAATGTATCAGAGGCGGGATTGTTTATTGAATTCAGTGGCCACCCTGAAATGTATGCTGACGAATTTGATTCCCGACGTGGCCGACTTAGCTTTCCAGTCTTCCATAGTCGTTGTAACTTCACCAATTTACAAAGGATGGTTGTGGAAAAATGTGCTGCTTCAATTAGTATTGTAATGGAGAGGCGTGACCAACGGTCAGTTGGTAAAGGAAACCGCGGGTCGAAAAAGTTTAGGAATCACCAGCAGGGATAACCAGATGTAGACCCTCCATTCTGCACCCACAGTCACTGAGCTCAGCACTGATTTGCTTTAGTGTCAGTTCATTTCTTAAAAGCGCTTTCCGTATTAGGAGTCATATGATATTTTGATTTTATTATGTACCAAGGACATGATTATTTTAATGCACTGGTTTAATGGTTTTAAAATCATGTGTGTTTTTTATATATTTGCTTTTATGATCATATTTATTGTTCGAATAAAGTTGATTGATTGATTTATTGACTGATGTCATCTGTAGTTGTATCTGTCACATCATTAGTGATGTCAGGAGCAATCCATTTAGAAGGACAGTTATGGTTTTCATGGCAGGAGTATGAGTTAGACAGTGATTACCTAAAAGTGGTCTATTTCGGGGGCAGGTCGATTTGATATTTCAATAAAACTTAAATTCAACTGTATTTGTATGAGGATATATACATATTTATGTCATGTCTGTAAAAATAAATCTGGTCACAATAAAATAGGATAGTTGAAACAAGTGTACACATAAGCACACATTCCTACATTTACAATATGCAAGAGATTGAATTTGGCTAGCCATGAGGCTGTTAGACAGACATTTTATTGCAAGAAGAGCTAGAGTAGGAGAGAAGATGAAAGAGTGAGTTAGTGGTCTGTGAAAGAGGTAAAGAGCATGCAAGAGGGAGAGAAGGGCTTCCAACTACTTAAAACAAGTATTATATATCTTGTTTGTTATATATCCACATTCTAGCGTTCGCATTCACTGGTGGCCGCATCCAGGAAATGTTTACTAGTAGGCCGTACTCAAGAGTTCCCCTTTAACTCTTCAGGATTTAGTTAAAAGTGTAAATAGGGCCGCTGCAACATTAGCAGCCAGTATTCTGAGGACCAACATGCTCAGTTCAAGTTTTACCTGCTTCTGCAGCATGGAAGCGTTCAGCAGGATAGCAAGCGCCTCAGAGCGAGCATCTGTGAGTTCTGATCCTGCACGAGAAGTCGGGCAGCTTGCGGCCCACGTGACAGTACCCAGCAGTGCATGCTCTCTCTCCTGAGCGGTGCTGATGGACTCTTCCAGAAATAAGATCAGCTAGCGAAAATGCTGTAAGCCGACCTTCACCAGCAGGGATGGCAGGGGAATCCTTTCTTCAGCTTTCTATTGGAGCCCTGTGAGGGTGTAACATCATCTGCGGCGTCATCAGCAGTTGTTGGGGATTCATCAGGGCAGTTTTCTATCTGTGTGGGGTTGACATGCCAAATGCAGCCTTACTGTTTTCCTTGGGCGACGGCCTGAAACTACCTAGTAACGTTCATACCGGCAGACAGTCCTGACATATGGGGTTGCTACTGTAAATAACACCATGGGCACAGATTTCTCTGATGCAAACGCCACCACCAGGGCATTAACGAGTGTCAGCGTGCTCACAGTAGCAACTTTATTGGTGGCCCCTCCTGGCAGACAGGGTCACCGCAGTGCGCTGTACGGGTTTGGCAAGTCCCACATGGGGTTATCTCATGCCTCAGTCCATAGGGGCTCGCTCCTGGCATTGGGCGGTCGCTGAACCAACACAGCCTCACACAAAAGCCATTCTAGACAAGACCATTTCTTTATACCTGTAGACTCTCTACCTTTGGTCTGTGGTATTCATCTTTTGTCCCACGGTCTCTCGGACCATGCACCGGATCTGAGGGTTAAATGCCTGGTGGCTTAGGGAGGATTCCGTAGTGGACCGCCTTCAGTCTGTGGGAGCAATTTAAAGCAGAGGTCTGGGGCGGGTCATTTGCGGCGGTACGGACCCAGGAGCACTAAAGAGAGATAGCCCTACTTGAACGCTAAAAACTTGACTTAGAATGCTCCGTAATGTCAGGCTCCCCTCCAGACTTTGCCTGTCACTTAGACAAGCTCTGTGAGACACTACGACAGAAACGTCTTGACATCATAGGTGTAGCCAGAGCATTTGCTCAATCCTACTTATATCAACAAGGCAATAAAGCCGGAAAGCTGATTTATTTGCTTACCAGAGGCAGAAGGGATCACGTGTGGTCCCAGCAATCTGAACCTCAGAGGGTCATTTGGTCTGTGCCTCGGTGGAAATAGCGGAAACCTTTGTGAGCTACTATTGTACCCTCTAAGGCCATGGATCCCCAACACTGCTAGAGCGGTCCCACCTGAAAGCAGAAGATTTGCCCATTCGCTCGCTTACCTGCGCAAAGCAGACACATCTAGATTTCCCACTGACCACTGAAGAACTCTAGACCGCCATTGTTGCCTCTCCATCAGGAAAAACGCCAGGACTTAATGGGTCTCTATTAAATTTTACAAGAAGTTTTCGTCCCTCATATCCCCACATCTTCTAAGCCTCTTTGCTGACATACTGCACAAGTCAAAATCAACAGGGGTATACCCAAATAACCCTTTTTATACCTGGGTAAGGGACGTAGTTTTATACAATAATAAATGGTATAAAGGAATAAATACCAAGACATTTCTGAGTAGAGCACATTTAATTACCCTCTCCACAATTGTTATTCTTGATGAATTGTATCAAAACATGTTTATAATCTACATAGATAATAGCACCTAATCAAGAAGAAAAATACAAAAAAATGCCATAAATCACAACATTCTATACATAAACCAAAAGGACATCAATGTATAACACAATAACCCTAAGAAAATTATTCTCGCTAGTGTCCTCCTTACAGTTCTGGAAGGACCACTAAGAGGTAGTACAGGTGGTACACTTAAGGTTAGTCAACTAGTACAAGTCGTTCTAGTGTGCCATCCTACAATTCCAAACAATCACTATAATTCCAGCGACTCCTCCATAAGAAGTGTCTCCTCAGGACAGGGTTAATACATTAATCTCTCAAACCATCTAAAAAGCCAAAATTCGTAATATACAGCAACTCCTAATTTTCTAGGTGCTCAGGATACAGTACACCTCCCTCAGCAAATGGTGGAGCTCCCTCCGTCAGAGTATATTCATTCACCCTCTTCGTCTCATCATCATGCCGTATAATCAAAAGTCATGCTCAACTTTTACTCAAGTCCGGGGATATCAATCACCTCTCTTCCTCTCTATAAATCAACTGCCGCAAAAATGCATCATGGAGGAGTCGCTGGAATTATAGTGATTGTTTGGAATTGTAGGATGGTACACTAGTCCTGATCCAAGCCCTGATCCATATGAATGTTAAAGTCCCCTAGTACCAGACGTTGTTTGTATTTTGCAGTTATAGGGGCAATAACATTGCCTAATGACTCATTGATGTCCTTTTGGTTTATGTATAGAATGTTGTGATTTATGTCATTTTTTTTATTTTTGTTCTTGATTAGGTGCTATTATCTATGTAGATTATAAACATGTTTTAATACAATTCATCAAGAAAAACAATTGTGGAGTGGGTAATTAAATGTGCTCTACTCAGAAATGTCTTTGTATTTATTCCTTTATACCATTTGACATAGACCGCACAGGCTCGCTCCGAGGAGACTTCAGGATTGCCACCATCACCTGCATACTTGAGTCTGCAAGCTGCTTGAGCTTTGTTCTTCTTATAGACCCATTTCCCTGTTTAATGTGGAATGCAAACTTCTGGCGAAAATACTGGCTACCAGACTTTTAGGCATTATCACGTCAGTAGTGCACAAAGACCAAAACGGCTTCATGTCTGGCAAAGGTACAAGATACTGCCTGCATAGGCATCAGGTTGCCCTTTTACAGATTGACAGGATGCAGGGCCTGGCAGCGATGCTCCTTGTTGACTACGAAAACTATTAAATATAGTTCACTGGCCTTTTATCCTCCAAATACTTTAAATTGAAGTTCCTAGCCTTGATTGAGGCTCTTTATGATTCCCAATGCACGTGGGCCTGAGTCAATAGGGTGTTTTCATCCTCCTTCCTGATTCAACGAGGCATGAGGCAGGGCTGCCCTATCTTGCCTTTACTCTTTGCCCAGTTGATGGAGCCCCTGGCAGCATCAATCAGCGTCAAATCACAGCTACAAGGCTTTCGTTGGGCAACCGACCACAAAGACAGGGTGGTATTGTACGCAGATGATATGCTATTGTACATGCTATATTCACAGACTACCCTGTCCCGCCTGATCCAGTTGCTAGATTTCTACGGAGATGCAGCTGGACTACTAGGTAACTGGGATAAGTTGCGTATATTCAGTTGAGGGACTCAGCTCTCTCACCGCTGCCGGAGGCTCGAGTGAGGTTCGCTCAGGAACCTTTCAGTTATTTGGGTTTTAATAATGCTAAAGGCCCACAGGTTGCATGAGACCACAACATAGTCCCTATCTCAATGTGGGTGTGCAGTGATTTGAACCTCTGGGCACAGCTTCCCCATAACCTACTAGGTTCGGTGATGCTCTACAAGATGATGGTGCTTCCCAGCTATCTATAGGTGTTATAAAACCATCCATACATACTTCCTCCGACTTTCTTCACTGAGATCCAATTGGTGGCGACAAGGTTCTACTGGGCAGCGAAAACCCCCCAGAGTAGCGTATGCTAACTGCACAGCTCCATTGTACGGGGGAGCCTCAGAGCACCAGATCTCCGTTTATACAACTGGGCGATGCAGATGATCCACTTGGGAAACTGGCTCTTTGGTGACCGCCATCACTCTGCATGGCACCTAAAGCTATCAACCTTTGCCTATTGGAGAGTGCACAGCTTGCTCTATGGCAACCGTCTCCCCACATCCCTTACCTAGGTTTCCAGGATCCCCTTTCTATGCTGGAGAAAAGCCCAACCCTCTATCAAATGACAGGGAAAACCGACTCCTCTCACCCACTATACGGGCTAAAACATGTCACCCAACTGAAAGGCTTTCGTGGTTGGGAAATAATTAGGATTTCAACATTGGGTGACCTCTGGAAACATGACCATACAATGTCCTTTGACTATTTTAAGACTGAATTTGGACTGAATCTATCCAAATTCTTTAAATATCAGCAGGTACAACATGCCCTGGATGCCCACCAAGGGGCCGTGAGGGTGGTCCTAGACTACTAACACCTTGAGGCAAAGCTGGCACTGGGCCCACTTAGCCGAAAAAGGCATCTGTCACTTATACAGATCCCTGCTGCTCAACGTCCTAGACCCCTGAATGCACTCCATGAGAGGTGGGAGCGGAATGTTGGGGAACTGGGCAAGGATGACTGGCAGAAGGCCAACATGGACTTGTGGCAACTGACTATCCCGCCACTCTCAGATGAATTCAATTCAATTACTTTCTCCGTACATATTACAGTCCAGACCGGCTTTGGAAAATGGGGCGAGCCGAGTCACTGCCCAGCTGACGCTGTTGGGACCCTGAATAGTCCTTTTTCTACCTCATATCGACCTCCCCGGTCATAACTGTATACTGGAACACAATCCACACTAGAATCACACACCTCATTCAAACAACAGAGAGCCTGGAACCAAAGGTGGTCCTGTTGGGAATAATGGAGGGCTGGGGGAACACTAGACACATGAAGCTGCTGGCAGGAATCAGGTATTTGGTAGCCAAGAGTGACATTGTCAGATGTTGGAGGTCTCCAACGCCCCCCCCCCCCCCCCCGATGACAGTCTGGTGGAGAGGATTGGACTACTGCTGTAAGGCAGAACAATACAATTATAAATGGAGAGGCTGAGCCCCCAAACACCTTTCGAAATCTACACTTAATGGAGTCTGAGACCTTTCTGAAACTTATTGTCGAATATTGTTCATTGGGTACTGGGCTGATTGTAAACTATGGTTGTTCATTGACAAAGAATACACTGGCTTGCTATTACGACGTTTTGTTAAATTTCAAACACAAAAAATCTATAAGCAGATATATACAAAAATATTATTCTCTCCCCTCTTTTATCTAAACTCCTTCGCTGCACTGCAAGTCAGAGATGCGCATTGTTCAGTCTTACTCTTAAAACTCCCATTCTACCCTATCTCAGTTCTTTTTCTGGCTCAGAGACATATGTATCCAGTCTCACTGAAGGCTACAATGCAGAGGTTTGTCTGTGTTCTTCAAAATGTAGCTCCTAGAAAGTATTCGTTTTGAGGTGTGCACAATAGTGAATAAACTAATATGTGGCCAGTTCCAGCGTTCCAGCTTTCTGAAACGAGGTTTGTCTCTGCTGCAACTCCTGCACTCAGGGCTATCCCTGCAGGCCTGTCCCTGCTGCCTACAAAGTGCACAATCTTTACACTGTGTGACGCCTACAGACAAATGATGCTATGTTTGTATCACATATAAATATACAAACAAGCAGATGAAACCGCTGGGAATGGGTACATACAAGGTTAAGGTGAAGCTCATGGATCTGGAAGTGAAGGAATGTCATAGCACTACAAAGTATTCACCTAATTACAAACAGGGCTTTATCTAATACTTGCTGTCATTAAATATCCTAATGGACAATACATTGTCGGTCTAATTTTAGGAGGAATTTATCAAAAAGCAGTACACTATTAAGTGCTCCAACACAAATCCCAACCACGCCCGAAAAGACAAGAGGATTCTAAAGTGAAAACTCTAAAAGACACATTTCGCTGCCCCAAGTTTCTATTGCTCAGTGTTGTTTAAACAGTCATGATTTCGGGCAATACCTCCCCTCAAGCATACACAGCATATATCCAGGGTGAAAATTTCAACTGGAGTCAGATGTTTTCACAAAAATGTATGCTTTTACCTACACAATTGAATAGTTTCCCTTCTTTTTACTACAAATAACCAAACGTTATTTTCGATAAGCATTTCCCAGTTTGTTAGAAAAGCTTTTTCAAGTTTGCAAAGTACTCCAAAAGAAACAGTAATATAAAAAAATACACAGTACGTAATGTGTAATATGGTGCATAATGCCATCTCAGAGTTCTGGTGATATTTACAAACAACTCATCTTTCGTCCCCGTGGTTTATGTCACCAGAATCCCCCTTGATGGCGCTATTGGATCGCATTACAGAGAGAGGGAGTGGGTAGTAAGTATTTTGTTCATTTTCCACCCTCACACAGGTAGTTTAGCAGACCTTCGGACCTAGAGCAGTAACAAGTATGCCTGGGGAAATATTTCCTCCATGTTCTTACCTGTGCTTTTTCTCAAAGGTTCTGTCTCCTTCTGCAAACGTGTTTCTTGGTTTATCTTTAGATTTAGGGGCAACACAGATGTAATAACTGGAACATAATTGGCTTTAAAGAAAACAACATTAACACATTTGTGAAAACTTTGCACAAAAAAGCTTTAGACTACAAAATATTTTACACACATTAACACATTTGTGAAAACTTTGCGTAAAAAAGCTTTAGACTACATATTATTTTACACAAAGACCAATGCAGTTTTCAGGTAACTATTTTCTATCTCTGTCTCCCATTCCAGGTACACTGTTTGCCACACTGATTTTGTTGTGATGCAGTTCCTAGGAAACACACGTGTCCTTCTCAATATGTTTGCTGATTTACTAGTCTTGGCTGACCACTTGGACTACCAGAATAAGATTGGGGTAACATACACATAAACCCCAGAGACCTTGAATTTTCAACTGAAGTGCAGGTACATGGCAATAATGTATTTTTAAACCCCCCTACTTCAGATCTTAACTTCACAGCGAGGGAGAGCAGCAGTGAGCATGAGGGTATATCTGCAAGGGAGCATCGGGGATGATGCTGAGGAGGAGAGCTGCAGATGGTTCTGTAGGGAAGTACACTATTACTTTTATAAACCTCTTTGTTTTCCTGTTTAACTAGGAATGGGCCACCTGTATGGCATAACCCATCGGGTTACTACTACCCAGGCTCTGTGGGATACTGGGTTACCCCATTAGCCATAACGGAAGAGGAGAGCTAAACAAGGGTTTAAAGGGCAGACATCTTTCTGCAGTGAGTATGGTAACACTGAAGTGGTTAGTATTACAATGAAAGGTGACTATTGGAGAGGGAATGTCAGTCACATAAGAGGTATGCTTGACTGAGTCGCCATACTATGAATAAAATAAAGGGGGTCATTTCATTACTAGTAAACATCATTCAAGTGACTAACTCAATCCCAGCCCTACATGTTCTCTGTAGCTTTGGTGTGTCTGGAAATAGCCCATTCTCCAATAAGTCGAAACCTCTGAAACACGAGTAGGGCTCATTTAGACATGCGTCTTCCTTTCCTGTATTTTGAGCCTGCTGCTATCAAGTCAGCTCAATTTGTTAATGTGACAGCATAGACATTATAAATGCATTCTGCAGGTTATCAATTCCAATCCCAGAGAGATGAAGCCCGAGGAGCATGCACTACCTACAGATGAGTGTTTCCGAGAATTAGAGACTCGGCCTTTCATGCTTCTGGAGCGGATAGATGTTGTGACTTGCAAGTAGTAGGCAGTTTTCTGCAGCTCCAATTTGCTGGAGGAAGAAACATTTGATTTTGTGCTATTTACCAGCTAGCCGCAGAGGTACACCTAATTATAGTCTGTTGGCAGCTCCAAAATTAACACTTTTTTTTATTATTATTAACACACAGGAAACGCTCTGACCTTTTGAAATCCTTGTTTACACTGCAAGCAATTTGGCTTCATCTGCCCCTTATGAACACCAACCAGAATCACCAAATAGAATCTAAACAGTTGCCAGACTCAGAACTGCAGAAAGCCCAAAGCATCTACTCTACACACTCGCTTATTACACCCTTCCACTGAAAGACCCAAAACAAAGACTGAGCTTTCATGGGACGCCGACCTTGGTATGCATTGGGCCATTCCTGTTTGGGACAAGATTCGGATGAAAATTAGAAAGTCATTCAGAGCGGCTAGTACCACACAAACTCTCTTTTTTATTTACAACAGACTCCTATTAACACTGGTTTCCTTACACAAAATGCATCCCGATAGTCTTGTTACTTGTTGGTCATGCTCACTTCCACAAGCAGATCTTAAAAATTAACTTTTTTCGAGTCCACAGGTTCTTCATTTTTGGATACAAGTCTGGTTACAAATGAATACAATTTTCGGTACTACCATTCCCCTCTCTTTTACAAACATCTTTCTTGGTAGCCTTTCCACTGTTTGGGCTAGCATGAAAACACAATCGCAAATTATCGGCAGCTTTTCAGCAGATGATAAAAAACTGGAAAGATGCCTCAAAACTCTCGTACTTAGCCTGGTGGTACTCTGTTTGTCACAATCACAGACTAGACACGACCTTTGTATTTCCTGTCTCTTTCCAAGAAAAGACTACAAATATGGTCTCCCATTACGTCTTTCTTAGATAATAGTGCTAAAAAATCCTTTGCTCTTGCCCCTTGTATGCAAGAAGTTGCTCAGCCCCCTTGAATTTTATGATTTTGTGATTATTAATATTTTTATTGTTTTTGTTCTATCTATACTCGTTCTAGTTTTATATTTATTAGTTCTTGAGCCTGTTTCTATTTTTTATTATGGCCATAAATGTAATTTTCTTGTAATTTCCTGCTTATATGCTACTATTGATACCCCTCACGATGTATTTTTTGATATTGTACCTCATGTTACTTTGATGTTTTTCTTATATATGCATTCAATAAACTTAGATTTTGAAACTTAGAACTGCAGAAAAACTCAGATACTTGCTTTTGACTGAATCGGTTCACAAATAACTGCCCTCTAACTGCAAAATGAGAATGAATATGCCCTTAAACGCTCATTACAGAAACCAGACAGCTTAGTTGTTTGCAAGCTCAAATTAGACAGTAAAGTCACCAGGAAAAGAAGGATTGAACGTCTATGAAAACTGGGTATTGACTTATCACACACTGTGCTAATTAGTCTGAACTGTATGAGGGTGTACTTTGAGGCAGGGGTGAATTGTATAAGACGGTCCCTTGTCTAACTTGCCACCAAATTCTAGAGGTTCTCTTGAGAGAGCTGGATCTGATTAATGGAAAACAATTTACAAATTTAAATAGATGATACAAGGTACCGCTTCTGTCACCGACTTTCACACGTTCCAAAGGTATTTAGAAACCTGATATAGCCCTAGAGTCCTCCTAAAGGCAGTATTTTTGCCATAGTTCATGCCGTAGATCTATAAACAATTAAACAGAATCTCCCCAGCTGCTGAGCGCTCACCCCCGCATCTGCTCCTAGTAACAACCCGGTCACATATGACAAACTCACCTGACACTTTTCTCTCTGGTTCGGTCTTCTTTTGTAGACAGTTTTCATTCTCCTGCTTTATTCTCAGTGAAAATACAGATGTAATAACCGGACAGCCTGAAATTGAATGTACTATGCATGAGAGTACAATCACAGTAAACAAAATAGGGTCAAGAACTCAACACTTAAAGAAAGATGCAAAACTGTCAACCGCATTGCCGTGAAATATTAACTGTGTACAGGAATAGAGAGAGGCGTGAGGTGTAATCTACCCCTGGGATTAAAAGAAGTCTTTCTAAACACAGAGGGCTACACAGTAAACCGTTCTCTACAAAATGGAAACCTATTCAAGAGAAGGGACATCAAATGCGTCAACCGCAAAAAAGTCATGATTAGAGAAACAGAACACAATACCTTTACAATATGGGGGGCGTGGCTTGGACGCCGAGGGAAGATGGCGGATCTCCGTTAGCTCCGCTCGGACGCGGTGCTGTGTAGCTGTGTGGAAGGCTTCCCAGCGAGCTACGGGCACTGTCTCCAGAAGAACTTACCAGCGGAACATGGCGTGATTCTGAATTGCTCCTCGTTGGTTGTTTTTTCCACTCCTATCCCTCGGAGACGTGGCGGTTTGAGTTCCTGAGGTAATGCCCGACGGCGGCCATTTTGTATCGAGGCGCCGGCATTCTATTCCTGAAACACCGCGCACGCATTTCCTGGATCCAGTCATGCTTTGATGCTTTACTGCTTCATGTCTCTTCGAGAGGGAGTCTGCTCCAAGTTCAACAGTCGCCAGTAGCCCCTGGCCATGCTTGTTCCATATCGTTCTCTCCCCGGAGAAGGTCCCATAATTCTGTCTTTTCCTCAGAGGAGCCGTGATTAACCCCTACGTTCCGGTATCTTCAGAGCCACAGGCTGGATGCATTGCAGCTTTGTGTATCTTTCTCTTTTTGTTCTAAGGTGATGCTGTAGTGGCTTTGTGAGTATCTCTGTCAAACCGTACAGCGTATGAGATTATTCCGTGTACTTTTTCCCGCCAAAAAAGCATCTCGTCAAATTGCCAAGATGTCTAATGACTCCCATCCTCCAAATAAACCGTCTTCTTCTGGCGCAAAGCCTAAAAGGCTGAAGAATGACCCGCCCTCGCCTATTCTTTCATCACAAAGCCCAGTTTTGGATAACATACTAGAGGAAGTGCGTGGTCTTCAACCCTTTATGGCCGCCACAAACGAAAAATTGCAACAAATTGAGGACCGATGGATCGTCATGGAAGGTAGGGTGACTGAGTTAGAACAACGCGTCAGTGACGTTCAAGATGTTACCACAAAAATTCCGTTATTGGAACAGGAGATTCATAAATTGAAGCTTCATACTGAGGACTTGGAGAATCGTAATCGAAGGAACAACCTCCGTCTTTTTGGCTTGCCAGAGAATATTGAGGGTCCTGATATGTTGCTTTTCCTTCGAAAATTCCTTCATGACCTCTTGGGCCTTCAGTCATCTACACCTTTGAATATACAAAGAGCCCACCGCTTAGGCCGCCTTCAACCGAATTCCACCAAACCTCGTGGTATTATTATGCTGTTCCTGGAGTTCACAGAACTCATGACTGTTCTTAAAGCAGCTAAACTCAAACGTAACCTATCGTGGTCTGGACATAATATTTTTATCTCACAAGATGTCTCCAATGCGACCAATGCTCGTCGCAAAGAATTTCTTGCATTGCGTCCACAAATGAGGCTTTTGAACGTCCAATATGGTATACTTCATCCCTCCATCTGCAAGATCACCCACAACGGCCAGACGAGATCCTTTGATGACCCGGGAAAACTGAAGCTGTTTCTCAATAACATCTCCTCTCGGAATATGGACACAAATCATTGAACGTTTCTTTTTTGCTACTTCTGTGTAGTGCTCTTAACAGCTATTAACAGCTTTTTTCTGGTTACCTTAGATTCCTCTTATACATAGCTTTCCATATGTTTTAGTGCTTATTGCTTACTGTACATTTGTTAATCACGTTTCTTCCTCTTTGTTACTGCTTATTCCTGTTCAAATTCTCTCTTCCCCTTCTCATATCTTGCTCCCGCTATATGATTTCCTACGTTATGTCCTGCTTCCAATTGTACCCATGTGAACTATACCGCTGTCTTCTCTCCGGTCTCATCACGCTCCAATTTTACTTTTCTATCGATGTCTTTCAGGTCCGGACTCTTTTCCTTGACCTGTTTTCCTTCTTTGCTTTCCTATGCTTTTTTCCTCTGCTCACCTTCTTTCCCTTCCCTGCTCTTTCGCGCTCTTTCTTATTTCAGTCTTCCTTTGGTCGGTGCGTCTCTCTCTTCTTCTTTCGAGTTTTTCCATGTTTCCTCTTTGCTCTTTTCCCTTCATTTCTTCATGATTATGGTGCTTTTGGACTTCCTTTTATTTATTTCGTTGTCAAAGGCTTGTTGATCCTTCTTAATAAGGTGGTTTTATGTTTTGTTGTTCCCCTGTGTAACCCTTATGTGCATTTTGTCTTTCAGTGTCGTTGTGTCTCCGAAGTATTTCCACACCATGTGTATCACATTCCCCTGACCCTCGCGTATGTGTAATTTTGTTACGTGGAACGTTCGTGGTCTTGGAAACCCGGTTAAAAGACAAAAGGTAATTTCTCATTTATCTAAGCTTAATTCCCAAATTTCTTTTCTTCAAGAAACTCACTGCAATGACGTCGAATCACTGAAATTAAAAAGGCAGTGGGTAGGCCAAGTTGTTTTTTCCCCTGCTGTTGACAAGAAGGGGGGGGTTGCCATATTGTTTCACAAAACTTTATCTGTGCAAATTATTTCCTCTCAAAATGATGACGCAGGTCGATGGGTAATGGCCAAGGTTGTTGTGCACAATAAAACGTTAATCTTGCTAAACATTTATGGCCCTGTGAAACCAGATCCAAAATTTTGGAATGATATCAAAATTCTCCTCTCCACAGCTGACTGTCCCAATATTATTGTAGCAGGCGATTTTAATCAATGGTTGGATCCTTTCTCGGATCGCTTATCTAAGTACAAATTTCAACCGGATAAGACCCATAAATCCTTTCAATCGGCCATTGCCTCTCGCCCATTGTATGATGTTTGGAGAACCTGTAACCCTGATTTGTTGGAATATACGTTCTTTTCTAATGTACACCAAACCCGATCCAGAATTGATTATATCTTGATTGGCAAATCCCTTCTTCCTTGTATCCAAAAATCTGAAATTGGCTCTATTTTTATCTCAGACCATGCCCCTGTCTATGCTATGTTCGACCTTTCACTCACCTCCACCAAATATAATCGCTGGAAGTTTAACACTCACCTACTTTCTGATACAACTTATATTAAAGAAGTCACCTCCTTTATTAATGAATTTTTCACCTTTAACAACCCATTAGACACTTCCACCTCTAACAACTGGGATGCTTTTAAGGCGGCTCTCCGTGCTTTTACTATTTCTTTTGTGTCCCGGAAGAAAAAGGCCAATGTAAAAAAGTACAAAGACCAATTACAACAGTTGAAAAAATTAGAGCATGACTATTTTTCCTCCAAAAATGCTGATTCACTTAGGAGTTTAATTACAGCCAAAACCAACCTCAACAAAATTGCCACTGTTGATGCCTGCAATGTTTTACTTAGAATTAAGTCTAAATTTCACGGAGGGCAAAATAAAGCAGGTAAAATGCTAGCGAATTATTTAAAAATTCGCTCTGAACGTAAGACCATTGGTCCTATCTTGGATGAATCCACCAATAATCTGGTGTCCTCTGATGAAGAAATTGCAGCGGTCTTTCAGGACTACTACCGATCTCTTTACTCAGATGATACATTCCCCTCCTCTCATAATCTTGATAAGTTTTTTTCTGGACTTCCCGCTCCCCCATCTCTGAATGCTTAGTTTTCTGCCTTAGAGGCGGATATTACCCTTCAAGAGATTATTACCGCCCTTCAAGCTTTAAAAAAATCAAAAGCCCCCGGCCCGGACGGATTACCGGTGGAGTTTTACTGTACTTTCAAATCTTTGTTTGCCCCTAAATTATTGCAGCTGTTTAATTCCTTCATTGCTGATGCGAAAGCATCAGGCTCCTTTATGGATGCCCTGATCGTCATTATCCCTAAGCCTGACAAGGACCATTCTTTATGTAAAAATTTTCGCCCAATCTCCCTTATCAACTACGACTGCAAGATCTTCGCTAAGATTATTGCATCCCGACTTGATTCTATCATACCCCTTCTGATCAAGACGGACCAGGTGGGTTTTGTCAAAGGTAGACTGGCTTCCGATAATGCTAGAATGTTCATGAATATCTTATCCCATGGTAAAAATTATAAAAATCCTCTGGCTGCTTTGTCTCTGGACGCTGAAAAAGCATTTGATCGTATAAATTGGCAGTATATGTTTCATACCTTACAATGGTTTGGTTTTGGCCCTAATTTTATTTCCTTTATCAAATTGTTATACTCATGTCCGAGGGCAAGTATTTTTGTTAATAACCAATTTTCTCAATTTTTTCCCCTATCCAGAGGCACCAGGCAAGGTTGTCCTCTTTCACCATTACTTTTTATTCTGTGTTTGGAACCCTTCCTTGAGCGTATTCGAACCAATCCCAATATTAAAGGTTTTGTCTCTGCTTCTGTTGAAACTAAAGTATCTGCCTACGCGGATGATATATTGGTATACATGTCCAATCCCAGTGAATCCCTTCCCCCCTTTTTAGAAGAAGTCCATCTTTACTCTTCCATTTCTGGGTACAAACTCAATCTAACCAAAACGGAGGTTCTTCCTTTAAATTCGATTTGTTATCAATTCATGTTTGCGGATACAGCCTTTGCATGGTGTCCCTCCAAGATTAAATACCTTGGCATTTGGTTTGCTTCCAATATTGCGGACACTATTAAATTCACCTTTAACGCACTAATGAATAAGTTGAAATCCCTTCTCCTCGTGTGGTCCCCCTTATTTTTGTCATGGTGGGGTCGACTAGATACTATTAAGATGATGGTCACTCCTCATATTCTTTATACGGTTTCTATGCTCCCTGTCAAAATCCCTAACACGTTTTTCTCCCAATTAAACTCTTTATGTATTAAATTTTTATGGAACAATAAACGCCCCCGCATAGCCTTAAACAAACTTGTTTGCCCCAAGGAAGAGGGGGGTGTGCGTTTCCCTAATTTTAAAATATACCACTCTGCTTTTTTGATTAAACAATCTTTCTCATTGGCCTTCGACTTTGGGGATACGCCTATGCCTCGTTGGATTATCTTTGAGCGATCGCTTCTAAAAGAATTCCAGTTTCAGCATGTTACTTTTATGTCCAACTGCACCTTTTTGTCTAAACACCCTGTATTAAAATACTCCCGTGAATTGCTGTGCAATACATTCCTTAAGGACCTATCCCCTATCCAATGTTTTTTAACCTCTACCCTGTGGTATAACAAATTTCTCAAATACAAAGGCAGATCTTTCTATTACAAATACTGGAAGGAAAAGGAGATCATTTTTGTCCATCAGTTTTTGAATGGGTTCTCTATCATCTCCTTCCAGGAATTACAAACACGATATCAGCTACCTGACTCCTTCCACAAGGAATACCTTATTATCTCTAATGCTATACAAATTCAATTGGCTACCTACTCTCTCCCATCAGTCCCACCTTCTTTAACACCCTCTTCACCATTGTACCCTCTATTCCCGGCGCATAAACTCAAAGCTGCCACTGTCTATAAGTTATTGTTATCTAAGGTCAATGTTCGTTCTAAAACTACCATTGAAAATGCATGGGAAATGGACTTATCCTTTTCTCTTCCTATTGAAAGTTGGGACAAACTATGGTCGAAATTATTTAAAATTTCGGCTGCAGCCAGGATAACCCAATCTCTGTTTTTTCTGTATCATAGAGCCATTATTACTCCTGTTACTATTTGTAAATTTTCCCCCACATCCTCTCCCCTTTGCTGGTCCTGCTCTACCGAAACTGGTACATTAGTCCATCAGTTATATGAATGTGCATCTGTTCTATCTTTTTGGGATTCAATTTGGAATGTATGCATGTCAGTTTTCAACTTTAATGCAACCTTATCTTTTGTAAATATCTTTTTAGGCTCTTTAGCTCCTGATATGGAAACTGTTTTACCTAGTTCTAGGTTATTTGACCTTTTTATTGCATTAGCTTTTAAAGTGATCCTGTCTGCATGGAAAGATAATTCTAAACTGTCGCCAATTACTTGGTGGAATTTTATTTGTGACGAACATAGGATTGCTTCAGTTTCCTCCTCTTCTGTCCCCCAAAAAATCAAAACAGATCTTCTTTGGCTTCCTTTTACTGTTTATCTCTCCTCGCACCCTCCCTTGCGGTAATTCTTCTTCTTTTTATTCTCTTCTCTCTCTGGCTTTCTCTCTTCTCTTCCCTCCTCACCTCTTTGGTCTTTCCTCTCTTCCTCCCTTCTTTTCCTCCTATCCCATTCTCCAGTGCCATTTTCCTTAATTTACCCTATTATTGATCCTTTTTTCCTTCTGTTGACCTATCATTATAAACCAACTTCGTTTATATAATATCTCTTTTGGCGCTATATTGTAATAATTGTTTTATTGTATCATTTGTTTTTTCTTTTTCTTTTTCTCTGAAAAATTCAATAAAAACTTCTTAAACAAAAAAAAAAAAAAAAAAAAAAAAAAATACCTTTACAATATGTCTTCCTAGCCCTACATTTGAGGAAGCACGTGCACAACATGTCCTGCTACAAGGTGGGACAGACAGCTGTACAATATATCACAGAAGAACCTAACAGCCAATATTTAAACCTGACAAATAAAGACGATGTGAGTTAAAATATGCAGTGGTTGCAGGGGGTGCTTTTTGAGGTAGAGTAGGCCTGAAATTATTGGCAATGTTTTCTGAAGTAACACAGTAGAGCAGATTGGAGTAGGTGCTTGGCAATACCTGGCTGAGCTAGGGGGTAACCAGGAGTTTCCTGCTCACCATCCTTTCTACATATGACTAGATTGTTGAGTAGAGGAGGCCACTGATCAAATGGAGCAAAAGGGAGAGTTGTCAAGACCTGCCAGTGGACTGTGTGCAGAGCTCACAACTCTGGGGTGTGGATGGATGTGGGCGTGGGTTACACACCTGTATAATACGTTTATGAAGTAAGTGAATGGATAGCAGAGGATGGGATCTGATATGGCACCTGCCAGTGAGGAGAAACTTGAACTTTGCACAATAACATTATCAATAGTTAGCTGCAGTTAACAATCCAGCCCAGGTAAATAGTAAAGAAAACATGGAACAAATTAGTCAGGCAAAATTGGAAATAGTATCAAGGGAGGCCCCACGCCTAAAGACACAGTACCCTAATAACTGCTATTTTCCTCATTGGACATACCCTTCCTCCCCCATCCCATGCAAAGGTGGTGCCTATAAATGATCAACAACGTGCTCAGAAGTACCGCTCCTTGGTGGCAACCAGGGATGGTAAATGGATGTAAGGCATGGGACCCACCATGAGCACAAAGGAGTATGAGCTGTGGGACAAGGGTGTAATTAATAGTGACGAAAGAATGCAATTGTTTAAAGAGCTTTTTGGGTAAGTGTCTACAAACTACAGCATTTTCCTTGGAAAAGTTATTTGTATATATCTATATACTTTAAGTATTACTGCACATCATTCAACAGACCTAAAGAAGCCTTTTTGTTTACATCTTTCCTCGAGTTTTTAAACTATGTTTTCGATGCTTGTGCTTTTAAGAAAATCCATATGGCACAGTTCAGAGATTCAGTGCACCCCAGTGAAATTTCAATAAACTTGTAGGCAGTTCATCCACTGCATTAGATCATATCAACATATTTCACCCTTTTTAAGGCCATTAACACATTATTAAGAAATGAACTCTATTTCTTTTGGTGTGCTGCTTTGAAATCTCACTGTAGTTGGTTTGATTACAGAAATCAGTACATGCCTTTAATTTAGTTATACAAAGTATTGCTTTTATTAATTTAGGTATTTGTTTAATGTTGCCTCCATGTAGTTAATACTTTTCAGACCCCACACAATATTCAGGCCTTTCAAGGACAGAATGATAGGACCTATTATATGTTTAATTTAGGCAATGATAAGTGGAAAGGTGGCTCCAGAGACAATTAATTATAACTTGTTTACAGAGAGAGAGAGTGAGAGAGAGAGAGAGAGAGAGAGAGAGAGAGAGAGAGAGTGTGTGTTGTAAAATATGGCTCTTGCCAAGTTCTACAAGGTTTGGTTTTCCCACCCAAGGTTACCCGAAGTTAGTTCAGTGCACCAATCCTTGAAGTTGAAAGTTCAGGTTCTTGTAGTCCCAAACAACCCCATTTGATATAATTGTCGGTGTGATGTCCATGCTCTCTGCGTTACTAACAGTCCCATAAAGGGGTCTGGAACCATATTCAGTTGTAAGTGGGGCTGTGCCCAGCTCCGCCCCATCCTGCCTCCAGATGGCCTATTCAGGCACAATTAATCCCTTTATGGTGTGACTGTCTGGGATGAATTCACAAAGTCCAACTGCCAGGTACACCTAGTCATATGACCTAAGAGAGGCTACAGGCACCAAAATAATAAGGGCGGGAAAATTGCAACTTTATAAAAGTGTCATTTTCAAAATTATAATTTACATGCTGACTCTAATATTAAAGAGTATTTTTAATTATAATTTCACAGATTAAAAACATGAAAAGCTTATCTGTCCCCAATCAAAAGTTAGCACTTATTACATGTAATAAGGAAACCAAATGTTACTTATGGAACAGGTAGGCCTCACAGTACTGACAAATACATTTAGGAGTTTTTCACTACCAGGACATGTACAAACTAAAAGTACATGTCCAACCTTTTAATCATAATTCACCCTGCCCTGGGCTACCCAGGTCCTACCTTAGGGGTAACTTATATGCAATAAAAGGGGAGGTTAAGGCTTGGAAAGGGGGTTACACAGTCAAGTCGAATTGGCTTTTTAAAACTGCATTCAGCCTGCAATGACAGGCCCAGGACGTGTTTTAAGGGACTACTTTAGTGGGTGGCCAAATACGGGCTGGAAAACCCACCAGTAGCATTTAATTTGCAGGCCCTGAATATATGGTATTCGTCTTTAGAAGGGGCTTATAAGAAAATTAAATTTGCTTATCCGGTGTAAACCAATCTAACCATCTTACCATGTTTAAAGGGAAGAGCACAAGCACTTTATCCCTGGTTAGCAGTGGTAAAGTGCACGAAGTCCTGTGGCCAACAAAAATAAATTCAGAAAAAATGCGGGGCAAAGGCAAAAATTTGGGGGGTGACTCTGCAGAGTGGGCCAGGTCCAACACAGCACTAATGTATGTCACTAACAGCGAGAATAATATGAATATTTCTAGCATGTTTTGAATGTCCTTGGTAACCTATCACCTTAAAGACTACTTCTATGTGCTACACTATGAAACCATGAAGTAGCTAACTTGCCTCTAGTGTTTCTTGGGAGTCTGCGCACTTCATACCAGTTCATAGAGGAAAAGCTGTGGTCATCAGACTTCGGCCAGGAGAAAGTGTTCCCTTAATAGGAAAGCACACACCAGCTGGGCTCACCTCTTCTCTCGGCACTGGCTCAGTATCAGCTCTCAGCATAGGGATAGAAGCTGCAGCAGTACGGTAGTCTCACAGGACCTCTTGTGATAACCTGGGGTGAAGACCTATCTAAATTGGTAGTCATTCCATGGGTTTCTTATAGGAATGACCACTGACCTTTACCCTACATTGTGGACTTCCACCTTGTTCCAGACATAACCAAAATGAACCGGTATGATAGTACATGACATAACCAGTATGAGCCAATACGACAAAAGAATACCAATTCAAACTACATGTTTAATTTATGCATTTACTGTCTGACCTTGAAACATACATATTAGGGAATTAGTATCAGGCTTATGTCGTCATATGTGTTTATCAAGGTCACTGGGGCTGAATGATTTCAGCTGTACAGTTCACGCATCAAAAGGCAGGTTTCACTTGCAGAGCCATATTTCCTTGGCTAGAGACAAAAGCCAGAAGACTGGAATGTGATAACGAATGTTGACACAGCTTAACCACACTATATATAGTAACGACTACAGGTATGCGTTTGTTATATCATGGTCCAGGACAATTAGCTTTAGGACCATAGGTGCTGGAAAGGAAATGATGTATCCCTGTATTGGAATCATAGGACCATATGGATAAATCTTCAGGCAGGAATTGGGAGGAATTGTAAGTTTCATTCTGGATCATATAATTTATTTCAGCGACAGAAATGTTCATTTGTGATTGGCAATTAGCGAATAGTGTTGAATTGACCATTGGTTTAAAGGTGTTTTTAAGGTCCTTCATTGTTCTAAATCTCAGGTATTCTGCAGGATGGTTTCATTTGGAAATATAATTTCTTGTGGTATAATGCATTTCCAAATAGGGCTTCTTTACCTTGAACTTGCCAATATTTGGTTCACAAATACTTTTCTCATCAATATTTTCTTTCCAATACTCCTTTCCCTGTATGGCAGGGTTCTCCCAGAATAAATCAGTTTGTCGGTTATAACTTAGTACTTCTGAAGTTATTGTGGATGCTGTGGAGCATCTGGTTTACAGGCTTTGCAGTACCATTTACTAGGGACTTATTAAATGTGCCATTCAGGTTTATGACAGTTGTACCATGTTTTTTGGAAAGAGCATACACACTTTACACTGGCTAGCAGGGAAAAGTTGCACAGTGTTTGAAAAATCCAACAAAAACTGATTTAGCAAAGAAAGGCAGGTAAAGGTAAATATTTGGGGTGACTCTGCAGAAACGGCAAGGTCTAACAACTTACCTGTAGGTTATAAATGCAGTGCCACCCACATTAGCTATTTTATTGTGTCACCTTGGAAAAAAAGAGTACACAGAAATAGCTAAAAAATAAGATACATAAACCTTATGGATCATGCCATTTCAATTGTAATCTGTGACTTGGTAACTGGTGGGAAACATAAAGGATTCCAACACTGGTGCATTAACTTATCTATACTGTTGTTTGGGAATTTTGGAAACTGTTGGCTCTTGCACGTCATACAAAGAACCCTACATCTCAAATAATTTAACTATTGTTTGTGCAGTGGAGATTGCCACTGCCCTACCTCTTAATAAAAGGGGGGGTCTTAAAGTGGAGACTTTTATGAGCAAGTTGTTGGTTTTCCCATTGATGGAGGCTCCACTTGGAGGGACCTGTGCAGATTGTGGGATGCCACACATCAGGAAAAGCAAAGAATTATTTTTAAAGGATTTTCTTGATGATTTCTTTTCTGGCTCAGCTCTTATAGCCAGAAAAAAGAGCCTATCTCCATTCTGACTCAGCTCTTCACATTAATTCTCTGGCTTGTCCATGTCATACTATTCATTATATCACCATTTAGTGGTTGGATTCAGAAAGATCCTCAAAAAAGGATCTTTTTTGGTCATTGACTATGGAAGGAGTCCGTATGATACATGATAATATTGACTGTAGGCCCACAATGCCACAGTTTGTGACCATCATCTTCAGATATTTTCTCCATGATTAGGTTATGTATGGTGGATGTACTGTATGGCATGTTTAACTGCAAATATGTTCCTGTTTTTGCAGCACTCCCTTTCACTGCAAAGGCAAGAGGGCCACACATAAATCAAAATGAGCCTCAAGCACCAAACATATTGTTACAGGTAAGTTATTAGTTTCTTTTGTAGGGTTAGCCTACAGAAGATTCACATACTGTTAATTATACAGAAGAAGGGTGTGATACAAGACAACAACTGGTTCAGAAGAGTTACCAATACTTCAGTCTCCTTCATGATTTAATATCTAAATAGTAATGTCTTCTAAAAGTATATAGAGAAGAACCTTTTGTGCTGCAAGAATATCAATCAGTGGTACATTACCTATATAAATCAATGGAGCACTTTTTATCCATAAGTGAAATCTGGCCTTGGTATCATTTACAAAGATGGCTGCAGTTGGACAACACAGTTCAATAGTCTGTACATTCCAAAAAGCAATTGTTCCCTTTGTTACTTCTTTACCATTAAGGTGCACAGCACAGGATACAAACAAATGATGTGCTTGTCTAATGTGCCTTGAATTACCACACTAATAAATAACTGCCCTCCTAACATCCAGTGTGTGAAATGCTCCTTCAGCTGCTGTAAGTGTGTTTTGTTTTTAAGGCATTGCTCAGTCTGAAGTGCATAATTTTAACATATAAAGTCTCTGAGTTAGTGCAAGAGCTACAGACGTCACCATTCAGACACAGGGAGTGGCAACTACCATTCTTTTTTCCTAACTCTCCTATCTGCAGCTCATGTACTTAAGCCCAACAACTTCTCAGTTAAGTGGATGGGCTTTAGACAGTGCAGTGTTTTAAAAACAGGGGCACTGTACTTCTCTGCACAACGGCACCAGCGCCAGGTGTCTCGTCAGTGCTAAAGGACTGCAAAAAGAACTTCCCTGTCAATGACACCAAGGCATAATTAACTTCCATTCCCTACAGAAGACCACCAGTGCTAAAGGACTGCAAAAAGAACTTCCCTGTCAATGACACCAAGGCATAATTAACTTCCATTCCCTACAGAAGACCACCAGTGCTAAAGGACTGCAAAAAGAACTTCCCTGTCAATGACACCAAGGCATAATTAACTTCCATTCCCTACAGAAGACCACCAGTGCTAAAGGACTGCAAAAAGAACTTCCCTGTCAATGACACCAAGGCATAATTAACTTCCATTCCCTACAGAAAACCACAAAAGAACTAAAACTATATGTGAAGGATGACAGGCAATTCCAACTGCAGCAACTATGAATATATCAATGCATGAAGCTGTAACGAGCTCATGAGAGGGAGGCTAAATTGTACAATGGCCACATATATCACTGATTTTGCATTAAGCTTACCAGAAAGATAGTTTAGTAATAATAATATGTTTATTACTTGCTCAAGGCCTCCACTGAAGGTCAACAAATACTACATTAGTCATCAACATTAGTACTGAGGATAAAAATAATTAATATAACATTAAAAATAATTTCAAAAAGCAGTAACCCTCAGTGGAAGTTGGCAGAGCCATAACGTCCAAAGCTTAGTATGCAATCCTGACTATGTTATGGAGAAACCTGTTCTTTAAAACTGTAATCATGTATTTTGTAACAAGATACAGACATACAAGGAATGACTTATGAATTGCATTTTACAGTAACAGAGAGGACAAATACATCATTGTGTTTGCTTCTCCTTCCATCTATCTGTGAAACACTTTAGTGGCAGATTTCCACTTTCTAAAAATCAAGAAAAAACATTGCAAAGGGTGACCTTGCAAAGAGGGAGATACTACTACTTTCTTTTCAATCATGCAGATTCAACTATTATTTTGCACAATTTAAGATTTATACAATGTGCAAAGTCAGATAGATAGATTGTGAGAATGCACTCCAATTAATCATATTTAAATAGGTGATATTCAGCCCTGTCAATACAAAATGTGTTTATAAAAATGTAAACAGATCCACTGTGTCAGTTGAAAGTTCATGCCTAACATAATCTCTAAAAGGAGTAGGTAGTTGACCAGTGGCACAATCTGGCAATTGCCCCATGAGCCCAATTCGAGACACTTAACAGACTAGCTTGTAGGTAGAATACTTACACAGGAAATCTGTAGTGTTGTCAGTCTTGTTAGGACGACATTTCAATTTATTTGATTTACAAAAAGTAATTTGTCAAACTTTCAACTGCATACAGAAGAGTTGGAAGTACCTTAGTCTCGTATAGCAGTAGGTTCAAAATTCACCTCTAGTAAAGTTTTGAATCAAAGATAATTTACAGCTCTGCTCTCATTACAAATGTTATTTAGTGATCAGGCTCAAACTTCAGATTTTAACACCCAAAAATAAATGAATGCAACAGATCCAAAAATTAAGATATCTATTTAGGTTTTGTTGGTGCATTTGCTTATGCTTGAAGAAGGAACTTGTATGTTCTAAAAAGTATCTAATTGTTGTTTTGTCTGTTAGTGCAGTAATGGGTGTGAGAAGTTGGCCTGGTATATGCTGTCCACTAGTTATAGTGGGCACCTTGCACCAGTCCAAACGACCCATATTGATGATTAGGTTAAAGACAACCTTTATTGAAAGCTATCCTAGTGGTAGCTATGGAGAGCAGCTTCCAGGCTAAGTCTCGAAGGAATGTAAAGCAGCTTGGTTTACCAGATTATAACATCCTGAATAACCAAATGAAAGGAGAACCACACAAGAAATATATATAATATATGTATTTATTAATAAACACTCTCTACTAATCTCTTTATGAGATTAGAGAACAAGGTACACAATATTAAAGCACTAGAACAACAGTAAATAGCACAATACACAGTGGGCTCCAGGGGGAGACCAAACCATATACTAAGAAAGTGGTATAACAACCACGACTTGACTAGACACAGTGCTAAGAGTACGTAGAATCGCTGTGACCCCAAGGAACCACCCAAGGTAGTGACACAGGGGACCCACGGAGGACGTGTGCAGTGTGAGAACACAGCCGCGAGCTCCGTACAACTCTATGGGAAAGTCGCAGTTGGAATTTTAAAGTTTAAGGACTTAGGAGAGGACTTCAAGCTAACCCTTTGGAACATAGAAGGTTCTAAGGCCAGCACCCTTGAGAGAAATGAGGTACCAGTGTTACCTATCCCAGGAGAGCCGGGTGCATAGGGGTCAAGTGGTGTCGGGAACGTGCGTTGATTTCAATGGCGTGATGCGCAGAAGTGCTGCTGCCGAGAAGACAAGAAGTGTCCAGTGTGAGCCAAGCCTGGATCAGAGCTGAGAAGAACCCAAAAGCAGAGGGGACAGAGTCTGGGTCACTTCACAGTGACCAGGGGCACGATAGATGAATGCCCACCGATGTCAGTGTTGCAGGTGAGAAGAGGTGTAGCTTGACTCTGCAGCCACAGGGACCAGGAGACGTCGACGATGACCAATGTCTGCAGGTGAGCTGTCCTATGAAGGATGTCGAGTGCTGGGGGGTCTGTGTCCGGATTGAACACCAACAAGCCTTGACAACTGCAACCCACGCGGTCAGAGAAAAGATGCTTTGGTGAGGACCAGCAAGGTCCTGGGGACTCCCCAAGGAGAGTCAAGGCTCGTCTGGAGCAACCAGGAAAGCCCACTTAAAGTTAAAGTTCCCTTCTCAGGTACCCACAGTTCGACAGACCAGGGATCGCGAAGGGAACTCGAGCTGAATCACAAAATACCAGCCCACGGAACACTTGTGGAGTGTAGGCCGGAAATCTTCAGTGGAAAACTGCTCGGGGTCTGGACTACAAGTAGCCCAAAGCACAGCCTCAGGGGTCGCCAAAAAGCATATGCTGCTGCAAATGTACACGGTGCCCAGGGATTCGGGTTGCACGGTCCCCACGAGGGATGCGGGTCTCAGAATTACTGAGAGCACAGATCAACCTCAGGGACCACGGGAACCTACCTCCTGTGTTGCAGAAATCTTCGGAGTCCTTCAGGAGCTGCGTAGATGCAAACCGGTCAGATGCGTTTCAGGTGCCTGCCTTGCAGGGGAGTAACTCCTTTATTCCAAGGGAGATTCTTCAGTCATCCATCGTAGTGTAGCTAGATGAAGTACTTGGTTTCTGTAGCAGAGTTTCATCCAGGTAAATCCAAAGTCCTGTAGTCAGGGGTTCCTACTTTATACCCAAGGAAGGGGTGGGACAAACTCTGGGGACCCACCTATGGGAGGGTCAGGACAGATGGGTGGCTACACCCATGTCCTTTGTCCAGTTTTGCGCCAGAGCAGGAGCAAATGGCTCCTGCAACCGGTTTGAGCTGGACTATGCACAGGGACACCAAATGTGCCCCCAGTGCAGACATCAAAGCACTCTCAGAGTGCACCCACCCAGCCCCGATACACTAAAGCCTGTCTGGGAGGTGGTCACACCTCCCTGTGATAGGAAACCTATTGTCCAGCCTCTCCTGCTGGAGTTTCGTCCAGCAGCAGGAGGGCAGACTCGTGTCTGTGGCTGGCAGCATCCATCTTGTGATGCCAGGGTCAAGAAAGCTGGTACTGCGGGTAGAGGTGTTGTCATATTTCTCCCTCTAGGAGGGTGGAATCATACCTCCCACACCAGTTACTGGTGTGGAGGTATGATTCCAAGGTGTTTGACACCAAACACAACATGTTTCAATGCAGCCGTTTTAAAGTTAGCATTTACCGCAAGGTTATAATGCACTTAAGAGTATATGGTTGCTGCATCACAAACAACCCCGGAATACAGGTTCCGAAGGCTGCAGAGGGGCTCTGCTCATGCAGATACACCCTCTCACATAAAACCCAGCACCCTGCCTTCAGGATTGATAATGCCTGCCATAGGGGTGACTGATAGGTTTATATGTGCAGTGATATGGAGTACATGTAGTGAACCTATATCTAAGTAAGGTCTGCATGCACCACCTTACACAGGCTGCTGTCGCAGACCTGTTGAGTCATTTTGAATGGTCTCCCAGGGGGTACCTATGCCCTGGGTATATAGTATACCATATACTAGGGACTTGTAAGGGTACCCCATAATCCAATCTGGAGTGTACCTAAAGTACATGAGCAACCAATTTAGGTAGAAAGCAGATAGACTGGAGTCCTGATTTGCAGGATCCCAGGCAGACTAAGTCGAAAACCAGCAAAACACCAGGAAAAAAGTGGGGGTAACCATGCAGTCAGATTCCACCTTCCTACATAACCCACCCCAAACGAAAGGAGATGAGGCTAACCTTGGCCAGTTGAGCATTTATTGACTAAGTGGCCATATAAGGAAGATCCTGCACTACCATGGATACCCCCTGTTTCATTGTCCACTAAGCAGTCCCTACCCCTAAGGGTATTGGATGGTCTCCAAAAGTTGGGATTTCTACCTGTAGGGTGTTTTGGCAAAGTAAAAGGCTGGTGGGGTGTATGAGTAGAGCAGTGAGGCCCTAATAAAGTTGGCCACAGCTTCCTCAGATCACTGGTCATCATGGAGGCCTTTCTTTCCATGACTGAGTTGTATCTGGCCCTAAGGGTCAACCTCTGGCTGCCTACAGCTGGGGGTTGGGTCCCTTTGGTTGGAATACTGGAGGGACATGGTAGGTTTGGAACCACTTGGTCCCAGAGTCCATCTGGGGGTGGTCCCTATTCAATGTTAAGAGGGATCCCTCAGTGTGATGAGGAATTTTCACCTGGCTAGGGCTTATAGACTGGGTGCCCCTAATCTGTGGATGAGGGGGTTCCTCTGGACAGTGGGCCCTTAGGGGTCCACTGACCTCCCTGACCTCTGCAGCCCTAGGCTGATTAAGGTAGGGTAGAGAGGGGCAGGTTACCTGCTCCAGACTGGGTACCACCTTGGAAGGGTCCCCTGCCATCAGGGGTGTTGCAGGACAGGCCTGACCACCTCTGGGGCAGTTCCTTCACTAGGGGTAGGATCAGTTCCCTGCGAAAGCTGACCCTTACCTATAGTCTGGGGGAAGAAGACTTTTCTTCAACCCTTGTGCTCTCTGGTGGAGTGGAGTGGGCTATTCTTTCAGGCTCCACCACTACAGAATTTCCCTGGGGATGGGCTGAGGCCCTATGGGTCCCACCAACTCTCTCAGGGAGGCCTAACATTCTTAAATGGGCCAGGTATTCAACTTCAGCACAGGCTGAAATTTCCAGATCATTACCCAACAGGCAATCCACAGGTGAGTTTGGGGACACTGCCACTCTCTTTGGGCCAGTGGCCCCTCCCCAGCTGAGATTGACTATGGCCATGAGATGATCTGTCCTAATACCATCAATGTTGGTCACCTGGTACTTAAACTCAGGTAAAAGCTGTTGAGGGGGGTCTAGCTTCCCTGTCACCATGGTGACACTAGCCCCTGTGTCCCTGAATGCCAACGCCTTCTGACCATTTATTAGTGGCTCCTGTCTGTACTTGCCCAAAGAATTAGGACTGACAGTGAAATTGGCAAATCCCATGCCACCATCACAGACTGAGGAGGCCTGTGAGGGGGACCTTTCTAAATTATGGTCCACCTCAGTTCCCCATGAGAACCCACCTAACCTTTTGGATGCACTACTACCACCTGGTGGATTACTACTTGTAGTACCAGGAGGAGTGGTAGTATTGCTAGGAGGAACATTTTCCTTATTGCTGACCTTAGGGCAAATGGGGTCATTTTTCTAGTGGCAAGGTTTCTTACAGACATGGCAATAAGGTTTCTTTTCAGGGAGGAAGGAGTTTGGGACCTGCCCCCAGAAGAGGACTTTTGGAGCCTTGTAGTGGATTTATCTTTTGATTTATCCCCACCTTTCTCTTGGTTTTTGGAAGAATCTTTCTTCTGGCCACCACCCTGATTCTTTGGCTTTACCCTGGTTCTGACCCACTTGTCTGCCTTCTTTCCCAATTCTCGGGGAGAGGTCAGATCAGAGTCCACCAGGTACTGTTGTAAAAGCTGGTTTTGACAATTATTAAGGATCTGCTCCCTCATAATCAAATTGTACAATCCTAAAAAGTCATGCCCCTTGCTGCCATGTATCCAACCTTCCAGATCCGTAGTAGCAAAATCTACAAAGTCAACCCAGTCTTGAGTCTGTGCCTTTTGGGTATCTCTGAACGTAATCCGGTATTGTTCAGTGGTTAAGCAAAACCCATCAATCAGAGCACTCTTCAAGACTTTGTAATTATCAACATCCTCTTCTCTAACAGTGAGGAGCTTGTCTCTACCTTTGTCTGCAAAGGAAAGCCACAAGATTGCTGCCCACTGCTCCTGAAGGACCTTCTGTACTTTACAGGCCCTCTCCAGTGCAGTTATCCATTTGTGGATGTCATCCCCACTCTGGTAGGGAGGGACAATCTTGTTCAGGTTCCTATGGTCATGAGTATGTTCTCTACCTCTAGGGACACTGTTGCTGCCACCATGGGGCTATAGCCCCAACGTTTTATAAGCTCTCTGAAGCTCCAGGAATACCCTATCTAAGGCCAATTGCTCTCTCTTGATTCTGAGCTTATCTCTCTTAAACTGGATCAGTTGGCTCTTCTTCTCATAAGAGGACTCCCTTTTATGAGAAGCAGAGGTCCTGTGAGAAACAGAGGTCCCTACAGAAGTACCAGAATGATTAGATTCCTGAGAAGGAGATCTTGATCTTCTTAGTAAAATGTTAAGTACATGAACAACAAATTTAGGGAGAAAGAAGATAGTCTGACTGGGATCCTGCTAATCAGGACCCCAGTCTAAGTCGAAAACTAGCAAAACACCAGGAAAAAAGTGGGGGTAACCATGCAGTCAGATTCCACCTTCCTACAATGGGTATTACAACATGTAATAAAAATCTAAAGTCAAGAAATTACATATTTACCCTGTGCCTCAGAAAATCTAGAATGTTCGTAAAGCTGATGTTCTTCTGCAGGTTCCGGCTCCTTTTTCACTACAACGCCATACAATATTTGGGGCACCTGAAACAACAAATATTATAGACTTTTATTCACAGTCCAAACAGGTCATTGTGCTTAGGATCCTCAGACCCTCTTCAATCCCAGCTGAGCAACAGCAGTCCGATTTCTTGCAGTTTATTAATGTATTTAAACATTTATATAACATCATCAGAACAGTTGAGGTATACGGGTGTTTTATATAGAATGTGAAGCAATGGGATATATCAGTTGGAAGGCATGGTTTTATTTTGGGGGTACTAGAACTTGGGGGATGCATAACAGATGAAACAAGAGGTCAGTAACAGTTCAGTTAGATTTTAATAAGAATTATAGCTAAGAACAGAAGTCAAGAATAGATGAAATGTTTGATCAGGTGAGCTTTCAGTTGCTTCCTGATGACCAAAAAAGGGGATGGCTTCAGGAGTCTAGTAGGCAACAACTTCCAGGCTGATATAGCTGCACCAGAGAAGAATTGTCTGACGGTGGAGATTCTGAGCTTAGGGATCTCAAACGAGTGCTTCTGAAAGGGGTGTGGAATTTTACAAATTATTTACTTGTTAAAGGGACAGGATGCTTCTGAAATCTACTTTTTTTTTAAAAAAAAACAGTACCTTTTTTGTGTTGATGTACTGCAGTAATGTGAACAATTATGATAGCATTCTCATTATATCAAAACTCTGATAATACATCTCTGAATATGCCAGGGATCATATGGAATCAGGGGATCCTAGCAATGCTTTGATTTGTCACCTGTCTGGAATGCTAAAAACGATCTGGAAGTGGCAGTTCCATGGTTGAAATGTCCTGTGAGTCTGTGCACAGCTACAAACTTACATGTTATTTAGAAAGTGAATTTGCAATCACTCAACAGATGTTTGCAAGAGCAAGTACATGCGTGTATATTTACTTATGCGAAAACGGAACTTACAAGTTTACTACGTATATGATTTCCAGACCTGCTTCTATTAAATCGTGTGAGTTCTGTAAAACCGAAGAGTGAAGAAGTGCATGCACATACACTTGCTGGTGCACTTTTGGACTTTCTTAAAGAATTGGACCTATAATTTATTTTCAAGACGCATATCATAGTTATAAACATTTCTCCATTATTAATCGTAGTTGGTATTGGCATGCTGATAGGTTTTTGACCTGAAGAGGGGTGGAAACACCCTAATTCAAATCACAAGGGTGGAGAGGTTCTTCTGCTTGTTGGAAGAGGTGCTGGAGGGATACGTCCTCCCTATCTGATACTAGCCAGACAAAAAAGTATTCCACCCTGTAATTAAGTGTTACATGGGGTACTACTCTCTTTAGGTGGTACACCGTCTGCTTAGGAGCGGGGAAGGAAAACATTATTTTTTGTTATATAACCCTCACACTCTAGTAGAGTCATGCTTCATCATCGGGTTCACCCTGACTCCTAAAGGTCAGGATGGGCTCAACCATTTTTCATGGAGCGCTTAGGAGAAGTAGGCCAGGGGGTTTAAAGATTAAAAATCCTCCATTAACTCCAGGATTTCCCTTTATTAGTGGAGTTAGTGGGGATATTAAAAAAATACCCTCATGTTGGCTTTAGGGTCATAGGACCATTGTATCCTTACCACCTTACCCCTTATTTTTTAATAACACGTAAGGCAGAGATTAAGCAGGCATTGCTGGCCTGTACGTGCACTCAACTTGCTTTGCTGCAGCAACTCCCACTTCTCATAGACGATTTATAACCATACTAGTCCTTGCACAGGCCTTTCAGCAAGTGGCAGTGAGGATCAGCTGGAAACCATGAGCGGCACATTGAGCACCAGTACCCTGCAACAGGCAATCAATGCCATGTGTCGATCTTCCGGCTTTGACCGGGTGATAAGCAAGGTACAGAAAACTTACGTTCCGCCCACACTTCTTACCCATGTTTGTAGTAATTTAAACTCCCTAACTAGTTAGGTTGTTATATTTTTATTTCAACATTTATGTAGTGATTTATGATCCTATACTGGAAGTGTTTTCATAGCTGCTAGGTTTCCAAGGTACGAGCTACTCTAAAAGGATCCAAAGGCTAAAGTCAGTTAAATCGCTGGAGCACTTGTGATGTCTTCAGCTTCTCGTTTGATGGCATCATATTTAAACTGCTTGTGCTGAGCCCTTTTCTCAACTTCGCATACTAACTTTTAAAAATATGCTTTCTTTTTTGTTACAAAATGCTGATGTGTAGTTTGAATACATTTTTATTAGGTTTTCAAAATCCCCCATCCAACACCCCCCACCAAGATAGGATTTATTCCGCTGCATGCATCTCTTCCACCTCCCTATTTTCCCTTTCTGTACATTGACTGAGCCCACTCTTAACAATTCCCTCCACGTCCCTCTGTCTCTGGCATATTTTTCCCTGCATAGTCTTTTAAGCCTCTCAAACTACATGTGCCTCCCTTTCCCTCCGTCTAAGCCTGCTCACTGCTTGTGTACCTTTCTCCCTACTGGATCTTCTTTTTTGCAGTTGGTAGGTTACCAAGCTGGTACCCTATAGATCTTATTAGGAAACACCAGTTTTCCAGCACATGTTGCTATAACAAAAAAGTATTTTTCCACTATAATCCATTGTTCATCAGTTGAAGGAAGGGTCAGCCACCATTTATCCCATCAAATAAAATTATTCCTTTGCAAACTAACCGAGGGTTGATCAGAGGCATCACGATTAATATTTGGCACATTTAATTTTTTTTTGATAAACAAATTTTTATTGATTTGACAAAAAGACACCAGCCATACATTATGACACCATGAAGACCAGGAGTACAAACAATGATCTGCGCGACCCATTCCACGAATATGAATGATAAAACTGCATGTGTTAGGACATTCTCCTTGAGAATAAATCATCCCCCCCCCAACCACTTCCCCTAAATCCTCCGATACTTCTTAGGACACCCATGTGCTTCATACATAGTTTTTTCTTGCGTGGCACACCAGTCAACTCCGGTCCACCAGCGTCTGACACATGGGAGTTCAGGGCTTTTCCATAAGGCCGCTATGTCCCTTTTAGCCATCACCATTGCTGTAGTAAAAAACTATTTGTCATTCTTGGACCCATCCAGCCCGTCAGTAATGCCCAGGATCGTGTGTTTCGGGTCATGCGGGACGTCCCACCCCAGTATTTCAGTGAGCTCATCCTCAATGTCCCCCAGAACCGCGCCAAGCGAGGACAGGCCCATACCATATCGAGAAAATCAGCAGGGTCGTGACCACATCTAGTGCAGGCAGAGATCGGGCTAAACCCTGCTCGATGAAGGCGTACAGCGGTGAGGTAAGCTGCATGCAAATAATAAAGTTGTATCATACGCAGATTAGCGGAGGCGATGACCGTCCTGGGGGCCATAAGGGCATCACGCCCGTCTTATTCCTCCAGCGTGCCTACCCATTCCTCCCACTGAGCACGTAAACGATCTAAGTTGGGGTACTATTGAGCAGCGCACGCTAGATGCAGGAGTTGCCACCCCTCCCCAGGTCCCCCAGCATAATCTGCGCCTCAGGCGGGCTATGGTCAGGGAGCCGTGTGCCTGTTATGAGATGTGCGTGAAGAGCATGACGCAGTTGTAGATATTTATAGAACTGTGACTGATGTAGGGAGTGTCAGGTTTGGAGGTCTTTGAAGGAGCGCATGTGATCCCCCACCCACACATCACCCAGTTGTGAAATTCCTATAAGGTCCAAGGATAGGAAACCCTGCAGTCCAGAAACCTCCTTAAGCCAGGTCCCCTGCCACAGGGGTGTGCATTGGGTCAGTGTCTGTGTCCCTTTGGTGTGTCACAGCGCTGCCCGCCAGGCCTGAGCGCGTCACCTCCGGCATTTGGGACGGGATAGGATCCCCATAGAGCATAGATTGGACCCTGTTCATACCCAAATCACCCAGCTCAAGCCTGTATGCCGGGTCAGACCATCCCCCATTGAACCAATTATGAATGGTAAGCAAGCACGTGGCAAGATTGTATCCCTAGGCCCCCGTCGAATAAGGGAATCTTGCACCCATATCCCCAAGTACTTGAACGATTGGCGACAGAGTGGTATGGTGGACTGCCAATCAGAGCACTCTCGGGACAAGTGAAGGGGGACCAGGACCGATTTGGCGGGGTTTAGCCAGAGGCCCGATGCTCGTTCAAAGGACTGTAAAATGTGGAAACAATGGGGGCCTGACCGGGCGGGGTCCGCTAAATAGATGAGTACATCATCCGTGTAAAGAGCAATCTTGTCGGTTTCGATGTTGGGCCATTCCCAACCCCGCACCATCGCGCACGATTGTATCAGGGTCGCTAGGGGCTCCATCTCCAAAGCAAAGAGGAGGGGGGAAAGAGGACATCCTTGCCTCGTTCCCCTGCAGAACGGGAAGGGTTCCGACAGGACCCCATTTACAAGGACCTGTGCCCTCGGGCGGGCGTAGAGAACATTGACTAGACCTCGAAAGCGGGGACCAAAGCCCATCTCCTCGAGGACAGCCTCCAAAAAACCCCAGTCCACCTAATCAAAGACTTTTTCAAAGTCTTCAAGGAAGAGCGTTAGGTAGGGGGTGAGCAAGTGGCGGTGAACCAGGGCCACCTGCAGCCTCCGGAGACAATGTCGGGTGCCACGTGAGGGCATGAACCCACATTGGTCGGGATGCACCAACACTGCTAAGTTGGGCTTGAGCCGCTGGGCAAGGACCGTGGCGAAGTTTCAGGTCAGTATTAATGAGGGAAATGGGGCACACCACGGCGAGGGTGGCTGGGATTTGGGAAGGACCACTATGGTATCCATGTCCGTCTCAGGAGGGAAGGAGCCTTTCTCAGCTGCTTCCTGAAACAGGCCTGCAAGGTGAGGAAGAAGGGTTTCGCGATACAGAGCGTAGTGTTCCTGAGGGAGTCCGTCAGAGCCCGGCGTCTTGCCGGAGGAGATGAGGGCGATCGCCTTCCCAATCTCATCATGGGAGATGGGGCGGTCCAGATCATTTTGAGTTATGGGGTCCAGGCGAGAGAGACAGCTGGTCCTGATCCCCAACAGGCCGGAAAGAGAGAGGGGTGGATTTCTGGCCGCATGTAACTGACGATAGTTTGAGGCAAAGGCGCGGGCCATCTCCGATGGGGAGTGATACACCCAACCGTCCTGATCCATGATTTCAGGGATTATGCGGTTTGCTCTGGGGTAGGTGGCCAGTCTGTGGAGGAGCGAGCCATTTTTGTCACCCCAACCATAAACCCTGGCCACCGATGAGCGCAAGAGGAGCTTGGCCGTGTCCAGCGAAAGTTGTCTAATCTCTGAGCGAATATGAGCACGGAGGCGTAAGGAGGTTGGGTGGGTGTTTGTTCAAGATGCAGCGCTTGCGCCTCACTTGAGGTAATTTGCTCCATTTGCGCCTGTCGCTGGAGTTTGAGCTGACCCTTAGCGGTGCCCCTAATCGTGGCCTTACCAGCCTCCGACAGAGTGCCTGGTGAGGGTACTGATCCCTCGTTGGCCAGAAAGTATTGCTTAAGTTCCCGTCCCAGCACCTTCCAGAACTCCTTATCCTGAAGGAACCAAGCATTTAGCCTCCACGTTTGACACATTGAGGGGGGCCCGTATTAAGCATCAATGGGGAATGGTCAGAGATGCCCCGAGGGAGGATGGAAACATCCTGGATGATGAGCAATCATTCAAAGGGACGAAGAACATGTCGATACGAACTTGTGTGTGATAGGCTGCCGAGGTATGTGTAAACTGCCGAGAATGTGGGTGCCAGACACGCCACGCATCGCAAAAACCCAAAGACTCAGACCAAGATGTCAGTTGTCTTGCTTGCGTGAGTCTACCAGGGGAGGGAAGGCCTGTCGTGTCGAAGTCAGGGGAGGAGACGGCATTAAAGTCACCCCCAAGGAGGGTGGGACCCAGAGGCAGTGACGCTAGCAGGTTGACCGATTTGGCCAGGGTCGCTGTCAACATCGAAGGGCGGGGGGAATAGAGTGATACAAGATTGATGGTGCCACCGTTCAGCATGCCACTCAAGGCAACAAAGGTGCCCTGGCCATCATGGATAACACGCGCAGTCACGAGAGGGAGGGAACGTTTCACCAGGATCACCACCCCACGGGAGCCCCGAGCGAATCCCGAATGCCAAACACTATCATAACCGTAACATGTTAAAAAGGGACAGTGATTACCCTGTAAATGTGTCTCTTGTAGCAATAGGACTTCAACTCCGAGGCGTTGCGCGTGACGTAATACCGCCATGCGCTTAAAGTGGTCCAGGAGGTCATTGACATTCCAGGACATGACGCGCAGGGAAGTCCTTAGCAAATGTGCATCAGGTATAGTGGCAGATAGTGGCAGTGATGGGGAAAAGTCTCAAAGGGAAGTCTGGCCATGGGATAGGTCGTCTATAGGGCCGATTGGTTATCCAAAGGGGAGCTATTGTGTCTCACTGGGAATGCAACAGGGTGTCATGTGAGTGCTGGTGTGGCAAAGTGAAGAAAGAACAAAAACAAATGAAAAACAAAACATGGGACAACAGTCCCCTCACCTTAACCCCTCCCCCAACCCCCCACCCTACACTTCAGGAACTGAAGCATCTGTTGCCCTAACAGTGAACAAGTTTAACGAAAAACCAAACTAAAACGCCTGGGAATGGGGAAGCGTGGAGGACCCCTCTTCATGACAGGATATGCATAATCAAGTCCTGTGGGACTGAAAGTAGTGGTGAGCTGAAGTGGCGTCTCCGGCTGCGGAGCCAAGCCCGGCAGGCAGAAACGAGTTCAGGCCGGGTCCCTCAGAAGTGTTGGAATGCGTAAAAGATCTGTGTCCAGAAGGTCCAGCAGAGAGGGCTGAGGTGAGGCACCTCCATGGTCCAGGCGACCAGAGGGTCCAGATCGTCTCCCAGCTAAAGATTCTCCAGAAAGCAATGCTGGCTGCCGTGAGGGGCCCAGCGGGGAGTCTGAGTGAGCCCACCGCTGGCCACGATGCCTGCTAGAGCGGTTACATTGAGGCCGGGGCCAGAAGGCCCAATATGGGCAGACCCAGTGCCCACATCACCAGGCGATGGATTCCGGTCACCAATCCGCAGAGGACGCTTCTTCGTTGCCCAAGCCCAGGCCTCTGCAGGTGTGTCAAAGAACAATGTTTTGTTGGAAAATACCACTCGCAAGCGTGCCGGGAAGAGGAGCCTAACTGGATGTTAAGGGCCCTTAGCTTCTGTTTGACTTCACCGAATGAGCGGCACTGGCCCTGGACCTTGCAAGTGCAGTCCGGAAAGACAATAATAGTATGAATTTCGTAACAAAGTCGTTGTCGTTTGCGGGCTTCGGCCAGGATAGAATCACGGACTTTGAAGTTAAGAACCTGCATTGTAACTGGTCGGGAAGCAGCTCCCGGTGGTGGCTTAGGGGCAAGGGAACGGTGAGCCAGCTCGATCGCGATCTAGGGGGTGAGGGAGCCCTCGGGGACCCATGATCGCAGCCACTTCTCCAGGAAGTCCACAGTGCGGCCCTGTTCCACCCCCTCCGGAAAACCCACCAGGCGGAGGTTGTTGCGTCGGGACCTGTTTTCTGAGTCTTCTGCACGTCAGTGCAATTCTTGGGTGTGCGACTGGAGACGAGCCACCTGTCCCTTTAGTTGTTAGACATCGTCTTCCATGGTGGAAATCCGGGATTCGGTCTCCTGGATCCGGGCCGTGGCGTTCCAGAGATCCTGCCGCATGAGGGTCATGTTCACACGTACTTCCGCGATCTTGTCCTCCACAGAGGATTGTGAGGTGTGGATAGCTTGTAGGATGGTGGTGGGGGTTCCTTGTCCGCGTTGCCCTCATGTCAGTAGTGGTGAAACAGTCCATTTTGGTCTGAGTAGCAGGGGTCTTGGCTGGTCTGTCCCTTCCCATGAGGTCGTTCAAACTGGGTAGGGGGGCCCCTAGGATCTCTCCTGAAGGGATACCGAGCAGGGAGGTCTTCAGTCCACCCCAGAAGGCACAAGGTCCAAAGGAAAGGGGGGGAGGTTAATCAGAGCAAGGGAGAAGGCTCCCTCAAGACCCACCGCCGCTCGGTGTGTGCGACCGAGTCCACCCCTCCAGACAGGACTGCACAACAGCAGCAAAGTGGTAAAGTTCCAGACCAGGGCAGGGTCGAAGTCCCCGCACCCCGCCCCACCGGGCCTCACACAAGGCAGACCACAGCGGAGGGGTCGGTGAAGGAGGCCTCCCCTGGGGCCTCACGCTGCTCGATGACAGCAGCTGATGTCACTTGATCAGGCCCCAACCGCATGCGTGGGCCGGGCGGTGGGCGGTTGCCCCAGGAGCCATGGACAGGCCTCAGCTAGCCAGAGTCGGGGGCCCAGGCTGGTATGGCGGGCACAGATCAGGGGGGCTGCAGGGGAGGTCGCTACCTGAGACAGCCCGCCGCTTGATGAATGCGGCAGAGAGCCCCTGCTGCCGGCGACTCAGCCTCTGGAGGTGGTGTGACTGGAGTCAAATAGCCATGTCCAACGCCACACCACTAGGCCCCACGACCACTACGGACCAGGAAACAGCAGGCTGGAGCGGCTGGAGGGCGGCAGAGGGCCCCACCCTGGGCCCCTCGCCGCTCAATGGCCACAGCCGACACCGCCTCCTGAGCCGCCCCCAGGTAGGAATTTAAATTCAGCCCCAACTCTTCACCATCGGTTGCTGCCAAGACCACGGAGAACCCGGGCAGGGCCACAAGGCACGGGGGGGGCCAGGAGGATCCAGTCAAGTCAGGCAAAGGGCAGCGCCACCCAGGTTCTGTCTCTCCTCCCCACAGGTCGTCCACGAGCACGCGGGGGCCTCACACAGGTACTCCCGGGCCCCCACCGCCGCCGGGACTCACCGCTGGTTGCCAGGCCCTGATTCACCAGGGTCATCTCCGGCCAGGCGAAGCCGATCACCGCCGCCTTCCAGCCCCCGTCACCCGAAATGGCGGCCGAGCTGCTGGGGGCCGAGGCGCGGTAGGAGTCCGATCCGCAAGCATAGCAGGCGGCAGCACCGCGCCAGGCGTGTTCTTATGACCCAGACGTCCAGGACCAGGCACCCGCAACCGGTACCATGCGATCGCGGTCGGGCGGGAATGGAGAGGGGCACAGTCGGCACCTCGGGGACAACGGTGTTTCTAGGCTGCTCCGGATCCAGGAGGACTCCTCCGCTTCCCAGGCCCGCAGGCGAGGAATCAGGCAGCGCAGCTTGGAGGCACCCGGCACCGGAGTTCAACACGGAGAGGCTGCCATTTTAGTGCAAGCCTTGACTGCGGGCGGCATGGCGGTGAAAAGCGGGGTTTTCCGTCATCAAGAGCCCAGAGGTGCGACGCCAAGGTGGCTTCGCTGTCAGGAAAGGATGGCCCGCAGGACTGGAGGATTACAGGCGGATGGCGGAGGGGTCTAGGAGCACACTCAAGGTGCGTCCACCATCTTGGCCTGCTAAGCCACGCCCCATCACATTTAAGTTTTTACCTCAGGCTATGGGCAAAATGGTAATTGCCCGCTTTGTGGATGTCCAGTCTTTCAGGACACAAATACAAAGCACTGTTAAAGACATTGGCAAAGCCAATAAATCTGGCTAAACACTTATAAGGTCTCAAAGGTGAGACCTATTGGCTATGCCAATGCTTTTTTGGTATTGTGGTCTCCCTGCATGCATGGAACAATGTATATGTTCCTACTGAGTATGTTTGTTTCCACTATATAAATCTTGTTTCATCACATGAAAGAAATTAATAAAGGTATATAAAGAAAATGTTTGTTGGTAAATATAACATAGTCACTGTTGTTTCCATGCGATGATCACCCTTCAATTTGATGGCTATGACAATTGAAAATCAGGTGCACAGGCATGATAAAATAATACGTCAAGGAGAGATGTAAATAGCAACTCTTTCTTCTGTGTATTTCATAGCAGCTTTATGTGAGTGCATGTCTGAAACGTGAAACCGATGTAAAGCCTTTTTAAGCGACTATTTTGTTAGTAAATCAGATTTAAAAGTAATGTTGCACTGCCAAATCATTGTGTTTATTTGTACCCTGATTTGCTGGTGAAACATTTTTAATTGTGATTGCGTCCAAAGCACACACCTAAATTGCGATTTTATCACTACAATAGAAAGAGTTTATTTAGGTGTGTATTTAAAAAGAAAATCATGCAAATAAAAGCCTTCGTTTAAGTGTATGTTTTGCAATTAAATCAGATGCACTCAGAATTAAAAGTAAGGTTGCAACGGCAAATCAAAATAAAAAATAATCGCAGTATGTTGAAAGTATTTACCTTTGATTTGCTGGTGCAACATTATAATTAATTATGAATGCATGTGAATTACGTTTACAACATGCGCTTAAACAAAGGCTTTGATTCGCTTGATTTTGTTTGTAGACACACACCCAAATCAAATATTTAAATTGAAGTGATAGAAGCATGATTTAGCCACGTGTTTTGAAAGTCAATTACGGCCATTCAGAATTACAAGTATATCATATCATACCAATGCCGGACCTCAGTGTGGACGAACAGCAATCATGCGTAAAATAGCTAAATAGGCGGCCTCAAAAGCCGGCATCAGGCATTTGTCCTTGGTATTAGAGTGCACGGCAAATGTGACGAGATAAGAAAAAGATTTACAAGTCTGTTTACAGAAACTATTAAAAGTCTTCGTTTAAGCATATGTTTTACAATTAAATCACATGCACCCAGATTTAAAAGTAATGTTGCACCGGCAAAACAAATAAGAAACACAGTATGTTGAAAGCATTTAACTTTTATTTGCCAGTGCAACATTACATTTAATTATGAAAGTGTGTGAATTACTTTTACAACATGCGCTTAAACATAGACTTTGTATCACTTGATTTTGTTTGTAAACAAGCACCAAGATAAAGTCTTTAAATTGAAGTGATAGAACTGTGATTTAGCCACATGTTTTGAAAGTCATTCACAAGCACGCAGAATTACAAGTATATCACACTGATGCCGGACCTGAGTGTTAACGTACTGCAATCATGTGTTAAATAGCTAAACAGGCACCCTCGTAAAACAGCGCCTGCCATTTGACTTCGGTCTGTGAATGCACAGTAAATGTGACGAGATAAGAACAAGATTTACAGGCCTGTTTACAGAGGAGCTTGGAGGAGCGAGTCAAAACACGAGTGCTCGTGATTTAAGTGTTCTTTAACCAACAAAATAGTAGTTCCTGAAACAAATGTTTTTAAAAAGAATATTGAAAATAGTCAAAATTGCATGAAAGGGCTCTCTAATTATTCAAACGGTGAAACGACGCAGGTGACATCAATATACAGTGAATTAAGTGCCTAAGTGAAGGAAGGTGACTGAGTGTATATACATATACATATTGAGTGAAGAGATTTTACAGGGAAAACTGAATAAATTATGTTGGTCCAAACTATATATATTACAAGTGTCTCTAATCCAAGCACAAGGTTGCCCAATCATTTGAGGACTATGAGACCTAAGAAAAATTGGACAAAAAAGCAGTCGACGTTTCGACCCTAACAAATGCAACAATAAGGATTGTTGTGGCGGGTCATCTTCAGGACAGGGGGTGAGCAGAGACAGCCTGGAGGAGAAAATGTTTTGTTTTAAAATTGTGTTCCAATTTGCATTTCGTTTAAAATTCTGAAGCACTCCTCCCCTCAGATTTTGGAGCATTTTATCTCGCCGTATGTACCTTCACGGTCTTTAAGATCTTCAGGGCTTCACCTGGTTACAGTCCCGCGCTTTAAGAGGGCTAGGGCCGGTGGCTGCTCTTTTAGAGTGCTTGCTGCTAAGCTCTGGAACTCTCTTCCTGTCCATATTCGTGCTATTGATGAACTTCTGGTTTTTAGGAAGGCCGTTAAAACCTTCCTTTTCCCCCTGGATTCCTAGAGCTGTCTTGGTCGTGTCCTTTGGTTTTGCTTGTGTTCCGGTCTCTTGTCCATTACAGCGCCGGGAAGCCCCTTTGCTGGGGCAGCTGTGCGCTCTACAAATCTGGTTAACATAACATAACATAACATAACAAGTGGCGCTGAATATAAGAGAGTCGGCCAATTGAGCCAATTCACTCACCCGAGCCATGAATGTTAATAAATTCAGATGGCCAGAGTTTCAAAACATCATCCTATTCATAACGACATGGTTTCAATACGTTGTTCTATTCATGAGGATGCAGATCCTTAAATAAATAAGGAGGAAAAGAGTGGGAGCGCGTCGTGTTAATCTAACTTCAATCAGGCTCAGACATAATTGTAACAGCAAATACATTTTTAATCATACCTGGAAAGAGAGATTTCCAGATGATGCAGTAGAAGGAGAACGCCGTGGTCATCAGTAACCTGAAGTTAAACAATTGACTGTAAATGAGCACGACACTCACATTGGCAGTGGTGAGATAATTGTGTCACTTGTAATGGAGACATACCTTGATAGGCGGGGAATCGTCCCAGAACGTTGTCTTGGAACTGATCGTGAAAAGCACTAGAAGCTGCTAATGTGGAGAGTCAAATAATGGTGGAAACATCTCCAGGAACACAGTCAATTTCTGTAAATTAATTGAGCCATCAATTATATGGCAATTGGGAGGACACAGTATGTGATGTCTGTGTGCGATTGGTGGCGCGCTTATGAAAATGTGGATCTCAATCCAGGTAGAGAGTCGAGATTAAAAGTAAGAGGTAATCCGAGATTAAAAGTAAGAGGTAATCTTAAAAAATAATAATTAAGCAGCATATTGAGGATCGCTCCTCCCTTGGTGTGCATTGTGTTAAGTGGTGTGTCAGGGTTTCCGAATGCTTTTATAAAGAGTGGTCAATTGTATTGAAAAGGCTCTCGTCGTGAGTCTTGACTGTAAGAAAATTAGTGTAGGAAAGAGAGGGGCAGCGCATGGAGATTTGATTACCTCTAAAAATGACAGGTCAGGTGGTGCGTGAGAGTTAACCTGCCTAAAGGAATACTAATTCTGCCAAAGCGTTCGCGCAAGTCACATTCACATACCTTTGAAGGGGGCAGTGAAGTTGCAGATCAATAATGGAAGTCTCTGGTCTAAGGCGTTCACACGGCAGCGCGCTTTTGACAGTTCTGACAAGTGACGTGTCAAACATCGGCGTTGTCATCTAGCATGCACAATTTAGTGCGCCAGCTAGATCGGACTACTGACAGTCCGTAAGTTTTTTGAGAGAGAGAGAGCGGCATCGTGCTATTGACAGCTCTGCGCTTTTGAAGCTTTGACACAGGAGGTGTCAAACACCGGCGTAGACATCTAGCATGCACGGTCTGATGCAGCAGCTAGATAAGACTACTGATCATCCGTAAAGTTTCAAAAGACAAAGCGAATCCCCCACCCAGAGTGTCTGGGTTAGAAAAATATCTATCGGCCTGTATGTAAAGTAGGGCGTTCGTGATGTCTGTGAAACTGACACCTCATTGCTTGTCCAAACATGAAGTTAGCTGATCATTGTAGTATTTACAAGTAGATTACATCTAAAAACGCGGATCAAGTTAGTATTAACCCATCAGAAATGTACATAGTTCATAGTTACACCTCAAGCATATTAACCAAATTAAATAAATGCCAATGATCATAGCACCTGGCCCTCTGTTACAATATGGACAGTTGTTTAGGTGTTGTAATGTAAGTATCCGTCAACCTTAATGGCTATGAAAGACATTTCAATGGTATTCACAAGATATTCATTTGTTATGGAGTGGAGAGTCGATGTGTATACAATATTTTAAAAAAACCATAAAACAATAGTGGCACATACATTGTGACATCATGGTGGAATATGTGTCAGTACCCCCTTTGTCTAAAGACAACATATAACATTTCGTGACTGGAAATGCATTTGTTAGTGAACCAAGGGTAATGGACAGGGTAAACAGTATTAGTCAAGAATTGGAAGAGGGGGAAACAAGGGCAGTGAAGATGGAATCTATGGAACTGAATATCATTTGTTGCTCAACTGTCCCATCTGTTTATGTGTTTCCTCCATTTCATTTAGTTCACTTGTGATCGTTTTCAAAGAATGTATCCATCTACATTCTTTGAAATTAAAGGAGGAGGACAAGTTACCGCCTCTTGGGTAATGGCACATTTTTGCAACTATCAATCACTTCAGACTTTCTGGCCTACACTGGCTTCCCATTAGGAAAAGGGTGAAATTCAAATCACTGTGCACTGTTTTTTTTTTTTCGTTTTTTTTTTTTTTTAAAAACCTTTATTCGTGCATGTTAAAAGAACAAATACGGGCCTACAACCTTCAGGCCGGCCACGATACGGTTAAGCACTGATACAAACATTACGGCCCCTGTGCTTCAACGGTCAAGATTAGCAACGATTTATGAATTATACACTGGAGAGATCCTTGACACCAGGGGGAGGGGAAGTGAAGGTTAATTTTAAAGTTTTTCAAAATAATTTTATCAGGAAAAAAGTCAGTGAAAAGTAAGAACCAAGGAGATTCGAGTCCGCACGATATCTTCACCACACGAGAGAGCAGCAGCATCATTAAAACAGCAATGGAAGTAAAATCTCAGGCAGTGAGGCAATGCAGTTATATAACAGGATAGTCACATGAGCAATTACGCACCCCTCCAGTGCCGCCCCCACTCAGTCAACCCCACACCCGGACCCAGAATCGAAACAAGTATAGTACAGAAACATAAAAAGAAAAAAAAAAAGGCCCATAGAACTAATTAGAAACAGTAAATTACCCCCCCACCCTACACCAATGCGGAGGCTACGGCCTGCCCCCCCCCCCAGCATAGTGCCTGTCGCCCAATAAACCCGAAATGTAGACAAGAGAGAGAGTAAGAATAGAGTGAAAAAAGATAAGAAAACAGTACACCTATGATAAAGGGGGTGAGAAAAGAATAGGACTATTCCAATCTAAACTCCCAAAAAGAAGAAAGTGGGGAGGAGCCTACGTATCATCAGAGCGCCCTGAACCATCGGCCCCCTATGGCCTCCACACACTGAGAACCCACTACACCAAAAGCGGTCGTGTGAAAATGAGTTGTCACAACAATTTAAATGACGGAAGACGGATCGCGACGAGTGCGCACAACATAGACATACAGTTCCAGTCCCCGTCCAGCCCATCCGTGAAACCATGGCGATATAAATCAGTCTAGCCCTGGCCCGATCGCGGGCTTGAGATTAAGCCAGCCCCTACATGAAGGCCCCGCACCCCGTGCAGACAAAGACAATATGGCCGCTTGGGGGAAGATGGTGAAGTAGAATCACAAAATGGCCGCCGACCATCTCTAGAGGTCCCTTTGTGCACCACATAAAGTCCGGACATGGCATGTAGAGTACAGGAGTTCCACAGAAAAGAAGCAGTAGGCCACCGTGAACGATTCCTAGAGGAGGTTAGGTGTTGCTCAGCTGGATACTCTTGCAGGCGCGGTGAGGCAGGCAACAATGAAGCAGGCAGCAATGAACGGGGAAACAAAGTATCCGCTGTTGAGCTGAAGAGCAATTGATCCTGGGTGCCGGGAAAGCCAGATGCAGGCACCAGTGTAGCACGATCACACACAGCCGTTGCGTCCCCGCAAGAGGACAAAAGCACTGGCAGACCCACGCCGTGTTGATGACAAACGGAGCGCTCACGACCCGCAGCCGACAGCATGGAGTCAAACTGCTCACTCAGTGCCTGCAAGCGAGCACACATTTGTAGACGAAAGTCCCGCAGGACAGCCAGAACGGAGCCGCATGTCAGCGGAAGCTGCACCCCCACATCGGCAGCAATCCTGGACGGCACTGTGGAGCTGGTGTCTGGTGGAGGGAGGGCGAAGCGGGCAGCGGGCAAGACCGGAGTATCACCCCCCAGCCGCGAGCAGGCAAACAACGCCATGTTTTACCGCCGGACGGTACAATGGCCGGGGGGGGGGGTCGTAGCAAGAAGTCAGTTCCCCTCAGGTCTGCGCCGCAACAGAGAAAGCCAACAGTCGCCTCCCTTCCCTCGGGTTCGCTTTGCAGCCGACTAGGCAATAGAAGAAGGGGGTCGGCAGCCTCCCACAGCGCGGTCCACAGATCGGGGCAGGAGACTCGCCGCACCGGAGCTTACCTTACAGCCCCAGCCCTTCAGACGCAGGGTGCAGGAGGTGTCTGGCCGTCCCTCCCCAGGCTCATCTGGCGACAGTCCGTGGTGTGAGGTGAGGTCGGGACCGCGGGGCTCGGGCTTGCGCTAGCGGGTCCGGTGACTGCGGAGCTTCCAGGGGGCCGGCAAAGGCCACAATAGAACAGGGGTCCAGGGCGGAGGACAAACGCACCAAGAACTCCGGCGTCCGGGCGGGCTGGGACTTCGGGGAAGCGGCGGCGTGGACAGCGCGTCGTCGCACACGTTTCACCTCGAGAATCGGCGAGGATGGGAATCAGGATGATAGTCCGAGGCCAAGGGCCGACGGAGCCGGGCGCTCAAGCGTCTGCTCCGGTCGCCATCTTGGCTCCACTGTGCACTGTTTTTAAGGCACTTCATGGCCAGGGTCCCGAGTATTTGACCCACCAATTTAGATGGTACAATCCCAAAAGAACCCTTCATTCATCAGAAGCCAAATTCGTGAGCATACCGCCCACGAAGAAAGCTTCATGGGGAGGGAGAAGTTTTATCACAGGGACGGCCAAAGCTTGGAACGCCCTCCCGTAGAGTCTGTGGAACTCCACAAACCTTCTAGCCTTCAGGAATCAACTTAAGACCTGGCTTTTTAACTAATAAACCCCATACAACCACACCTGCTCTCCGTGCCACAATGTTTCTCAGTAGAGTTGAGCTAGCGCCAGGATACCTCAGGGTAATCGTGCGCTCTATAAATAAATTAACATAACATAACATCCAAACACCGAGTCCTCCTCCTTCCACTGAGAATAATTTGAGCCACGCACAGGTCAATGCTGGTGAGTGCCAGTGTGACCTGACTACATGAGGGGCTTCACCACCGTGGGAAATACAGGTCCCTGGAATCATGGACGGTGCTGGGGTAGTTGGAGGGCCCCCTTGGGGACCAGAGGGTAAGACTATTTTCTTCTCCTCCCCTGAACCCAAGGTGCTCTTTGTAAGGTGCTGCAGCTGAGCGGAGGAAGCCGAAAGAGTGGGTTTCTTGATACCAGCTCAGTCTGTGGGGGCGGTCCTCCCAGACTGCAGAGAGGATCGACCTGCGGCAGAGTAGACATCAGTATGAACCGCTCCTGCTAAGTGTGCATGACTTTTGCGACAGGGGCCCACAGTCTCCGACCTCTGCTGAGAGTCACACTCTGGATAGCTTCTGAGCTGCTTAAGCCGCTTCCTCTGTGAGGGCCAGGTGGGCCCGGTGTGACTGAAGGATCTGGGATGGTGAAAGACAAGACTGCCCCCAGGCAGCTTAAGGTGGATAATACACCAAGCCACTTCTGCAGAGAGGAGGCCCCTTGGAACTCAAAATGGATGGTGTCGCATCAGCAGTAGGGTCTGAAACAGGTTACGCTATAAACAATAAAGCCATCCAGGAATTTAGAGTTACCCTCAAGACCAAAATTGGTGATATAGGAGCAGACATCTCGCTGCTCCAGCAGGATCCGTGCAACATGACGGGTCGAATTGCAGAGACAGAACATCATATCTCCACCCTTGAGGATATTATAACTTATCTGCAACAGACAGTTAGAAAGCTGAGGCGTGATGGCGGCAAGGCTAGAAGATGCTGGGGGCCACTCCTACCACAATACCCTACCCTTCAGGGGATTTTCAGAGGGAGCTGAAGTAACAAATACAGAGAAGTTCCTGGAGAACTTGCTTTGTGGTGTCCTCCATGGAAACCAATTATCTCACTGTTTCCTCATTGAGCGAGCCCTCCAGGTGCTCGCCCAATGGCCACCCCCGGGCCATCATTGCCCAGTCCCTCAACTACTGGAACAGGGACTTGATCCTAAGCACTGCGAGGTCCCTGGGTAAAACCTCCCACGAGTCCTCGAAGGTCCTTATTTTCCTGGATTACACCAGATTGGCCCCCCGGCTTACACCAGATTGGCCCAGGTCTAGCAGAAATCATTCTAACAGGTCAAGCAAAAGCTACGAGCCATGAACCTAAAGTACATGCTCCTGTCCCTGGTTAAACGTTTTTCCAGGGTTATCCCTTATACTTTGACCATCCTGACAGAGTTGGAGGAGGAGTGTTTCCAGAAGACCCAGGCCCCTGAAACACAGCAGACCAGGGAAGAATCAGGGAAGGAGCTGGGATGTCATTCAGGGGGTCTTGTCTGAGGAGGTGCTGGCTTTCCCAAAAAAGGACATTGAGGCAGAGATTGAGGCAGTGGCCGGGTGCCCTGGATGCCCCCCCAAACATGAACTTCTACGGACAACGATGGGAGTCGAGAATCTTCTCGGCCATGGAGGAGCATAGGCATGGATACGGACAAGGATACTGCGCCTCGCCATTACACTGATGAGAGCGCTATGATATCATGACTGATGATTACCCAGCATCCTCATGACCGATTTTCCCACAGCACACTCATAACTGATGTTCCCCCTACACCTTCAGGACCGATGCTTCCCCAACACCCGTAATTCCACTGCACTTGAATCCTTGCAAGAATTCCCCAAATACTGTAAACCAATGGTAAGCCTTGCTCCCACTGTTACTGGGGCCCTGGTGTTGTTTTTCATTATGCATGTTGGAGCGAAAACAATACATTTGTTTACTGTTATTTGGTTTTGATCAACAAGTTGCACCTGTCCATTCTCTAAGGTCAAAGAAAGTGTACTAACACGTGTTTTCTCGAAGGTTTGAGAACCTTCCAGACGGATATATGCCCCATGTGATCTACCCACATCCATTGAGCCTTTGGGAGGGTATATAAACCCTGCTCAAACCCGAATTGTGGCTTGGCCTCGATCCCTGTGGAACAAACTTCACCCTTTCCACTCACCAGAAGAATTCTGTCGGAACCGAGAAGCGCTCCAGTCTCCTTCAAGTCCATCAGAACCTGTGGTTCCCTTGGCACCAGCTCACTTGATGTCTTCCTCCTCGCTTCATCCTGCGCAACTACTCCGTACCTCCCACTACTCTCTGAGTCAAAGCCTCAATATCTTCTTTGAACTGTTGTCACATGGAAGAACTAGGCTAAGTACTATCAGGCTAGTGCGCACTAAACCATCTATAGTAGTAAACAGGATTGAGTATCCCTGTCTTTAAAGACTCGACTTTTCCTCCATGTCCTCTCTGGGATTTACTCCAGTGCTTCTTGTGTGTTTATACTCTGGAACCTTCCTGTATCGTGGATGCTAGAACGGTATCGCACAATGATTAAAGCACTGAGCTCCGTTTTTCTCTGATGAACAGTGGTGCCTTGAGAGAGCACTTCAGAGTCTTTCTTATATGTATGAACCTTGTACTGAAATCAGTGTTCCAACTTTAATCCTTGGGAGTGTTTCAAACTCCAATCTGTGATTTTGGTTATTCTGCTCTCATTTCGGGCTTCTTATGAAACCTGTAAGTGCATGTCACTGAAGTCAGTGTATGGTCACTGTCTTTACAGACATGTCAGTGTACAGATGGTGAGTGCCTCCTCTTGTAAGTTTAGTGCATTGCGTCCTCGCAAAAACAGAGGTTTTAGTCCGGGGCACATCTACCCCACAAACGTAGAAGATCTCAGAAGGGACAGATTCTGTTACGCAGTGTTGCACAGCTGCAGAGCAGATCCAATACTGCAAATCTCTTTTTTCTAATTTTATCCCAAGCCCCTTCCCCTAGAGGGACAGGGTGTGTTCTAAGGTTTTGGTTCCTAGGAATTTACTGTCTTGGGGAGGGATAGGAAGTCCAGCATTGGCTCCAGTATTGTCTCTGCGGTTAGGACTAGGTGAGTGTATGATAGGTGCTACCCCGACGTTGCTAACTTGTTTAATGGGTGTTTAAGATGTTGAGTTGACAGATGCTTTCAGGTGGGAAGTGTAGAGTGGGGGGAAGTTGGGGGTGGTTTGAGTTTCAGATTTTAAGTTCTGTTCTGCTTTCATGTTTACAGGGGACACATTACCATGTAGCCACTTCAAAGGCAACCTGTGCTCAAAAAACTTAAGAAGAACACTGACCTGTGTCCACAATTTAAAGTACTGACCTGGGACGTTTATGGGCTCTTAGATAAGATAAAAAGGGGGGATGTTATCAGATATGTGAAAAGGCTGAAAGGCTGGTATCAACAATCCTCCTTCAGGAAACCCACTTACTGAATGTAAGCTGCCCCTTTCTCGGTCGCTTTAGTTATACCAGTATCTTTCATGAAGGCTTTGCCAGGGGGAGCCAGAACATGCCCAATAGGCATTACAGAATCCCAGTTAGACCCACTGGTTCACTTTCTGATCTTGGAGGGCATCTTAGAAGGACGGCCGTGGGTTCTTGCGAAGTATATACCTCCCCCCTAGACTTGATCAATAGTACTCCAAAGGGATTATCTGGTGTCCTGCTCCAGGCTCAACTCGGGACATGGCTGTTGGGAGGGGACTTCAATGTGATCATGGACAGATCCTTAGACACAACATTGACTGCCTTGTTCTTGAGAACCCTGGCCCTCAGCAGAGGGGCAGCCTCTCTAGGTTTGCAAGATTTGTGGGACAAATGTCATCCACATGAGAAAGTATATACTCATTGTTAAGCTTCACACAAAAGTCACTCTAGGCTTGATTACTTCTTTATGCATGTAGACTCCCTACCTTTGGTCATGGATGCCTGTATTCTGCCATGGGGTCTCTTAGACCACGCAACAGTGGAAATACAGCTTGGACAGCCAAACCTGGGGCATCTGGGATCTGGCAGTTTAATTCTTGGTGGATCTGGGAGGAGTTCCTGAGGGACCTCCTCCGGATGGGTAAAGGGGATTACTTTGAAGTCAACCAACACAGAGTACAATCCTTGGTCAGCCTCTGGGAGGCCTCTAAAATGGTGATCCATGGTAGTGCATTTGCAGCAGTATATAGCCAGGACCAAAAGAAGGAAAAATAAATTACCTTACTAGAAACCTAGATCCTTAACCCAGAATGCTCCATTGGGTCAGACTCACCTCAGAGAGCTACTCTGCCCTTGGATGAGCTCTGTGTAACATTGAGACGTAAATTCCTTGAAACGGCAAATGTTGCTGGGTTTCAAATAAATTCAAACTATATAAACAAGGCAATAAGGCATAGAAACTGATCTACTGGTTGACCCAGCGACAAGAGGGACCACATGTCATCCTCGAGATTCAGACGCCAGAGGGATAACTGATTTGTGCCACAGCAGAGATTGTAGAAATATTTGCAAGTTAATGTTGCACCCTATATAGCCACAGATCCCCACCACCACTGGAGAGGTCCCTCGCTATAGCCGAGGACCTACCCATACATGCACTAATTTGTGCTCAGCGTGTAGCACTGGATGCTTTCTGACTCTAGCGAAACTTCAGGTGGCCATTGTGGCTTCCTTCTCAGGTAAAATGCTGGGACCGAACAGCTTCCCTGCTGAATTATATAGGAGGTTCCCCTCCCTCATAGCCCCACATCTTCTAAGCCTCTTCACATGCATAGGCTACAGGCTCCTTGCTCTTAGATCTCAGGACCGCAACTATTGCTACCATACTCGAGACCGGAAAACTGCCTGAACTCTTCTCCCCCTATATACCTATCTATCTGTTAAATGTGAAATGCAAGCTCCTGGCCAAAGTGTTGGCTACTAGACTGACTGGAGTTATTATATCGCTAGTTCACAATAATCAAAACAGTTTTATGCCTGGCAGATCCACGTGTCACTGCCTGTGCAGGCTCCAAGTTGCCCTTTCACAGCTTGACCAGTTGCAGGAACCGGCAACTCTGTTTCTAGTCCATTACGGAAAAGCATTTGATATGGTCCATTGGCCTTCCCTTCTCCACATCCTGCGTCAAGTGAACTTGCCCGAGATTCTTAACTTTGATTGAGGAATTCTATGACTTCAATTGCAAGGGTGTGGGTAAATGGGACGCTTTCATTCCCATTCTCTATTAGGCGAGGCACAAGGCAGGGCTGTCCTCTCTCGCCCCTTCTTTTTAGTCCTGGTGAAGGAGGCATTGGCAGTATGGATCAGAGTACATACACAGCTGAAGGTCTTCTGCTAGGCAAATAACGACAAGGACAGGGTAGCACTGTGAAATGATGGTATGTAATTATACTTAGATTCTATGCAAAGTACCTTACTCTGCCTAATCCAAATATTGGATGTTTATGGGGACGAAGTAGGACTTCAAGCCAATTGGGAGAAATCTTGCTATATACATTTAACTGGCCCAATCCTCATACTAGTGCCGGAGGCTAGACTGTGGATCACTCAGGGACCATTCCGATACCTGGGCATCACCATCACCGGCAAACCTGCAAGGTGCCTGGGATATGAATATAGCCCCTATTATGAAGAGGGTGCGCAGGGACTTGGACTTCTGGACACATCTACCCCACAACCTACCAGGCCGGGTGGCACTCTATAAGATGCTAGTACTCCCTCTACTTCCTACACATGTTACAAAATCACCCATATATACTCCCTGATCTTCTTTGTGGAAATTGAAACTGTGATGACAAGGTTCTTCTGGGGAGCTAAAACCACCAGAATTGCATACACCAAATGCACAACACCAGCATACAAAGGTAGCCTCAGAGCACCGGACCCCCGCCAGTATTAGTGGGTGACACAGATAATTACACTTGGGATTTGGATTTTTGGATGAATACCATGACTCTGCCTGCTGCTTAGAGTTGTCAATCCCTGAACATTAGGTACTGCACAGCCTGCTCTATGGGATCTGACCTCTTGCCGCTCGGCTCCGGGTTTCTAGGATCCAACATTTGTGCTGGAAGACTGCCCTATCCCACATCAAATGATTGGGGAGGCCAACTGCTCAAACTACTGCTGTGGATTGGTTGTGGCTAAAACATGTTACTCAACTATTGGTCTTTTGCGGGTGGGATCTGATTGGAATCTAGACATTAGGTGACTTGTGGGACTACGGCCACAAAATGTTTCAAAGTTAACACACCACAACAAAAATGCCACATAGAGTAAAATGTAATAAACTATTTGAAACCAAAATGACAAAAATCCGATCAGTAGAACAGGAGATATATGCTTTTATAGATATAAGTTATGTATAGCTCCTAAAGGAACCAAGAGCCATTTGTGGTTATCTGGTTGTGCAAGAACGGGTGAAAGTCACAAGTTTAGGCTGACTGCGATGAAGCGTGAGCTATATGCAGGGACCAGGTTGCTCCCCCTGAAAAAGCTACCTTCTAAAGTCCAGCACAAAGAGTCCAGTTATCAGTGGAGGAAGCCACGAGGAGCAGGGAGAGTGTTGTGGTTGGTCGTCACGGTGGTGCAAAGATCGTGTCAGGCATTGCGGACAGTTGTTGATGGAGCTTTGTATTGGCAGCCACAGTGGGCTGTCATTGTTATAGCACAAAGTGAGGATCTCGTACTGCTGGTCATTGCTGGTTGTCGCAGTAGCGTGAATAGTCAGGTTCACCTGAGCTTCACATTGGCGGCTGACGCAGGCTGCAAGATCTTGGCGCAAACTGGCCCTTTCACAGTCACGAAGAGCTCAAACCTTGAAGTTTTCTCTTTTTATTCTAGGAGGAGCTAAACTGAGGGTCAAAACAGGGTTTTAAATTACAATTCCTCAGATACCAAACATGACATTACTCCCTGCTCCCGGTTTAGGTCTGGCAAAAGGTTTCTTTTGCCAGGTCGAAATGGCAGTTTAAAAGTGCACTCACAGGCTGCAATGGCATGCCTGAGACATATTCTAAGGGCAACTTAGGTAGAAGGCACAATAGGTACTGTAGTGGTGTTTTACAGTGCCTGCGTACCTGTACTACCACTTTACTGGGGAGTTAAAAGTAAACTAAATGTAACAATTGGGTGTGAGCTAATTTTACCATGTCGAAAGAAAACAGCACAAGCACTTTAGCACTGGTTAGCAGTGGTAAGGTGCACTAAATCCTAAAAGCCAACACAAACGAGTTTAAAAAACAGGAGGGACTGAGGTAAAAGGTTTGGGGGTGACCCTTCAGAGAAGGCCAGGTCCAACACTTTTAATTACCTTAAGGCTGAATTTGGGCTCTCAGTTCTTTAAGCATCTGATTTCACAACATGTCCTGGAGGCCCACAAGGAAGCTTTAGGGGCCGTCCCAGATTACATTACCCTGAAGGCTAAGCTGACAATGGGCCGTTGGGCAGCAAAGGCATTTCGTGTCTCTACAGAACCCTGCAGCTCGGTGCCCCTGACCCCCTAAACACACTATGTGGGAGGTGGGTAGACAATGTTGGGGAAATGGATGATAATGATTGGTGGGAACCTAAGAAGGCCTCGTGGCTATTGACTATCCCAGCTACCCTTAGATTCATATAGTTTAATTACTTCCACCGCACATACTACAGCCCATACCAGCTCTGGAAAATGGAGCAGGTTGAGACGAAAGTGCTGATGGCCAACCCAGTCATAACCGCTAACTAGAATGCAATTCACAATCAACTTGACGTCTCATACAGACCACAAAGGGGTTGGATCAGAGAGTGGCCTTAGTGGGGATAATGGAGTGCAGGGGTAGTACTAGATATAAAAGATTGCTGGCTGGAATCGGATATCTGGTAGCCAAAAGGGGCATAGCCAGATGCTGGAGATCACAGAAAAAGAAATCTACAAATAGAGGGCATCCCCCTGCAAACATCACAAGATCTGGGGACCGCAGCTTTCAGGTTCTACAATTGTTGGAGATTGAAACTTTTTCTTCGTAACTAACTATTGTATATTGCTGAGTGGGCACAGATGCCACAATGTATGCCATTGTTGTTCAACATTATTGCGATGTGCTGCCTTGTAGTTCTATATTGGTTGTTCTAAAAAGTAATAAAGCAAAAACTGAAGTGTTAAAAACAAAAATCAGCTTGAAGAGGGCAGTGGCTTCAGGGCCTAGTCTGAAATGTCCTCTGCAAGTACCAGTCAGGCTTATAGGTCTATGAACAGATGATCCTCATGATTCCATCTGTCTTTCATGAACTGGACTAGCGAAAAGCACGGATAAACTTATACCAGCATGTATATCTTAATCTCTCTGCACCCATAATGATGCCAGCATGAAAAACAAGCACTGGCAAAGCAAATAGGTCTCGGCAATGCCTGAGCTATTGGTCTTGTCAATGTCAATGTCTTTTAGCTATGTTGTCTAGCAGCACATCTCCTGGTCAGCATGGCTGAAAGCAACTGAAAGCTCAGGACCACAGGATGTTGAGCCGACGCTGAGTCTCTTCGCCCCCCCCCCTCCCATGTTGAGTTTATTGCCTGCCCCTCCTAACATGAACAATTGCTATGACGTGGCATGGGCTGGCCGCATCATAGCACTTTTTTCAGTGGCTTTCAGCCATGCTGAACAGCTTATGTGCTGCTAGACAACGGGGGTAAAAGACATTCACATTGACAAGGCCAATAGCTTGAGCATTACCGAGATCTATTGGCTTTTCCAACGCGTGTTCAGTGTTGACGGGGTCTTGCTGAACAAATGTGGAATGGATAGTGAGAAACAGTTGAGGAGCTTTGAAATGAAGTGAGGATATGGTGTAACAGCCAGAACTGCTGACATGGGAACCAGGTTCGGATCTCGGGGTCACTGAACAGTTTGTGATTCTGGGCAACTCACTTACGCTTCCCCCTGCGTACGACAAATGAATGTGTCATTGTGTAATGTAACTGGTGAGCACTTAAAGTGTTCCAATAGCATCGGCTGGTGTTAGCAGTATGGAAAGGTCAAGGACGGAACAAGAGCTCCAATACCATTGGATCCTGCAGAAAAATACAAATAAAAGCAGCAGCAACGACAGAGGTGGGACAGAGGTGGTGGGGGTACGGGTCAAGCAGGGAAGCAGGAGGGAATAGGGAGAATGGCAAGCAATGAAGGTAGAAGGCGGGAGGAAGAAGCAAGGAAGGGGTAAAAAAATACCTTAATTGAAGTAGGATCAGCAACAAAAATGAATGTTTCATTGTGGAATGTAACTCGTGAGCACTTAAACCGCTCCAATACCATTGGTTCATGTTTGCTCTATGGCAAGACGGAGGAAGAAGCGAGCACGCCAATATTATTGGATTGTGCAAAAAAAAATAAACAAGTGCTGTTCGTGTTTCAACAAGTTTTTAAGAAATGTTTTAGTTTATGAACATGCGCATGCATAGTCATATGTGTGTATGTGTATAAGGGAGACTATGGCAAGATGAAGGATGGAACGAGCGCACCAATACGATCGAATCGTACACGACAAAAACAAAATTTAAAACAGCAGTGACGAGGGAGGTAGTGGGATGAAGGGTCAAGCAGGGAAGGAGGAAGGGATGGGGAGATGGACAAGCAATGACAGGAGAAGGGGGAGGAAGCAACAATGAAGAGGTAAAACCAAATACCTTAATTGAAGCACGATCAGCGACAAAAATGAATGTGTCATTGTGGAATGTAACTGGTGAGCACTTAAAGTGTTCCAATAGCTTCGGCTCGTGATCATGCTATGGCAAGACGGAGGACGGGTGAATGCTCCAATACCATCAGATTGTGCAAAAAAACTAAAATAAACAAGTGCTGTTTGTGTTTTAATAACTTTTTTAAAAATCCATTTGTTTATGTAAACATGGATGCATTTTAGTGGTATGTGTGTATGTGTATATGGGAGACAGCCTTAAAACACAAGTACTCCTATGGAGTGCTTGAAAACAAAAAAACACTAGCTGCGCAAACCGGGAGCAGTGTAGGGTGACATGTACTAGTTCCATAAGCTATGGGCGGGCCAAACACAAGAAGAGAGCATGACGCCCACATGCAATGAAGAATGGCACAAGGAAAATTAGAGTGCCGCTGAAGTGTACCAATGGTAGGAGATGGGAGGCCTGTAGGTCCCCAGATAGAAGACAACATATCTCTTCGAGACAGCACATGCGCTGTCTAGACGAGACCTATAAACAATAGATTTCGTACAGGCAAAATCTAGCGCCTTTGCCAATGCTTGTTGTGTTCAGAAATAGGGAGATTAAGTGATTTATCTGTAATCACAAAATGTGGAACTGAGGCCAAGGCGAGGGAGATGATATGGCGTCCTTTTGGGAGAGGATGTGGTATAAGCAGGGCCGGCTCTAAGGCGGTGCGATCGGTTCCACCGCACTGGGCGCTGACTTTGGGTGGGGGCACCGTGTTTGCAAGTATATTAGGTTATAAAAGCCCCTGTTGCTGTGTTCCGGCCTCGAGAAATTTTCAGGAAACCATAAAAATGCCAAAATAACTCCAGGTGATTAATGTTCTTGCTGGATCTAAAGCGAAGTTTTGTCTAGAGGAAGTTTTGACTGATTGTAAGGTAGCACAGAGGATTAATATGCCTACTGCAAAGAAAGTGTACTATGCAGATTACAGAGTGCATATAATATAAATAGGTCAGTGGTTAGTGCTTTTGTCAGATCATTTTGTTACTTGCATTTTATAAGTTAAACATCTAATAGAGAGCAGAGAGTTATAAACTGTCATCAAAGAGCTACATGCTAAAGGCAAGGTATAGATTAGAGCTTCCTGATTCCCCCCCCCCCACGCCTCCCCCCAGTTTTTCGTTACCCTAATGTTGCAAAAAGGGTTTATTTGGATAGAAATTAATTTTTATTAGTAAAACCAACCCCCAACCTTAGTGTTAAGATTTAAATTCTGAGTTAGTGCTTCTCCTGACCAAGCACACTTAAACTATACTGCCTACCAGTATGGATAACAGGTGATGCTTACACCTCATAATCCTGTGCTTTGTGTAACATTTCCTATACTCTGATCTACACATGTATTATTGTCTGTGTGTGTGTGTGTGTGCGCGTGTGTGTGTGTGATGTAAAATGACACCCTACACTGGTACGGGTGGTGCTATAAAACTAATTTAATGCATCTGATAGATAAGTGGTTTGGAGACGAGGGGCACTGTTAAAGGGTGGTAGTGAGGGATTCTGTGACGAAGGAGGTCATTGGGGGGGGGGTGCCAACAAACATTGTCGCACCAGGTGCCACCAGCGCTAAAGCCAGCCCTGGGTGTAAGGGCCAGAGCTGCCGAATATTGGGCTTGTAAACCAAGTTCGAGTTTTGGCTGAGCTTAACTTCCTTCATTTTGGGCAAATGACTTAATCTCGCTGAGCATACAAAAATTAATTTGTTCTTTTGTAAAGTAACTGGTGCTTATGTAAAGTTCTCCAATACCCTCAGGTTGTGTTGGTGCTATATAAAAGTGTATAAAAAAATAAGTAACTGGTGCTAATGTAAAGCGCTCCAATACCATTGGATGATGTTGGCGCTATATACAACTGTACAAAAAAAGTAGCTGGTGCTTATTTACAGCACTCCAATACCTTTGGGTGATGTTGGCGCTTTATAAAATTGCACAAACACAATGTGAAAAGCAGAGTCGGGGAGGAGAGGATCTGTGCAACGGAGTTAAGAGGGGCAAGCAGCGACGGGCGGGAGATGGACGGGCAACCAACAGCAAATGCGGGCTGTCACTGGGAGATTAAGTGATTTGGCTGTAATCACAAAATGTGGAACTGACGCCAAGGCTAGAGAGACGATGTGGTGTAAACGTCTCAGCTGCTGACTATGTAGCTGTGAAACCAGGTTTGAGTTTCAGCATCGGCTTACTTTCCTTGATTCTGGGCAAATCACTTAATCTTCCTGTGCCTACAAAAATGAATGTGTCCCTGTGTAAAGGAACTGGTGCTAACGTAAAGCGCTCTAATACTTTCAGATGGTTTTGGTGCTATATAAAACTGCACATAAAAACCCAGAAAGAATCACAGTGTTAGGCTTGATTACAGTAGTGAACATGAGAAAATACATTGCATCGGCAACAACATTAAAAGGACTACTTTTGCCATGAACACTGAGAGGCAGGCAGACCTTGATGACATCAAGACTCAACCTGACTCCTCTGAAGACAATTCAAATTAAGTAACAATGGCGCACGGAAACACTTCACCAGTGAATGTGGAAAAAGTAACAAGTGTCCCGGAGTGAGGAGTCCCACCCTATGAAATTAGAAGCAACAAGGTGAGACACAAACAGGACAAAGGTGGCTAGGCAATTTCGGCAGAAGACACAGGTAATTTAGAAACTCTGACATGCCTTGTGATAAAGCATACCTGATTCACTTGAGGTCTGATTTTCCAGCTATAAACACTATTGTTGAACGGCCATACATGGTATAAACAAGCCCACACTTAGTATCCACAGGCGCAGAAAATAAACAGACACTACACGTTTGCCAAGTAATTGCAGCCCTGTACACATGCTTCAATCAGCACGTCAGCAATACACTAACAGGAGATTAAAAGGCAGAACACCACCACTCACTAGAGCAAAACAAACTACAATGGGGGTTTAAAGCAGTGACCAACTCGGGAAGGGGGTGAGTTGTGGATGGGGCAAGCACCGGGAGAAGCAAGTGAGCAAGCAGGGATGGGAGGGAGGAGGTGGGGGAAACAGAAAACAGCAATGAAGGCAAAAGCAGTGACCGGGGAGGGGGTGATCTGTGCACGGGGCATGAGGGCGGGTGGGAGACAGAGCAGGTAAAAGCACAAGCACAGTGTAGAATGCTGAAAAAGAAAGAAAAAAGTAGGTTCTAAAATGTTCATAAAAACAGGAGCAGTGGATGTTTACAAGTACTTGGTCCATGCTCTGGGGGGGAGGGCTAAACACAAAAAGGGGCATGACCATGCATGCCAGGGAAAAATGGTGATAAAGAATATGGGACAGATGAAGGAGCGAGCACATAGGAAGCGTGTGGGTGGGCTGAAGCCCACAGATTAAACACAACATATCTTTTCAAAACAGAGAATACGCTGTCTAGCCGAGACCTAATGAGGTATGATTTTGGTTCCTCCTTATCCCTGGCTTGTGGATGCCAAAAGCTCATCATGTCTGCACAGTCAGCAATCCTCACTGCAATTCATGCTTTCCCCTTTCTTGAATATTGAGACCCTATTGATCCAAACAGACACCCATATCAGCAAAGCATATATGTTAACCAGTGGAGGCATAAGGATACCTCTTTCCTAAGTTCCTTCTCATCTCTCAATACCTGTGTCACAATCTGAAGGAGATTGGAGCCCCAAATCCTAGACCTTTTTGTGTCCTCATGCAATGCTCCGCTCATTCCTTTTTCTTTTCAAGACTTCTTAATTTGCATGCTTGATTATGAATGCACTCCTTCAGGCCTCGAGAAATCTACTAGACCACTCATTACGGCAAGTCAGATGTTATCAGGGCAAGCTATTTTTAGGGACTACTGGCTCTGTCTTGTGAGAGACTCCATCTGACAAAGAACAGGTATTTTAATTCAGAAAGTGAGAGAGCAATAAAGAGGGCTTTAAATCGTGTTCCATTTACTGTGGGTTCTTCTTACAAATTGTTCCCTGTTTTATCTTGGAGATCACTTTACAAAATCCTCTAACTTTGCAGTTAGAGAAAGAAAAGTAAAGTGAACTGTCTGACAAACAAGCTGTGTGAAAGGAAAGGCAACAGGATGTCAGTGGTTTTCTAACACACATTTAAATAGCTTGTAAATTAACTGTACAAAGATTTCAAAATATTTCAGTAGATGGGAAACCACTTTGTTTTAGTTCTGATGTGTGATGGAAACAAATATTTTAATAGGATTAAAACAAATCAGAACACTTTACTTGGTGATATACAAATGAAAAATATTTGCTGGAACCCAATTTTCACATTATCGTTTGTACAGTAAAACTGCATGTCAGTGGGGAAGTATGTGACTATTTCAATGGGAATGGGACATTTACAAATGACGGTGCCCTACCACATCATGTGCTAGTAATATATTTATCAAAAGTGAAAGATGTGTTTGCATTTTACATTAATGTATTAATTCAGCATTTCTCCATGGAGTTCACACAGTGGCATTAATCGTACAAAAGCACAAGTAGTCTTTGTAGATTCTTTGTACAATCCCCTTGGCACAATCAGTCGAAAAACCTGCAGGTATGCTCCATATATAGGCCACCATGTAATTAAAGCTGTGGTACATTTTCTGAAGAGATTATCCTGGAACAACAGAGGTGGTACCCGCTTCAGTACACAGGTTGCAGCAACCAAGGCAAAGCTCTGTTGGGTCCATCCATGGGGGACAGTAGACTGACACATGGTCATGCAATGGAGGCAAGCAGCCTTGGTGAGTGAGGAGTAACCCACAGGCTTGCAATGCAGCAGCGAAGTCACAGATGTGCTCTTTTGGGCTCCCCATGAGCTAACTGGTACAGGCAGCCAGAGTAAATGCTATGTGGGATCCATCCATGAGTAACTGGTGCGTGATGAATGGGCATGCACTGGTTACATTCAGTCATTGTAAATGGTCTTGAGAGTCTGTCCTCGAGTGACAACGGACACACAGGAGAGATGTGGCTCTAGTAAATATTCTAGAACATTAGAAAAGTTTGCTTAATTGGCTTACGAGGTGAATGTCTTGAGAGCAATCTCTAAGAAAAGTGAAAGTTTTTAAACCTGAACTTAGAAACATTCCTGCCCCTGCCCTGATGACAATGCTACTGGTGAACCAAGAGGCAAGTGAGGGTCAAGTGTACCCTTTATGTAGGCTAGATTTTTAATATACATGGAGCAAAGGTTTAGTCTATTAAATCAATCAGAATAGTTTTTGTACAGTAGACATGCTGAACTCACATTTTTGAAGGTGCTCGCATATTTGATTTAAAAAAGGCGACTTGATAAAATAAAATTTTTGGCTAGGATCACACAATCTGAGACCAGATTATTAGTCAAGCGCATTACAGTTAGGTCGAGCAGATTATTCAAGTCACTAAGCCTGCAGGGCTAGTAACATTTTTATCATTTTCCGAGGTCTGTTCCCTAGGATTCTCTGGGTTTTATCTTTCCTCTGATTCTGATGTCGGTATTTTCTGAAGACTAAAAAGGTTAAAATGCAGAACGACAAACATTAAATATAATAGCCAAGCAAGGATCTTCTTTTTGAAAACTTAATATGGCTTTACTTAAGTAAATATGCCTACTAACTTCGGGAAGTCTTCAGGAAGATTCCTTTGAATCTTAGTACTTCAGTGATATCTCTTAACAACTCCACCCCAAGACTAACATTCAACTTCGGATCAATGGCTTGCCCAACAGAGACACGGTAGCTCAGAAAATATAAAAGAGGTGATGCTAAACATTAATTGAAAATATGTTACATCCTTACCCTCATCATGTGGCATGCTTCATCGCTGGCTTTGCTCTTTTGTGGGAATAGGCATACACCAGCAAGTATCAGTGGTGCGGTGCACTAAACGTAGCTGAGTATCTTGTGTCAACCTTATTTCAATAGCCTGCCACCTTTAATTGGAAATTCAATGAGCTTAGAGTCCAGTTGGTTTCTCTGCTTCCAAGGACAATAGACACATTTTTCGCAAGGATTGCTTTGTTGCCCCAGAGTTCCACAGGCCCCAGATAACTGCCCTGACACATAAGTGTAACACTAACAGCCGCTGCTTAAAGACGAATATAAACATTAATATAAGTTTTAACAGGGATTTAACTTTCTCAATGAGGGACAAATTATTATAGAAGAATGTGCACCACATTGGGTTAATCTACCACATTTGGAGAGTATGATTGACACGAGTCAAATTAAAGGCGCAACAGTGCTTTGTTCATACGAAGAGGCCGTTACTGGTAATTAAACAGGTTAATACCACATTTACTTTTTTCACCGTGATCAGTTGCAAAACCCAGCCACTGAAAGTAAAACTATGAAAATGTTATTTTGTGTGATCCATGTGTCACTCGTCTCTCTGGTTATTGAGAAAAAATAGAAAAAACAATACAAGAAAAGAAAACCAAGGATATGAAGCTTGTTCTTGGTGACATGTTGTCACCAGGTAACCTCTAGGTTATATAAATCAAGTCCTTGCGCGTCATGCTAGCCCAATCTGTTTTCCCATCTCTCGGTTATCATACGGTGCAAGATAGTGTAACGTGCAGAATTAACAATTGCACAGTTAAAACGCATCTGCTCAGGGAGAAAATTGGCACGCAAAGCGTCACAGGCAGAAGACAATGCAAACAGTCCACAAATGGGAAACTGCTGCACATTAACTTACGAAAACGTCTGATCTTTCACAAATATTTATGAAAACAAATGAGTAAATGCAATCTCGGTTATGGCGTGCATGTCATTGATTGTACAGCCATTGCCTATAGTTCAACTCGGTGATGCTTCCCATGAGATTAACTCTTACCTCATCTGAATCTTTCACGGACATTTCTATACAAAGATGCCTTCTCCACGAAAGTTCAGGTTCTGCACAAGAAGATGTACAATAATGCTGAATATTATGGATGCAAGCAGCTTCCTCCAACATGTGCGCGGTGTGTCAAAGCATCTTTTTTAACGCGCAATAGGAATACTGACTGAGACACATCACGGAGCGCGCGCACATGAACAACACTGGTCAGTTTGATTAGCCAATCGCGTTCAGATACCATTAGGATTCTAACTATGCCCCCGATGACGAGCGCACTCGCACGCGCCCAGGCTTCTCTCACTCAGTGCTGGGGTTCGTTCAATCATGTATTCGCGCAAACCTCGGATATTGAACACCATGTTAAAAAGAACACTACTCCCTGTGCCTTAACAAGAGCCACACGTCATTTCGTTTCCAAGACATCGTTTTGGGGAAACATATTCTTGAGTCTAAGAATAAAAAAGCTGCGGGCGAATGGAACGAAGAAACAAAGGCCAAAGGGCCATTTTCGCGCTATGAACAACTACATAAATATATACATATTAATAGAAACAGCATGCATATTGTTGTGATCCTTTTCCCTGTTGTGAGAAGGCGTTATGGTGAACATTTGTACGCATGTTGTTGTGATTAGTATTTCACACTCTGAGCAGGCGCGGTGGAGAGATCGTTTGTAAACACAGTGTTTCTGCGAGGAAGTCTTTACTGCTGTTTCTAAACTAGTTAGTCGCAGTCACCTCCAGATTAGCGGGGGCAATCTGGCATCAGCCTGGATTTTAACAAAAATACTGTACAAAAAAAGCTCTTGGAAGAAATTTTGTTTTGGCAGGATTCAGATGTTGTGATTAGTTCGGTAGAGAGATTTTTTTGCTCGAGGACTGCACTTTTTTTTGAGACTTGGCGGTAGCCAAGACCTTACGATTTCACTAAAATATGTCTGGTATACTTAAATACAGGGGTTTCAGCCACCTCTCTTTATCCATTGGTCTGTTGTGTCATTCGCATTTTGCTTCCGCCCACTACAACATAAAGCATGGGGCAGTGGGTCAGCCTACTTCCACCACTGGTTAACTTCACTTTGAATGGCGGCATTTTGCTCTCTCTCATAGTGCCAATATCGGCAACAGTTATCACAAAGCACATAAGTACATAAGTACATAAATAAAACACACAACACTGTAATGTAAGTGGCGAAATATTGCTGCAGGTTTATTAGCATAACCAATATGCAAACAAGGTGGGTTATCTTACGGGCGATCCCAGGGCAGGCCAGCCCTATGCCGCCTGCCCGTCTGACAAGCCTAGAGTCACCATGGCAACGCCAACTGGTGTATACCAAATATTGGGAGGGTCCACCCCTCCCATCCGTGGACCACCAGTCCACTTGCTTCACACGCCCCCCCGTGATGGGTGGGCGGAGCATACATGGCAGCCCCCGGTTGCTCAGACCCACAACCGCCTTTCGGTTAACGGGGCGCCGTCGTTCTTCAAGGGGTCACGCTAAAACATCCCTGGGTATCCTGGCTTAGCACCCCGCAGTGCTGCTGCATGATGTACCCCTTGGTATGTGCAGACCCTGGATCGCCCTGTAACTCCTCCTGCAACACAAAGTAAAATTGTTAGAAAAAACCTGCCCCCCCCCTTTATCCCTCCGGACGCCGGGTAAGCGGAGGGGCGGGCAAGGCGAACGAGCGGACAAGAGGACGAGGAGGGGGCGGAGACAGTATATGTACCCCTGTCTCCTCCCCGCCCTCGCCGGAAACAGCTATCTGTTGGGGTCTCCCCCGGACTAGCCCAGGGACTCGACCTCCCACCCCTGTGCCTTCCTGTGGCACTAAGGCGGCCGCCCTCCAAGGGGCGGGCCGCTGCGCAACCCCCCCCCCCCCGGGCAGCCTTACATAGTGCCAATATCGGCAACAGTTATCACAAAGCACATAAGTACATAAGTACATAAATAAAACACACAACACTGTAATGTAAGTGGGGAAATATTGCTGCAGGTTTATTAGCATAACCAATATGCAAACAAGGTGGGTTATCTTACGGGCGATCCCAGGGCAGGCCAGCCCTATGCCGCCTGCCCGTCTGATAAGCCTAGAGTCACCATGGCAACGCCAACTGGTGTATACCAAATATTGGGAGGGTCCACCCCTCCCATCCGTGGACCACCAGTCCACTTGCTTCACACGCCCCCCCGTGATGGGTGGGCGGAGCATACATGGCAGCCCCCTGTTGCTCAGACCCACAACCGCCTTTCGGTTAACGGGGCGCCGTCGTTCTTCCAGGGGACACGCTAAAACATCCCTGGGTATCCTGGCTTAGCACCCCGCGGTGCTGCTGCATGATGTACCCCTTGGTATGTGCAGACCCTGGATCGCCCTGTAACTCCTCCACAGCCTTGGGAGTGGCCACCGTCACTACCAGGGCCCCCCACCAAGGTAGACCTGTTTACTTACAACCTGCTGCAGCCAAAGCTTCCCCTAGGTCCAGTAGGAAAACATCCATGCTTAAACTAGAGAGGTGCACTTCATCTCCCTCCAGGCACCCTGTGGACTTGGCGTGTATAAGACCATGCCTGATGAAGCCAAGACCTCTTTGCTCTGCGCAACTGCGCATGGCTCCCAGTAGGCCTTTATACCTACAGCATACCGATACCGGGCTTCTCCCAGGTCCAGCCAAAACAAGTCTACGCCCAACCGGGCCGGCGGCCAGCGTGCACCATCAGGACAGATTCCCCCATCCTTTCTAAACTCCCCCGAGGATTTGACTGAAATGACCTTAAACCTAAAATAAGCGATGGTCCAAAGTTGCCTTTGCATGGCTTAAAGAACAATCCCTTTGACAAGACACTCCTGCCTGGCAGTGCCCATGCGGGAGGAGGTAAGAGTTGACAAACCCATCTCGCTTCCTCTTTCACTCCGTTGGAGTACGCCCATCGTATTCCATCAGTCACCACCAAATGTAAAGCCTTGCCCTCCCAAAATTTTGCTAGTTTACCAGGGAGATACAGGTCAGGGTGACCACAGAGGAGAACAACGTGTAAAATGCTTCTCTAATTGAATACTGGGAAAGCCAATTGTTCTCCTGCTGATTAGTAGCCCAAAAGTGTTACCCCGGTGTTTCCCTTGATCATATGGACCATACTCCCCTGTTGGAAGGCCACTTCCACAACCTGCATAGCTGTCAGCCAGTGCTGGAGGGCGGGAGAAGTTACCCGGAACCGATACTCGCATCACAGGTACCTGTTTCGTCGAACTCAAGGGCGGGCTACTAAGTGAGCAACCAGGCTCCGCCCTAGTATCCAGAGGTCAAACCCAAGCCCCTCCCAGTTCTGCTGCTTCACCTGCCTGTTAACAGGAATCCCAGGGCAGACCACCGGCCTATAACCCATGCTTGGCCATGCCTGAGCTAAAATACCTCTGAACAGCATGACAACAGGCTAACCAACAGCATTGCGTTCTGAATGTTTCTGACACTGCCAAGAAACGTGCGCATAACTAAAGCAACCATGCCATAAAATTAACAATTCAGCCTTCTATGAAACAAGACGTGCCCTTGTGGCAATCCGAGTAGTGCTCCCTCCAAGCCAGCAGCCCTACCCAGGCAACCCGCACCCTCTTGGCACTGGCACACCCCCGCTGCCCTAGAGTGCCTGGTCGTGTGTGGCCACAACCTACGTTTCATCACTGCGTCATACCGGGGTATGATGACATCTAACTCTACTGCTGAGTGCCCGTTGCACCATCGCAAGTCTGCCTTTGCTTTGCCTGCTCAGGGTCTGGCTGCAAAGTTGGATGACATTGACCCCCAGCCCAGGACGAAAATGGCAGCTTTACAGTATCTGGTGCTATAGATGGTCCCCGTACCCTGATGGAACAAAATGCAATTCCCTTGCTCCTGTTGAGCACGAACCCAGAAGCAATTGCTCACCATGGTTCAATACCTTCCTGCTGCTAATCATTTCCTAGCTGAATGTTGACAAATCCATGTTCTGTGAAGGCACTACTTCGCAGCCTGCGCCATTCTGCCAGTGCCGAAAAAGACCTTTGTCATGCTGCCTGGCCTAATCAATCTTGCCCTGTTCTAGAAGCGCCCGCTTCAGCCGTGGAGCAAACAACTCGCCAGTAACCCCAAACTGGCCCTGATGCGAGACAAACCGGGCCAAGGCACAACAGTGAGTGTACTAACTAATAGCAGGTCTAACAGCATCAACAGGCATCCTCAGCTTACAATAGGCGTGATGGAGTGAGGGTTTCCAGTGAGAATCAAGATGACAGCTTCCCATCTGACCGACCGTGGTGGGAACCACTCCTGTATATTCTAGTACACATGGTCCCAGTTCGCCTGTCACTGCCTGATCGACGTGACCTAGGTACATGGTCCCCTTGCATGGCGGTATGCCATTGAGACCAACATCCAGTCCCCGATAAGTACCACTATCTGCCTACGCTACAATCTTGCCTGGCGTTCCTTCATGCCCAGATATACCACGCGATGATTGCTCTCCTCCGTCACTTGACCCGACCACACCTAGAAGAACAAACACAGCGAGAGGAAGCAGCCTGTGACCTGCCCCAAAAACCACCATCCCGCAACAAACCGACCCAATGGAAAGACAAGCGCCTAACGCTCTACACCCGCGGATGACCCAGGAAATAACCCATCGTTTAACAATCGAGTAAATAACAACGGACATCCTTTCAGCATCTGAAGGCCTAGCCCTTCAGAAGTAACCTGGGAGCCCAACGCCAGGCATCAGGACAGGCATCGGCACCTGTGGCGTGTGTGATCTTTGCCCACTACCGTGTGAGCCGGGGCCCCCGTTGCATTTTTTTTTTTTTTTTTGGTCACTGAAGCACACGAAAACCACCCTAGCTGTTCCTTGCCGCTAGGATATCCTACCCTCAGGAGGCCAAGAACGACCAGGTAACATTAACACTCACTCAACACTAGGCGTAACTCTTTGCTTCGCCGAGGTGCTGGATGCAAAGTGACACCTCCCCCTGCTCCCGACCATAGTGGTGGGGAGCAGCTCCAGTTACATGACATACCGCGCCCTAGCATCGCATCTCTATATTTTCAACGCGAAGAGCACTACCTACCCAAGCCCATCTATCGGCTGGTCAGTGCTTTTAATTGCATATGGTGAAATAATTCACCATCAAGCTTTGTTGCAAGGCCCACCAAGAGCTATTCTACCTCATGTCACCCTGCCTGCGTGTACGACAACTGGGCTGTCCCCCCACACCAGTAAACAGCCAATTCTTTAGGAAAGACACCAACAGCGCAAGCTACAAGTATTGGATAAGAATTAAAAACTGGTCTGCAGGGCTCCCCAACTAGCTCAGGTTTCCGAAGTAGGGAGACGCGATAAGTCCTGCAGGCCACTTGTAGCATTAATTTACAGGTCCTCGGTACAAATAGCACCATATAATCAGTACTTAATAGTAAATTAAGTGTGCGAAATAGGTGTTTGGAATTCACCAGGTTTAAGTGGGAGAGCACAAGCCTTATACTATGGTAGCAGGAGTTGAAGTGTACAGAGCCCTGTGGCCGACTTGAAACAGGTTCTGTCACAGAGGCAAACATTTACAGGATGCCAAAATACCCATACACATATCCAACATTTCAAATGTCACTGTGCTAAGATGTAACAACTTGATAAAGATAAAGGGGCACTGCCTTCCAATGGCACAGGGTATGAAGCCATAAATATTAGAGATATTCCAAAGTCAATCATTAAGGGGAAATTAGGCAGGTAGACAGGGAAATGCAGTTCAAAGAATCCTGCGATACGAATAAGAGTATGAACATAGTTCAGGTATTTTAATGATGAGATAAATCACCTCATTGAGTGACCATTCCAATCATTGCTATATGCAGTGTGCAATATATAAGATAGTCTTACCACCAGCACAATATTTTAGAATAGAGGAACCGTGGACTTAATCAGTTCCTTCATTATGAAAAGTGGTTAGGGCATAATAGTTGACGTATAATTCCCAAGAGCATCTGGCCATCCTCCACCTGCAAATAGAAGAAGCAGTGCATCAAGCTTGCCAAGAGGTCAGGTGATTCACTAAAGGGCCCAAAAGAGACAGTACTAGGCCATGTTTAGTAATTCATTGAGTGCAACTGTTAGCTCTCTTTGCAGCTATTGCTGCATATAAACCAGTTCCTCCCCTACTTCTTTCTCCACTCTCCCAGTAGAAAGGATTTTATGGAAGTTTGTACAAAGGTTCCCTCTCCAAATATGTTCGGTTCTCCCAGGGATCTGAACAGTGAGCTATTTAAACGAATGCCTTCCACTACAAAGCCCCTGCATATAGCTGCAGGTCACCGTTTGTGCTGAGTTGCTACTACTTCAGCACATGATTAGTGTGATGGAGCCCCTATGTTTCATTAAACCATATACCATATTTCACAAAACAAGGCAAAGATAACATGACCCCTACCTTCCTCGCCAAAGTTATTTCTAATTTGTGCCAATCAGATTATCTTGTCCCCTGAAAGCCCTTTCCCTATATTTCCTTGCCAGATGAAAATCATTTCACACCCCTGAAGCAGAGTTATAAAATAGTGCCTAGTCAAAACTAAAGACTTCAGGCAGCCTACTCAACTATGCTCCTCTCCACAATCAGATGGTGATAGCTAAACAGTCTTCAACCAAGTTAAACCATATCCTGCAGAGGATATGGTTTAACTTGGCTCTAATGTTCCAATACGAAATCGACCTGAGGTATTGGAGCGCTTTACATGAGCACCGTATTTACATCACACAAGCAGGCACGAGGAGAGTGAGAGATTCGTACCATATAACACGAACCCCGTGCCAAATCACGCGAGTACCGCACCAGGTTAACCATTGAGGTGCGGGGGGTTTAGTAAAGCCCGTGATGTGAATACTGCTTGTACTTGTGTCATGTATCTGGCTTATAGGAAGCCAGCAATTACATGTTGCATATTTATATAGCGCAAACTCGACCGGAAGGTATTGGAGGACTTTACATGAGCACCGTATTTACATTACGCATTCAGGCACGGGGAGATTAAGTGATTCGGCCAGAAACCCAGGATGTGGACGCGACCCAAAATGATCGAACTCTGGTTACCAGCCCCCAAATCAGCAGTCCAGCCGAGGCCCATCCCTTCCGCTTTCTACCTGACTTGCTGGTTCAAATCCCATGCTAGCTGCACTTGGTGCCCCATATATGTCACTTAAGGCCCTAAAGGCAGCCAGCAGTTGCAGCGTGCATATTTATGTAGCGCACTCTCAACCAGAAGGTATGGGCGCAAAATTCTCCTGCACCATGCTGTCCCTGCATCAAGCATCGGCCTTCTAGGCCGCCAGCCACTACATGCTGCCTGTTTACATAGCGCAAGACCAACCTGACGGTATAGGCGCGTTTCACATGTGCGCCGCATTTAAATCACATATTCTACCGTCCCCGATCTCTCGAGCCCCGCCCCCGGGTGTAGCATCGCATGCCGCCTGTTGTGTTTATATAGCGCGAACCCGACCCGAAGCTATTGGGTCGCTTCAACATAGCCCACATTTACATTACGCATTCAGGCACAGTGCGGTTGGGAGGGTTGCCCAGAATCACGGGATGCGGGCTGATATAGCGCGAACCCGTCCCGAAGTTATTGGACCGTTTTAAAATTCGCCCGTATTCACATTAGACCTTCAGGCACGGTGCAATTGAGAGAGTGCCCAGAATCACAGGATGCATACTTACATAGCGCGAACCCGACCCGAAGTTACTGGGCGTATTAACAAAGCCCGTATCTACAGTACACCTTCAGTCACGGTGAATCGAGAGAGTTGCCCGGAAACACAGGATGCGGGCTTAAATAGCGCGAACCCGACCCAAATTTATTGCCGCGCTTTAACATAGCACGTATTCACATTACACATTCAGGCACGGTGCGGTTGAGAGAGTTGCCCAGCTTCACAGGGTGCAGACTTATATAGCGCGAACCCGACCTGAAGTTATTGAGGCGCTTTAACAGAGCTCGTATTTCCATTACACATTCAGGCACGGTGCGGTTGAGAGAGTTGCCCAGCTTCACAGGGTGCAGACTTATATAGCGCGAACCCGACCTGAAGTTATTGAGGCGCTTTAACAGAGCTTGTATTTCCATTACACATTCAGGCACGGTGCGGGTAGAGAGAGTTGCCCAGAATCACAGGATGCGGAACGCGTGCTCGAACCCGAGGTTTCCGCACCAGAGGTGGCAGTGAAGCCGCGGACCAGGGCCACTCCCGATTTTGCATGCGGTGTATCACGTCCGTATGAGCAGGGCCGCTGGGACGCTTCGCCGGCGATAAAGCCACGCTGGACGTTCGTCCCCCAATGCGGGCGCGAACTCGGAACCTGCGCCGCCCATCGGTTCAGAGGGCTAAGTCATCCCTACTCATCTAACCGTGCCCGGTCAGGTACTTCCACTGACCAACACAGGGAGACTGGCAAGCCAAAGCAGAAACTTGGTTATATTGTGATGCTCTGCCGGCAGAGCCAAATCGATCATAGCAGGCCGCCGGTTCAAAATTCGAGCCGGGCGCGGGTCCCCCGGACCCGGACGCCGGGTGCACGGCCCTGTGGTCAGCTGCCGGAGCAGTGAAAGCACCCCCGACATATCTAGAATTCCAGGGCTCCAAGGTTCGACCCCGGTTCCCGCAGCTCAAAAGACAGACGCGGGTCCCCCGGACCAGACGTGAGCACCCGGTGAAGCGGGGGTGGGGGGAGGGGGTCCGCGCGAAACCGCACGTAGCCGCCTTGACCGCCTCCCCTATCCCCTAATGGGCAGTGCAGCCCTCCCGCCCACAGCGCAACGCAACCGCCATGGGGCGCGGGGGTGGGAATTACACACTCGCAACGGGACATGTCACGGGGCCACCTGCCCGCGATCCGCTGGAAGCACGCGCTTCTAGATCCGTGCAAGCCCCCCCTCGGTCGCTTCCCCCAAGCGTGGATGCTGGGCCTACCGCAGTTGTCGGCCTGGGTAATCGCTACGACCCGGTGTGACCACCTCCCGGTCTCCTCCCCGTCCCGATCCCCGGTTCCCCCAGCAGCCCTCTGGGTCATCTCCGAATAGGGGCCGGGGTGAGACATGCTTTATACCCGTCCCTAAGGTGGGACCCAGCTAGGGAGGTCGGCGGGTGGCGGGCTCAACCAACCCCGTGGTCGCTCCAGCAGCGGACACCGTCTCCTCGCGCCCACCGCCCTCGCCCCGATTAGCCTTCCATGCGGTGCGGAGTTCAAAGCAGCAAACTTTGCCTCCCACAATTATCTACCCGTTCGCCCCTTGCCGAAAGAATAGCCAACCACGAGCCTTGCTCCGTGCACGGTCCCCCCCCGCCCGTGGTACTCCGACCACAGGGCCCCGTCTCCTGGTACTGCCCAGGGACAGGGCCGGGGCGAGGGGGCAAACCGGCAAACTCACCACAGTTATTTCGGAATGCTGCTGAGTGGTCGACGATCAACGCGAGACGACCGACCAAAAGGCGAGGTGGGCGACAAGGCGAACGAGCGGACAAGAGGACGAGGAGGGGGCGGAGACAGTATATGTACCCCTGTCTCCTCCCCGCCCTCGCCGGAAACAGCTATCTGTTGGGGTCTCCCCCGGACTAGCCCAGGGACTCGACCTCCCACCCCTGTGCCTTCCTGTGGCACTAAGGCGGCCGCCCTCCAAGGGGCGGGCCGCTGCGCAACCCCCCCCGGGCAGCCTTACAAAGAACACATTCTCACTCAAGCTAGTTCCCTTCAGTACTAACATGTTTGCTTTTACTTTATAATTACCTTACTGTTTGTGTTTAGAGCCTGATGTGATAGCAGGGCCCTTCTGATGCACAATCCATGTTTATCAGATCCCATCTCCTGCATGGCAGGACTGGTTGTACTGATAATCCAGCGTTTCCCCTGGAGGCTGTAATGGTGGAGGGCAGGTTTGTTACTGGGAGCCGTTTTTGTAGCAGAGCAGCAGTTTTGAAAGCATCCGCTGTAGAGTTCCTTGTATGTCCAGTAGTTTTCAGGCAACAATAAAACTGTCACGATAACTCTGGTGATTAATGTACCTGCTGGAGAGAGATTGGATGTTTGTCTAGAGGCAGTTTTGACTCATCTAAGGTAGTGATGGAGCAAGGACTCCTATAAAAGAGACTTGCTCAGGTGCAATCCTCTCAAAATTACTTGTAATTCCGTAATAATTATGTTTGTAAATACTAAAATGCGTTACAGTTCATACATTTAAGTTTAGGGGAAGCTTGCACATGTGTCGTACTAACAAGTAACTCAAGTGTGATTTAAAATGACTGCTAATACAGAATTCTGTACTGTGAATGCTTCAACTACATCAACATAGTAATGACGAGTTTTTGATTGGAGGGAAATCTTTGCAGCTGCACAATCTCTTCTAAGATAGCCACTTGAAACTCACATGTTAAAGCGCATGCTTTTGCCGAAACTAAACCATGCAACTTTATTAAAACGCTTATGCGAAAGATTAATATAAGTAAATGGGATTAGAGTAGAGATAGGAGGTATACAGTGAAATCATTTATTTTGATTTCTAACATGTGATAGAGCGCAAAAACCCTGGTAACGGGGAAAGCAAACCCGTACAGGTATCCTCCCTTCGTCAGACCAGACGTCACATTAACTCATTCACACATGCAGTCATTGGTGGGGCCCATAACACCAACACTCACACTAACCATTCTCCAGTCTGCACACAACAGGAGGGATGAGCGGTTCAAGCGCTCGACATGTGAGGGGCACACCTTATAACCTATAGGGAAAGAAAAGGTATTTTATTCCAATGTACATCAATTCCACCTACAGATCTCAATCCTAAACATCAAGGCACTCCTCCCACATGGTCAATGGACCATTTAGTTGGATTGGTTGATGGTGATTTAGAACCAGCTAAAACACATTCAAGATTTAGATCTTACCTTTCTTAATAAATCACAAACTTGTTTCTTGTTAATCAATATCTGTATATCTAAATTTCTGGATGAGTAAAGTTCGCATTTGGAAAGTTTATATCAAATTTCAAATAAATCGCAGAACATCATATTTACCTAATCTGGCTATCTGGAGTCCTCTAAGTCTTTGGGTCTGCTTACTTAAATCTGTCGTCATTCGTCTAAGCAGATCAAAGTTCTTTGCTCAGCACGCTACAGTCTCAATGGCTCGGCAAAAAAACAGAGACGTGCAAGCATCTATCAGTGCCCATAGAATTAGGAAAAGTTTGCAGTCATCAGATAATTGGGCAGCATCTGGACCATCTAGGATTCAGGAAAATGCACTCAGTCGCCTAAGTAGCATCACGAGTAGCGTCGTCGATGAAGTCGATGTAGGGAATGGGAGAGAGAGCGACCTTACCCTCACTATTCTACCATGTACTTTTATAATAAAATAAAATCAAAAAGATACATTTTGTAATTTCATCACGGTTATGATTGGCTGGTTGCGATCGTCCGATGCTAAAGTTTGGGACCTTAGTACAGTTCGAGGGGTGAGGTCATCAAGTCAGTGAAAAATCAGTTCGTTCCGGTTTTAATGAAAATCAATTGTCTTCAGTCTTGGCCGTCTTCCCACAGCGTCCTTGCTTGGGTACACGGTGATCACAGTTCACGAAGGGGTCTAGAAGACTTTGTCCCTTCTGCGCACTTCACTCCGCACCTCATGGGACAGTGGCCACTTCGTCGTGTAGTGTCAGCGGCCATTTTGGGTTTTAGGCCCAAACGCCAACTTAAGCGAAACTAACACAAAATAGTAATTAATGCATAGAAATAATAAATCTAATGTTAACCCCTTACTAATCCCTCTATGTGCTTGTATTTATCTAGCGTATAGCGACATTTAAAGCAATTATATTCACCCTTTTGGTCCTCCTCCTGGGCAACATTACAAGACATTACAAAAGCAACATATATCATGCAGTATTCTATTTACTACATATACTACTGTTAGTATGCGTACGTATTTAAGTCATAAAGGTTTAGCCATGCAATATGCAAATCCCACGTATAAATTGGTTATTAGTGTTGGTTTAATATACATGCAAACTCATTTAATAATATTATAATTAATAGATTATTCAATTAGTATTTTCATGCAGAATGGGGGAGGTATACAAAATTTTGTACTACCCGCTCCATCACATGTTTCTTTGACTCTTTCTATTTAGTTCGTATTTGGGCCTCAGAGCAGTACTAAAGTCCATACTTTACACATGCGCACTCGTAACCCTCCAGGAACCATGATGAAGATGTTGAACCTCAGCCAAGGCCACGATCTCTACATGTCCTGGGAAGCAGCGTACATCCTGAATGAATGAATGAATGAGAAGATTTTAAATTGTATTCTTTATATTGATAAAGATGTGAAATGCGGAACTAAAGCGTGGGAAAATAAATTAAGGGGCGGGAACGCTGAACAATAGACTAAAGAAACGTATTAAAACTTAGCATGGAGTGATGATCATCTCACCTTTCCTGTCCAATTAGAATTAGGAGTTTCATTAATTTGAAACATTTAGGGGTGGTACATGCCATTAGAAAAGTATAATTCAGGTAGTTTAGTTAGTCAGTAGCAGAGGCGCAGCGAACCAGAATGTTGAGAGACCGGGTGTCTTCACTTTCTTGTTATTGTGGGTAGCCTGGCCATGTGGGTGGCGGCAATTTTGTGGAGTAAGGCAGTGTGCTTTTGCCATAGGCTTGCATTGTCTGTCTTCCATTTCTTTTTGTTGTGGGTGGTTACTGGCTAGTGGCCATTTTGTGGAGCCATCCATTGTCTGTCTTCACTTTCTTGTTATTGTGTGTGGCCAGGCCATGTGGGTGGCGGCCATTTTGTGGAGTTAGGCAGTGTGCTTGCTTTTGTCATAGGTTTCAGTCTCAAGCTTGTGGCCTAGTCTGCCAGTAGGCTCAGAGGTAGTCATCATGGGTGCATAAAAACTGTTTCTGTGTTGTCTGTTGAATTTGAGGCCTATGGCAAAAGCACACTGCCTGGATGGCTCCACAAAATGGCCGCTAGCCACCCACAACAAAAAGAAATGGAAGACAGACAATGCAAGCCTATGGCAAAAGTACACTGCCTGCCTTCACAAAATGGCCGCCACCCACATGGTCAGGCCACCCACAATAACAAGAAAGTGAAGACAAAGGACAGGACCAGGAAGTTAGAGACTCTGGGGAACTTCCTTCCTCTTTTACAAAATTGTAATAAAAAAAAAGAAAAATGATTCCTTGCTCAAAAAACTACAGCCAAATGACAACCTGAGGAGTTTTTTTAGCAAAATTAACAAAATCATCATTTTCGAGAAGGTTTTATGCTGCTCGAGAGATATTCTTTGCCAAATTGCAAATTCTGTGTGTTCGGCATCGCAATCTTTAAAAAAAGTCGTTATTGCGTGCGCGAACACGCATATTGAGCGCGCGAAGAAGACAAAAAGTGTAAGTTCGCGTTGTTGCGGTGTTGCCAAAACTGCGCCGAGCTGAACACCTAGGGTTACCTACTGGCTGAAAAGGCCTATTTATTTAACACACACCAAAAAACTGAAATTCCAACCCAAAAACCACATTTTGCAATTCAATCCAATGCCATCCATGCCATAAATGATTTTAAAATTCAACAACGAAAAGACATGCAGGCCTATATGGCAAAAGCAGCACACTACTAAACTACCACCACAAAATGGCCCCAAGCCACATGGTCACTCACAGTCACAACAGGCCATGGAAAACAATGAACTCAAGCAGGCCTATATGACCAGACAAAGGAGGCCTGCTAAACAACACAGCTTTAATACAAAAATGCAAAAACAAAAATCAACAGGGCTACGAAAGTTACACAGCAAGAACACAGACACATCCAACAAAGGTATTTATTTATTAACACACACACCCAAAAAGTGAAAAACACCCCAACCACATTTAGCAATTCAATCCAATGCCATCCATGCCCTACAGAATGTTTAAAATAAAATTCAACTGGCACCACAGAAACATGCACCCATGGGTACCTCTGGGCCTACTGGCTGAAATTTAAAAGAAAAACAACTAGGCCCCTACTGAAACTACAGGCCACCCACAACAATACATTTGAAAAACGATGAAAATCCCCAAAAAATGTAGGTACCAACAAGCCCCAATCAAACAAACAAGTAAACCAATTCTCCAACTTACTTGTAAAATCTCAAATCCAAAAGTCCTCAAATCCAATCCAATGATATGATGCAGCAGACAGACACAAAAAGTGATCATTCCTGCTCCAAATCCAAATGAAAGTGAACAGAATATGGACAAAGCACTGGGAGGAGCCTGCTGGACAGGAACAGGAAGTTGGAGACTCAGGGGCACTTCCTTCTTCTTAAAAATAAAAGTAAAAAAATAAAAAGCACTACTTGCACAAAAAACTACAGCCAAATCACAATCTGAGGAGTTTTTTTTAGCAAAATGATAATTTTTTAGAAGGTTTTATGATGCTCGAGAGATATTCTTCCCCAGATTGTAGTCTCTGCATGTTCGGGATCGCGATCTTACCAAGACTGCCGCCGGAAGTCAGATCGCTCGTCCGAATGACATGTTCGCGTTCGCACACTCTTGCGGGATCGTGCGGCCGGATTCCAAATCTCATGGCGCATGTGAACGTATAGAAAATCGAGTCGGCGAACGAAGAATCACGGTAAGTCTTTACAGCACGCGCGAGAACGCATATTGAGCGCGCAAAGAAGAAAAACACTACGCTACGTTGTAGATTGCGTAGTATTCGGTAACTACGCGTTCTACGCGAACCGCGAAGTTACCAAAACTACGCAAACTCCGCGAGCGGAGCGTAGTTCACCGCCCAGGGTTAACTGTGAGGCTTTAAAAAGTGGTTATTCAACACGAGGCATGATCCAATTGACATTTTAAATATTTTTTTGTACAGTCCAAAACATCAATTTTCTGATGAAAATCGATGACCCCGGACCCGTCTAACTTTCTCCAGATGGTCAGTAATGGTGATTTTTTAATGTTTCATCTTTTGACTGTAAATAACTATTGCATATGAATTATCACTTTTGGAACTAAAATAAGTGTATTTAGATTCATAAGTAACCAGATCAAAAATATAGTAAACAGAAATTGGAAGATTTTAAACCACGGCACAGAAGTTAAGTTAAACAAACCACTTTTTTCATTCAGGCGTAATAAGACCATCAGAAATGCACTTGTGAGAACGTATCCAACAGAAGTGGAAAAACAAAATACATTAAGAGGCGAGAGAGCAAAGGGCAATTATAAATGCGGGGCCTGCTCGATATGTACACAATGCTGAGAAGGGGAAAGTATTACATTTGCCGGTAGGAATCTGAATGCAACTACATTAAATAATTGTCGCAGTAAGAATATTGTTTACCTACTAACCTGCCCATGTGGGCTAGGCTATGTAGGGGAAACAAGTAGAGAACTCCGCACTCGCATTGTGGAACACAAGTCGGCGATAAGAATGAAAAAGGAGAATGCCCCATTAGTCGACCATTTTGTCAAGACGAACCACGAATGTGATGACTTCAAGTGGTTCATACTTGAAAAGATCATGATTAATAGAAGAGGAGGAAATCCAGACTTTATGAGAAGAAAAAGGGAACAACGGTTTATTTGTTATCTGAACACCGTAGAAAGAGGTTTGAATTCCAGAGTAGATTGGATGAAGTTCATGTTCCCCAAGTAGTGGAGCATGTCTCCATCCATTCTAATCGGAATACACAGCGTTAGTTTCCCGGGAAAATAAATAGGAAACTCTGAATAGGTAGGACAACGAGTGGAAGCAGATGAAAAGCAAAGCAAAATAAAATACGAACAATGAGTGCGGGATATCACTTGTGGAAAGCCTCAGATATTGCTCATAATGCGGGTGATGCTATCGTAAATAATTAATATGGAAAGAACAAAAATAGAAAGATAGTGAATATAATCGAGTTATGATGGTTCTCACACAAACAAACATTATGGTCACTAGTTATATTTTGGTGACTCTGACATTGTGGGGAAGCACTGTATATACAGATGCGACGTCAAAAACAATCTCAGAATAATTTAAAAAGCAAGGATAAACGGAGAATATCAGTAGTGTTAGTGGTTGTTGCCACACTAGGGTGATCATGCTCAATTAATTTGTACCTATATGGCATGAGAATATATTATGCGTATATACACGAGAAAAGATTCGATTTAAATAAATCACGATAGGCATCCAAATCCTACACATAAGCGTAGGGAGTACCAATAAAGTTAAAAAAAAGGGAAAAACACCAGGCAGTAAGAAAATTCGACCATGTGATTGTGATAACCAATACATGCGCGGCTTATCATGACAGCACTTCAATACGCACCACGTGAGGGAGGTGAACCAATGAGCAAGAGGGATACAATAGATAAGTAGGAAGTAGGACATTAGAAGAGCGATTTTGCTCCGATCCGGTAACCAACACGACGGAGAGAGTACAGCGGAAATTAGGTAAGGGAAAAGGGACTCCGATAGGTGGTAGATTGAGGGTAATATTTCCTTTTGACCCTTGGGTATATATATAATATATCCTCTCTCCTGCCTCTCCCCTCTACCTTTTCCCCCTCTCAGACTCGCTGTTAAAAAGAAGAGGATTCTAGCACATTTCGTGGTGTGGGAACTCCGAAATATAACAAAAGGAAGAGGCTTTTTATAACAAATGAGCCCCCCTTAATTACGAAAAGGTAACTATGTAAGTAATGGTAGAGAGGAGGGACCAATTATAACCAAGCTATTTACAAGGGCTGAAAAAATAACTTCGAACAAACATTTTTATCTCCTCCCCTCTATCTTAGATAAGGTGCAATACGTTACTCGATTCACTAGGAGGGCGGAAGAAGATGAGTTTGAGTTCATCTCACTATTCAGAGAGCAAGGAGCATAGATATATATCTCCCAATATAAAGGTGAGAATGTGTCTGCACTCAGGGAAATATGGAGGAGTTTATAATCCAGCTATATAGAAAGATCTAATTAACTGATACGAAGAATTGAAATTTTAGGTTGTAGGCTGGCTGCCCTTATCGATAGCATCAAATGAAGGAAATGGTTAAAACTGGAGCATCCCCTAAGGAAAATATGGGGTTAACAATGGTAATATTTGGGGAAAAAGGAAGAACTATGACCAAAAACCATGTGGTTAGGATCGTATAATGGCCATAGAAATAGAGTTTGAATGAAAGAATTGAGCCAACACATTAGCATTGTGAACGTAAAAATATGGCGCTGAAGAATAATAGCTATGTAAAAACTGTCATGAATTTTAGTAGGTAAGCCTATGATATAAAATCAATCTTTCAAAATAGGTTATAAAATGGATTATCTTTTACCCGCACAGATAACAAATATAAGCATGACATGGGATAATTTCAGTAGAATGAATGAGAACCTTGACTTGTTTTTTTGGGCATATAAACCCGAGTTTGACATGAATAGCAACCATACGTATAATTTGGATCAGTAATTATATTTATCTGTTTTAGGAATAAGACTAATTGTGGTGGGTGACAGAATCATGTGGTCTTGATAAAGATGGTAATATCACTTTGAAGCCATCGAAACGCGTCAACGCTGTGGATAAGCACAATCAAAGAATAAATACAGATTAACTATATACTGATTTATCAATGTATAATGTGCTGTATTTTAGAACTTAACTTGATGTGCATTCGTAAAGAAGAGTATTTGAATCTTACATTTTTGTCTGTCTCCATATTATGCTGGTCATAATTGTGTTACATTGTTTTATGTGATTGAAATCGAATTGATATGTACTGTATGAGGTTTTTAATAATTTGAATTTGATGTATTATGAAATGCTTTGTGAATTTGTATGTTTTACAATGAGAAATATGTTTTTTTTTAAAAATAAAAACATTCCTATATAGAACCCCCTTTCTGACATAATACTTTATGCTCACTTAATTGTTGAATCAAGGGAATATTCTCTTTTCTCTGGTTTAAGTACCCTACTTCCCTTGATTACTAAGAGGTCCCTCTCAATCTTATTTTATACTATTTGCACAACCTGTTGGTTGGAGAGGCCGTCTGGCTAAGACTATTTACAGCTGCTACACTGGTTTATAACCTACAGGTAGCACCTGATATTAAATATGGATAGATTGAAAACATTTGGTTTTTCGGAGGATCAATTCAACAAATTAATAAATCAAAATCCCTGAAGTAGTAACTCAAAAAATTATAATAATACAAGTCATGAACAATTGGTAAAGATCTTAAATTTAAAAAAGAAATTAATCCGCACAGAACTCCATGCGGAATTCCTAATAGAATATCTAAAAGCAGGAGTAATCCCGATAGGGCTTCAGGTCAGAAATGAACCCGGCCTTTTTATTGAAAATCCCAAATTCATCGAAACTTAGACGCATATAGCAAACCGATGTAGTCGGGATTGGCTCATATTAATTATAGAAACAGCACAAGAATTGATAGAAATAGAGAAGCGTGAAATAGAGGAGTTAGAAACACAACTTAAACAAAGTACAGCCCTAGAAGAAGCCAAAAAGAAAATGGAAGAATTGGAAATAGAAACTCAGAGTTACAGGGAATATTTAACCAATAAGAAAACTAAGAAATTAAGAAAGGACATAGAGAGGTACAGCATAGAAGGAGTATATCCCTATATTAACAAAGATTACTTTGATAACAAGAGAGATTCAAAATGGGAGAGACCACAAGTGCAGAGACCAATGTACTCAAGAGGAGGTAATAAACGTATTACTTTCTCAGAAACATCAGGTTCCAGCAGTGAGGAAGAAGAAGTAGGATTACAAGGAAATAGAGGAATACCCCCGTTTGAACGTGATAATTTTTTAGGGAGATGCCAAAATCAGGGACGAAGGGGCTACAGGGGATACAATCGACAGGAACCCCAGAGAAACCATCCACCTCAGAACGGAGGACAGGATTACCTCACCACGAGAAACAAGCAATATTGGAGGTAGATGAACTTCCCATAATCAATTTGTCCCAGAGATCTTTGAGCAAAGAAGAGCAGGACGTATTACAGAGAGGTTTTAGTTTTTCACCTAGTACAAAACAAGATATGTTTGAGTTAGAAATTGATTTCAAAATATTTTTCCGAAAAATAAGATTGAATAAATTCTTTGAGAACAAAGTATATGTACCCCCACCAAACGTATCTGGTTTAAAACCAAAATCGACCTTCATGCCGAATTTAGCTCAGATTGATAAGAATGTGGAGGTCTTCGAAAAAGTAGTGGAGATGGAAATTAAAAACATCAATAAAACAGCACACAATAGATCTATAGATCAAAGAAAGGCCCTCAAAGATCTACAGAACTGTAAGGAAATTACAATAAAACCTGCCGACAAGGGGGCTGGAGTTGTAATCTTCGATTCATCAGATTATGAAGATAAAATGCGGAAATTACTCAATGTAAAAGAACATTACCAACCAATAAAGTTCACTAAAATTGAAACTTTAAAAAGGGAAGTGGAATTTCTCCTTAAGAGAGGAAAAGATGAAGGTTGGATTTGTGACAATGAATATAGGTTTTTAATGAATTCGCATCCAGTAATTCCAGCGATTTATGGATTACCAAAAATCCATAAGAATGTTTTAGATCCACCCATGCGGCCAATAGTTAGCAGTATCGGTTCAGTTTTGGAACCATTGAGTAGATATGTAGATGTTTTTCTTAGACCAATAGTACAAAAACAAAGGTCATACCTGAAGGATACAGCCCATGCAATCTCCATCTTCGAGGGTCAGGGCTTCAACAGGGTGACCCAAATTTGGGTCACCCTGGATATTGAAGCCCTATACACCAATATACCCCAGGATGACACAATAGAGGTTATATCCACAATTTTAGAGAATGAGGATTTGAATGGAGGCAACAAAGGCTTCATAATGGCCTGTGTCAGAATGGTATTGAAAAATAATATGTTTTTATTCAAAGATGAGCTACATTTACAAACGAAAGGGACCAGCATGGGAGCCACGTGTGCTCCCAGCCTGGCCTGTCTTTATGTTGGAGAATTCGAACGCCGTAATATCTTCAATGAGGTCGCCCCTTTTTCTGAAAATATCACGTGCTGGCACCATTTCATAGATGATGTTATCTTTATATGGAATGGTGCCAGCTCAGATTTGGCAGAATTTCTGGAGTGGCTAAATCTGGGAGACCCCAATTTGAAATTTACAGCTCACTATAGTGATGTCAGTGTAGACTTCCTGGACATTAAAATTAAAGAGGTCAACGGTGAATTGCAGGTAGAACTGTACACAAAACCCACGGATAAGAATACTCTCCTTCAATATACAAGCAATCACCCCCATTCACAGAAGGATAATATACCCTTTGGGGAGTTTCTAAGATTGCGTAGAAACTGTACAAGTATTGCAGATTTTTATCATCATGCGGAGATCATGAAAATAAAATTACAGGCCAGAGGTTACCCTAAAAAATTGATCAAAAATTTGTTAAAAAGAGCGAGGTTTTATGACAGAGACAGTTTATTAGATTCAAAGAAAGAGAAGAAGGAAAATAGATCCACAGAAAGAGTGGTATTTGTGACACAATTTTCAAGTATAAGTAACCAGATCAAAAATATAGTAAACAGAAATTGGAAGATTTTAAACCACGGCACAGAAGTTAAGTTAAACAAACCACTTTTTTCATTCAGGCGTAATAAGACCATCAGAAATGCACTTGTGAGAACGTATCCAACAGAATTGGAAAAACAAAATACATTAAGAGGCGAGAGAGCAAAGGGCAATTATAAATGCGGGGCCTGCTCGATATGTACACAATGCTTAGAAGGGAAAAGTATTACATTTGCCGGTAGGAATCTGAATGCAACTACATTAAATAATTGTCGCAGTAAGAATATTGTTTACCTACTAACCTGCCCATGTGGGCTAGGCTATGTAGGGGAAACAAGTAGAGAACTCCGCACTCGCCTTGTGGAACACAAGTCGGCGATAAGAATGAAAAAGGAGAATGCCCCATTAGTCGACCATTTTGTCAAGACGAACCACGAATGTGATGACTTCAAGTGGTTCATACTTGAAAAGATCATGATTAATAGAAGAGAAGGAAATCCAGACTTTATGAGAAAAAAAAGGGAACAATGGCTTATTTGTTATCTGAACACCGTAGAAAGAGGTTTGAATTCCAGAGAAGATTGGATGAAGTTCATGTTCCCCAAGTAGTGGAGCATGTCTCCATCCATTCTAATCGGAATACACAGCGTTAGTTTCCCGGGAAAATAAATAGGAAACTCTGAATAGGTAGGACAACGAGTGGAAGCAGATGAAAAGCAAAGCAAAATAAAATACGAACAATGAGTGCGGGATATCACTAGTGGAAAGCCTCAGATATTGCTCATAATGCGGGTGATGCCATCGTAAATAATTAATATGGAAAGAACAAAAATAGAAAGATAGTGAATATAATCGAGTTATGATGGTTCTCACACAAACAAACATTATGGTCACTAGTTATATTTTGGTGACTCTGACATTGTGGGGAAGCACTGTATATACAGATGCGACGTCAACAACAATCTCAGAATAATTTAAAAAGCAAGGATAAACGGAGAATATAAGTAGTGTTAGTGGTTGTTTCCACACTAGGGTGATCATGCTCAATTAATTTGTACCTATATGGCATGAGAATATATTATGCGTATATACACGAGAAAAGATTTGATTTGAATAAATCACGATAGGCATCCAAATCCTACACATAAGCGTAGGGAGTACCAATAAAGTTAAAAAAAAGGGAAAAACACCAGGCAGTAAGAAAATTCGACCATGTGATTGTGATAACCAATACATGCGCGGCTTATCATGACAGCACTTCAATACGCACCACGTGAGGGAGGTGAACCAATGAGCAAGAGGGATACAATAGATAAGTAGGAAGTAGGACATTAGAAGAGTGATTTTGCTCCGATCCGGTAACCAACATGACAGAGAGAGTACAGCGGAAATTAGGTAAGGGAAAAGGGACTCCGATAGGTGGTAGATTGAGGGTAATATTTCCTTTTGACCCTTGGGTATATATATAATATATCCTCTCTCCTGCCTCTCCCCTCTACCTTTTCCTCCTCTCAGACTCGCTGTTAAAAAGAAGAGGATTCTAGCACATTTCGTGGTGCGGGAACTCCGAAATATAACCAAAGGAAGAGGCTTTTTATAACAAATGAGCCCCCCTTAATTACGAAAAGGTAACTATGTAACTAATGGTAGAGAGGAGGGACCAATTATAACCAAGCTATTTACAAGGGCTGAAAAAATAACTTCGAACAAACATTTTTATCTCCTCCCCTCTATCTTAGATAAGGTGCACTACGTTACTCGATTCACTAGGAGGGCGGAAGAAGATGAGTTTGAGTTCATCTCACTATTCAGAGAGCAAGGAGCATAGATAAATATCTCCCAATATAAAGGTGAGAATGTGTCTGCACTCAGGGAAATATGGAGGAGTTTATAATCCAGTTATATAGAAAGATCTAATTAACTGATACGAAGAATTGAAATTTTAGGTTGTAGGCTGGCTGCCCTTATCCATAACATCAAATGAAGGAAAGGGTTAACACTGGAGCATCCCCTAAGGAAAATGTGGGGTTAACAATGGTAATTTTTGGGGAAAAAGGAAGAACTATGACCAAAAGCCATGTGGTTAGGATCGTATAATGGCCATAGAAATCGAGTTTGAATGAAAGAATTGAGCCAACACCTTAGCATTGTGAACGTAAAAACATGGCGCTGAAGAATAATAGCTATGTAAAAACTGTCATGAATTTTAGTAGGTAAGCCTATGATATAAAATCAATCTTTCAAAATGGGTTATAAAATGGATTATCTTGTACCCGCACAGATAACAAATATAAGCATGACATGGGATAATTTCAGTAGAATGAATGAGAACCTTGACTTGTTTTTTTGGGCATATAAACCCGAGTTTGTCATGAATAGCAACCATACGTATAATTTGGATCAGTAATTATATTTATCTGTTTTAGGAATAAGACTAATTGTGGTGGGAGACAGAATCATGTGGTCTTGATAAAGATGGTAATATCACTTTGAAGCCATCGAAACGCGTCGACGCTGTGGATAAGCACAATCAAAGAATAAATACAGATTAACTATATACTGATTTATCCATGTATAATGTGCTGTATTTTAGAACTTAACTTGATGTGCATTCGTAAAGAAGAGTATTTGAATCTTACATTTTTGTCTGTCTCCATATTATGCTGGTCATAATTGTGTTACATTGTTTTATGTGATTGAAATCGAATTGATATGTACTGTATGAGGTTTTTAATAATTTGAATTTGATGTATTATGAAATGCTTTGTGAATTTGTATGTTTTACAATGAGAAATATGTTTTTTTTTTTTTAAATAAAAACATTCCTATATAGAACCCCCTTTCTGACATAATACTTTATGCTCACTTAATTGTTGAATCAAGGGAATATTCTCTTTTCTCTAGATTCATTTTCCTGCCCGAAATCGGTCAAAATTGAAGCTTCTAACTAGAAGGAAAGGTCTGTAAACATGGCAATTTTTGTCACAGTGAGGCCTAAAAAAGTGGTTATTCAACATGAGACACAGTCCAATTGACATTTTGAATAATGTTTTGTACAGTCCAAAAAATAAATTTTCTGATGAAAAACGATGACCCTGGACCTGTCGAACCTTCTCCAGATGGTCAGGAATGGTAATTTTTTAATGTTAAATCTTTTGACTGTAAATAAATATTGCATGTGAAATATCACTTTTGGACCTAAAATAAGTGTGTTTAGAGTCATTTTTCTGCCCGAAATCAGTCAATATAGAAGCTTCTGAGGGGGAGGAAAGATCTGTAAAAAATGGCATTTTTGGTCACTGTGAGGCTTTAAAAAGTTGTTATTCAACATGAGGCACAATCCAATTGACATTTTGAATAATTTTTTGGACAGTCCAAACAATCAATTTTCTGATGAAAAACAATGATCCCCGGACCTGTCGAACCATCTCCAGATGGTCAGTAATGGGGATTTTTTAATGTTAAAACTTTTGACTGTAAATAAATATTGCATGTGAATTATCACTTTTGGAACTAAAATAAGTGTGTTTAGAGTCATTTTCCTGCCCAAAATCGGTCAATGTAGAAACTTCTGAGGAGGAGGAAAGGTCTGTAAAAATGGCAATTTTGGTCACTGTGAGACTTTAAATAATGGTTATTCAACATGAGGCACTATCCAATTGACATTTTGAATCATTTTTTCTACAGTGCAAAAAATCTATGTTCTGATGAAAAATGGTGACCCCGGACCTGTTGAACCTTCTCCAGATGGTCAGTAATGAATTTTTTTTTAATGTTAAATCTTTTGACTGTAAATAAATATTGCATATGAATTATCACTTTTGGAACTAAAATAAGTGTGTTTGGAGTCATTTTCCTACCCGAAATCAGTCAAAATAAAAAATTCTGACTAGGAGGAAATGTCTGTAAAAATGGCAATTTTGGTCACTGTGAGGCTTTAAAATCTGGTTTCGCAACATGAGGCAGAATCCAATTGACATTCTGAACCATTTTTTGTACAGTCCAAAAACTAAATTTTCTGATGAAAAACGAAGAGCTGTCGAACCTTCTCCAGATGGTCAGGAATGGTAATTTTTTTAATGTTAAATCTTTTGACTGTAAATAAATATTGCATGTGAAATATCACTTTTTTGAACTAAAATAAGTGTGTTTAGAGTCATTTTTTTACCGATATCAATCAACATAGCAGTTCTGAGGAGGAGGAAAGGTCTGTAAAAATGGCAATTTTGGTCACAGTGAGGCTTTAAAAAGTGGTAATTCAACATGAGGCACAATCCAATTGACAATTTGAATAAGTTTTTGTAGAGTCAAAAAAAAATTAATTTTCTGATGAAAAACGATGACCCCAGACCTGTCGAACTTTCTCCAGATGGTTAGAAATGGTAATTTTTTAATGTTCAATCTTTTGACTGTACATAAATATTGCATGAGAAATATCACTTTTAGAACTAATATAAGTGTGTTTAGAATAATTTTCCTGACCAAAATGGAGGAAAGTTCTATAAAAATGTCAATGTTGGTCACTGTGAGGCTTGAAATAGTTGTTATTCAACATGAGGCAGAATACAATTGACATTTTGTATCATTTTTTGTACAGTCCCAAAAATCAATTTTCTGATGAAAAACGATGACCCCGGACCTGATGAGCTTTCTCTGGAAGGTCAGAAATGGTAATTTTTTAATGTTAAATCTTTTGACTGTAAATAAATATTGCATGTGAAATATCTCTTTTGGAACTAAAATAAGTGTGTTTAGAGTCAACTTCCTGCCCGAAATCCGTCAAAATAAAAGCTTCTGACTAGGAGGAAAGGTCTATAAAAATGGCAATTTTAGTCACTGTGAGGCTTTAAAAAGTTGTTATTCAACATGAGGCATAATCCAATTGACATTTTGAATAATTTTTTGTACAGTCCAAACAATCAATTTTCTGATGAAAAACAATGATCCACGGACCTGTCGAATCATCTCCAGATGGTCAGTAATGGGGATTTTTTAATGTTAAAACTTTTGACTGTAAATAAATATTGCATGTGAATTATCACTTTTGGAACAAAAATAAGAGTGTTTAGAGTCACTTTCTTGCCCGAAATCGGTCAAAATAGAAACTTCTGAGAAGGATGAAAGGTCTGTAAAAATGGCAATTTTGGTCACTGTGAGACTTTAAATAGTGGTTATTCAACATGAGGCACTATCCAATTGACATTTTGAATCATTTTTTCTACAGTGCAAAAAATCTATTTTCTGATGAAAAACGATGACCCCGCTTTCGAATCTTCTCCAGATGGTCAGGAATGATTTTTTTTTAATGTTAAATCTTTCGACTGTAAATAAATATTGCATGTGAATTATCACTTTTGGAAACATAATAAGTGTGTTTTGAGTCATTTTCCTGCCCGGAATCAGTCAAAATAAAAGCTTCTACTAGGAGGAAAGGTCTGTAAAAATGGCAATTTTGGTCACTGTGAGGCTTTAAAAAGTGGTTATTCAACATGAGGCACAATCCAATTGACAGTTTGAATAATTTTTTGTAGAGTCCAAAAATCTATTTTCTGATGAAAAACGATGACCCCGGACCTGTCGAACCTTCTCCAGATGGTCAGGAGTGGTAATTATTTAATGTTAAATCTTTAGACTGTAAATAAATATTGCATTTGAAATATCGCTTTTGGAACTAAAATAAGTGTGTTTAGGGTCATTTTCCTGTTCGAAATCGGTTAAAATAGAATCTTCTGAGTAGGAGGAAAGGTCTGTAAAAATGGCAATTTTGGGTACTGTGAGGCTTTAAAAAGTGGTTATTCAACATGAGGCACAATCCAATTGACAATTTGAATAATTTTTTTGTACAGTCCAAAAAAATCAATTTTCTGATGAAAAACGATGGCCCCCAGAGCTGTCGAACCTTCTCCAGATGGTCAGGAATGGTAATATTTTAATGTTAAATCTTTTGACTGTAAATAAATATCACATGTGAAATATCACTTTTGGAACTAAAATAAGTGTGTTTAGAGTCATTTTTCTGCCCGCAATCGGTCAAAATAAAGCTTCTGAGGAGGAGGAAAGGTCTAAAAAATGGCAATTTTGGTCACTGTGAGGCTTTAAAAAGTGGTTATTCAACAAGAGGTACAATCCAGTTGACATTTTGAATAATGTTTTGTACAGTCCAAAAAATCAATTTTCTGATGAAAAACGATGACCATCTGTCGAATATTCTCCAGATGATCAGGAATGAACTTTTTTTGATGTTAAATCTTTTGACTGTAAATTCATTTTGCATTTGAATGATCACTTTTGCAACTATAATAAGTGTGTTTAGAGTCATTTTCCTGACCAAAATCTGTCGAAATGGAAGCTTCTGAGGAGGAGGGAAGGTCTGTAAAAATGGCAATTTTGGTCACTGTGAGGCTTTAAAAAGTGGTTATTCAACATGAGGCACAATCCAATTGACAGTTTGAATAATTTTTTGTAGAGTCCAAAAATCTATTTTCTGATGAAAAACGATGACCCCGGACCTGTCGAACCTTCTCCAGATGGTCAGGAGTGGTAATTATTTAATGTTAAATCTTTAGACTGTAAATAAATATTGCATTTGAAATATCGCTTTTGGAACTAAAATAAGTGTGTTTAGGGTCATTTTCCTGTTCGAAATCGGTTAAAATAGAATCTTCTGAGTAGGAGGAAAGGTCTGTAAAAATGGCAATTGTGGGTACTGTGAGGCTTTAAAAAGTGGTTATTCAACATGAGGCACAATCCAATTGACAATTTGAATAATTTTTTTGTACAGTCCAAAAAAATCAATTTTCTGATGAAAAACGATGGCCCCCAGAGCTGTCGAACCTTCTCCAGATGGTCAGGAATGGTAATATTTTAATGTTAAATCTTTTGACTGTAAATAAATATCACATGTGAAATATCACTTTTGGAACTAAAATAAGTGTGTTTAGAGTCATTTTTCTGCCCGCAATCGGTCAAAATAAAGCTTCTGAGGAGGAGGAAAGGTCTAAAAAATGGCAATTTTGGTCACTGTGAGGCTTTAAAAAGTGGTTATTCAACAAGAGGTACAATCCAGTTGACATTTTGAATAATGTTTTGTACAGTCCAAAAAATCAATTTTCTGATGAAAAACGATGACCATCTGTCGAATATTCTCCAGATGATCAGGAATGAACTTTTTTTGATGTTAAATCTTTTGACTGTAAATTCATTTTGCATTTGAATGATCACTTTTGCAACTATAATAAGTGTGTTTAGAGTCATTTTCCTGACCAAAATCTGTCGAAATGGAAGCTTCTGAGGAGGAGGGAAGGTCTGTAAAAATGGCAATTTTGGTCACTGTGAGGCTTTAAAAAGTGGTTATTCAACATGAGGCACAATCCAATTGACAGTTTGAATAATTTTTTGTAGAGTCCAAAAATCTATTTTCTGATGAAAAACGATGACCCCGGACCTGTCGAACCTTCTCCAGATGGTCAGGAGTGGTAATTATTTAATGTTAAATCTTTAGACTGTAAATAAATATTGCATTTGAAATATCGCTTTTGGAACTAAAATAAGTGTGTTTAGGGTCATTTTCCTGTTCGAAATCGGTTAAAATAGAATCTTCTGAGTAGGAGGAAAGGTCTGTAAAAATGGCAATTGTGGGTACTGTGAGGCTTTAAAAAGTGGTTATTCAACATGAGGCACAATCCAATTGACAATTTGAATAATTTTTTTGTACAGTCCAAAAAAATCAATTTTCTGATGAAAAACGATGGCCCCCAGAGCTGTCGAACCTTCTCCAGATGGTCAGGAATGGTAATATTTTAATGTTAAATCTTTTGACTGTAAATAAATATCACATGTGAAATATCACTTTTGGAACTAAAATAAGTGTGTTTAGAGTCATTTTTCTGCCCGCAATCGGTCAAAATAAAGCTTCTGAGGAGGAGGAAAGGTCTAAAAAAAATGGCAATTTTGGTCACTGTGAGGCTTTAAAAAGTGGTTATTCAACAAGAGGTACAATCCAGTTGACATTTTGAATAATGTTTTGTACAGTCCAAAAAATCAATTTTCTGATGAAAAACGATGACCATCTGTCGAATCTTCTCCAGATGATCAGGAATGAACTTTTTTTGATGTTAAATCTTTTGACTGTAAATTCATTTTGCATTTGAATGATCACTTTTGGAACTATAATAAGTGTGTTTAGAGTCATTTTCCTGACCAAAATCTGTCGAAATAGAAGCTTCTGAGGAGGAGGGAAGGCTGTAAAAATGGCAATTTGGATCACTGTGAGGCTTTAAAAAGTGGTAATTCAACATGAGGCACAATCCAATTGACAATTTAAATAAGTTGTTGTACAGTCCAAAAAATCAATTTTCTGATGAAAAACGATGACCTTCTCCAGAAGATCAGGAATGGTACGTTTTTTAATGTTAAATCATTTGACTGTAAATAAATATTGCATGTGAAATATAAATTTTGGAACTAAAATAATTGTGTTTAGCCCCTTCGCAGCGGGGCAAATTCTGACACGGTGCGAGAGGGGGTGGGGCTGGGCGTTGCGCTTCTGTACTCAGGTCGGCCCCTAGCCATCATAAATCACGGTGGGAGTTTGCTCATGACGGCCGGGAGCCGTCCGAACTCCGCCCACTGATTAATTCTCTAGCACAGGCGGGGAATTAATTCCGCGTGGGCAGAGCGGCAACGTTCGGACGGCTCCCAGCCATCATGTGCACATGCATATTGTGACTCATGACGGCCGGGAGTCGTCATCAGCACTCACTTATTTTAGTTCCAAAAGTGATATTTATTTACAGTAAAAAGATTTAACATTAAAAAATTCCCATTTCTGACCATCGGGAGAAAGTTTGACAGCTCTGGGGTCATCGTTCAATCAATCAATCACAAAATTTGTAAAGCGCACTACATACCCGTGAGGGTTTCAAGGCGCTGGGAGGGGGGGGCGGAGGCGCTGTTACTGGTCGAAGAGACAGGTCTTGAGTTGTTCCCTGAAAGTCAGCAGATTTTCGGTTTGTCGCAGGTCGAGGGGGAGGGTGTTCCAGGTCTTGGCGTCGCGATGGGAGAAGGACCTGCCTCCGGAAGTGGTTCTACGGATGCGTGGGACCGTGGCCAGGGCGTGGTCGGCGGAGCAGAGGTTCCTGTTGGGTACGTAGAAGGAGAGTCGACTGTTGAGATAGGCTGGGCCGGTTTTGTGGAGTGCTTTGTGTGCGTGGATCAGGAGCTTGAAGGAGATTCTTTTGTCGACGGGGAGCCAGTGCAGATTTCTCAGGTGGGGGTAATGTGGTCGCGGCGCGGGACGTCGAGGATCAGGCGTGCGGAGGCATTCTGGATTCTCTGTAGTCTGCTGATGAGCTTGGACGGGGCTCCGGCGTAGAGGGCATTTCCGTAGTCGAGTCTGCTGCTGACTAAGGCCTGGGTGACGGTTTTCCTCGTGTTGGTCGGAATCCATCTGTAGATCTTGCGGAGCATGCGGAGGGTGTTGAAACAGGTGGAGGAGACTGCGTTGACTTGTTTGGTCATGGAGGGTTTCGAGTCGAGGATTACTCCCAGGTTGCGTGCGTAGTTGGTGGGGGCCGGGGGGGGACCCTAGTGAAGTGGGCCACCAGGAGTCGTCCCATGCGGAGGGTTTGGGTCCGAGGATGAGGATTTCCGTCTTGTCTGTGTTCAGTTTGAGGCGGCTGTCCTCCATCCAGTCAGCGATGGCCTTCATTCCTTGGTGAAGGTTGAATTTGGCGGTGAGGGGGTCCTTTGTGAGGGAGAGGATCAGCTGAGTGTCGTCAGCGTATGAGATTATGTTGAGGTTGTGCTGTCGGGCGACGCGTGCTAGTGGTGCCATGTAGATATTGAATAGTGTCGGGCTGAGGGAGGATCCTTGGGGACGCCACAGATGATCTTGGAGGCCTCTGATCGGAACGGGGGGAGGCGGACTCTTTGCGATCTGCCGGAGAGGAAGGAGGTGGTCCAGTCCAGGGCCTTGTTACGGATCCCTGCGTCGTGGAGGCGCGTGCATAGTGTGCGGTGGCAGACGGTGTCAAAGGCGGCAGAGAGGTCCAGGAGGATGAGGGCAGCCGTCTCGCCTTTGTCCAGCAGGATCCTGATGTCGTCTGTGGCGGCGATGAGGGCTGTCTCGGTGCTGTGGTTGCTGCGGAATCCAGATTGGGACGGGTCTAGGATGTTGTTGTCTTTGAGGTGCCGGGTGAGCTGGGTGTTTACTATCTTCTCGATGACCTTAGTGGGGAATGGAAGCAAGGAGATGGGCCTAAAGTTCTTGAGGTCGCTAGGGTCCACCTTGGGTTTCTTCAGTAGGGCGTTGATCTCTGCGTGCTTCCAGATTTCGGGGAAGGTGGCGGTCTCGAAGGACAGGTTGATGATTCTGTGCAGGTGGGGAGCGGTGGACTTGCTGGCTTTGTTGAAGATGTGGTGCGGGAGAGGGTCGGATGGGGATCCGGAGTGGATTGTACCCATGGTCTTGATTGTCTCATCGATGGTTACGTTGGACCAGGATGTCAGGGTGTCGTGGGCGGTGGGGTGCGGTGGGTTCGGTGCGGTGTGGTCAGCAGGGGTTGTCCGGGGTCTGAAGCTGTCATGGATGTCGGTGATTTTCCGGTGAAAGTAGGTGGCGCACAGGACTTGCGATGGTGGGATGTTGTTGGCGTTGGAGCTGGGGTTGGAGAGTTCCTTCACAATGGTGAAGAGCTCCTTGCTGTTGTGTGCGTTGTTGTCAAGGCGGTCTGTGAAGGAGATTCTTTTGGCGGTCCTGATGAAGTGATGGTGGTTGCGGATGGCGTCTCTGTGAGCAGTGCGGCTGTCTGGCGTCTTGTCGTTGTGCCATATGTTTTCTAGTTTCCGGCATGTGCGTTTGGAGTTGAGGAGTTCCGGGGTGAACCAGCTGACTCTTCTGCTGGTGTCTGTGTTGGTGGGGTTTTTCAGTGGAGCGATGATATTGGCGCAGTTGTTCAACCAGCGTTCAAGGGCGAGTGCCCCTTCATCTGGGTATGGTTGGGGTCGTCGGGGGGTTGAGTGCGAGGTTTGTTTGTAGTTGTTCTTCGGTGATTTTGCCCCAGCAGCGGCAGGGGGTCTGTAGGGTGCGGTGGTGTGTGGGCAGTTTATGGAAGGAGAAGTGGATGCAGTGGTGGTCTGTCCAGGAGAGTTCGGAGGCGTGGCTGAAGGTGACGTGGGGGCTTGAGGAGAAGATGACATCAAGCGTGTGGCCGGCTTTGTGGGTCAGCGACGAGACGAGTTGTTTCAGTCCAAGGTTGGCGAGGTTGGCGGTCAGGGTGGAGGAGTTGCTGTCGTTGTTGTTCTCTAGGTGAAAGTTTAGGTCTCAGAGGAGGATGTAGTCGATGGAGGTCAGCGCGTACGTGCTGATGAGGTCGGCGATTGGGTCGCAGAATTGAGGTCGGGGTCCTGGGGGTCTGTAGACGAGGGTGCCTCTTAAGGTGGTATTTGGGTTCGTGTGGATCTGGAAATGCATGTGTTCGGCGGTGCTGAGTGTGTCGTTGGTGTTTGTTGAGATCTTGATGGTGTTTTTGTGGACGATGGCGATTCCTCCTCCGGCCCTGTTGGTGCGGTCTCTGCGGATGATCTTGTACCCGTCTGGGATGGCTATGGCGATGTCTGGCGAGGAGGCTTCGTTCATCCAGGTCTCGGTTAGGAAGGCGACGTCTGGTGATGTGGTGTCGAGTAGGTCCCAGAGTTCGACGGCGTGTTTGTTTACAGAGCGGGTGTTAATCAGGATGCATCTAAGTTGGTTGGCTTCCGTTGTGGTGGGTGTCTTTGCGCTTTTGTGGCAGGTGAAGGGGCCGTGGGTGCGCCTCGGGGCGGCCTTGCAGCAGGTGTGGGTCCTTCCTGGGTTGAGAGCGATGAGGGTCTTGGCGTCGTAGCGGCCACCATATATGGGGAGGAGGGGAGGGAGGAGCAGCTGGGAGGCAGGAGGTGAGGGACGGGTGTGGCGAATGGGCACGGAGGGGGCGGGGCCGCAGGGGAGGCAGCGGCGGGTACGGGGGACAGGAGACCGGCGCAGGGCAGGGAGGAGCGAGAGGTGAACAAAGCAGAGGGGCACAGAGCGGGCAGCGATCAGGGTACAGAAAGCAAGACAGGGGCACAAGCAGAGCGGCGATCAGGATACAGAAATACAGAAATCAAAAGCACAGTGGCACAAAGCAGAGCGGCGAGCGGGGGGCAGGGGGCACAGACCGAGCGGGAGCAAGACAACGGCGGCAGGGTAAACAGTGAAAACAGAGAAAACGAAGCAGTTAAACAACAAACCTAAGGGCCACCCCTGGCCACCAGGGATGAGGCGCAGGTGGAGGCCTGCGGGTGGAGGAGGGCCTCGATTTCACCGGCGGTGGCAGCAGCAGCGGTCAGTGAGCAGCGGCAGCGGGGGTGCAGGCAGAGCTGCAGCGGGGGGGAGCGACCTACCAGGAGGTCAGGGGTCGCTCTCCTCACCGCGCAGCGGCCGCCATATATGGGGAGAAGGGGAGGGAGGAGCAGCTGGGAGGCGAGAGCTGAGGGACGGGTGTGGTGAATGAGCGCAGAGGGGGCGGGCCGCAGGGGAGGCAGCGGCGGGTACGGGGGACGGGAGACTGGCGCGGGCACGGAGGAGCGAGAGTTGAACAAAGCAGAGGGGCACAGAACGGGTGGTGATCAGGGTACAGAAAGCAAAACAGGGGCACAAGCAGTGCGGCGATCAGGATACAGAAATACAGAAATCAAAAGCACAGTGGCACAAAGCAGAGCGGCGAGCGGGGGGCAGGGGGCAGGGGGCACAGACCGAGCGGGAGCAAGACAACGGCGGCAGGGTAAACAGTGAAAAATAAACAGAGAAAACGAAGCAGTTAAACAACAAACCTAAGGACCACCACTGGCCACCAGGGATGAGGCGCAGGTGGAGGCCTGCGGGTGGAGGAGGGCCTCGATTTCACCGGCGGTGGTAGCAGCAGCGGTCAGTGAGCAGCGGCAGCGGGGGTGAAGGCGCAGCTGCAGCGGGGGGGGAGCGACCTACCAGGAGGTCAGGGGTCGCTCTCCTCACCACGCAGCGGCCGCCATATGTGGGGAGGAGGGGAGGGAGGAGCAGCTGGGAGGCGGGAAGCGAGGGACGGGTGTGGCGAATGGGCGCGGAGGGGGCGGGGCCGCAGGGGAGGCAGCGGCGGGTACGGGGGACGGGAGACCAGCACGGGGCACGGAGGAGCGAGAGGTGAACAAAGCAGAGGGGCACAGAGCGGGCGGCGATCAGGGTACAGAAAGCAAAACAGAGGCACAAGCAGAGCGGCGATCAGGATACAGAAATACAGAAATCAAAAGCATAGTGGCACAAAGCAGAGCGGCGAGCAGGGGGCAGGGGGCACAGAGCAGGTGGTGATTAGAATACAGAAAGCAAAACAGGGGCACAGGCAGAGCTGCGATCAGGATACAGAAATACAGAAATCAAAAGCACAGTGGCACAAAGCAGAGCGGCGAGCGGGGGGCGGGGGGCACAGAGCAGGCGCTGATTAGGATACAGAAAGCAAAAGAGGGGCACAGGCAGAGCGGCGATCAGGATACAGAAGAGAAGTACAGAAATCAAAAGCACAGTGGCACAAAGCAGAGCGGCGATCAGGGTACAGAAATCAGAAACACAGGGGCACACGCAGAGCGGCGAGCGGGGGGCAGGGGGCACAGACCGAGCGGGAGCAAGACAACGGCGGCAGGGTAAACAGTGAAAAATAAACAGAGAAAACGAAGCAGTTAAACAACAAACCTAAGGGCCACCACTGGCCACCAGGGATGAGGCGCAGGTGGAGGCCTGCGGGTGGAGGAGGGGCCTCGATTTCACCGGCGGTGGCGGCAGCAGCGGTCAGTGAGCAGCGGCAGCGGGGGTGCAGGCGGAGATGCAGCGGGGGGGGGAGCGACCTACCAGGAGGTCAGGGGTCGTTTTTCATCAGAAAATAGATTTTTTGGTCTGTACATAAAAAGATTCAAATTGTACATTGAATTGTGCCTCATGTTGAATAGCCACTTTTTAAAGCATCACAGTTACCAAAATTGCCATTTTAACAGAACTTTCCTCCATTTCGGGCAGGAAAGTTATTCTAAACACACATATTAGTTCTAAAAGTATTATTTCACATGCAATATTTATTTACAGTCAAAAGATTTAACATAAAAAAATTGCCATTCCTGAGCATCTGGAGAAGGTTCGACAGCTCTGGGGCCATCGTTTTTCATCAGAAAATTGATATTTTGAACTGTACAAAAAATTATTCAAATTGTCAATTGGATTGTGCCTCATGGCGAATAACCGCTTTTTAAGGCCTCACAGTGACCAAAATTGCCATTTTTATAGACCTTTCCTCCTAGTCAGAAGCTTTTATTTTGACCGATTTCGGGCAGGAAACTGACTCTAAACACACTTATTTTAGTTCCAAAAGTATTATTTCACATGCAATATTTATTTACAGTCAAAAGATTTAACATTAAAAAATTACCATTTCTGACCATCTGGAGAAAGTTCGACAGGTCATCGTTTTTCATCAGAAAATAGATTTTTGGGACTGTACAAAAAATGATTCAAAATGTCAATTGTATTCTGCCTCATGTTGAATAACCACTTTTTAAAGCCTCACAGTGACAAAATTTACCATTTGTACAGAACTTTCCTCCATTTTGGGCAGGAATATTTTTCTAAACACACTTATATTGGTTCTAAAAGTGATATTTCACATTCAATATTTATTTACAGTCAAAAGATTTAACATTAAAAAATTACCATTCCTGACCATCTGGAGAAGGTTCGACAGCTCTGGGGTCATCATTTTTCATCAGAAAATTGATATTTTGGACTGTACAAAAAAATGTGTTCAAATTGTCAATTGGATTGTGCCTCATGTTGAATAACCACTTTTTAAAGCCTCACAGAACCCAAAATTGCCATTTTTACAGACCTTTCCTCCTACTGAGAAGCTTCTATTTTGACCGATTTCGGACAGGAAAATGACCCTAAACACACTTATTTTCATTCCAAAAGCGATATTTCGCATGCAATATTTATTTACCGTTTAAAGATTTAACACAAAAAAATTACCATTCCTAACCATCTTGAGAAGTTTTGACAGGTCCGCGGTCATCGTCTTTCATCAGAAAATTGATTTTTTGGACTGTACAAAAAATGATTCAAAATATCAATTGGATTGTGCCTCATGTTAAATAACCACTTTTTAGAGCCTCACAGTGACCAAAATTGCCATTTTTACAGACCTTCACTCCTCCTCAGAAGCTTCTATTTTGACCAATTTCGGACAGGAAAATGACCCTAAACACACTTATTTTAGTTCCAAAAGTGATATTTCACATGCAATATTTATTTACAGTCAAAAGATTTAACATTACAAAAATTATGATTCCTTACCATCTGGAGAAGGTTCGACAGCTCTGGAGTCATCGTTTTTCATCAGAAAATTGATTTTTTGGACTGTACAAAAAAAGTATTCAAATTGTCAATTGGATTGTGCCTCATGTTGAATAACCACTTTTTAAAGCGTCACAGAACCCAAAATTGCCATTTTTACAGACCTTTCCTCCTACTGAGAAGCTTCTATTTTGACCGATTTCGGACAGGAAAATGACCCTAAACACACTTATTTTCATTCCAAAAGCGATATTTCACTTGCAATATTTATTTACAGTTTAAAGATTTAACACAAAAAAATTACCATTCCTGACCATCTTGAGAAGTTTTGACAGGTCCGCGGTCATCGTCTTTCATCAGAAAATTGATTTTTTGGACTGTACAAAAAATGATTCAAAATATCAATTGGATTGTGCCTCATGTTAAATAACCACTTTTTAGAGCCTCACAGTGACCAAAATTGCCATTTTTACAGACCTTCACTCCTCCTCAGAAGCTTCTATTTTGACCAATTTCGGACAGGAAAATGACCCTAAACACACTTATTTTAGTTCCAAAAGTGATATTTCACATGCAATATTTATTTACAGTCAAAAGATTTAACATTACAAAAATTATGATTCCTTACCATCTGGAGAAGGTTCGACAGCTCTGGAGTCATCGTTTTTCATCAGAAAATTGATTTTTTGGACTGTACAAAAAAAGTATTCAAATTGTCAATTGGATTGTGCCTCATGTTGAATAACCACTTTTTAAAGCGTCACAGAACCCAAAATTGCCATTTTTACAGACCTTTCCTCCTACTGAGAAGCTTCTATTTTGACCGATTTCGGACAGGAAAATGACCCTAAACACACTTATTTTCATTCCAAAAGCGATATTTCACTTGCAATATTTATTTACAGTCTAAAGATTTAACATAAAAAAATTACCATTCCTGACCATCTGGAGAAGTTTTGACAGGTTCGGGGGTCATCGTTTTTCATCAGAAAATTGATTTTTTGGACTGTACAAAAAATTATTCAAAATGTCAATTGGATTGTGCCTCATGTTAAATAACCACTTTTTAAAGCCTCACAGTGAGTAAAATTGCCATTTTTACAGACCTTCAGTCCTCCTCAGAAGCTTCTATTTTGCCCAATTTCGGGCAGGAAAATGACTCTAAACACACTTTATTAGTTCCAAAAGTGATTTTTCACATGTAATATTTATTTACAGTCAAAAGATTTAACATTAAAAAAACTTACCATTCCTGACCTTCTGGAGAAGGTTCGACAAGTCCGGGGTCATCGTTTTTCATCAGAAAATAGATTTTTTGGACTGTACAAAAAATGATTCAAATTGTCAATTGGATTGTGCCTCATGTTGAATAACCACTTTTTAAAGCATCACAGTGACCAAAATTGCCATTTTTACACACCTTTCCTCCTCCTCAGAAGCTTCTATTTTCACCAATTTCGGGGAGGAAAATGACTCCAAACACACGTATTTTAGTTCCAAAAGTGATATTTCACATGCAATATTTATTTACAGTCTAAAGATTTAACATTAAAATATTACCATTACTGACCATCTGGAGAAGGTTTGACAGGTCCGGGGTCATCATCTTTCACCTGAAAATTGAGTTTATGGACTGGAGAAAAAAAAGTTCAAAATATCAATTTGGATTGTGCCTCATGTTGAATAGCCATTTTTTAAAGCCCCACAGTGACCAAAATTGCCATTTTTACAGAACTTTCCTCCTAAGCAGCTTCTATTTTGACTGATTTCGGGCAGGAAAATGACTCTAAACACACTTATTTTAGTTCCAAAAGTGATATTTAACATGCAATATTTATTTACAGTCAAAAGATTTAACATTAGAAAACTTACGATTCCTTACCCTCTGGAGAAGGTTTGACAGGTCCAGGGTCATCGTTTTTCATCAGAAAATTGATTTTTTGGACTGTACAAAAAATGATTCAAAATGTCAATTGGATTGTGCCTCATGTTGAATAACCACTTTTTAGAGCCTCACAGTGACCAAAATTGCCATTTTTACAGACCTTCACTCCTCCTCAGAAGCTTCTATTTTGACAAATTTCGGGCAGGAAAATGACTCTAAACACATTTATTTTATTTCCAAAAGTGATATTTCAAATGCAGTATTTATTTACAGTCAAAAGATTTAACATAAAAAAATTACTATTCCTGACCATCTGCAGAAGGTTCGACAGGTCTGGGATCATCGTTTTTCATCAGAAAATAGATTTTTGGAACTGTACAAAAAATGATTCAAAATGTCAATTGTATTCTGCCGCATGTTGAATAACCACTTTTTAAAGCCTTACAGTAACCAAAATTGCCATTTTTACAGAACTTTCCTCCATTTCGGGCAGGAAAAGTATTCTAAACACACTTATATTAGTTCTAAAAGTGATATTTCACATGCAATATTTATTTACAGTCAAAAGATTTAACATAAAAAAATTACCATTCCTGACCATCTGGAGAAGGTTCGACAGCTCTGGGGTCATCGGTTTTCATCAGAAAATTGATATTTTGGACTGTACAAAAAATGATTCAAAATGTCAATTGGATTGTGCCTCATGTTGTATGACCACTTTTTAAAGCCTCACAGTACCCAAAATTCCCATTTTTACAGACCTTTCCTCCTACTCAGAAGCTTTTTTTTTACCTATTTCTTGCAGGAAAATGTCTCTAAACACATTTATTTTAGTTCCAAAAGTGACACTTCAAATGTGATAGTCATTTAAAGTCAAAAGATTAATATCACCATTACTGACCATCAGGAGAAGTTAGACATGTCATGGGTCTTCGTTTTTCATCAAAAATTTTTTGGGGGACTTTGCAAAAAATTATTCAAAATTCAAATTGGATTGTACCTCATGTTGAATAACCTCTATTTAAAGCCTCATAGTGACCAAAATTGAAATTTTCAAAGACTTTTCCTCCTACTCAGAAGCTCTATTTTGACCACTTTCGGGCAGGAAAATGAGTATAAACACACTTATTTTAGATCCAAAAGTGATAATTCACATGCAATCTTCATTTACAGTCAAAAGATTAAACATTAAAAAATCACCAGTACTGACCACCTTGAGAAAATTTGACAGGTCCAGGGTCATCATTTTTCATATATTTTTTTGTCACTGTACAAAAAATGATTGAGAATGCCAATTGGATCATACCTTATGTTGAATACTCAGAAGCTTCCTTTTTGACCAATTTCGGGCAGGAAAATGTGTCTAAACACACTTATTTTTGTTCCAAAAGTGATACTTAACAGTCATATACAGTCAAAAGATTAAACATTAAATGAATAACCCTTGCTGACCATCAGGAGAAAGTTCGATAGGTCCGGGGTCATCGTTTTTAATCGGAAAATAATTTTTTTTGACTGTACAAAAAAGGATTAAAAATGTCAATTGGATCGTACCTCAAGTTGAATAACCACTTTTTAAAGCCTCATGTGACCAAAATTGCAATTTTTACAGGCATTTTCTCCTACACAAAAGCTTCTATTTTGACCTATTTCTTGCAGGAAAATGACTCTAAACACATTTATTTATATGAATAGGAGGAAAAGTCTGCAAAAATGGCAATTTTGGTCACTGTGAGGTTTTAAAAAGTGGTCATTCAACTTGAGGAACGATCCAATTAACATTTTTAATAATTTTTTGTACATTTTCTGATGAAAAATGATGACCTTATCCTGATGTTCAGTAACAGTTATTCTTTTAATATTTAATCTTTTGTAAATTACTATTGCATGTGAAGTATTACTTTTGGAAGAAAATTAAGTGTGTTTAGAGCAGAGGTCTTCAAACCTTTTATAGGAGTAAGGACCCCCTCCTGACAAAAGTTTCTAGAACTTGGTACTCCTCATCATCTACAACCAAAATAATTTTTACAGTGTGGAAATAATATTAGACAGTGTTTTGCCAACCAAAGGTCAGTGAGTGTGGGGGCGTGGTCAGAGGTGTAGCTAAAAACATAGGTATGAGGAGCGGGCCAGTGATCTTGATGAAGTAAGTAGGGTGTTTGGGGTCTCGTTTCCAGCTTTTGGACGGAGATCCCAATGCTGACCGGGAACTCCACCTTTGAACGATTTTCGTTTCTCTTTCTCGCCGCACATATAGTGTGTGACTACAGGTCCGGCCTATCCCCCCCCACGGGTTTCATGTTGCTCACTATGAAAATCTCATTGTAGGCATTGTGTCATTTTCTTTTTTCATGTTATTAAAACCACGAACATACCGATAACTCAACGCTTTTGATCAAAGCACAGTAGCGCATAATAATCGGCATTAAATTACAGCCACTTTCTCACAAGCGTCACTATCCGTTTCACTACCTCTAATTTGCCACATAGTCTATGGACACGGAGCTCATCTAGTCACATTATTAGCGTACGAATATGAGAAGCTACAGTTGCTTAATGTCTATGTTTGTTTGTTCTGTTTGTTGTTCTTTTCCCAACAGGTTTTCAGAAAATAGAGGAACATTTCCTCCCTCATTTAAACGCACCTTAGCGCGTGCGACACATATCTAGTCAAACAAACCATACCTGACCATCACTAACTCACTATACACATAGGTCTTGATGAAAGCCAGCATACACAGCAGTCTAACTGAAAGATGTAGACTTCACTCTTATGTTTACAGGATATTGGAGACATCATTGTAACTCCTCAAATATCCACCTTGTTGTTTTAAGTACTGACAAGGGCCCATTATTAAAATCCTTTAGTCAAATGGGACCCATTGGACAGCTTTTAACTCACTATCATTCACTTTACTGCACTCTCACTACACAAAACCAGCTCCGCTGTAGTCAGGCATCGAAGCACACCCAAGGTTCATAACAAATAAAAGGTTTTTCCTCCCGACATGGACATCTAGCTTCCACTAATAAGCTAGTTCTCATTGATATTTACCTATTGTACCAGGGGAAGTGAACTAGTCCACATTATTCCTCTCTCACCCGTTTGATTATTAACAAGCTAAAAATAAAGGGCCTCATTTAAGAGGAATTGGTGTTGGGCAGCGCCACAAGTCTTCTTGCTGCGGTGCTCTGCGCCAATGTGAAAAGGCAGGAATGCACCATATTTATGAAATACGGTCCATTCCTGTCCGTTGGCGCACAAATTGCTGCCTAGCACCAACATAGGCAGGATTGTTTTTGTGCAGGAAGGGCAAAATGCAGCACATATGGAAAGAGGAAAAAACAAGGAGACATGTTTTCACTGGGGAGACATATGTTTTTGGTGCTGCCCCAGGTTTAAGTGATTTTGTAAATATGGGGCAGCATCAAAATACATGGGTGTTGCATGGTAACACCCACGCAGCACACATGGAACAGCTCCTTGATGCAGAATTAGAAAAGGCAGCATCATGCCCTGCTTTGTGTTACTCCATATCCATGAGCCCATGCAAAGACATGCAAGGTGACTTTGCGCTGCCTCATAGATATGGTTGAGACACTTGCGTCACCAGAGCGTCAATAAAACTGGTGCTCTGGCAGCGCAAGCCTCTCATAAATGAGCCCCAAAATATTCTGTATGTTTTTTTAGGTCTTTCACCATCAGGTACCTACATATAAAATAATGGCCATCGTAAATAAAAAATAAATGTAAAAAGGCGTTACTCAGTGGGAAATGCACTGTAGTACATTATGAAACCTCTATTTTTTTTTTGTTTTTTTTTTTTAAAACAAAAAAAAATAAAAAATAAAAATAAAAATAAACCTCTATTAGTTAATGCACTGCAGAGGTCTGTGTGTAACCAGTGAGACACATCATTAAATCTTAGTTGGTGCAGTGAAGAACTGTGTATTTTTAGTGCTATGAGGTCACAGCCTGTGATGGAAAGCACTGTGAGTATGTAAGTCTTTATTTTATACTTGCATTAGACACAGTGAAATATAGACTGGTACAAAATGTGTAAATAGTTTTACAATAAAATGTTTCTTCTAAAATGTAGATTTTAGGAATACCAGGGCTTATGTAATGCGATTTATATTTTAAATAACTGTCGCTTAAACACCTCCTTAGTGGTAGTAAGGGCTGTGTAAGTGCAGTTATTTTTAAAAGCAAACACTTCACAGCCCATTTGTTAACTCTTTGTACTACTACTCAAAAAAACAACTCTTTGTCATCGCAAAGCAATGAGTGATTCATGGGGTCCCAAGCACCATTCACACTTGCAGATTAACTAATTGGGCACATTTACATTTCCTTTAGATGATCGGGCACCCTGACACGAAACCTTTACATAGCACAGGAGACTCAGATACAGCATTTAACGAGCGAACTTTGCTGTCCCAGAAGGGCTGTCTTTTTTCCAAAACAAAAGCAAATGTTTTAGAATCCAGGCAAAGTGAGGCTGGGGAATGTGCGACCCCCTTCCCAGGACTCCACGGCCCCCCTAGGGGTCGCGCCCCACAGATTGAAGACGTCTGGTTTAGAGTCATTTTACTGCCTGAAATTGGTCAAAAAAGAAGCTGCTGAGTAGGAGGAAACGTCTGCAAAAATGGCAATTTTGGTCACTGTGAGGCTTTAAAAAAAGGTGGTTATTCAACATGAGGTACGATCCAATTGCCATTTTGAATCATTTTTTGTACAGTGAAAAAAAATTACAAAATTATGAAAAACGATTACCCTGATGGTCAGTAATGGGGATATTTTTACGTTTAATCTTTTGACTGTAAATGAAGATTGCATGTGAATTATCACTCCAGGATCTAAAATAAGTGTGTTTGTACTCATTTTCCTGCCCGAAAGTGGTCAAAATAGAGCTTCTGACTAGGAGGAGATGTCTGTAAAAATTTCAATTTTGTTCACTATGAGGCTCTAAATAGTGGTTATTCAACATGAGGTACGATCCAATTGGAATTTTGAATCAATTTTCTGATGAAAAAGGATGATCCCGGATATGTCTAACTTTCTCCTGATGGTCAGTAATGGTGATTTTTTAATGTTTAATCTTTGACCTTCAATGACTATTGCATTCGAAGTATCAATTTTGGAACTAAAATAAGTGTGTTTAGAGTAAATTTCCTGCAAGAAATAGGTCAAAATAGAAGCTTTTGCGTAGGAGAAAATGTCTATAAAAATTCCAATTTTGGTCACTATGTGGCTTTGAAAAGTGGTTATTCAACTTGAGGTACGATCCAATTGACATTTTTAATCGTTTTATGTACAGTCCCCAAAAATCAATTTTCTGAGGAAAATTTGTTGACCCCCTGACCTGTCGAACTTTCTCCAGATGGTCAGTAATCAACATGAGGTACGATCCAATTGGAATTTTGAATAATTTTTTGCACAGTCAAAAAAAATGAATTTTCTGATGAAAAACGAAGACCCATGACATGTCTAACTTTCTCCTGATGGTCAGTAATGGTGATATTTTAATGTTTAATCTTTTGACTTTAAATGACTATCGCATTTGAAGTATCACTTTTGGAACTAAAATAAATGTGTTTAGAGTCATTTTCCTGCAAGAAATAGGTAAAAATAGAAGCTTTTACATAGGAGAAAAAGTCTGTAAAAATTCCAATTTTGGTCACTATGAGGCTTTAAAAAGTGATTATTCAACTTGAGGTACGAGCCAATTGACATTTTGAATCATTTTATGTACAGTCAAAAAAATAAATATGAAAAACGATGACCCTGGACCTGTGAAATGTTCTCCAGGTGGTCAGTAATGGTGATTTTTTTATGTTTAATCTTTGACTCTAAATGAAGATTGCATGTGAATTATCACTTTTGGATCTAAAATAAGTGTGTTTATACTCATTTTCCTGTCCGAAAGAGATCAAAATAGAGCTTCTGAGTAGGAGGAAAAGTCTTTAAAAATTTCAATTTTGGTCACTGTGAGGCATTAAATAGTGGTTATTCAACATGAGGTACAATCCATTTTGAATTTTGAATAATTTTTTGCAAAGTCAAAAAAATCAATTTTCTGATGAAAAACGATGACCCCGTACATGTCTAAGTTTCTCCTGATGGTCATTAAGGTTGATTTTTAATGTTTTAATCATGTGACTTTAAATGACTATTGCATGTGAAGTATCACTTTTGGAACTAAAATAAGTGTGTTTAGAGTCATTTCCCTGCCCGAAATTGGACAAACCAGAGGCTTCTGAGTAGGAGCAAAAGTCTGTGAAAATGGCAATTTTGGACACAGTGAGGCTTTAACAAGTGGTTATTCAACATGAGGCAGGACCCAATTGACCATTTAAATCTTTTTATGTACAGTCCCAAAAAATCAATTTTCTGAGGAAAAATCGTTGACCCCCTGACCTGTCGAACTTTCTCCAGATGCTCAGTAATCACCATGAGGTACGATCCAATTGGAATTTTGAATCATTTTTAACACAGTCAAAAAAAATCAATTTTCTGATTAAAAACGAAGACCCCATGACATGCCTAACTTTCTCCTGATGGTCAGTAACGGTGATTTTTTAATGTTTAATCTTTTGATTTTAAATGACTATCGCATTTGAAGTATCACTTTTGGAACTAAAATAAATGTGTTTAGAGTTTTTTCCTGCAAGAAATAGGTCAAAATAGAAGCTTTTGAGTAGGAGAAAATGTCTGTAAAAATTCCAATTTTGGTCACTATGAGGCTTTAAAAAGTGGTTATTCAACTTGAGGTACGATCCAATTGACATTTTTAATAATTTTTTGTACAGTCAAAAAATAACAAAAATATGAAAAGCGTTGACCCTGGACCTGTCGAACTTTCTCCTGATGGTCAGTAACGGTTATTCATTTAATGTTTAATCATTTGACTGTAAATGACTATTGCATGTTAAGTATCAATTTTGGAACAGAAACAAGTGTGTTTAGAGTCATTTTCCTGCTCGAAATTGGTCAAAAGAGAAGCTTCTGAGTAGGAGGAAAAGTCTGTAAAAATGGCAATTTTGGTCACTGTGAGGCTTTAAAAAGTGGTTATTCAGCACGAGGTACGATCCAATTGCCATTTTGAATCATTTTCTGTACAGTGAAAAAAATAACAAAAATATGAAAAGCGATGACCCTGGACCTGTCGAATTTTCTCCTGAATGTCAGTAATGGTGATTTTTTAATGTTTAATCTTTTGACTGTAAATGAAGATTGTATGTGAATTATCACTTTTGGATCCAAAATAAGTTTGTTTATACTCATTTTCCTGCCCGAAAGTGGTCAAAATAGAGCTTCTGAGTAAGAAGAAAAGTCTGCAAAAATTCCAATTTTGGTCACTATGAGGCTTTTAATAGTGGTTATTCAACTTGAGGAACGATCCAATTGACATTTTTTATCATTTTTTGTACAGTCAAAAAAGAAAAATTCTAATGAAAAACGATGACCCCGGACCTATCGAACTCTCTCCTGATGGCCAGTAACGTTTATACTTTTAATGTTTAATCTTTTGACTGTAAATGACTATTGCATGTGAAGTATCACTTTTGGAACAAAAATAAGTGGCTTTTGAGTCATTTTCCTGCAACAAACAGGTCAAAATAGAAGCTGTTGTGTAGCAGAAAATGTCTGTAAAAATTCCAATTTTGGTCACTATGAGGCTTTAAATAGTGGTTATTCTACATGTGGTACTATCCGATTGGAATTTTGAATCATTTTTTGCACACTCAAAAAAGTCAATTTTCTGATGAAAAACGATGACCCGGAACCTGTCGAATGGTCTCCTGATGGTCATTAATGGTGATTGTTTAATGTTTAATCTTTTGACTGTAAATGAAGATTGCATGTGAATTATCACTTTTGGATTTAAAATAAGTTTGTTTATACTGATTTTACTGCCCGAAAGTGGTCAAAATAGAGCTTCTGAGTAGGAGGAAAAGTCTGTAAAATTTCTATTTTGGTCACTATGAGGCTTTAAACAGTGGTTATTCAACATGATGTACGATCCAATTGGAATTTTGAATCATTTTTTGCACAGTCAAAAAAATCAATTTTCTGATGAAAAATGATGACCCCGGACATGTCTAACTTTCTCTGGATGGTCAGTAATGGTGATTTTTTAATGTTTAATCTTTTGACCGTAAATTAAGATTTCATGTGAATTATCACTTTTGGAACTAAATAAGTGTGTTTAGAGTAATTTTCCTGCCTGCAATTGGACATATTAGAAGCTTCTGAGTAGGAACAAAAGTCTGTAAAAATGGCAATTTTGGTCACAGTAAGGCTTTAAAAAGCGGTTATTCAACATGAGGCGCGATCCAATTGACAATTTAAATCATTTTATGTACTGTCTAAAAAAAATAATTTTCTGATGAAAAACGTTGACCCATGGACCGGTCGAACTTTCTCCAGATGGTCAGCATTGGGCGATTTTAGTAGGAGGAAAAGTATGTTAAAATGGCAAGTTTGGTCACTATGAGGATTTAAATAGTGGTTATTCAACATGAGGTACAATCCAATTGATATTTTGAATCATTTTATGTACAGTAAAAAAAACGATGACCCCGGACGTGTGCAACTTTCTCCGAATGGTCAGAAATTGTAGTTTTTTAATGTTTAATCTTTTGACTGTAAATGACTGTCAGATGTGAATCATCACTTTTGGAACTAAAATACGTGTGTTTAGAGCCATTTTCATACCCAAAATTGGGCAAAATCAAGGTTCTGAGTAGGAGGAACAGCTTATGAAACTGGCAATTTTGGTCACTATGAGGCTTTAAAAAGTGGGTATTCAACTTGAGGTACGATCCAATTGATATTTTGAATCATTTTGTGCACATTCAAAAAAATCTATTTTCTGATGAAAAACGATGACCCCGGAAATGTCTAAGTTTCTCCTGATGGTCAGTAATGGTGATTTTTTAATGTTTATCTTTTAACTTTAAATTACTATTCAATCAATCAATCAATCAATCAATCACCGCATTTGTAAAGCGCGCTACATACCCGGGTCTCAAGGCACTGGGGAGGGAGGGGGTGCTACTGGTCGAAGAGCCAGGTCTTGAGGAGTCTTCTGAAGGCCAGCAGGTCCTGGGTCTGTCGTAGGATGGTGGGGAGAGTGTTTCAGGTCTTGGCGGCGAGGTAGGAGAAGGATCTGCCGCCGGCGGTGGTTTTTCGGATGCGAGGGACTGTGGCGAGGTCGAGGTTGGCTGAGCGGAGGCTTCGGGTGGGGGTGTGGAAGCTGAGTCGGTTGTTGAGGTAGGCGGGTCCGGTATTGTGCAGTGCTTTGTGTGCGTGGATCAGGAGCTTGAAGGTGATCCTTTTGTTGACGGGGAGCCAGTGCAGGCCTCTCAGGTGGAGTGTGATGTGGCTGTGGCGGGGGACGTCGAGGATGAGTCGGGCCGAGGCGTTCTGGATGCTTTGGAGTCGTCTAAGGAGCTTGTTTGTAGTTCCTGAGTTGAGGGCGTTCCCGTAGTCGAGTCTGTTGGTGATGAGGGCCTGGGTAACGGTTTTTCTCGTGTCGAGGGGGATCCATTTGAAGATCCTGCGGAGCATACGGAGGGTGTTGAAACAGGACGCGGAGACGGCGTTGACTTGCCTGGTCATAGAGAGAGTGGAGTCGAGGATGACCCCCAGGTTGCGTGCATGGTCCGTGGGTTCCGGGGCTGTGCCTAGTGACGTGGGCCACCAAGAGTCGTCCCAGGCTGATGGGGTGGGTCAGAGGATGAGGACCTCTGTCTTGTCTGAGTTCAGCTTCAGTCTGCTGTCCTTCATCCAGTCGGCTACGGCGGTGTGGGGATCTTCGGTGAGGGATATGATCAGCTGGGTGTCGTCGGCGTAGGAGATGATGTTGAGGTTGTGTTGTCGTGCGACGTGGCGAGGGGGGCCATGTAGATATTGAACAGCGTCGGGCTTGAGGGAGGATCCCTGTGGGACGCCGCAGATGATCTCGGTGGTTTTGGAGCGGAAAGGTGGGAGGCGGACGCTCTGGGTTCTGCAGGAGAGGAAGGATGTGGTCCAGGCCAGGGCCTTCTCTTGGATACCGGCGTCATGGAGGCGTGCTGATAGGGTGTGGTGGCAGACCGTGTCAAAGGCTGCTGATAGGTCCAGGAGGATGAGGGCGGCTGTTTCTCCTTTGTCCATCAGGGTCCGGATGTCGTCAGTGGCGGCAATGAGGGCGGTCTCGGTGCTGTGGTTGCTGCGAAAACCGGATTGGGAACGGTCCAGGATGTTGTTAACTTCGAGGTAGCGGGTCAGCTGTTTGTTGACAATCTTCTCGGTCACTTTTGCCGGGAAAGGGAGCAGGGAGATGGGCCGGAAGTTCTTGAGGTCCTTGGGGTCCGCCTTGGGCTTCTTCCGAAGGGCGTTAATCTTGGCGTGCTTCCAGCTTTCTGGGAAGGTTGCTGTCTCGAAGGAACAGTTGATTGTTTTCCGGAGGTGGGGCGCGATGGTTGCGCTGGCTTTGTTGAAGACGTGGTGAGGGCAGGGGTCCGATGGGGATCTGGAGTGGATGGAGTTCATGGTTTTGATGGTGTCTTCGTCGCTGACGCTGGACCAGACGGTCAGGCGACTGGTGCGAGTGGTAGTCGCAGGGGTGGTGGACTCGGAGGTGGGTGCGGGGGGGTCGGAGTTGAAGCTATCGTGGATGTCGGTGATCTTGCGGTGGAAGAAGGTGGCCAGGAAGTCGCACAGGTCTTGAGATGGCGGGATGTCGTTGGTGTTGGAGCTGGGGTTGGAGAGTTCTTTCGCGATGCTGAAGAGCTCTTTGGTGTTGTGTGCGTTGTTGTCTAGGCGGTCCTTGAAGGCGGCCTTCTTGGCAGTCCTGATGAGTTGGTGGTGTCTGCGGGTGGCGCTCTTGAGGGCTGTGTGGTTGTCTGGTGTTCGGTCATGGAGCCATTTCTTCTCCAGCTTCCGACAGGTGTGCTTGGAGATCCAGAGGTCCTCAGTGAACCAGGCGGCTTTCTTGTTGGTGTGGTTGGTTGTAGAGGTCTTGAGAGGGGCGAGGGTGTTGGCGCAGTCATTGATCCACTGTGTGAGGTTGGTCGCGGCGGTGTCTAGGTCGGTGGGGTCGGTGGGTGGTCTCAGGGCGAGGGCGGTAGTCAGTTGGTCCTCGGTGACCTTGCCCCAGCAGCGGCGTGGTAGCTGTTGGGTTCGGTGGTGTGTGGTGGGTTTTCTGAAGGTGAAGTGGACGCATCTGTGGTCGGTCCAGTGTGGTTCGGTGGTGTGGTTGAAGGAGACGTGGGGGCTTGCGGAGAAGATGGGGTCGAGCGTGTGTCCAGCGGCGGAGTAGGTGTCGTTACGAGCTGTTTGAGTCCAAGGTTGGCGAGGTTGTCGATCAGGGCGGTGGAGTTGGCGTTGTTGTTGTTCTCGAGGTGGAAGTTCAGGTCCCCGAGGAGGATGTAGTCCGTGGAAGCGAGGGCGTGGGTGCTGATGAGGTCGGCGATGGTGTCACTGAACTGTGGGCGGGGTCCGGGAGGTCTGTAGATGAGAGTTCCCCTGAGGGTGGTGTTGGGGTCGGTGTGGATCTGGAAGTGCATGTGCTCGGCAGTGGTGAGGATGTCATCGGTGTTCGTTGAGATTTTGATGGAATCTTTGTGGATGATGGCGATTCCTCCTCCCACTCCGTTGGTGCGGTCTCTGCGGGAGATCTTGTAGCCCTGTGGGATGGCTATGGCGATGTCTGGTGCTGAAGTGGCGTTCAGCCAGGTCTCCGTCAGGAAGGCGACGTCGGGGCGGTGGAGTCTAGGAGGTCCCAGAGTTCGATGGCGTGCTTGCAAACGGGGCGGGTGTTGAGGAGGATGCAGCGGAGGTGGTTGTGTTCTCTGGCTTGTGGTGTGGAGGGTTGGATGCTGCGCGGCCTCCATATGAGGGCTGAAGGAGGGAGGAGCAGCTGGGAGGTGGGAGCGGGGCGGCCAATGGGAGTGAAGGGGACGGGGCCGCAGGGACTCAGCGGCGGGGGAAAACCCGGGGAAAAAACGGCGGGAAAAGACGGCGGGAGAGGGACAACGGAGCACAGGGGTACAGAAAGCAAAACACAGGGGCACAGAATGAAAGAAAAAAGTGGCACAGAAAGCCAAGCGCAGGGGTACAGAATAAAAAAGGGAGCGAGCAGTCAGGCGGCAAAAGCGGCAACGGAGGTTCAACCCACAGGGGGCTGCGTGGCGGATGGGGGGAGTGACCTGCCTGGTGACAGATTGCATCTGAAGAATCAATTTTGGACCTAAAATAAGTGTGTTTAGAGTCATTTTCCTGCAAGAAATAGGTCAAAATAGAAGCTTTCGCGTAGGAGAAAATGTCTGCAAAAATTCCAATTTTGGTCACTATGAAGATTTAAATAGTGGTTATTCAACATGAGGTACGATCCAATTGATATTTTGAATCATTTTTTGCACATTCAAAAAAATCTATTTTCTGATGAAAAACGATGACACCGGACCTATCGAACTTTCTCCTGATGGTCAGTAACGGTGAATTTTTAATGTTTCATCTTTTGACTGAAAATGAAGATTGCATTTGAACTATCACTTTTAGAACAAAATAGGTGTGTTTAGAGTCATTTTCCAGCCCGAAATTGGACAAACTAGAGGCTTCTGAGTAGGAGCAAAAGTCTGTGAAAATGGCAATTTTGGTCACAGTGAGGCTTTAAAAAGTGGTTATTCAACATGAGGCACGATCCAATTGACATTTTAAATCATTTTATGTACAGTCCCAAAAAATCAATTTTCTGAGGAAATTTTTTTGACCCCGTGAACTTTCGAACTTTCTCCAGAAGGTCAGTAATCAACATGAGGTACGATCCAATTGGAATTTTGAATCATTTTTTGCACAGTCAAAAAAAAACAATTTTCTGATGAAAAACGAAGACCATGTCAAACTTTCTCCTGATGGTCAGTGATGGTGATTTTTTAATGTTTAATCTTTTGACTTTAAATTACTATTGCATTTGAAGTATCACTTTTGGAACTAAAATAAATGTGTTTAGAGTCATTTTCCTGCAAGAAATAGGTCAAAGGGGCCAATTCCGATCCGGGTCGGAAGGGCACCGAACGCGATCCGTCCGGAAAAATGACGAGCCGTACGCGTGTTTTCCGCCCGACTCGTACAGCTGTACGAGCGAGCCAGTACGATGCGAGCTACATGAAATTCACCGACCGAGTCGTTTCCGGGTCCGGACCGCTCCGTACGTCTCGGTCGTAAGCTAATCGTGGCGTGCAATGGATGCGATTCACGACCAAGCCAGTACGATGCACGCGTCGAACAGCCTGTGCGAGCCGGAGTGTCCGGCTTGCAAAAGCTCCCGGAGTTGGACTTCAGGGGTCCCCGTCATACCCCCGACACCCGCAGCCGTACGACTCGCACATAGGGGGAGACACATGAGTCTCCCCCACACAGGCATGTACGGCGCGGATGGCACTGACGCGTACCCACTGTAGGGGGCGCACTTGTTCGAGACATAGCCATTCAGTCAATGGGAGCACATGTACGCGTCGCACAACTGGCTCCCATTGACTTCTATGGGAGTCCAACCAAACCGAGTCCGACAGCATATGTGTGCATCGTACTCGCTCGGTCGGACTGTAGGGGTCCGGCTCGGTCAGAAAACACTCCAGATCCGAATCGTTCAGAGTGCTTTCCGACCCAGATCAGAATCGGCCCCAAAATAGAAGCTTTTGCATAGGAGAAAATGTCTGTCAAAATTCCAATTTTGGTCACTATGAGGCTTTAAAAAGTGGTTATTCAACTTGAGGTGCAACTTTCTCCGAATGGTCAGAAATGGTGATTTTTTAATTTTTATTCTTTTGACTGTAAATGACTGTCAGATGTGAATCATCACTTTTGGAACTAAAATACGTGTGTTTAGAGCCATTTTCATACCCAAATTGGGCAAAATCAAGGTTCTGAGTAGGAGGAACAGTCTATAAAAATGGCAATTTTGGTCACTATTAGGCTTTAAAAAGTGGGAATTCAACATGGGGCACGATCCAATTGGCAATTTAAATTATTTTATGTACTGTCTAAAAAAAAAATCAATTTTCTGATGAAAAACATTGACTCACGGACCGGTCGAACTTTCTCCAGATAGTCAGCATTGGGCGATTTTTTAATGTTTAATCTTTGGACTGTAAATGATGATTGCATGTGATTTATCACTTCTGGATCTAAAATAAGTGTGTTTATACTCATTTTCCTGCCCAAAAGTGGCCAAACTACAGCTTCTTAGTAGGAGGAAAAGTCTGTTAAAATGGCAATTTTGGTCACTATGAGGATTCAAATAGTGGTTATTCAACATGAGGTACGATCCAATTGATATTTTGAATAATTTTTTGCATATTCAAAAACATCTATTTTCTGATGAAAAACAATGACCCCGGACATGTCTAACTTTCTCCTGATGGTCAGTAATGGTGATTTTTTTAATGTTTAATCTTTTGACTTTAAATGACTATTGCATGTGAAGTATCACTTTTGGAACTAAAATAAGTGTGTTTAGAGTCCTTATCCTGCAACAAATAGGTCAAAATAGAAGCTTTTACATAGGAGAAAAAGTCTGTAAAAATTCCAATTTTGGTCACTATGAGGCTTTAAAAAGTGATTATTCAACTTGAGGTACGAGCCAATTGACATTTTGAATCATTTTATGTACAGTCAAAAAAATAAATTTTCTGATGAAAAACAATGACCCCGGACGTCAGCAACTTTCTCCAAATGGTCACAAATGGTGATTTTTTTATGTTTAATCTTTTGACTGTAAATGGCTGTCAGATGTGAATCTTCACTTTTGGAACTAAAATACGTGTGTTTAGTGCCATTTTCATACCCAAAATTGGGCAAAATCAAGGTTCTGAGTAGGAGAAACAGTCTATAAAATGGCAATTTTGGTCACAGTGAGGCTTTAAAAACTTGGTTATTCAACATGAGGCATGATCCAATTGACAATTTAAATCATTTTATGTACTGTCTAAAAAAATCTATTTTCTCATGAAAAACGTTGACCCACAGACCAGTCGAACTTTTTCCAGATGGTCAGCATTGGGCAATTTTTTTAATGTTTAATCTTTGGACTGTAAATGACAATTGCATGTGATTTATCACTTCTGGGTCTAAAATAAGTGTGTTTATACTAATTTTCCTGCCCAAAAGTGGTCAAAATAGAGCTTCTTATTAGGAGGAAAAGTTTGTTAAAATGGCAATTTTGGTCACTACGAGGATTTAAATAATGGTTATTCAACATGAGGTATGATCCAATTGATATTTTGAATATTTTTTTGCACGTTCAAAAAAATCAATTTTCTGATGAAAAACGATAACCCCGTACCTGTCGAATTTTCTCCTGATGGTCAGTAAAAGTGATTTTTTAATGTTTAATCTTTTGACTGTAAATGAAGATTGCATGTGAATTATCACTTTTGGAACTAAATAAGTGTGTTTAGAGTCATTTTTGTGCCCGAAATTGGACAAACTAGAAGTTCTGAATAGGAGAAAACGTCTGTAAAAATTCCAATTTTGGTCACTATGAGGCTTTTAAAAGTGGTTATTCAACTTGAGGTACGATCCAATTGACATTTTGAATCATTTATTGCATAGTCAGAAAAATCAATTTTCTTATGAAAAACGATGACCCCAGACATGTCTAACTTTCTCCTGATGGTCAGTAATAGTGATTTTTAAATGTTTAATCTTTTGACTTTAAATGACTATTGCATGTGAAGTATCACTTTTGGAACTAAAATAAGTGTGTTTAGAGTCATTTTCCTGCCAGAAATAGGTCAAAATATAATCTTTTGCGTAGGAGAAAACATCTGTAAAAATTCCAATTTTGGTCAGTGGGAGGACTTAAAAAGTGGTTACTCAACATGAGGCATGACACAATTGACATTTAAACTATTTTTTTATACAGTTCAAGAAATCCAATTTCTGATGAAGAACGATGAACCCGGACCTGTGAAACTTCCTCCGAATGGTCAGAAATGGTGAGTTTTTAATATTTAATCTTTGGACTGTAGGTGACTGTCGGGTGTGAATCTTCTCTTTTGGAACTAAAAGTAGTGTATTTATAGTCATTTTCATGCTCGAAATTAGGCAAAATGCAAGCTTCCCATTAGGAGAAAAAAGATATAAAAATGAAAATTTGGAGGAGGAGCCTAGCGCGCAACCAAGATGGCCGCGTAGGTGCGAGGCTCCCGAGGACCTCCGTGACCTCCTACACATATCCTGAAAATATCCTGTCCTAGATGAGGGGACTGTTTTGGTGAGCCCGAGCTGAGGTGGCACCCGTTTTCCGCTTCCAAATTGGACCTCGGACACCGGCGGGAACATCGATCGAGGTTTGCGGCCTTCTCCGCGCCGGACCCCGGATTAGATCTGTGGGGCTATCCGGAGACAAAGTGAACAACAGCGGCGGGCAGGGCTCGGCGACTCGCGTACCCCGCACTTTCACTTTCGCTTTTGCACCCTCCTTGCTGTCTTGGCGAGGTTGGGTCGCGGGGCACTGTGAGGTGGTGTGGCCTCGTTGGGGTGCCTTGCCGGCCTGCCGGCTGTGATCCACCCCGCAGGTCTGTGGTGGCCCCCCCCCGGAGCCCGTGACCCGGCTTGCCTGCCCTTTACGACGTGATTGGCACGATCGGGGGACTGGAACCATGTCCACAAAGCAAGATGGTGACCGGGCAAAGGTGAAATCGACTCGACGTGGCGCAGCCCAGCAGTCTAACAGCATGGACCGCTACACCCTCCAGAAGGGATCTCCTGAGGTGCCGCGTAGGTCCCCTGAGGGCCCGGCTGATGCTCCTGCTCTGCCCGCGGATCTGACCCTGCGGGATGTCATGGGTGCTATCGCCGAGATGAAGGCCTCGGTGGGCCAGCGTTTTGATACACTGGCGCAGAAGATAGACTCGGTCCTCGTGGATGTTGGCTTGGTGAGGGCCGATCTATCCAAGACCAATGATCGGGTCGATTCTTTGGCCCACACCACATCGGGCCTCACGACAGATGTGGCGACCCTCCAAAAGGAGGTGCGCCGGCTTGGCCAGGCGAGTGCGCTGATGGACCGCCGCTTGGAGGATTCCGAGGGTCGGGCCTGGAGGAACAATGTCCGCATTATCGGGGTGCCTGAGGGACGTGAGGAGGCGGCGGCGGACCTATTCGTGGAGGACTTGATTCTCACTCATCTCCAGCCCCGGGGGCTGAGTAAATTCTTCGCGGTGGAACGGGCCCACAGGGTTCCCGGGGGAAGGCCTAAGACCGGAGCCCCTCCGAGGCCTCTTATTGCCCGGATTTTCAACTTTCGGGACAGAGATGCTATTCTGCAATCCTCCAGACTACAGGGACCGGTCAGACTCGACAATATGGACATCAATTTTTATCCGGATTTCACTCCAGCGGTCCAAAAGCAGAGACTGAGCTTTCTCGGAGTCAAACGTCGTCTACGGGACCTTAACCTCAAGTATGCGATGCTTTTCCCAGCTAAGTTGCGGGTGGAGGTGGATGGCCGCACGCACTTTTTTGATCGTCCCGAAGCGGCTGGGGACTGGCTGGATACTTTGTCTGGGGATCGGGCTCGGGGGGGTGGGGGGGAAGCGGTTGGGGGAGAGGGCTCGCCGGATCAGGACTGAGGGACTAATATTAGGCCTCGCTCGGGACAAAATCACTTTGGACTGTTCGTCTGTTCGAGTAAGTTCCCCTCCTGTGGAGGTCGTGTGGGGTCTCTTGGGGGTTCTCCCTCCTCCTCTGGGGGCTTAGTTAGTTTAACCATCTATGGGGCGACAGGCACACTGCACTTTGGGGGGGCTGTTTGGGCTCATGCAGGGGTGCAGGGAGGGGGGAGTTCCGTTGGGGTGGGTGGGTTGGGGTGGGGTGTTGTACGTTTTTACCACAAGGCAAACCCTTTTTTGTATTGGTCTTAAGGTGCTCTCCGGGGGACGAATGATGGCTTTTGTGTGTGATGGGGGGTAGGGACTTGACTTTGTTGTCCTGGAACGTTAATGGACTGGGGGATAGGATCAAACGAGGTGTGGTCCTGCAGTATTTGAAACGAATCTCACCCGATGTAGTCTTTCTGCAGGAGACACACCTTATTGGTAATTCTTTTTGTGCCATGAATCGGCGTGGCTACCGTTTAGTGGCCCACTCGGGCTTCACGTCGGGCTCACGGGGTGTGGGCATCATGGTGAAGAACTCGCTCCCGTTGGAAATTGATGAGGTGCTCCATGATGATAGGGGACGCTACACTGTCTTGGTGGGGAGAATGGAGGGCAAAGTAGTTGTCTTTGTATCAGTATACGTCCCACCGGGGCTGCAGTCGACCACTTTTGCAGACCTGGGGCGCCTCCTCCTTGGCCTTCCGGGGGGGCTTCTGGTGGTTGGGGGGGACTTCAATGCGGTGATTTCTGGGACTGTGGATCGTCACCCCCCTAGGGACCTCCCCCGGGCACAGGTGTGGCTGTCCGGCCTCTTGGATACACTGGGATTGGTGGACTGCTGGCGCTTAAAACATCCCACGCAGCTGCAGTACACTTTCCACTCGGGGGCCCATGGTAGCCTCTCACGGCTTGATTATGTCCTTGTCCCGGCGGCCTATGTTGGGAGGGTAGGAGAGGTGCGCCATTTGGCGCGGGGTATTTCAGATCACTCCCCGCTCCTGTTACACATTGATGTCTGCCCGAGGGGTGAGGGCAGGGTAGTTCCAATCAATGCTTGGTACTTGCGCGACCCCATCATTCGCGCTGACTTGATTAAATCCTTACAGCGATACTTCGATGAGAATGTGGGGTCCGTCCCTTCGGCTATCTCCCTGTGGGAAGCCTTCAATACAGTCCTCAGAGGGGAGGCCCTATCCCTTATTTCCCATGCCCGGAGGCGCGAGCGGGAGGAGGTGACCCGGGTGGAGGCCGAAATTGTCGAATTGGAGGGTGATCTAGAGGGTGGGGTGACAGATGCTGCGCTACATGTCCTACAGCTTAAGCAGGCGGCCTACAGGGCCCTCGTCACGGAGGCGGCCAGGGGCCTCAGTAGGGAGCAACAGGGGCGACTGTATGATGTGGTTGATAAGGCTGGTAAACTGCTCGCGTGGTTGGATAAAAAGGAGAGAGCGAATCGTGTGGTCCCGCTGATTGAGAGGATGGATGGTGTGAGTGTAACCGAGCCAGAAGAAATTGTCTCCTGTTTCGCGGATTATTTCCGTGAAGTGTATTCCCCGGTTTCTCCCTGCTCGGAGGAGGATTCCCATGCCCTGCTTAGGGATATCGCGCTCCCTTCCCTTTCGGAGGAGGACAGGGTGTCGTTGGATGCCGCTCCCACCTCCGACGAAATTGCCCTCGCCATACGCTCGGTCGCCTCTGGCAAGGCCATGGGCCCGAATGGCATCCCTATCGAGTTGTATAAGTTGCGACCGGATGCATTGGCACCCCACCTTCGCGCGATGTTCCTGGCGGCCCACTCGCTGGGCTCCCTCCCGCTGGACCAGCGTCTGGCTACAATCGTGGTGATCCACAAGGAAGGGAGACCTCGGGACCGGGTTACATCCTATCGGCCTATCTCGCTCTTAAATGCGGAGCCCAAAATTCTTGCCAAGGTGCTGGCCAATCGGCTGGTCGGCGTGGTGGGCGATCTGGTCCATCAAGACCAGTCCGGCTTTATTCCCCATCGCAACACAGCCCTTAACCTGCGGCGCTTGCACGGGGTGCTCGCACGTGTTCCATTCGTGCGGGAGCCGGCCATACTGGCGTCCTTAGACGCCACCATGGCGTTTGACACGCTTGAGTGGCCATACATTTGGGCGATGCTGGCGAAGTTTGGATTTGGCCCGGGTTTCATCAGTTGGGTCAAATTGTTGTATTCGGGCCCATTGGCGCAGGTGGTGGTAAACGGAAGAGTATCGGCCCCATTCGAGCTGGGCCGGGGCACGCGGCAGGGCTGTCCCTTGTCGCCGCTCCTGTTTGCGCTGGCCTTAGAGCCCCTGGCGGAGTGGCTGCGGTGGGAGCCTTCCATCCGTGGTCTCCGTTGGACCCCCGAGTACGAGGACCGCGTGTCCCTATACGCTGACGACATCCTTTTGTACCTAGCCTCCCCACGTAAATCACTAATAGTCCTGGTTGATGTTTTACGTTCATTTGGCCGCAACTCAGGCCTTGTCATCAACTGGGCTAAATCATGTGTGTATGTGCTCTCCGGGGAGGCTCCCGTCCTCCCGCGGGGCTGTCCGATCCAGATTGCCGCTCAGGGGTTTAGGTACCTGGGTGTCTACATTACTCTGGACCCAGAGGCCCGCTACGAGCGGAACTTGCTTCCCCCCCTCCAGCGCTTGAAGGAGGACGTCGCGCGCTGGCGGCGCCTGCCGCTTTCGCCGCTCGGCCGGGCGGCGCTGTTTAAAATGATGTCGTTGCCACGCTTCCTGTACGCTCTCCAGAACACTATGGACTTAGTCCCGGCGCGCTACTTCCGTGAGGTGGAGAGTCTACAGCGCCGCCTGTTCTGGGACGGGAGGCCGCGTATTGCCCTGGCGAAGTTGACGCTCCCATGGTACGACGGGGGGATTGCCCTCCCGGATATTAAACGGTATTACTGGGCCTCCCAGTTAGCTGCAATCAACCATGGCCTCTACGGGCCCGCCTTGAACCCGGCATTTGAAATGGACAAGATGCTACTGCCCGGTGGCGACTACAATCGAGCGCTCTACTCTGGCGCGCCCGACACTCGCCTGACGGGACCTACGCGTGTCATGGTGCGAGTATGGCACGCGGCTAATGCAGCTATGGGGTGGAAGGACCGTTTGACCCGGGCGTCACCGCTGTACGCATCTGAGAGGTTGGGCTCCCTGTGGACCTCGAAGGGCTTCGAGAAGTGGGACATGATAGGCATCAGTAAAGTCGGGGATCTCTGGACGAGGGGGGGATTTAAAACATTCGAGATGCTGCAGACGGAGTTTCAGCTGCAGGACAGTGAATACTTTCGGTACCTGCAGGTCCGTCATGCACTGGGCTCCGTCTTCCCAGACGTTGCCTCCATCCCGGAGTCTTCCCCCCTGGAGGACAGAGTGCTAGATGGCCATGTCCCAGACAGCACGATCTCCCTTATTTACAAAAAGCTGATCAATGACCGCTCGGGCTTGCTAACTGGCCTCCGAGAGGCCTGGGTTGCCGATGGGCTGGAGTTGGACGACAAGGACTGGACCTCCGCGGTGGCCTCTCCGAAGGAGGTGGCCATACCGGCTCGCCTTCGCTTCGTCCAGCTTAAGATACTCCACCGGGTCTACATGACGGGGCCAAGGCTTCTGCGTATGGGCTATGCTGAGGATGGGCTGTGTAAGCGTGGGTGTGGTGCTTTGGCGACCTTTCTGCATATTTTGTGGGAATGTCCGAAGGTGGAGCGATTTTGGCGTGGTGTGCATGAGGTCCTGCGAGTGGTTACGCGTGTCGCGCTGCTGCCTGAAGCGAGGAGGTGCCTGTTGAATGTGTGGGAACCAACTGACTACTCGGCTCCGCAGATGTGGTGGGTGACTCTGGGATATATGGTAGCTAAGCGTGATATTGCTCAACTGTGGGGATCCCAGAAGCCCCCGGCAGTGTCGGCCTGGAAAGAACACATGGACTGGTGCATGTTTCGAGAAAAGGTGGTGTATGTGGCGAGGGGTAAGCCTGGGACATGGGGGAAAGTATGGGGCCCCTGGAACGCCTATCGTGGGGGTATCTGCGCGCCACCACTGCTGCCTGCTGCCTCACCAGCCCCGTCCCCTTAGCTGACTCCTTCCCCCAGCCCCGGGCACAGGGTTCCCCCAGTCCTTGCTCTGTTCCCCTTCCCCTCTTTAGACTCCTGTGTCTACTTGGGGTCCCCCATTCGGGGAGCACGTGCTGCTACTGTCGATTGCGGGTTGCCTTGTGGGTGTGGTTTTTTCTTGTTGTTTGTATAAAATGAAACCGTATTGTGGGGTCTGACTGATATGGCCCACGGCATTGATACCTCCTGATTATGCTCCTCTGCAACACCAAGTGTTTTATGAACGTATGTCATATGCTCCTGTCATCCTAGCGGCCGGCCGGAAGGTTGTAGGCCCATACCTGTATATTCTTGAGATTTGTAATAAACGGTTTCAAAAAAAAAAAAAAAAAAAAAATGAAAATTTGGGACACTGGGAAGCCTTCAAAAGTAGTTATTCAACATGAGGCATGATATAGTTGACATTTTGAATATTTTTTGCACAGTCTAAAAAATTAATTTTCTGATGAAAAACACTGACCCCGGACATGTCTAGCTTTCTCCTGATGGTCAGAAATGGTGATTTTTTAATGTTTAATCTTTTGACTGTAAATGACAATTGCATGTGAATTATCACTTCTGGATCTAAAATAAGGGTGTTTAGAGTCATTTTCCTGCCCGAAAGTGGTCAAAATAGAGCTTCGGAGTAGGAGGATAAGTCTGTAAAATGGCAATTTTGGTCACTGAGAGGCTTTAAATAGTGGTTATTCAACATGAGGTACGATCCAATTGGCATTTTGAATAATTTCTTGCACAGTCAAAAATGTTTCTTTTCTGATGAAAAACGATGACCACGGACTTGTCGAACTTTCTCCAGATGGTCAGTTATGGTGATTTTTTAATGTTTAATCTTTTGACTGTAAATGACTATTACATGTGAAGTATCACTTTTGCAACTAAAATAAGTGTGTTTAGAGTAATTTTCCTGCCCGAAATTGGACAAAATAGAAGCTTCTGAGTAGGAGCAAAAGACTGTAAAAATTTCAACTTTGATCACAGTAATTCTTTAGAAAGCAGTTTTTCAACATGAGGCATAATCCAATTGACATTTTGAATCATTTTTTACACAGTCCAAAAAATAAATTTTCTGATGAAAATAGATGAAGAAAGAGTCTGTAAAAATGACAATTTTGGTCTTTTGGAGGCCTTAAACTTAAAAAGTGGTTATTCAACATGAGGCATTGTAGTGTAGTTCCTATATCCCCGATAGGCTCTGCGCATTGAAATAATATACACTATAGTTTTGACATAGGACTGAGGTCAGTATGTCTCTATCGAGTACATTAACCTTAATTTACTTGTGTGTGCCAGCTAACTCAGAGGTCACTAGAAACTTCTTGAATAAACAAGAAGGGATTCGTTTCTGACAACCGCATAAACATGACAACTTTGTTTCCCTTAGAATCGGAACAATCTCAGAATTGTGGAAACAATAGATAACAGTGTCACTCAGTCAATCGTCCATGCTACGTGTCTACAGAGTTACACAGAAATAGATACACGGGCTTTTCATTAAAAAGGGTTTATTGAACAGTCTTATTTCTCGTGCAAGAGATATGAACTGCTACAATCGTAAGACAGAATGCGAAGTATAATACTTACAGCGTTAGCAGTAAGATGAAATAATACTGCAATAGCATGGTTTATAGCTATGACAGATATTCATAAAAATACATACATAAATAACACAGGCTAAAATGTTAATACTCATCTGATGCATCTAGCTAGTTCTACCCCAGTGTACCTAACCTAAGTGTAGTACGAGGTAAGAAGTAGGTGCTGTTTGTCTATAGTCTAGTTTAGCTATAGTTGCCAAGATTTGCCAAAAGTCCCTTTAGGTTCTAGTCTGCTCCATACCTTAGAATGAGTGAGGTTGGAATCTCTTTCCGAGTCTCGAGCTCTAACACCCCGCATGGGGAGTCAGAAACACTGGAGCTGGATTCTCTGCCAGGAGGATGACAGCGTCTGGTCAGTGCGTCAGGCGGGGACTTGACTTCCTTCCCAACTTGCAGTGGCGAGCCGCGTCGTGCAAGTAGGCAGCCAAACCATGGTTTGCCATGGTAAGTGAAGGTATATTTATACCTTGAAGGTGTTTAGGAATGCCAGTATTGACGTAAAAGTCGGGCAGAAGAACGTCATGAATAAACCCCTAAGGAATAGATGTGCATGCCTAATAAATGAGTTCTTGGAGAAATTAATATCCAAGCAAGGGGAAGTCCTAAAGGCTTAAGAGTCTGGTTTTCCAAGAACTCATTGTGACGTAGATGAACGGATGTAGGTGGCCATGCCTGTATTTGGTTAGCATGGATAATGCCTAAATAAGGGTAGGATTTCTAAGCCTAAATATGGGCAATGCGAATTGTGTCTATATAAGGACATAAATCAGGAAACCTATATACTGTATCTAAATCGACACACAACAGCATGATACAATTGTCATTTTAAATAACGTTTTGTACAGTCCATAAAATCCAATTCTTACGAAAAACGATGACCCCGGACCTGTGGAACTTTCTCCAAATGGTCTGAAATGGTGATTTTTTATAAAGTTTAATCTTTTGACTGTAAATGACTGTCAGATATGAATAATCACTTTTGGAGCTAAAATACGTGTGTTTAGAGCCATTTTCATACCCAAAATTGTGCAGAATCAAGGTTCTGAGTTTGAGGAACAGTCTATACAAATGGCAATTTTGGTCACTGGGAGGACTTAAAAAGTGGTTATTCAACATGAGGCATGACACAATTGACATTTAAACTAATTGTTTATACAGTTCAAACAATTCAATTTCTGATGAAAAACGATGACCCCCTGTGAAACTTTCTCCAAATGGTCAGAAAAGGTGATTTTTTATATTTAATCTTTGGACTGTAAGTGCCTGTCGAGTGTGAATCTTCACTTTTGGAACTTAAATTAGTGTATTTATAGTCATTTTCATGCTCAAAATCAGGCAAAATACAAGCTTCCCGTTAGGAGAAAAAGGATATAAAAATGGAAATTTTTGACACTAGGGAAGCCTTAGAAAGTGGTTATTCATCATGAGGCATGATACAGTTGAGATTTTAAATAATTTTTTGTACTGTCCAAAAAACTCCAATTTCTGAAGAAAAATGATGACTCCGGACCTGTGGAACTTTCGCGGAATGCTCAGAAATGATGATTTTTAATGTTTAATCTTTCGACTGTAAATTACTGTTTGATGTGAATCATCACTTTTGCAAATAAAATAAGTATGTTTAGAGTCATTTTCACGCTCGAAATCGGGCAAAATACAAGTTTCCGAGTAGGAGAAAAAGGCTATAAAAATAACAAATTTGGTCACTGGGAGGCCTTAGAAAGTGGTTATTCAACATGAGGCGCGATACAGTTGACATTTTGTTTCCTTTTTTGTACAGTCCAAAAAATCAATTTTTGATGAAAAACAATGACCTATGTAACTTTCTCCGACTGGTCAGAAATGGCGATTTTTAAATCTTTGATTTTTCGACTGTAAATGACCGTCAGATGTGAATCATCACCTTTGGAACTAATATAAGTGTGTTTAAACTCCTTTTCATGCTCAAAAACGGGCAAAATAAAGCTTCTGAGTAGAAGGAAAAGTGTTAAAAATGACAATTTTGAACTAAAAAAAGAATGTTTAGAGTCATTTTCATGCTCGAAATTGTGCAAAATTGAAGCTTCCTAGTAGTAGGAAATGTCTATAGAAATGTCAATTTTCTTCACTGGGAGGCCTTATAAAGTTGTTTTTCAACATGAGGCATGATACAATTGACATTTTAAATCATTTTTTGTACCGTCCAAAAGATCCAATTTTTAATGAAAAACAATGACCCTTACCAGTGGAACTTTCTCAAATTGGTCAGAAATAGTGATTTTTTTTTTTTTTTTTTTTAAAACCTTTATTCTTGAAAACATGGACACAGCTATTTAGCCGACATCCCGGAGGTTCGGCAGCTTTGAGAAAGCAAACAAGGAAACGTCCACAGTGCATAGAGGAGAATCAAAAAGGTTCAATTTTAAATAAATACAAACTCACACAAAACCCCAGCAAGGCGAATAACACTGAAAACCACTGGTGATTGCCCCTCAGGGGAGAGCAGACCCCCGTCGTCTAACAGTCACAATCCTGTGTTAAGAGGAAAAAGGGGGGGAAAGCAGAGGCCCAAAAAGTCAATTATCAATCAGATACATATACAAATGCTGGAAAGAATGTTAAGGAGAGAGCTGTTCATCGGGGAGATCCAAATCAGGGGCAAGACATATGCCACCCCTATACTGGTTCCACCTCCCCCAAATGGCATGCCACTTCCGGGGGCGCCCTCTAGCACAATATACTGTCTTTTCCCTCAGCATGCTCCAGTCCATGTTTTCTTTCCACGCAGTCAATGTGGGGGGAGCCGCTGAGCCCCAAAGGCGCGCGATGTCTCGCTTAGCCACCATATTACCCAGGGTCACCCACTGGGTCTGTCCCACATCGTGATCGGTAGGCCCCCAAACATTCAGGAGACAGCACCGTGCCTCCGGCTGCATAACAATGCCCGTCACCTCCCCCATCACCGTATGGACTCTCCTCCAGAATTCCCTGATAACGTCACATTCCCAAATGATATGCATAAAGGTACCCACCATCCCGCATCCCCTCCTACATAAACCCTCCTCCGAGAATCCCATACGAACCAGCCTAGGCCCCGTGACATAGGTTCTGTGGAGTATTTTGAGCTGCACCAGCCTCAGTCGTGACGGGATCGCGACCTCCTTAGGAGAGGAGACCGCAGATTGCCAATCCTCGTCATCCAGTTCGAGCCCGTCCCTAGTCCACTGGTCCCTCAGCCCCAACAGCAGGTCCGCCCGAACGTTTATCAATTTCTTATATATGAGAGAAATCGTACTCTCCGGCATATGGCCGTCGAGGATCCGATCCTCCAATGGAGAGGACTCAGGCACCTTCTCTCCGTCTACGAGAACTGATCGCAGGGCATGACGCACTTGAACGTAGCGGAAGAACTCGGATTTCCCCAACTCATACTCCTGCTGCAGCTCTTCAAAGGACTTCACCCTCCCCTTACTCAGCAAATCTCCAACCCTGGAGATTCCAATCAAGTCCCATTTATCAAAACCTTTCGTATGCCAGAGCTTCCCCAATCTGTCAGATTCAAACAACGGGGTAGCTAGGGTGAGCCTATCCTTCCAGCCCAACGAGTCAGTCGCCAACCTCCACACGCGCACCGCCACCCCCGTGGGCCCCGTGAGGGACGAGTCCAGCGCCCGAGAGTACAGCGCTCTATGATAATTACCGCCGCGCAGCAACCATCGGTCCATGGCATAACCGGGGCTTAGAGCCGGACCATAGAAAGCATGATTAATCGCGCTCAACTGGGTGGCCCAATAATAGCGTTGAATGTCCGGAAGCGCAATACCCCCGTCGTACCACGGAAGCGTCAACTTAGCAATCGCTATGCGCGGCCTACCATCCCACAGCAATGATCGTTGGAGGCTTTCAACCTCCCGAAAGTAACTGGCCGGTACCCAATCAAGGGTATTCTGCAAAGCATAGAGGAACCGGGGGAGAGACATCATTTTAAACAAAGCGGCGCGCCCAACGAGGGAGAGCGGCAGCTTCCGCCAGCCCGCAACATCCCGCCGCAAGCGCGCCAATGGGGGGAGCAGGTTTCTCTCATACCGCAGGGTGGAGTCAGTAGAGATAAAGATCCCCAGGTACACAAAGCCCTGCTGGGCAATCTGGATCGAACACGTTCGCGGGACAGGCGGAACCTCGCCGCTCAGAACATACAAATACGATTTACTCCAATTGATGACGAGACCCGAGTTCCTACCAAAGGACGTCAGAACGTCACAAACCACTATAAGCGAGTGCTTGGGCGAGGCGAGATATAGCAGGATGTCATCGGCATAGAGCGAGATACGGTCCTCGTGCTCGGGCGACCACCTAAGTCCACGTATATCCGGATGCCAGCGTATCCACGCCACCAGCGGCTCGAGGGCAAGGGCGAACAACAAAGGCGACAAGGGGCATCCCTGCCGAGTTCCCCTCCCAAGCTGGAACGGAGTCGACGCCCGCCCGTTTACTACAACACTCGCAAGGGGACCCTCATACAGCAACCTCACCCAGCTCAAAAAACCAGGGCCAAAACCGAACTTAGCAAGCACTGCCCACAGATATGCCCATTCCACCGTATCAAAAGCCATCGTGGCATCAAGAGATGCCACAATAGCTGGTTCTCGGATCGTGCCCGCCCTGGCAATCACTCCATGGAGGCGCCGAAGGTTCAACGCGGTGTTACGGTGCGGGATAAAGCCAGATTGATCCGGATGGATCAAGTCTCCGAGCACCCTGACCAGGCGGCCTGCCAGAATTTTAGCCAGAATTTTCGGCTCAGCATTAAGGAGTGATATAGGCCGATAGGAGGAACACTTATCTCGGGGTTTACTCTCCTTGTATATTACAACAATCGTCGCCAGTCTCTGGTCCAACGGAAGGGCCCCTCCCCCCCGCGCCTCCACAAACATGGCGCGCAGGTGAGGGGCAACCCTATCCGGGAACAGCTTATACAAGTCAATCGGCAAACCATTAGGGCCCGAGGCCTTACCCGAGTTCAGCGCACGGATGGCACCCGCCACCTCATCGACCGTTATGTCTCCATCGAGGTCGTCCCTATCTACGTCAGACAGGCAGGGCATATCAATGTCCCGCAGGAGGTCAAGCGAGTCCTCGGTCGGCCTATCCGAAACTGCGGCATAAACCATACTGAAATAATCCGAAAAACACTGTACTATCCCCTCAGGGTCAACAACTACCTCTCCCCCCTCTCTCGTCAGTTCCGGCACTACTCTATTAACCCGTTCTTTTTTGTCCAGCCAAGCTAGGAGCTTCCCGGCCTTATCCCCAACATCATACAAGCGGCCCTGCTGTTCCCTACTGAGGGTCTTGGCGGCATTAGTCACCAGGTCCTTATATTCGGCTTGCTTCAGGCTCAGCTCATGCAGTGAGGCCTCTGTAACCTCCTCCTCCAAGGCCACCTCTAAAGCCGCGATCTCCTCCTCAACCTGCATAACCTCGCCATCTCTCCGCCGCTTGGCCGCCACTACCAGGGAGAGGGCCTCTCCCCTCAGCACAGTCTTAAATGCTTCCCACAACGACACGGCCGAGTCAACAGACCCCTGGTTGTCCTTAAAAAAGTGATCAACTGTCTTCAACAGCGCACTGCGCATCTTGGGGTCCCGAAAGTACCAGGGGTTTATAGGAGCAACCCTGCCCCCTCCCTCGCGCCCGACAGCCAGCCGAACCCACACTGGCGAATGATCCGATATGCCCCGCGCCATATGCCTGGCCTCAGATACCAACGAGGCATGCGCAGCCAGGGTAAGCAGGTAATCTATCCTAGAGAGGCTACCATGCGCCCTGGAGTGGAAGGTGTATTGGCTCTGTGTGGGGTGCCGGAGCCTCCAGCAGTCTACCAGGCCGAGTGTGTCTAGGAAGTCTGGAAGCCACTTCTGAGCCCCCCCGGTATCCCTGGGCGGGTACCTATCCAGCAGCCCAGAGCCGACAGCATTGAAATCGCCCCCCACCACTAACATACCTCCGGGAGGTCCAACAAGGCCCTACCCAGATCTGTGAACGTAGAGGCCTGCAGGGCAGGAGGGACATAGACCGAAACCAAAACCAAAGTTCTGCCTTCCCACCTCCCCGCCACCGCCACAAACCTCCCCCTATCATCAACAATGGTGGAGTTCACCTCAAACGGTAGTGAAGCTCTAACTAGGATGCCCACACCCCTGGATCCAGAGGAGAATCCCGAGTGAGCTATGAATTTGTAACCTTTCCTATTAAGAGCATGGCAAGTATTACCTATAAGGTGTGTCTCCTGCAGTAGGACGACATCCGGCAAAGACCGTTTCAAGAACTGCAGGACTATCCCCCACTTAATGCGATCCCCCAAACCATTAACATTCCAGCTAAGAACATTTAAACCCCTACCCCCCATCCCCACACCACAAGAGACCCACCCCACACCCGAAGAGCCACCATGATAAAATCCTGACAATGATTACTGCGCCTTGCAAAAACAAACCCCCCAACAACAAACCCAAAATCCCAACTATCCCCCCCACCCTGCACCCCTGCTGCAGCTTACAAAGCCCCCCCAACTTGCAGTGTGCCTGTCGCCCTACCAATACCCAAATCTACAAAAAGTACCCTGAGGGAGGAAAGAGCTCCCATCGTCCTCCCGCAACCCTCCGTATTGTACTGCAATGGTTCAAGTCATCATCCGGAACCAAATCAAGTCAGTCCGGCTCCAAAGGCATCAACCCTGCTCATCCCGGCCACTGTCCCCGTCTGTGGCGGCATCCTCACCAGTCCGTCGTCGGGGCAAAGCGTCCAGCCATTCACCGGCCATAGCAGGCGACTCAAAGAAGAAAGTTCGGTCTTCATACACCACCCGTAATCTGGCAGGGAAAAGCATGGCATACTTCAGGTCCCTCTCCCGAAGCCGTCTCTTCACCCCCAGGAAGCTTAGCCGTTGCTTTTGCACCAGCTGGGTGAAGTCAGGATAGAAACTCACCGACGCGTTCTGAAAAGGGACCGGGCCCGTCACCCGAGATGCTTGCAGGATAGCGTCCCGATCTCGGAAGTGAAAGAGCCTGGCGACAATCGGTCTCGGTGGAGCTCCCACCCTGGGCCTCCCGCCTGGCACTCTGTGGGCTCGCTCAACTGCGAAGAACTTCCCAAGGCCCTTAGGCTTCAGATGATTAAGCACCAAGTCCTCAACGAGAAGGTCCACAGAAACCTCGTCCGAGGATTCCGGGACCCCGATAATGCGCACGTTGTTGCGCCTGGCCCGGCTCTCGAAGTCCTCGAGCCGACGGGCGGAGAGGTCACTCTCGGCCCGCAGCTTACGAACCTCAGTTTGAAGTTCCGAGACATCGTCAGCGAGGCCCGTGGTCTTAAGATCAAGGGTTTTTACCCGTTCATTGGTTTTGCCCAAGTCCGCGCGGATCAGGTTAACGTCCACCAAGATGGTATCCACTTTATGCGCCAGGGCATCAAACTGTCTCCCAATCGAGGCCTGCATCCCTTCGAGTGCGCCCATGACGTCCTGCAACGAGAGCTCCGAGGACGGGGGTGAGGCAGTCTTCTGTCCGTCCAGGGACTGGCTCGATCCACCGGGCGACCCCTTCTGCTGGGCATACCGGTCCATGTTATTAGCTTGAGTATAAGCTCCCCGCCTGGTAGCCTTGGGTTTCAGACGATCCACCTCTGGTTTACCCGACATGTCTGGCTCCAAGCAGTCCGGTGCCAAAAGACGGCCCTCTCTCAGGTAGAGGGAGCAGGAGAAATCAGTACTGCAGTAGCCCGCCTGGGTAGGGCACAGAGCGTCCAGAGGATAAGAAAGCAGGCGAGAGCACTCCCAGGCCAAGGCAGACAAAGGGCGAGAAAGTGAAAGTGAAAGGACGGGATCTTCCGTCCGACAGTTCACACCTCGCCTGGCCGCTGTTGTTCAATTAGAGGTCGGGCATCCTGCCAACGCCAGCCCCTGGCATCCCTCGGAGACAGGCCTCAAACTTCCGCCGTGCACAACTCCGGTTCCCGGTGGGCGATCCGAGCTCGGGCGGCATCAATCGCCTCCATAACGAGTCATCTGCAAGATGCCGTGCATATAATACAGGATTGAAGACAGGATAATCGACGGAGGGCGCGTGGGTCTCGGGAGCTCAAAGCTCACACGGCCATCTTGGTCCGGCGCTAGGCTCCTCCTCCCAATAGTGAGTTTTTTAATGTTTAATCTTTCGACTGTAAATGGCTGTTGGATGTAAATCATCACTTTTGGAACTAAAATAAGTCTGTTAAAGTCATTTTCGAGCTCATAATCTGAAAAAATACAAGCTTCTGAATAGGAGGAAAAGTCTATAAAAAAATGGCAATGTTTGTCATTTGGAGGTCTTAAACAGTGGTTATTCAACATGAGGTGTGATACAATTGACATACTGAATAATTTTTTGTACAGTCCAAAAATCCAATTTCTGATGAAAATCGATGACCCCGGACCAGTGGAACTTTCTCCGACTGGTCAGAAATGGCAATTTTTAAAACAAATTTTTCGACTGTAAATGACTGTCAGATGTGAATCATCACTTTTGGAAATAAAATAAGTGTGTTTAAAGTCCTTTTCCTGCTCAAAAACAGGCAAAATCAAGGTTCTGAGTAGGAGGAACAGTCTATAAAAATGGCAATTTTGGTCACTATTAGGCTTTAAAAAGTGGGAATTCAACATGAGGCACGATCCAATTGACAATTTAAATCATTTTATGTACTGTTCAAAAAAAATCAATTTTCTGATGAAAAACATTGACTCACGGACTGGTCGAACTTTCTCCAGATAGTCAGCATTGTGCGATTTTTTAATGTTTAATCTTTGGACTGTAAATGCTGATTCCATGTGATTTATCACTTCTGGATCTAAAATAAGTGTGTTTATACTCATTTTCCTGCCCAAAAGTGGTCAAAATAGAGCTTCTTAGTAGGAGGAAAAGTCTGTTAAAATGGCAATTTTGGTCACTATGAGGATTTAAATAGTGGTTATTCAATATGAGGTACGATCCAATTGATATTTTGAATAATTTATTGTATACTCAAAAAAATCTATTTTCTGATGAAAAACAATGACCCCGGACATGTCTAACTTTCTCCTGATGGTCAGTAATGGTGATATTTTTAATGTTTAATCTTATGACTATTGCATGTGAAGTATCACTTTTGGAACTAAAATAAGTGTGTTTAGAGTCCTTATCCTGCAACAAATAGGTCAAAATAGAAGCTTTTGCGTAGGAGAAAAAGTCTGTAAAAATTCCAATTTTGGTCACTATGAGGCTTTAAAAAGTGGTTATTCAACTTGAGGTACGTGCCAATTGACATTTTGAATCATTTTATGTACAGTCAAAAAAAATAATTTTCTGATGAAAAACGATGACCCCGGACGTGAGCAACTTTCTCCGAATGGTCAGAAATGGTGATTTTTTAATGTTGAATCTTTTAGCTGGAAATGACTGTCAGATGTGAATCATCACTTTTCGAACTAAAATACGTGTGTTTAGTGCCATTTTCATAACCAAAATTGGGCAAAATCAAGGTTCTGAGTAGGAGGAACAGTCTATAAAATGGCAATTTTGGTCACAGTGAGGTTTTAAAAATTGGTTATTCAACATGAGAAATGATCCAATTGACAATTTAAATCATTTTATGTACTGTCTAAAAAAATCAATTTTCTGATGAAAAACATTGACCCACGGACTGGTCGAACTTTTTCCAGATGGTCAGCATTGGGCGATTTTTTAATGTTTAATCTTTGGACTGTAAATGACCGTCAGATGTGAATCATCACCTTTGGAACTAAAATAAGTGTGTTTAAACTCCTTTTCATGCTCAAAAACAGGCAAAATAAAGCTTCTGAGTAGAAGGAAAAGTGTTAAAAATGACAATTTTGAACTAAAAAAAGAATGTTTAGAGTTATTTTCATGCTCGAAATTGTGCAAAATTGAAGCTTCCTAGTAGTAGGAAAAGTCTATAGAAATGTCAATTTTCTTCACTGGGAGGCCTTATAAAGTTGTTTTTCTACATGAGGCATGATACAATTGACATTTTAAATCATTTTTTGTACAGTCCAAAAGATCCAATTTGTTTTGAAAAACAATGACCCCTACCAGTGGAACTTTCTCAAATTGGTCAGAAATAGTGAGTTTTTTTATGTTTAATCTTTCGATTGTAAATGACTGTTGGATGTAAATCATCACTTTTGAAACTAAAATAAGTCTGTTAAAGTCATTTTCAAGCTCATAATCTGAAAAAATACAAGCTTCTTAATAGGAGGAAAAGTCTATAAAAAATGGTAATTTTTGTCATTTGGAGGCCTTAAACAGTGGTTATTCAACATGAGGTGTGATACAGTTGACATACTGAATAATTTTTTGTACAGTCCAAAAATTCCAATTTCTGATGAAAATCGATGACCCCGGACCAGTGGAACTTTTTCCGACTGGTCAGAAATGGCAATTTTTCAAACTAATTTTTCGACTGTAAATGACTGTCAGATGTGAATCATCACTTTTGGAAATAAAATAAGTGTGTTTAAAGTCCTTTTCCTGCTCAAAAACAGGCAAAATCAAGGTTCTGAGTAGAAAGAAAAGTGCTAAATATGACAATTTCGAACTAAAAAAAGAATGTTTAGAGTCATTTTCATGCTAAAAATTTTGCAAAATTGAAGCTTGCTAGTAGTAGGAAAAGTCTATAGAAATGTCAATTTTCGTCACTGGGAGTCATTTTATTTATTTATTTATTTATTTATTTTATTTTTTTTTTTAAACCGTTTATTGCAATCTCAAATATATACAGATATGGGCCTACAACCTTCCGGCCGGCCGCTAAAGTGACAGAAGCAAATGACATACATACAATGAGGCACTTGGCTTTGCAGAGACGCTAAAGCAGGAGGTATCAACAACGTGGGCCACGTGACTCTGAGCCCACAATACGGTTTCGTTTTATACAACACAACAACATAAAACCACACCCGCAAGGCAACCCGCGATCGAAAGTGACGACACGTGCTCCTCAAGTGGGGGACCCCAACCATCCAAAGAAATCCAGAGAGGGGAAGGGAAACAGATCCGGGACTGGGAGAACACTGTGCCCGGGGCTGAGGGAGGGGGTCAACTAGGGGGATGGAGCTGGTGAAGCGGGAGGCAACAACGGCGGCTCGCAAATACCCCCGCGGTAGGCGTTCCAGGGGCCCCATATGTTCACCCATGCCCCAGGCTTACCCCGCGCCACATACACCACCTTTTCTCGGAACATGCACCAATCCATGTGTTCTTTCCAGGCCGACACCGCCGGGGGCCTCTGGGATCCCCACAGTTGAGCAATGTCACGTTTAGCTATCATATATCCCAGAGTCACCCATCTCGTCTGCGGAACCGAGTAATCGGTCGGTTCCCACACATTCAGCAAGCATCTCCTCGCTTCAGGCAACAGCGCGACATGCGTAACCGCTCGCAGGACCTCATGCACACCACGCCAGAATCGCTCCACCCTCGGACATTCCCACAGAATGTGCAAAAAAGTCGCCAAAGCACCACACCCACGCTTACACAATCCATCCTCGGCATAGCCCATACGCAGAAGCCTTGGCCCCGTCATATACACCCGGTGGAGTATCTTAAGCTGGACGAAGCGAAGGCGAGCCGGGATGGCCACCTCCTTCGGAGAGGCCACCGCGGAAATCCAGTCCTCGTCGTCCAACTCCAGCCCATCGGCAACCCAAGCCTCGCGGAGGCCAGTCAGTAAGCCCGAGCGGTCATTTATCAATTTCTTGTAAATGAGGGAGATCGTGCTGTCCGGAACGTGGCCATCTAGCACTCTATCCTCCAGGGGGGAGGACTCCGGGATGGAGGACACGTCTGGGAAGACGGAACCCAGTGCGTGACGGACCTGCAGGTAGCGAAAGTATTCACTGCCCTGCAGCTGAAACTCCGCCTGCAGCGTCTCGAATGTTTTGAATCCTCCCCTCGTCCAGAGATCCCCCACTGTACTGATGCCTATCGTGTCCCACCTCTCGAAGCCCTTCGAGGTCCACAAAGAGCCCAACCTCTCCGACGCATACAACGGTGACGCCCGGGTCAAACGGTCCTTCCATCCCATAGCTGCATTAGCCGCGTGCCATACTCGCACCATGACACGCGTGGGTCCCGTCAAGCGGGAATCGGGCACGCTAGTGTAGAGCGCTCGATTGTAGTCGCCACCGGGCAGGAGCATTTTGTCCATTTCAAATGCCGGGTTTAGGGCGGGCCCATAGAAGCCGTGATTAATTGCAGCTAACTGGGAGGCCCAGTAATACCGCTTAATATCCGGGAGGGCAATCCCTCCGTCGTACCACGGGAGCGTCAACTTTGCCAGGGCTATACGCGGCCTCCCGTCCCAGAACAAACGGCGCTGTAAACTTTCCACCTCACGGAAGTAGCGCGCCGGGACCAAGTCCATAGTGTTCTGGAGAGCGTACAGAAAGCGCGGCAATGACATCATCTTGAACAATGCCGCCCGGCCGAGCGGCGAAAGCGGCAAGCGCCGCCAGCGCGCGACGTCCTCCTTCAAGCGCTGGAGGGGGGGAAGCAAATTTCGCTCGTAGCGGGCCACCGGGTCCAGCGTAATATAGACCCCCAGGTATCGAAATCCCTGCGAGGCAATCTGGATCGGACAGCCCCGAGGGAGGACAGGAGCCTCCCCGGAAAGCACATAGACACAGGATTTAGCCCAGTTGATGACAAGGCCTGAATTACGGCCAAAGGAGCGCAGAACATCGACCAGGACAATCAGTGATTTGCGCGGGGAGGCTAAGTACAAAAGGATATCGTCAGCATAGAGGGACACGCGGTCCTCATACTCGGGGGTCCAACGGAGACCACGGATAGAAGGGTGCCACCGCAGCCACTCCGCCAGGGGTTCCAAGGCCAGTGCAAACAGGAGCGGCGACAGGGGACAACCCTGTCGCGTGCCCCGTCCCAGCACGAATGGGGCCGAGACTCGACCATTCACCACCACCTGCGCCAATGGGTCCGAGTACAACAATTTGACCCAACTGATGAATCCCGGGCCAAATCCAAATTTCGCCAGCATCGCCCAGATGTATGGCCATTCGAGCGTGTCGAACGCCATGGTGGCGTCCAAGGACGCCAAGATGGCCGGCTCCCGCACGAACGGAACACGCGCGAGCACCCCGTGCAAGCGCCGCAGATTAAGGGCCGTATTGCGATGGGGAATAAAGCCGGACTGGTCTTGGTGGACCAAATCGCCCACCACGCCGACCAGCCGGTTGGCGAGCACCTTGGCGAGGATTTTAGGCTCCGCATTCAAGAGCGAGATAGGCCGGTAGGATGTAACCCGGTCTCGCGGTCTCCCCTCCTTGTGGATAACCACGATGGTAGCCAGACGCTGGTCCGGCGGGAGGGAGCCCCGCGAGTGGGCCGCAAGGAACATTGCGCGGAGGTGAGGTGCCAGTACATCCGGTCGCAGCTTATACAACTCGATAGGAATGCCGTTCGGGCCCATGGCCTTGCCAGAGGCGACAGAGCGGATGGCGAGGGCAATTTCGTCCGAGGTGGGGGCGGCATCCATCAACTCCCTGTCCTCCATTGAGAGGGAGGGCAGCGCGATGTCACGCAGCAGGGCATGGGAATCCTCCTCCGGGCAGGGAGAAACCGGGGAATATACCTCGCGGAAATAATCCACTGGGAGTCATTTTAAATCATTTTTTGTACAGTTCAAAATGGTGAGCTTTTTAATGTTTAATCTTTCGAATGTAAATGACTGTTGGATGTAAATCATCACTTTTGGAACTAAAATAAGTCTGTTAAAGTCATTTTCGAACTCATAATCTGAAAAAATACAAGCTTCTGATTAGGAGGAAAAGTCTATAAAAATGGCAATTTTTGTCATTTGGAGGCCTTAAACATTGGTTATTCAACATGAGGTGTGATACAACTGACAAACTGAATCATTTTTTGTACAGTACAAAAAATCAAATTTTTGATTAAAAACGATGACCTGAGGAACGTTCTCTGATCAGTAATAGTGATTTTTTTTAGTCTTCAACATTTTGACTGTAAATGATTGTCGGATGTGGATCATCACTTTTGTAACTAAAATAAGTGTGTTAAGAGTCATTTTCATGCTCAAAACTGGGCAAAATACAAGCATCTGAATAGGAGTAAAGGGCTTTAAAATATCAATGTATTCACTGGGAAGCCCTAAAAAGAGGTTTTTCAACATGAGGCGAGATACAATCAACATTTTGAATACAATTTTTGTACACTCCAAAAATACATTATCTGATGTAAAACGATGACCCCAGACCTAAGGGACCTTCTCAAAATGGTCATTAATGATGATTTTTTGAATGTTTAATCTTTTTACTGTAAATGACTGTCGGATGTGAATGACCAATTTTGAAAGTAAAAGAAGTTTGTTTAGAGTCATTTTTATGCTCGAAATTGGGCAACATACAAGCTTCTGAGTAGGAGGTAAAGTCTATAAAATTGGCAATTTTGGTCACTGGGAGGCCTTAAAAAGTGGTTATTCAACATGAGGTGCGATGCAAATGGTATTTTGAATAATTTTTTGTACACTCCAAAAAATCAATTGACTGATGAAAAACGATGACCCTGAACCTGAGGAACCTTCTCCGAATGGTCAGTAATAGTTATTTTTTTTAATCTTCAACATTTTGACTGTAAATGAATGTCAGGTGTGAATCATCACTTTTGGAACTAAAATAAGTGTGTTTAGAGTCATTTTCATGCTCGAAACTGAGCAAAATACAAGCTTCTGAGTAGGAGGAAAAGTCTTTAAAAATTGGAATTTTGGTCAATTGGAAGCCTCAAATAGTGGTCATTCAACATGAGGCGAGACACAATTGACATTTTGAATCATTTTTTTGTACAGTCCAAAAATGTATTTTCTGATGAAAAATCAATGAACCTTCTCCTAATGGTCAATAATGGTGATTTTTTGAATGTTTAATCTTTTTAATGTAAATGACTGTCGGATGCAAATCATCACTTTTGGAAGTAAAACAGGTTTTTTAGAGTCATTTTCATGCCCGAAATCAGGCAAAATACATGCTTCCGTGTAGGAGAAAAAGTCTCTAAAAATGTAAATTGTATTCACTGTGAGGCCTTATAAAGTAAATATTCAACATGAGGTGCAATACAATTGAAATTTTGAATACTTTTTTGTACAGTCCAAAAAATCCATTGACTGATGAAAAACGATGACCCCGACCCTGAGGAAAGCTCTGGGAATGATCAGTAATGATGATTTTTTTGAATGCTTAATCTTTTTACTGTAAATGACTGTCGGATGTGAATCATCACTTTTGGAACTAAACTAAATGTGTTTAGAGTAATTTTCATGCTCGAAATTGGGCAACATACAAGCTTCTGAGTAGGAGGTAAAGTCTATAAAAATGACAATTTTAGTCACAGGGAGGCCTTAAAAAGTGGTTATTCAACATGAGGCGAGATACAATCAACATTTTGAATAATTTCTTTGTACAGTCCAAAAAACATTTTCTGATGAAAACCGTGACCCGAGACCTGAGGAACCTCCTCAGAATGGTCACTAATGGTGATCTTTTGAATGTTTAATCTTTTTACTGTAAATGACTGTTGGATGTGAATCATCACTTTTGGAAGTAAAATAAGTTTAGAGTCATTTTCATGCTCGAAATTGGGCAAAATACAAGCTTCTGAGTAGGAGCAAAAGTCTATAAAAATGTAAATTGTGTTCACTGTGAGGCCTTATAAAGTCTTTATTTAACATGAGGTGCGATACAAATGATATTTTGAAGAATTTTTTGTACAGTCCAAAAAATCCATTGACTGATGAAAAACAATGACCTGGGACCTGAGGAACGTTCACCGAATGGTCAGTAATAGTTATTTTTTTGAATCTTCAAAATTCTGACTGTAAATGACTGTCGGATGTGAACCATCACTTTTGGAACTAAAATAAGTGTGTTTAGAGTAATTTTCATGCTCGAAACTGGGCAAAATACAAGCTTCTGAGTAGGTGGAAAAGTCTATAAAAATTGACATTTTAGTCACTGGGAAGCCTTAAATAGTGTTTATTCAACATGAGGCGAGATACAATCAACATTTTGAATAATTTCTTTGTACAGTCCAAAAAACATTTTCTGATGAAAACCGTGACCCGAGACCTGAGGAACCTCCTGAGAATGGTCACTAATGGTGATCTTTTGAATGTTTAATCTTTTTACTGTAAATGACTGTTGGATGTGAATCATCACTTTTGGAAGTAAAATAAGTTTAGAGTCATTTTCATGCTCGAAATCGGGCAAAATACAAGCTTCTGAGTAGGCGCAAAAGTCTATATAAATGTAAATTGTGTTCTCTGAGAGGCCTTATAAAGTATTTATTTAACATGAGGTGCCATACAATGACAGTAATGGTGATTTTTTAAAAATGTTTATTCTTTTGATTGTAAATGACTGTCGGATGTGAATCATCACTTTTGGAAGTAAAATAAGTTTAGAGTCATTTTCATGCTTGAAATCGGACAAGATTCAAGCCTCTGAGTAGTAAGAAAAGTCTATAAAAATGTCACTTTTGGTCACTGTGATGCCTTATAAAGTGGTTATTCAACATGAGGTGCGATATTATTGACTGTAAATAACTGTTGGATGTAAATCACCACTTTATGAACTAAATTAAGTGTGTTTAGAGTCCTTTTCATTATTGAAATCAGGCAAAATACAAGCTTCTGATTAGGAGGAAAAGTCTATAAAAATGGTAATTTTGTTCCCTGGGAGGCCTTACGAATTGGTTATTCAACATGAGGCGCGATACAATTGACATTTTGAATCACTTTTTGTACAATCGAAAAAATCCATATTCTTATAAAAAAATCAATGACCCCGGACCTGAGGAAAGTTCTCCAAATGGTCAGTAATTGTGCCTTTTTTTTAAATGTTTAATCTTTTGACTGTAAATGACTATCGGATGTAAATTATCACTTTTGGAAATAAAATGAGTGTGTTTAGCGTCATTTTCATACTTGAAATTCGGCAAAATACAAGCCTCTGAGTAGGAGGAAAAGTCTATAAAATTTGGAATTTTGGTCACTAAAAAGTGGTTATTCAACATGAGGCGTAATACAATTGACATTTTGAATAATTTTTTGTGCAGTCCGAAAAACACATTGTTTGATGAACAGCGATTACCGCAGACTTTAGGAGCTTCCTCCAAATGTTCAGTAATGGTAATTTTTTGAATATTTAATCTTTTGACTGTAGGGAGTTGCATTGTTGAAATATTACCAGTGGGAGAATGCCTAAGCTTTCAATAAAAATTTAGATTGCCGGCCAAAAAGATATTTTGGCATAGGAATGGAGATAAGCTTTTGGGATCTAACTTGTTGGCAGTATTGTAAATGACTTAAAGGAAGTTAGGTTTGTCTTGTAAAAGATATGGGACACATTCATTTTGTAATGAACCAGCGAGTAAAACTGCAAGATTAGGCTGTTCTTGGGTAGCGGTCAAATGGATTGGGAGATGGAGGTCAAAATGTCGTGAAAGATGTTAGAAAATGAATTTGTGGATACATAGGTTTTTGTCTGGTTCTATATGTTTTATTGTGTTCAATTTAGGTTGTGTTCAAGGGCTGCCATCAATTAAGATGATTACGTGTATTGTGGGACATTTATTTATAAGATGGGCAGAGAAGGATGAGGACGACGGATTTATGGCCGTTCTCTTGACCTTTTCAGCAGCAGGCACAAGGTGCTATGGAGGGGGCAAAGTAGCATGCGATGGGACAGTTTACTGCTAGGTTTAGCAGAACTTTTTTCCAATAGAGGGAGTCCAGACATGTTGGTCATTCATTTAGTGGAAAACAATTTAGTGCAGCTGTCCGGTTTAACATTGATTAAACAAATGAAAGGGGGCTTGAAACTTATCAAATGACAATGGGCTGATGCTTGCATTGTTTGGACTGCATTTGTACCTAGGAGACATTGGAGAGTATGCGACTATGGATAAAGGTAGAAGAAAGTTGAATAGAGCGATTCAGGTTTGTTGCCTGAAAATGGGTATTGAGGTTCTGTCTCTTAAACATATTAAGGAAGAGGATTATAATCTTTTGAGCGTGGATGGGGTACACTTGCCAACATTTGCTTAGGCTTACTATCTGCTGGAATAAAGGGAACTTCTGGAGAAATTGTGAAGAGAAAACGTTTGGTGTACAGGTTTGGCTCATTACTGTTGCTGTAAGAAGCAGGCGTAGTTAGGTGAGGTAAGAAAACACCAGTGGGTTTTCCTGGGTGGACCTATTTTTTGGGAGGGTGCAGAGTCTGGTGCAATCGAAGCCGTCCCTCTGGGAGGATACACAAGGGAGGGGAAAAATATGTTTATAGCTTTGGAACAACACTAGGGGTGATCACTTGCTGGGGTGTAATTGAGAGACATAGAGGAATGCAAATAAAGAGCACTGCATGGAGGATAAAAAAGGAAAGAAGTGGAAAAGTATGTGAGGATTATGTTGAAACACTGATTCTACAAACCTGCCTTTAATAAATTGACCTTTCTTGCTTAGAAAAGTGAATGGTGTGTGGGGTCATTGTACAAATGATTTTCCTTGCATAATGGGGCACCACAAGAAGATATATAGACATGTGAGCACAACCTTTTTTATAACACCGTGTTAGAACCATTTCGAGTTGGCTCAGATTACTTATCACCACTTAATTCTGACTGGGGTTTTTGCTTTCCAAAGTTTGTTCTATTATAAAAACATTAACAACTCATTTGGAGAGGGACATTGCTGATTACTCTTTCACAGCTATATAGTTCAACTAGCAGCAGATCAAGTAAATACATTAAACAGCAGGTAAAATCGTTGGGACTAATAAGAGGTACATTTTCTTTGAGTATCCAATCGCAGCATAAGGGTGAGACCATACTCTGACTTGGTTTATAGAGGCTTTCTTTAAGAGATAATACAAGCATTGGCAGGCTAAATTCTCATATCTTGTTACCATTAGTATAAAACAGGACACCACCTCAAATATTTAATAGATAGGTTACAGAGAATGGTTAATTCAAATAACATGTTTTGATTTTATCATAGTTGTCCTTCTCTCTGTTCCGTGAGCGTAGTCCAATAAGAGGACTGTTGAGGTAAGATTCTGAAAGTATGGTGTGATCACAAAAGTCCACAGCAACATGAATGGATTGTTCAACAGCATGACAAATGTAGAGTATGCGTGCTTCACAAATGTGTGCCTACCAGGTCATCTTTGTATTCACAAGATACAATGTGCTTTTGTAGCAGTAAATGGTAACATTTTGAATAAATGATGTGTTTCTATTACAGATCTGGTTATTATGTGGTTATTATGTGGCAACCGTACTGCATAGAAGAATCACAGGGTCAAGCATTGAATCTCCTTCTTTCCTTTAAATCACACAACCTAAGCTAAGCTCACATATACAGAGAATGACATACACAGATCCTGAAGAAAGCTCTCAACACCTCTAAGGAGGGCAATCCAGGAGCTGAAACATGTCAACCAGCATTATGGGTTGAAATATTCCCCTTTTTTCTTTGAACTCATACCAAATGAGGATGTTGATAATGTCTGTTGTCCATCGTAAGGTATTTTTAACTATGTTTTCATCTCTGTACTGGAGGTGGTCTGATCCATTTCTCTATCGCCATTCTCACCCAGCTGGGTTAACCCCTCCACACTTGAACATCATAGAGAACATTACCCAGAAAAACATCCATAAGAGCTCCCTTGGGTCACAGGGCTGTAGCCCAATTTGGTGACAATCGTTACCAGTTGTGGGGGCTACCGTCCTGAAAACAGAGTACTCTTCATAATTCTTTAAATCACATCTCTGCTGTTTTACTAGTTATTTTCAATGGGTACTCTTGGTTATAGTATATGTTTTGGAAGCAGTACCCTTTTGGCAAAATGATCATCATCATCATCATCATATACTTTATTTGGCATAAAGCTTTAAAAGATTAATGCACATACAAATAACACACACAATTAATTTAATAAAAATACAAATGCATAACAGATAAAACCTCATGCTAAAAAATATATATATATGCATATTCATGGTCTCTCTCTCTGGATACCATAAAAATATAAAGAACGCACGTAAAGCTCACATCGCAACTCAGTTAGCCCAAGCTGGTAACGCTCCAAAAACCCTCTACCGAATCCTTCAGTCTTTCATCAACCCTAAGGCTTGTGATAATCTAGAGGCCCCCTCACAATCCCTTTGCAATGACATCACACAATATTTTTTGCAGAAAATAGAGCTTATCTACGATAAAATTGTCTCATCAGGGAGCCAGCCTTCGGTTGTCATGGCAGTCAATCAGCCAGAACAGGCAAACCCCCAGTTTTTAGAGAGTTTTCCCCCTGTGACTTCGGTAGATGTAGAAACATTGTTTTGTACCGTTAAATCAGGCTCCCCCTAGAGACTCTCCCGGCCAAAGTCATAGCCTCTCTGTCTTGTCAACTATCTCCATCCATCAAATTTCTTCTCAATCTCTCTTTGAGAGAGGGTCACGTTCCTCTAGAATGGAAAGCAGCACAGGTTATGCCTATCCATAAGAACACTAAGGCTCCTCTGACGGATCTTTCTAATCTCCAGCCCATCTCGCTACTCCCTCTCCTGAGCAAATTATTAGAGAAGCACATTAATAAATATCTGTCCAACCATGTCGAACTTACTGGCCACTTAGATCCTTCCCAGTCAGGTTTTAGGCCCAAATACAGCCCTGCTAGTAGTCACAGATAACATCAGGATGACCTTAGACAGGGGCCAATCTACGATTCTGGTGCTGTTGGACCTTTCTGCCGCGTTCGACACGATTTCGCATCAGATATTGCTCAGGAGACTGGAGAGATGCTGCCTTCCAGTAGATGACGAGTTTTTTATCCTCTCACTCCCAGACTGTCAATCTTGGCCCTTATCGTTCGGCGTCTATGGAATTGACCAATGGAGTGCTTCAGGGCTCCTGCCCGAGCCCCACCTTGTTTAATATTTATGTTGCTCCCTTGGCCAACCTCCTTAGGTCCCGTGGTTACATTCGTATTTCTTACACCGACGATACGCAGCTGTTATTTCCTTTTGACAAATTTACTCCATCTGTACAGTTGGCCTTCTCTTCTGGTATGAGGGCTATCTCAAATTGGATGAGATGTAATTTCCTCCAATTTAATGTTGGGAAGACTGAGATCTTGCTCTTTGGAGATGCCCCTCTATTATGGACTCCCGAATGGTGGCCGGCAGACTTTGGTGCTCCCCCGACCCCCAAGTCCCTTGTTAAGAACCTAGGCATTCATCTGGACCAGGCTATCACTTTGAAAAAGCACTCTGCTCAGACAGCTGGCTCCTGCTTTCACACGTTGGGCCTTCTAAGCTGAGTCTTTCCCTTGCTTCCTGAATCAACTCGGAAGGCCTTGACGCAGGCACTCATATTGAGCCGTCTGGACTACTGCAATGGCCTCCTGGTCTCAGCCGATGAGTCCTCGCTCTGTAGATTGCAGATGGTCCAGAACACCACAGAGCGACTGGTCCTCAATGCCCCCTCCAGGACTGCTTCCTGTCCTTTTCTTCGTCAGCTTCACTGGCTCACAGTACGCAAGCAGGTTAAGTTTAAAGTTTGCTGCACTATTCACAAAGCTATATACAATCTTGGCCCCGCCTATCTTTCCGAGAAATTTACACCATACAGGCCCTCAAGGTCCCTCCGCTCTGGATCTAAATCCCTTCTTGTGGTACCCTGAGTTAGGAAAACTAGGCTGGGTGGGAAGGCACTCTCCCACCTTGGCCCTCTTTACTGGAATCAGCTCCCCGTGCACTTGAGACAATGCCCGATCACCTACAATTCAGAAAGCACCATAAAACTATCTTTTTCTGTTTCTGCCTTTGTTCTAGCATCTTAGCTTTTCTTGTTGCCTGTCCGAAAGGGCAGAGATACCCCTCCGGGGGTCGATTCAGGTGCTATATAAATAAATATATATGATATGATCAAGTTTGCTGTGTCGAGTGAAACGCGTCATGGCAGGCATTATGCCTGTTTGATTCTGTGGATTGCTATGGATTAAATTGCACTGCTTTCTCCACAACATTATGTTTCAAGCCTTTCTGTGAGTCTGGTCGAGGTCCGTGCCTGTTGGTTCTGCAAAGGAACGGCAGACGGGAGTTTGTGCACGAATATATGTATATATATGTGTATATATATATACATATATATATATTTTCATCCAAAAAGCGTCCCACATTTGAAAGAGCACTCGAGAAAACAGGCAGACCCAGCCGTTACTTGGAGGATCTTTTATATAATTCAGCCGGCAGAATCCTCTGTACTGTTGTCAGCCCAACGCGTTTCGAAGCTTGTGCTTCTTGAACACGGGCAAGTGTGAGCTGCGTGAAAGTACACCTTGGGTCATTGGCTCTTTGTACTTCCTTCCAATAAATTTGTCCCCAAGTTCTCCAGGGACTTGTAGTGCCAATGAAGTTGTATTCACCAATAAAGTTCCGCATGTCACACACTTCAAAAATATAAAACCCAAATGGGTCCCAATTATTTCCGCCGGTTCTCTCAGTGAACACCTGTTTCTCTGTATACGGATCGCCGTGTATCAGCAAACCACAGTCCATATTTAATTTCATGGCGGTGCTCTTTCCCGACCTATATATATATATATATATATATATTCAAATCACCGCACACAAAGTTGCACGCGCACACTCCTTTCGCCAAATAAAGCACAGGTCCAAAGTGCTTGGGATAATTTTATTTCACGGTACCAAGCCGAAAAACCCAACGCGTTTCTGCATCAACACGCCTTGATCACGGGTAATTCATTACTCTTTTACTCGATACATATACACACATAATCACGTACAACGTGAAAAAGTAAAACATAGAAAGTGGACACCAAAGTGAAAGCGTAGCAATACATGTTTGCTGAGGATCGGCCATTTTGTAATAGGGTTGCGAGCGTAAAATGGGGGAAATGTTCACGATTTGGTATTGTAGGAGCCAAAAGTAATTCTGCCTCATTGGGGGCTTGGATATGGTACTGTCTGCTATTTTCCGAATGAATAGGGCAAAAAATGTGTGAAATTGGGATTGATGAATTCCGTGCTAAATCAACAACTTTATAATGAATTGCATGCATTTATATATATTTTTCGATATGGCATAAAGTGTCAGATGCAAGAGTATTTATCTATTGGTGAAACAGGGATGTTTTGTATTACGAACAAAGTCATTTAACATTTGTTATCCTTAATGAAATTTGTTAAAAAATCTAATTGGATGTCAGCAAAACCAGTATGGCTATTATGCTTGCAACCCTACTACAAAATAAATCACTGACCCCAAAGGAAGAAAATATACAATAAAGGAAAGAATCAACTGGGAAAGCACATATGCGGTGTATATGTTGGAGTGCAACTGTGGATGGAGGTACATTGGGAGTACAATCTGCCAACTCAAAAAAAGAATTTTGGAACACATCCGTGCCATCCAAAATGACAACCCATCATACGCCATGACCAAACACATGAAACTACATCAAAACTGTGGATGGCAACAAATGAAATATTGGGGTTTGGCAACAGTTCCGGCAAATGAAAGAGGAGGAGACAGGACCAAAAAACTGAGACGCTTGGAGTCGAAAATGATAATAAGGTTCCACACAAAGCAGCCAATCAGTTTGAACAGGGACGAAGAACTACATGTGCACTTGTAAATACTTACACAAAATACTTTTTTCTCAATTATGGAAAAAGAAAAAAAGACTGCACCAAGGCACTAAGCCACTTAATGTTAAATATCTGTTCGAAACAAAGAAAACAAATGTAGTTGTAGGCACTAAGCCAGAACTAAACTAGCTTGTATAGATCCTTTGGATTCACATATGTAATGCTGTAAAATTTGAGAACACGCACTTTAAATAATATCACTTTTATTATTTGGAACCACATTTCCCATAATGCATCATAATGGCCACATGGGCAGTTGTGTATATATAGACACGAAAGGTGGATCATCGTTTACCGTGAGCAAGACTAGAGTGGTCGAAACGCGTTGATTTGTGAGAGGACTTGATGGTGTTGGCTGTATTATACTGGAGTAAATAAGTCTTGAAATCAATCTCCTGGAGTGCGAGTAATTCTTTATTGGTGGTAAAAATATATATATATATACAGCAAAGAGATTTAAACATCGTGGATATAAAAAAGGTATTATCCAAAAATGCTGGAAACGTGCCAATGAAAAGAAAAGACAGGACATTTTGGATGAAAACTACAAGGGGACAAAGAAACCAAATATAAGCCAATCGGAAAACCCAACAGTGAGACTAATCTTGGATCATTCGAAAGAATCAAGACAAATAGGGGATATTCTTCGAAGAAATTGGAAGCTCCTACAATTAGATCCAATTGTAAGCGAAATTATGGGTAAACACCCAAACATCACGTTCCGCCGTGCACAAAATTTGAGAGACAAATTGGTACACAGCCATCATCAAGATCATGACAAAAAGAAGGGAATGCAATGGCTAATGACAAAGGGCTTCAAAAAGTGCTACACATGCAAAGTTTGCCAAATTGCTAAAAATATGACTGAAGTCAGATTACCTAACAATAAGACATGGCAAATAAAAGAACTAATCACATGTAAAAGCCAATTTGTTGTATATGTGATTGAATGTCCATGCTTACTGAAATATATAGGCAGTACAAAGTGCGAGCTGAAAAAGAGAATCCTCGAACATGTGAGAGCAACGGTCAACAAAGACAGGAGCAACGCAGTTGCAAAACACATGGAAAGCAACCACGGAGGAGATTGGAAATCCTTATGTTTTTATGCTCTTGAGACAATATCTTCACATGAAAGAGGGGGAGATCGAGAAAAGAACTTGCGACGTAGAGAATCTCGTCAAATTCTGAATTTCAGGACTTATATGCCATGGGGCCTCAATCAAAGTGAAGAACTGTACGTTCATCTATAGGAATATAAAATGACCATCAATGATCCTGTTATGGGTGCCTTGAGAGAGGGGGAGGAGGAGGGGTGAGAGAAGAAGGAATAAAAAGCCTATGATCAAGCCATATTAACATAAACAAACCCCTCACATAAATGAGAAGGACTGCTCAATTAATAACTGTCCCATAATTGTGCAGGAATCTAATGACTGCCATTCATTAACAAATAAATTATGATATCGCCCACTAGAGTGCACGATTTGTGCCATAAGATAAAGTAATAAGCCCACTGGAGGGTTTTAAAATAGTAAAAACAGTATGTGACGCAGAATAAAATTTACCGCGTCAAAACAAAACCTAACCACAACTGTTTATTTTCTAATAACGGCGGAAATCGGAGCTCCGATTTTTAAGAGGGTTAACGAATAAGCAGGTTAAATCAAACAACCAGAAACTTAGCACCTCCCATATCGAATGACGAAAGTGCAGCTGCACAATTTAATGTCTGAAATAAGAACATTGCAGCCTGCAGCAATAAATCGGAATAAAGTACAGGGAAGCGAATAAAGATCGAGTTGAAACCTGAACACATATAAAAAATAGATGGGAAAATAAATTTTGTCTCCCTTTACTCAGTCAGAGCCGATTAGAATAATGAGAAGCGTAACAGATCATGGCAAAACGTGTGTATGTCTTTGATTAACGGACACAAAAAAACAAAACAATAGGAGGAGTTAGGTGAAGAAATTATGCATGAAATTGGGTTAATATTATCTTTGAAATAATATGTTAATAGTATATATGGCATGAGGACTACAAGGACCAGAAGTCCAGGCGAATAGATGAGTGACATCACTAATCACATGTTTGGCATCAATTGTTTTTATTGGGTGATTCAAATGCACAATATTAACCGTGATCAAGTTATCTGTTGATAGCGAAACGCGTTGGTATTTCCTCGAGACTGGATGCTATTGAATAAATAAAGGAAATTGGGATAAACGAAGAAACCTGTGAGTGCGTACTATTTGGTTTTCTGAGAAGGAAACTGTTGGTGAATATATATATATATATATATTTCTAAAATTACCCAAACAGTCAAATATCCCATATATCACAAAACAAATGTGGATTGAATATATCCCTGCCCAATTAACAGTTATATTTTCCTGTTTGAAGACCCAATGATGTAACTAATGTCGGTATAAGAAACCTCTGGTGAATCAAGGTGCTCAGGAAAACTAATACCCTCCATTCATGATTTAAAACCTAGTAGCCGCAAAAGGAGAAGTAAAAACTGGGATCTCACAGATTTGAAAAGTGCACAAAAAAGCATAGCTTGCAGTCTGCTTTTCCTTGATGTATTATCACATGGGCATGGTGGGAGGTTCTTGGTGCATGCCACTTGCTGTGGGAAGGCTGCAAGAAAATGTAATGACCCAGACAAAGCTTAGTCAAATTAAACCTAAATTGGGAATTTTCTATATGGATGAGGTAAAATTCCACCTTATGGCTGGGAAAAAAAGAGCATGTAAATCAGCCAGAGAAGAAATGTGATCTGCCTGTGCCTTCGGGTGAGCTGCGCCTGCTCATAACAAGCCAACTTTATCTGGGCTCTAGCAGAGTGAGGAATTTGGGCAGGGTGATTGAAAAACTCAGAGACTCCCAACCTACGAAAAGTACATCTGAAATATCCTAACCAAGGGATGGAATCTGAGTTGTCCATTGCAAGGCAATCCTGTAGGATGATTTTGGAGAGCCCTAGCTCTGGAGATTGCCAAAATTTAAGTCATTGTAACAGCAGTGCAAGCCCCAGGGCATTCTCCATGTAATTTATGGCCACTTCCAAATGGCAAAAGAAGATGGATGCACCCTGTGGTACCATGACGAGTCTAAGCATGAAACCATTTTTTTTACTTTTTGCAGTCTGGAGAAATCACTAAACCCCCACACTCCTGCTCCATAGGTGGCAATTGAAAGACATTTGCGTTTATACAGAGATATCATCTCCCTCGTCTGTGGCCTAGCTTGGCTGCAAAATTGAAAATAGCTTCCACGGCTCTGGTTATTTGCTGCATCCTCAGCACCACCTGAGATTCCCAATTTGATTGTGGGCCGAAGGTTAACCCAAAATAACTAAAGTTCTCTGCTTTTGCGACAGGTGGGACCTAAAAAGAAAAAGGACATCGATTTGTTTTTTCTTTGGCCCACAGACCATTACAAAATACTTTTGCTGATTGGTCCCCAGGTCTAGAGATTACATGAATTCTATAAAGGTGTCCAGTATTGTCTGTAGACCTATTGCAATCCTAGCTAAAAGGACGGCATCGTCCGCATAAAGGAGGATCGAGATAAAGTGAGTACCTGCCCTTGAAAAATCCAAATTCTTCTACAATAAGTGGCCTTCTAGGCCGTTCATATAGATGAGAAACAGAAACAGCTAAGATGCAACCCTGATGGAATCCTTGATTGGAATGTATAGATCATGTGCTTCCCCCTAGGGCCAAAACGGATCTTGGCCGAGGTATTCCAGTGTAGGCGACGGAGAAGTGTAACAAGGGATTCCTCTACCCCCAGATTTCCCAGGCTAGTCCATAATTTGTTCACAGTGTCAAAAGCACACAACAAGTACATGAAGACTAGATACTAGGCCTAGAGCCTGTAGAAGGGTTTGGACCACAAGGAACCACCCAAGGTAGTGACACAGGGGACCCACGGTGGACGCGTGCAGTGTAAGAACACAGCAGCGAATCGTCGTTGACTTCTATGGGGAAAGTCGCGGTTGGAAATTAAGAGTTTAAGGGCACTTAGAGGATGGCTACGAGCGAACCCTTTTGGACTTAGAGGTGTCTAGGGCCAACACCCACGGGAGGACTGGAGTACTCGAGTTACCTCACCCAGGGAAGCCGGGTGCATAGGTGTCTTTTGGTGTCGGGTCGCGTCGCTGTTTTCAATGGAAGCTAGCAAAGAAATGCCGCTGCCGTGAAGAGGAGAAGTGTCCGGAGAGATCCAAGCCTGGATCTAGGCTGGAAGGAACCTGAAAGCAGAGGGGACAGAGTCTGGGTAACTTACCAGTGACCAGGGGCACGATAGTCCAATGCCCACAGATGTCAGGTGCTGGATTCGAGCTGTCCAACAAAGTCTGTTGAGTGCTACGGTGACGGCGACCAGGATGGACCCAACGAGCCTTGGCAACGGCAAGTCACGTGGAAATAGAAGTCGCCTTCGTGGGGACCCACTAGCCAATGGGCTAGCGATCATGAAGGAGCCTCGAGCGGTCACACTTGAAACCGGCCCACGGGTCACTCGTGGAGTGGAGGCCAGAGATCTTTGGTGCAGGAGGTGCTCAAGGCTGGGGCTACTCGGAGCCCAAAGCACAACTTCAAGGAAGACCAGGAAGATGAAGGAAGGACTGAGTTCCCATACTTATACAAAGTTTGGGGGATGGACATACTCTAGGGACCCACCTATGGGAGGGTTTGGAAAGAGGGTAGGTTACGCCCATTTCCTTTGTCCAGTTTCGCGCCAGAGCAGGGGCAGGTAGCCCCTGCAACAACCGGTTTGAACTGGACTATGCACAGGGACACCAAGTGTGCCCCAGGTGCAGGACTTCAAAGCACCAGAGAGTGCTCCCGCCCAGCCCCAATACACATCTGCCTGTCTGGGGAGGTGGTAACACCTCCCTGTGACAGGAAACCTATTGTCCAGGCCTCCCCTGCCGGAGTTTCGGTCAGCAGCAGGAGGCCAGACCCGTGTCTATGGCAGTGGCATCCATTTTGTGATGCCAGGGCTTTAGAAAGTCTTTACCGGGTAGACCAGTGTTAACATGTCTCTCCCTCTAGAAGGGTGGAACGCTACCCCCACCGCCAGAACTGGCGGTGGGGGGGGGGGGGGGTAGTATTCCAAAGCGTTTCCGTGCAGCCAGTCCAAAGTTAGCATTTACCGCGAGGTTATAATGCACTTAAGAGTATATGGTCAGGCTGCACCACAAACAGCATCAGAGGAGGTACCTCGAACGCTGCAGAGGGGCTCTGCTCATGAAGGGGCACCCTCTCACATAAAAACCAAGCACTCTGCCCTCGGGATTATTAAGGCCTGCCATAGGAGTGACTTATAGGTTTTATATGTGTGTGCAATGGTAGTGATATAGGTAGCCTATATCACAGTAAGGGGTGCAAGCACCACCTTACCCAGGCTGCAGTAGCAGACCTGTGGTGTCAATTTGGAGTGCTTCCCAGGGGTGGCATAATATATGCTTCGGCCCCTGGTAGGCCTCTGAGGTACCTATGCCCTAGATATATAGTATACCATATAATAGGGGCTTATCAGGCACTCCAGAATCCAATTAGAAATGTACCTAATGTACATGGAAACCATTTTAGAGAGGAAGCAGCTAGGCTGGGGTCCTGATTAGCAGGGCCACAGCCAGACTAAGGTAAAAAAAACAGTGAAACACCAGCAAAAAGTGGGGGTACCCATGTGAAGCAGATCCTACTCTCCTACAAGGAGCCACTTCCCGATTGGGTTAAACTTTCGGAAGCTCAGTTTTAAATACTACTATCAGAAGATTGTGGTCACTTAAGCAGGATGGAGAAATTTTGAAATCCAGAACTAAGAAATTAAATTCAGGTGAAATTAAAATAAAATCAATAGTGCTATATTTGTTTTCACCCCTGGGGGTAGGATATGACTCCGGGATGGCTGCAGCACAATCACTTACAAACACTAAATCCATCGAACACATAATTTTGTTCAATGCATCCCCATCATTAGTGCCTGAAGTGGGTCATTGAATGGTCATTCATAGTCTGCAAACCAAAGACCCATGACCCACTAAATTCACATACCGTACAATTAAAATCTCCCGCCCAAAGTAGCCAGTGAACAATTGTTTTAACACACATTTGCAATTGTATCAGCTAACATAGACACACAACTTATGCATGATGGTCAAATAAATTATGTTGGAAATTTACAACTAGTAAGTCAATTATTCCTGGCTCCAACAGCAGCAATAGTTGAGACCAGGGAGATGAACCAACAGGCTTAACTTTTAAGCCCGGAAACCTCATAGAGATTAAAATGGCCAGGCCTCCCGCACACTGATGGCAATGCAGGGTTACAAAAAGAAAGGAAACCATCAATATGAAAGTCATCTAGGACCCAAGTCACTTGGAGACAGATTAAATCAAACTCTAATGTATCCCAACCAGTCACCATTGAGTAACTCGGAATGAACACCAGCAATAATCCACAATAATAAATGTGAGATTTTCATAACCTGGGCCGTTCTGGCTAATGGACTCAGACTACACAGGATGCTCTCTTTAGAAACCACTGCAGGGCATATATCTCTGCCCCCTTGCATACTCTGAGGTAATTACTGCAGAGTATATAAAGGTGCCAAGGGGTATGCACTGCAGTGAGGAGGGTTGATGGTCACTTGGGGAATTGGGTCCAGAAAAGGCTGTCCCTGCGGCAGATAGCTGACATTCCACTACTGCAGAGAGTGAGGAGTATGGCTGGAAATCAACACTAGACCCTTCCACTGGCCCCTCGTCTGGGACCATTGTGCCACCAGGCACTCCTGCAACAGTCACATTTGTAATCTGGCATGTGGAACTACTGCTAAGCAGGAGGCCATCATGATTGTCTGGCATGATAGCTCTAACCATTACTTGGCGATCTGCCTGAAAAACAGGCTTTGTTGTTAGGGATGCTTGCACTCTTGTTAGGCTGAGGAATGCTTCCCCTACTCAGGAATCTAGTATGGCTCCTCGGAAAGGCTGTACCTTTTGGGGTTGGAGATGGGATTTGGTCGCATTGAGGGTGAAGCATAGACTGAGCAAGAGCTGCATGGTGTTATGAGTGTGCGCCAGGCATTGCTTTTTTTTATTTTATATATGTTTATGCAGATTTTCCGCCAGACAAACACAGGAGGAGAAAAAGGAATATAGCATACACAAGAAAAAAATATATAATTTCATGACATCTAAATCACGAGCATTCCAATGTCCAGTGTATAATTCCTAGTCAATAACTACAATTTAAGATCTATATTGTATAAAATGGTCAGCAATTAACAAAACTTTAAGTACTCCATAAAGCCATAAAGACACGATAATAAGGAATAGCGAAGATGTACAATAAGAATTATATTACAATTTGATGACAGAGAAGCCCCTTAGGGTACTGAGTAAGGCAAATGTGCAAAACTAACAAGCAGCTATCATTTAATTCATACACAGAGAAAATGTGATGCAAATAACAGAGATAAAGTGTAAATAGTGCATCTCAATCCTAACACAAATCATCAGACCTAGACGACCAAACTGGAGCTAAGTGAAATTAAACGAAAGACATTTATAGAGCGCATGGCTACCCGGAAGCAACCCAGCGCTAAGAAGCAACACAGGAGAGGACGGAAAGCTAAGGGAACAGAAAAGTCTTGAGTTGTTTCCGGAAGGCCTGGTGATTGGAAATGGTGCGTAGGTGAATTGGCAAGGAGTTCCAAAGTTTAGCAGCGTTATAAGAAAAAAGACGTCCGCCGCTTCTGGTCTTCTATATTCTGGGGACGTCAGCCAATCGCAATTCGTCTGATCGAAGTTTCCTCTTTGCTTTATTTTTTTTTTAAAAACTTTCTTTATTGGCTTTTATAGATAAGAAAACACGTATGCACATGCTATAGCATCATTATCGCAGAAATTCACATTTCGAGCGTGCCCAGTCGCAGTTCGTACAATCCAGCGGCCTCTCGACCCCTCAGGCCATTCATCGCTGTTCTGAGTGGGGCTGCAGATGTGTGCCCGGGTCTAGCCTCTGAGTGTGCCCTACTGGAGTGCGCCCTGATCGCTTCGCGGCAGGGATGCCGTGTAATGTGACTGAACCCCCTGTGAGGGGCGTCGCAGAGGCTATGGAAGTGCGGCCATTGAGTAACTACGAACTAACTGGAGGGTCAAAAAACCAGGGAAAGGGGGGGTGCACTGTGTCGCCCATCAGGGGTACTATTAGCTGCGCGCTCTTGAGGTCAGACCATCTTGCGAGGGAGGGCCGGTGTGGCCGCGGATGTGGCAGGGGGGAAGGGGGGGCGGGGGGGCAGAAGCATCGCGCCTGGCCTATGAGGACTCTGGCTGTGAGGCCTGTGGTGACAACCCCTGCGAGACGCCGGGTGCCGGATCCGCCTGCGCCTCACCCAGCGTGGGTTCCGGAGTGGCGGGCGCCCCCGAGGGGTCTACCTGTCCCGAGCTCGCCGCGGTCTCAGTTTCCTGTGTGAATGTGTGCATTAGCATGGCCCAGGGCATGGAGATCGGGTGTTTGCGCATCCCACGGGCTTCCTCTGTTCTAAGCGTGGTTTCCTCTGCCTTGCCCCACTTCCTGATGGCCCCCACCCATGCTGCTATGGGGGGCCCCCCCGGTGCCTTCCAATGCATAGCAATGCATCGTTTAGCGAGGATTAACATTAGGAAGGCAAACCTCCTCTCCACCTTCTGCCGCTTATGCCGTCCGTGAATTCCCAGCGCACACGCCTCCCATGTGCCCAGGTCCTGGAACCCTGTAACCGCCTCAAGGGCCGCGTGAATCGTGTGCCAGTAACTGTAGATCGTCGGACAGTCCCAGAACATGTGCCTAAACGAGGCAGCAGGCTCCGAGCATCTAGGGCAGCCAAACACCCCCTCGGGGAAATATTTCTGCAATTTTTCGGGGGTGAGATACGCCCTATGCAGGATATGCAACTGTATGTTTTTAAACCGATAGTTGCGGGATACTTTCTTAGTGTATTCTAGAGCCCGCGTCCACTCCCTGTCGTGCAGGGGCCGTTGGAAGTCCTCCTCCCAGTGTTCCCTAAGGGTCGCCAGCGTGGGACTCCGCAGGGCTCTCACCGCTTTATATATCCATGTGACTAGATGGCGGCCGGGTCCCATCTGGAGCACCGCATGGATGACCGGGTGTGAAGGGGGCTCCGCATCGATCCCCCCCCATTGCCGACGGCAGTCCATGAGAAGTTGCCTATGCCGCAGGAATTGGCCTCTGGGGAGCTCGAAGTCTCCGACAAGCGCCTCAAAGGGCTGCAGGCAGTCCCCAGAGAACAGCATCCCCACCTCTGTTACCGCGTGATCTGTCCACACCCGCATCATTTGCTCCGTATAGTACGCCCGACCCCTAGGCAGCCCCACCAGCGGCAACAACGGGGAGTACAGGGGAGTCCCCCGACTAAGTCGGTGAACACGCGCCAAGCAGGCTCGCGCCGTCATGACCTGGAGGGGCCGGGATGTCGGCGGCGCCGCCCCCGGTAGCAACATGTGGTGGACGGCGGGGATCGGAATCCGCCCTGTCGCCGCGTGCAGCTCTTCTTGCGCCCTGCCCGCCATCCAACGCGACACCCATTGCAATTGGGCAGCAAGGAAATACGCCTCGAACGAGGGAGCCGCCAACCCGCCCTGATCAAGGGGCAATTGCAGTTTCGCCAGGGCTATCCTCCGGCGGCCGTTGCCCCAGATGAGGGTCCCAAGCAGGGTATCCAGCTCCCGGAACATGGATCTCGGGGGAACCACCGGAAGATTGGAGAAGAGGTAGAGCAGGCGCGGCACCAGGATCATTTTCGCAACGGCTATCTTTCCCGGGACAGCCAAGTGGAGACCCTTCCAGAAATGGACCAAGGATCGGATGTCACCCATCAACTTGCGGTAGTTCCCCTCATATATGTCTTGCGGCGTATGGTATAGCTTAATGCCAAGATATCGAACCGCTTGGGGACTCCACGAGATTGCATTGTCTCCGATTCGTATCGGACCCTGGGGCACGACCTGTGTTAAGGGGTAAACAGTGGACTTGGCCCAATTCACCCGAAGGCCCGTCACCTCAGCGAAATCGTGCAGAATGCTTGATATCGGGGTCAGGTCTATCGTGATGTCCCGGACATATATGAGTACGTCATCGGCATACAGCGATACTGCGTGGGTATAATCACCTATCGGGATGCCCCACTCCTCGCTCGCCCCTCGCAGCAGAGCCGTCAGCGGCTCCATCGCCAACGCAAACAGTAGGGGGGAAAGGGGGTACCCCTGTCTAGTACCGCGCCGGATTGGGAAGGAGTCCGAGATGAGAGGGCCGATGCGCACTCTGGAACTGGGTGAGGAGTAGCTGAGCCGAGTGTAGGCCAGCAATTTGGGCCCGACACCTATACGTAACAAGACCTGAAACAGGTAGGCCCAAGAGAGCGTGTCAAACGCCTTTTCGAGGTCCAGCACCAGACACGCTGCCCGAGGGAACCGTTCCTGCACCTGGTCCTGCACCTGAAACAGCCGCCGGATATTCGAGGAAGTGTGCCTACCAGGCACGAATCCACTCTGATCAGGGTGGACAAGCCGCGGGAGGATCGTGGTGTACCTGTCCGCCAGGGCCTTCCCGTAGATTTTATAATCCGCCGACAATAGAGTTATGGGTCGGTAGGAGCCTAGCTGGAGCGGGTCTCTGTCTGGTTTAAGGAGGGACACGATAACGGATTCGCGCATGGAGCGCGGTAGGACTCCCGCGTCCAGAGCCGCTTGGAACTGCAACTCTAATTGGGGGACCAGCTGGGGCGCAAAGGTCTGATAAAAGTCAAGGGGGAAGCCATCTAGTCCCGGGGCCTTGTGGGCGGCCAGCGCCTTCATGGCGTGCCGAATCTCTGTCGCCTTGAGAGGGCGATCGAGGTCCAAGCGCGTATCCCGGTCAATACGGGGGAGCTGGACACGGTCCAGGAAGTCAGCCGGGGCGGCAACCAACCCCGAGGGCCGGGGTGAAGGACTGGGTTTTCTTAGACCCAGCGGTGCCAGGGGACAACACCTGAAACCTTCGTGGGTTACCTGTTCTGGCGTACAAAACACAGAGACACGGGACACTTCCAGTGACGTCAGAGATCAGCGTTTATTTACTGCAGGGATACAGAAGTCACAAGAAGTACACAGCGTGTAGGTTCTCGGAGACTGCTTCAAATTCATAGAAGTGGGTCGCTCCTTTTATACACGTTTTTGCCATAGCGCAGTATGGCGAACAAAGGTTACAACTCAGTTCCCACAATAAACTTCAAAAAAGGACAAAAGGTCGCGTTCGTGTTTCAGGAGGCCGGAACATAATTACAACAGTCTTGCCGGTTCCCAACTGTAAAAACATATCCCCTCCGCAATAAACACATTAAGAGGAAGGACGGAAAACAGAATGCGAGGAAAGGATGAGGATACACAACAGGTTAGAAAAGAATGCTAGAGGCAATAAAGGAAACTCGAGAGAGGGATCAAAGACCTCGTGTCTAAGGTATGCGTGACTGAAACAATAGACCGGAGCGGCAAGATGAGCCTCGAGCGGGGCCATCTGCCTTACTCGTGTCATTCCCCTCGTCATAAAAGTCACCTCAAAGAAACACGTGTCCTTCATACTATCTTGACAGTCCTAGGGTCACGAAGCGGACAAAAGCCCGTTCGCTGGCTACTTGAGGGCAAGAAAACAAAATGGACGCTGTATCTAAAATGGAACCCGAGGGTTCGAATGAACGAACACAAAAATGAGACGAACCGTACAAGGCTGCATAGCGAAACTTCGCACACCCACTGTACTCGTCATTTGCGGTTCATAGATACCACACTCGTCCATATTCGTCACCACTCAAAAAGTGCCGTCCCGTCTCACACGGAACCTCAGACGCTCCTTTTGCCCTCATGTAGGCAAGCACTAGTCTAGATCAGAATCTATATCGATATTCATCAGATCGTTCAGATGCTGCTGGAACATCATTCTATCCATCAATGTCTCCTTGGTAGCAGATGGCCGCCTTATACACGTCGCAGCACATTGGCCACATAAGGCAGGACCACACTGAACACAAAGACAACACGTGAACAGAAACGCTACAACAGCCCCTACAATCATCAGAATATTCCAACCCCAAGTTGACATCAGGCCCCAAAACCATCCTAGAAGCGTCCAATTACCTTCGTCCACGTGTATGGACTCGGAAATCTTATGCAACTGTGAGATGGCTTGATACACAGTCAGAGCATTGTCAGGGATGAAAATGCAACAACTCGAATGGATAATTTTACACACACCCCCTCGATCTGCAAGGACAACGTCTAGAACCATACGGTTCTGCAACGTCATGAGTCTATCCGCCTGTAGTTCCGCTGTTAGATTACCAAGGGCGTTTGCAGTAATATTAGCGGTCGATTCCACCACACGGGTCAACTGTCTTAGGTTCCTGCTATTAACCATAGGTCCCCAAAACGGCAGGAAACCCTTAAAGAAATCTCCTGCTTCTTGACCAGCAGTATCCTCTTTGCTGATTACGCCTCTCACGACTCTGGTTTTGTGATAATCAGAAGCAACTGTGAAGGTCGGAGGTAAGAGATTCGCAATATAACAGGTACCCGAGAAGTCGCGGGGTAACCATGTATATGCGCGCTCATAACACACAAAATAGGTGCCCTTGGCGGTCAGAAAAACAGGGGAAGAGAGCATCGGTAGGACATACGTCTCAGTGCAAGCACTGTTCCCAAGTTGTGCTCTCGGATTTCGACCCAAACCTTGCAAACAGAAATTACCAAGGTGCGGTACAATCCATATAGGGGACGAGCTCTTCAACTGTCTATCCCCCACTGACGTACCATACTCAGCCTCACTCAGATCCTTATAAGCCTGTACTTCTTCGTCTGGAATGAGTGATACATCGAAGATATCTCTGTCCAGATCTGCTATGGCTATCGCCAGAGGCTTGTGGTACGGACCAGGACCGGACTTGACAGATCGTGGCTCTCGACTAGGGTAAGAGTCTAGTGCACTGCGAAACATGGTTTGGAATGCTCGAGCTGAACCCTGGGAACTGTACGGAAGGACCAAATATGGAATACCCCTATCCATGGTGTGTGGCATTAAACCACATACCCAACAATTTGTAGTATTCACCACTAACTGATGCTGATGTAGGAGTTGGACAAAAGAATTATTCCTGAATTCCGCACGTCTAACCTGTTCGTGTTGAGGCAAAGGATGAAAAGAATGTGGGGAAACAGTAGTGCGGGAACTTAGGTTAGGAGGGGAGGTAGGCGAAACAGAAAGCAAGAATTTCGATACCCCAAAATACACTCCGCCCACCAATAACATAGATACAGTTAGGAATAACAAAAACACCTGAAACAGAAAACATTTTGTTCGCACGACCCTCCATAACTCTGATCTCTGTATCAACACCCTTTCTTCTTCCACCAGCTTAAAGAATGCCATCCTCTACAAACCGTCCGTGACGTTCTTGACGCACTTTGTTCTGAGCAGCGATTATCAATTCCCAGGAGTTCCCAGGAATCGACAAAAGTAACCAACCTAGCGTCAGAAACCTGCTGAACAGAAAGAAGTACTCGCACGGCCCTACGGTAACCCGGATGGAGAGGTTCAAATTTATTACAAGTCTCTTAGCAGTGGAAAACACGAAAAACTTAAAAAGAAAGGATGTAATTGTTCATAACATTCGTAACGTCAAAACCACTATACTATCAATGTTTATTAGTCCTTGAAGTCCTTGAACGAAGAAAGTATCGACTTCTTCCAGGTTGAGTTTGTTCTACGAACAATTGTTCAGATGGCGCAGCAGTGTTCAATGAAGCAGATGACGAGTCGGACCTTGGGTTTTCTGCTACTGATGACTCCACTTGTGGATAGGGCAATGACGAATCCTCCACAAGTTGAGCGTCGCTGAACGGCACGAAACGCGAGGGAGTCTCAGTCTCTTCGGCCGAAATCCCAGTTCTCACCCAACCGTCAGTTGGTAAGGGGATCGGTACCTTCTTTGTATGACTGGCGTGGACCCAATTCTTCCGGCCCTCCAGTCGAACCGCTGTCCTCGTCGTCAACAAGACTAAGTGGGGTCCAACAAATCTTGGCTCCAAATTACGCTTCCGACCGAAATTTCGGGTGACTACCCAGTCACCTGGCCGGAGCTGATGTCCAGGACCCTCTGTCTGCGCCGGTAGAGCTTCAAAGACCTGTTGATGAATTAATCGTAGTTTAGTGGTCAAATCATACAAATAATCGATCAACATTGGATGTTCAAGACTATCAAAAACCCTAGGTCTCGGGACTCCCCAAATATTTGCAGGGCGACCGAACACAATCTCATATGGGCTGAGCCCTACTCGAGAGTGTACAGTTGCTCTGGTCGATAGGAGAGCCAGAGGCAAGGCATCAGGCCATGACAGACCAGTCGAAGCCTGGATCTTAGCGAGTTTCAGCTTCAGGGTACCATTGTACCCTTCAACCAAACCCGCTGCCTGAGGATGGTTGGCACTGTGGAATTTCTGCTTTATTCCAAGGCCCTTACACACACTCTGCATTACACTTCCCACAAACTCACTTCCATTATCCGACCACACAATCCGCGGCATTCCATACCTAGGGAAGTATTCCTTCAGCAAGATTTTCGCTGTGGACATGGCAGTATTATCCTTAAGAGGATAGGCCTTGATCCATCTGGAGAACGCACACACCACAACCAAAACATACTTCAGGTTATTGCATCTCTCCATATGGATGAAGTCTAACTGGATAACCTCAAAGGGACAGGTAGGAGGAGAGAAATGACCAGGTGGAGTGGGGGTGCCTTTTCCAGGATTGTGCATCAAACACACCATACAATTCTTAACCACTCGTTCGGCACACTTAGCAATACCATCATTCCTCCACACAGGGGACAAGAACTTGCATATTCCTTTCGCACTGATATGTGATAACCCATGAGCCATCGTCACAACAGCTAACACGTATGCATCTGGAAGCATCCATCTCTGACATTCCGTCAGATCAACCCAACATCCATGCATATCCAATTTTCCTGCACTTTCTTTCCACTTGGTCTTTTCAGCTTCAGTAGCTCCATTCTGAATTTCTTTCACACTCTCGACAGTATTTTCACACATACCAGTCTCTTCCGGCCATCTCACTGAACTCGTAACATACATTCGAGTCGCAAGATTCTTAGCCGTTTCTTTAGCAATCTCATCCGCAAATGCATTACCACGACCAACATCATCCGTCACTTTCCGGTGCGCACTACATTTGACGATCGCCACTTGTTTAGGCAATGTAAGTGCATCCAAAAGATCATTCACTAGTTGTCCGTGTTGAATCTTCGTACCATGCGATGTCATAAATCCTCTCTCTCTCCACAATCTTCCAAAGTTGTGCGCAACACCAAACGCATACTGACTGTCGGTAAACACATTCACACGCTTTCCTTTCGACAGAACACACGCTCTCGTTAATGCAATTAATTCTGCCGCTTGTGCTGAATTCTGGTTCAATCTCGCAGTTTCCACAACCGTGCTCAATGTCACCACAGCATACGCAATCGTCACATCACCATTCGGCAACTTAAAGCAGGAGCCATCCACATACAAAGTACCATCGGGATTTAACAAGGGAGTGTTTTTCAGGTCCACACGACCTTTTGTTTCTTCCTCAGTTCGTAAATAACAATCATGGGGCAGCACATTATCTGCTTCTATATTAATCGGCAACAATGTCGCCGGATTCAGTACATTACAGCGCTTAATCTGAATATGACTTGCCAAAAGGGTAAGCTCATACCCAGACAACCGTGCACTCGTTAGATGTTGAGTCTTTGTCCGATTCAAGAGCGTATCGACTGCATGCGGAACCATTACTATGAGCATATTGTCCATGACCAAACCTGCGGACTGCCGAATAGACGCCGCAGCTGCCGCCGTCGCCCTCAAGCAACTTGGCAACGCTCTAGCTACCGGGTCTAAGGTCGAGGAAAAATATGCACACGGACGCTGCTTATCACCAAATTGTTGCGTTAGGACACTCAACGCACAACCATCTCTCTCATGGACGTATAATGTGAAAGGCTTACTGTAATCAGGAGTACCTAACACAGGAGCCGAACACAGTGCATCACGTAGTTCAGAAAAACTTTTCTGACATTCCTCCGTCCAAGGCAAAGGAGTCGAAACGTCCTTGCACGTGAGAGCTACCAATGGTTTCGCTAACAGTGAAAAATTCGGGATCCACTGTCTGCAATACGACGTGATCCCTAAAAAGGCACGCACATCTCTCTGAGTTGTCGGCACAGTCATTCGAGCAATTGCTGCAATTCTTTCAGGGGTCAACCTTCTTCCCGCCTTTGACAATAAGTGACCGAGGTAGGTTACTTCTTGACAACAATATTGTAGTTTGGAAGGTGACACTTTATGATGCAAATCGCAAAGGTGCTGTAACAAAGACACTGTAGCGACTGTACAGAGCTGTTCAGTGTCAGCAGCAATTAACAGATCATCAACGTACTGAATCAAGGCTGCACCAGCCGGTAACACAAACGCATCAAGTTGACTTTTAAGAGCTTGGCTGTAGATTGATGGACTCTCACAGTAGCCCTGTGGAGCGCGTTTGAATCTGAAGCTACGCCCACCTAATGAGAAACCAAACAAATCTCTGCTTTCTACAGCAATCGGAATACTGAAGAACGCATTTTTCAGATCGATAACCGAGAACCATGATGCAGTAGCTGGAATCAGAGTCAGTAAAGCTGTAATGTCTGGTACCACAGGAAACTGTGGAACAACAACTTTGTTTACCTCTCGCAAATCGATAACTAAACGATACACGGGAGGCTTGGAGGGATCCGTTCGTTTCAGAATAGGCAACACGGGACTATTGCACACATTACCTCGTGTCTCCTCGATAACATCTTTGCCGATCAGATCGTAAATGATCGCTAACAGTGCCCGTTCGCCATCAAGGGAGATACGATACTGAGGTATACGTGGTAAACGCGCACCCACTTTTAGTTGGACAATATAAGGTGGTATATCCAACAGGCCCACATCATTGGGACCTGTTGCCCACAAGGAATCTGGAAGAGACCTCAATTCCGGGGGGAGTTTGTCGATCGACAAATACATAGGGGAAATCACGTTCTTACCCAACGTAAGCTCCACACCCGTAGGAGAACAGTACAGGGTCGCATGTAGCCTCTTCAACAGATCTAAGCCCAAAAGATTCTCACCACAACCAGTAGTCAAAATCAAAGGAGCTTCCAGCTCATGAGACCCAATTGTAAGGGGCAAAGGGCTGGAGACCGGATTGCTAACAGGGGCGCCAGAAAATCCAACGGAGATATTCGTTAAGCCAGACAAAGGCGCGCCAGGGAGTTTAGAATGCATGATGGAACTTTTCGCTGCACCAGTGTCCAACAAAAAAGGCTCAACAACGCCCAAAGTGGCTACTGCAACATAGGGCCCTTTCTGATCAACCGGAACTGATACTTCTCCCCTCCTTTGTCTACGGCTGTCCTAGTAGATACCATCCGCATCAACATCACACTCAACATAATGATCGTCCACATGATACTGTGCAGACCGATCAGACGATGATGCGCGTCGATCGAAACAATTCTGCGAATCCGAAAACGTCGAAAAACGTTCGGTCTGGTTCTGGGTAACTCCGCGACCTCTACCACGAGAAGTCTGTGGAGGACCACCACGTCCTCCCCGAGCCGACACACCATTAGCCCTATCACGTAAAACCGGACAATCGAACTTAAAATGACCTTCCCCACGACAATATGCGCACTGATTATATCTCAGCACATTGCGGGGCGCAGGCGAAGCATTGCGCTGCTGTGGTTTAGAAAACTGTGGTTGCGATCTGTTGGGCTGCTGCGCATCACTAAAATTCGAACGCGGAGGATAAGCTTGCTGCAACAAGACCTTAGTTTTGAGATCCTTAGTTTTCTTTTCTGCACGCTCACTTTCCTCTTTTTCTCTATTCTCATAATATTGGGCCGTAGCCAATATTTGGGCAGTGGTAGAAACAGCCCACGCACTCTCAGAATTCTTCAGCTTGTTGCTCAAGTCGGGCAACAAATTCGACACAAATTTGTCAACGAACAACCGTTGACCACCCTCAGAACCCATATCCTGACCACTATGATCAAGGAACGCCTCTTCGAACCTAGTAAAGAAGTCGGACACACTTTCATCCTTCTTTTGCCTGCATGCTGATAGTTTGTCCCAATTGACGCGCATCGCTGGCATAAGCGTCTTCATGAGGGTAATAATCCTCTGAGGCAAGGCCGCAATAACCTGTTCAGGTTTAGCCCCACCGACCTGCCGGGCATCCGCCGCTGTAAGGGCAGCCCAGTCACCGCCTAACTCGGCTACATGATTTTCATGACGGATTTTCGCCCAAACCGGCTGAGGCACCACATTACCGAACAACATATCGATATCGGCTAGGTTCATAACTGTAGCATCCACCAATTGGGACAGCTCCTTATAATAACCCGCAGGGTTCTTACGAGGATCAGGTAGGGATTGTTTCACTTGCAAAACTTCCGACCGCTTCCAAGGGAGGTGTATCCACACTCTCTGGAAATGCGGTTGGACAGGAGGGTTAGCAGCAGCATCGCCTGGCATCCATACTGGGGGAACTTCTCGCATTGGATACTGACCAGGTTGTGCCATCCATTCCGTGGTCGCGTCCTTAAACAGTGCGCGTGGTTGCACTGGACATCGAAAGGATAACAAACGTTCTAAAGCCTCGCGGACTTTATCACCTACAATGACACCCGTGGCAAACCGGAGCTGTAGCTCGGAAACCTCAGGTGGCATATCATCAGCCATATCATCATCCCACTCCTCTTTTAATGACTTACACAATTCTTCGAACACAAATCGTTGCGTGGGCGCATTGAACTGAGAAAATGTTTCGAACACCACACGTGGGGTGTATCTAACAGGGTTGCGAATCCATCTGCGCGCCGTTTTTACCAATGATTCACGTTCCCTATCATCAGGAAGCTGACTACGTCTTTGAGCAACATCCGAAAGAGTCGAGCCAAGTATCGGCCCAAAGAACGGAGAATAAAGAGAAGCAACAGCAGTCAAGAGACGGCTACGAACAGAAGGGGAGGAGGAAGAAGACGAAGGTGTAACAGCCATAGGGGCAGAAACAGTAGAGGTAGATGCAACAGCAGGAGTAGCGGGAACAACAGACGGAGGAGGGACTGGGAAAGGCGCAATAGGGAGAGAAACCGGACCAAGGGGATGTACGATCTGTGGCCCAAGGGGATTCGGGAGTACAGGAGGAACGGCGGGCTGACCAGCAGCCGCCAAAGCAGCAGGTTGAGGAAGAGGGGGATTAACAAGACCCATAACATCAGGAGCATAAGGAGGTGGCGATTTCATCAGATAAGACAAAAGCGAATCTTCCACCGATTCTTCTCCTGTCTTATCGATCGTAGAAGGTAGCGTCGGGTAACATTTGTCCACCGACATATGGTGAAGCCGAGCACTAACTTCTTGCTCCTTCTCGTTTTTGTCTAACTGATACTGTTCTGCATTGCGCATCACCGTAATGACACCTTCTCGTTTATGTTTCTTATTCTGTTTGATTTCTTTCTGCTTGGCCTCTTTCCGCCATAACCGGAAGGAATCAAACATGGCCGGCCTAGCTTTCTTTTTAAACAATTTCGCTTCCAAGTTATCTAAAATGGCAGTCTCAAAACTGCCATGAGGTGGCCAACTAAGGACACCATCCTTTTTAGTATAGCGAACCCAATATTCATTATATACGATAGGACCCACGCCATGGCGACTATAGAGCTCATAAAGCGGAGTTCCAACCGGAGGTATCGGGCAGGAATCCTCCAGCCGGGAGTCCATGCTGCAACATTTGAGAAACCCAAACAAAGTACTACGGCCAGGCATCATGCACACTAACCGAGTATACAAACTTCAAGGGCTATCGAATTACGATGTCCTCGCAAAAAAAATGCAAGACCCTCGGTTTTTGGCAATTGCAATCGTCAAATAAACCCAACAACTAAGAACCAACAACTAAGAACCACAAATGCAATGGAACCATGCAACCAACAAAGCAACACTGGGAGCGACCCACAAATACTTAACTGAGAAAGAGCAATGGCGTCACCAGGAAGGCCCGTCTATCGTCTCGCCGTACAAAGGACTACGCCAGGCACCAAACAGGTCGACAGTCAGGGCATCGGTCCGTCGCAGCCGTCAGGAGGCGGGGATCTTCGCGGAAAGGACGTCGGGCCACTTATTTCGACAACTGGATCGATGAAGCGGGGTGCACCTTCCCTCGGAGATTTCACACGAAGTTCCTCACGATCGTCGGGCTTTGGACCGGTACCGTTGATGTCGCCCCACGTTGGGCGCCAACTGAAGGACTGGGTTTTCTTAGACCCAGCGGTGCCAGGGGACAACACCTGAAACCTTCGTGGGTTACCTGTTCTGGCGTACAAAACACAGAGACACGGGACACTTCCAGTGACGTCAGAGATTAGCGTTTATTTACTGCAGGGATACAGAAGTCACAAGAAGTACACAGCGTGTAGGTTCTCGGAGACTGCTTCAAATTCATAGAAGTGGGTCGCTCCTTTTATACACGTTTTTGCCATAGCGCAGTATGGCGAACAAAGGTTACAACTCAGTTCCCACAATAAACTTCAAAAAAGGACAAAAGGTCGCGTTCGTGTTTCAGGAGGCCGGAACATAATTACAACAGTCTTGCCGGTTCCCGACTGTAAAAACATATCCCCTCCGCAATAAACACATTAAGAGGAAGGACGGAAAACAGAATGCGAGGAAAGGATGAGGATACACAACAGGTTAGAAAAGAATGCTAGAGGCAATAAAGGAAACTCGAGAGAGGGATCAAAGACCTCGTGTCTAAGGTATGCGTGACTGAAACAATAGACCGGAGCGGCAAGATGAGCCTCGAGCGGGGCCATCTGCCTTACTCGTGTCATTCCCCTCGTCATAAAAGTCACCTCAAAGAAACACGTGTCCTTCATACTATCTTGACAGTCCTAGGGTCACGAAGCGGACAAAAGCCCGTTCGCTGGCTACTTGAGGGCAAGAAAACAAAATGGACGCTGTATCTAAAATGGAACCCGAGGGTTCGAATGAACGAACACAAAAATGAGACGAACCGTACAAGGCTGCATAGCGAAACTTCGCACACCCACTGTACTCGTCATTTGCGACAATTTGTAGATACCACACTCGTCCATATTCGTCACCACTCAAAAAGTGCCGTCCCGTCTCACACGGAACCTCAGGGGGTCATCGTACAAGTGCATGTAGTGCTCGTGGAAGGCCTTGAGTATCTGCCCCTGCGAGTACACGGTGGTACCCCGGAGGTCACGTATGGCCGTGATGGTCGGGAGGCTCGAATCCCGCTTTATGAGCCATGCCAGCAGGGCTCCCGCCCGATCGCCCTCTGTATGAGCTCTAGCCGCGTACGCCGCGAAATTAAACCGACGCATGCTTGCCAACGCTGTGGCATACGCAGTCTCAGCGCTAGCTAACGCAGCCGGCGTGGCTGCCGCAGGGTCCGTCTCCCTAGTAAGTACGGCCAGCGCCCCCTCCGTCCGCAGAATATCCCCCTCCAGCACCCGCCGGACCCCTGTAATGTGCCGAATGCAATTGCCACGCATTACCACCTTAAAAGCATCCCATTCTGAGGCTCGGGTACTGGCGGTGCCTACATTCTCCCTGAAATAATGACCGATTTGGTCTGCTAAGGTTTGCCGGAAGACCGGGTCTTCAAGACTGTCCCTGGGGAGGCGCCAGGCTGGGACGGGGGGATGCGGCGGGCGCCATTGCAGGGTGATCGTGTGGGCATCGTGGTCGGAAATAGTTCTACCCAGGTAGTCGGTATCTAGAACGGCAGGGAGGATGGTGGGAGAGCAAAGGAAACAGTCCAGGCGCACTCTAAGGTTATGCGGTCTGGAATGGAACGAATAGAGTTTAGCGGTGGGGTTCCGAAGCCGCCAAGCGTCCGCCAGGGACCAGTGGCTCACCCAGGTTGCGAATCGCTTCGCCTGCGCTAAAATGGGAGAAGATGGGGGGGGCGGGTGGGATCTGTCTAAGGTTACGTCTTGCACGCAATTGTAATCACCCCCCAGGATCTATGGTACCTGCGTATAGGCGCTTAAGGGATTGGAGAGCGCGTCCCAGAATTTGGAGTGGTCGACGTTCGGCCCATAGATACTGCCCAGTAAGACCGTCTGGCCGTCTAGCCGGCCAAGTAGCAGTACAAAGCGGCCCTCCGGGTCAATTACGTGCGACAGTTCCTGGAGGGGACTCTGGGCGCACCCAAATGAGAGCACCGCGGGCGAATGCAGAGTAAGTTGTGGCATACAGGGCCCCCCGTCAGCGCCTGCGCAGCTTTGCCACCCCCCCCGCCGCCAGATGTGTCTCTTGCAGGAGCGCAATCTGTGCTTGATGGCGCTTAATGTAGGCATATACGGAGTACCGCTTGCGCGCTGTATGCATGCCTCGCACATTCAGTGAGAGAAGCGTAAGTCTACCTGCTTGCGCCATCAGGATTTGTGTCTAGTGCACGTTCTGGGGCTGGGCAGTCTGGACCTCCCGGGGCCCCTCCCGGCAGCCACCCCCTCGTCCCACCCCCACGGGTCCGGAGCGGCAGTGTGAGCTCTTAGCAACGCATGGGCAGGGACACAGTGCTGAGAGTGTGCGTGGATGGGGAAGGGGAAACTAGGGTGAGGCGAACGTTACTTGCACCAACACAAGGGACCCATCGCTAAGCGCAATACGTCCAAACTGACTCCCAAGTTGCAGGGGAGCATGAACCTGGTAAGAAAGGGGGTCGGCTAGCGTCCGCTGCAGGCTCTACAAGCGGACTGTGCGCGGTATCTATAGTTAGCCACTGGGGGAAAGCGGGCGCTTCTGGGACGGAAAGTGTCCTGGTCCGCAGGGGAAACGCCTAGAGCGCCGGGCCTGCAAATTGTATGTGGTGGGGGGCATCACCCCAGGCTGCGAATGTGTGGCCGTCCACCCAGAACCAATCATATCAGGTCATCTGCTGTCCGCGGGGTGACTGAGGGCAGGGCCCCCGAGTCCACCCCGGATTGTGTCGCCTCACTGTCCTCTTCCTCTTCTGACGTGAAGACATGGGGGGCTCGCTCCAAGTCCGTTGCCGGGGAAGTCGGGCACAGACCCGCCGCCGCTTTCAGGGCCTGGCGCCGTTCCTGGACTATCTGCTCCAGGTCCGGCGACCCCAGAGTGTGTGACGGCCCCCCGGGAGTACCCGGGCGGATCCTCCTCCGCGAGCGCTGCCTCCTGCGTCCTCCCGCAGCCGCTCTTTGGTCTGGCAGGCGCCCGGACCTCCAGTCCCCGGTACAGTTCTGGTCAGCCCAGTCGTGCGCCTCCTCCGGTGTCGTGAAGAAGTGTGTGACGCCGCCGTGGATAACCTTCAGGCGGGCCGGGAATAGGAGAGAGTATTGGATGTTTTCCGCTCTAAGGCGCCGTTTCACCTCCAGGAAGGACGCGCGTTGGCGTTGGACCGCTCGTGAATAGTCAGGGAAGATCATGACCGTTTTGTTCTCGATGCGTATCGGGCCTGCCTGCCTGGCCGCTCGCAGTACCGCATCCCGGTCCCTGAAGTGGAGGAACTTGGCCAGCATCGGGCGGGGTGGGGCCCCCGGCGGCGGCCGACGAGCCGGCACCCGGTGCGCCCGCTCCACCCAGAAATAGGCCGTGCGGTCTGCATCAGGGGTGAACGACTTTGTCCAGGTTTCCACGTAATCCACCGCATCTGCCCGTTCGATCCCCTCCGGCAGCCCGAGGACTCTGATGTTGCAGCGACGGGACCGCCCCTCCAAGTCGTCGACGCGTTCTTCCATGGTGGACATGCGACTCACCAATGCTTGCATCGAGTCCCTGTGTGTGTCCACCATAGGTTGGATGTCTGCGACTGCTTTGGCGTTGTCCGAGACCCTATCGGCGAGCTTGCGGTGGTCATCCCGGAGGAGGCTGACGTCCGTGGTCAGGGTGCCCAACTGTTGCTCCAACGAGAGTCGCGATTGCTCGATCGCCACCAGCACCTGATCCAGCTTGGTCGACAAGGAAGGCTCCCCATCCGATCCCACGGTCGCCGGGGTCCCTCCACGGGTGCCGGCGTGGATCCCCGCCGCCGTCCCCGGGGCCGACTGCCCCGTCCTGGACTTGCCCATAGCGTCCTCTCAGGGGGCCGTCGTACAAGCGCAGTATCCAGGCTAGATGTGGCCGCTACCGGACTCGGACCCCTTGGCCCCTCACCGCCTCTCGCCTCCAACCGGCGGTGTCTCCGGGCCGTAGCACCTGTGGGGCGGGTAGGGCCGCAGAGGGCAGAGCAACCGCTCGAGTGGCAGAGGCCTCCAGTCCCTTGTCCGCTACGGCCTGCGCTCCCTGCGCCTCGTGTCTCCGGACCGGGCTCCGCCGCCGGGTCAGTGCCGCCTAGAAGCGCAAGACCGGCTCCGTCCCTCTCAGGGCCTCCGCCGCCGTCCAAGCGGGAGCCGGGCAGCACCTCCGGGCCTCGACAGCAGGCGCGCAACTCCCCCTGAGCTCGCCAATCCACCGCTCAAGCCAGTAGGCCGGGACGCCTCAGGCCGCCATCTTAACGTCAGGCGGGCACCCTCGCGCTCTGCACCGGAGGCCTCCCCACGTGGGAGTCACCCCCTCCCGGGGGAGCACCGACACCGCACCGGGTCGCCGCCGCACGGGCCCACCTGTAGTCCAGTCGCTGGGACCCCACAGCACGGCCGCCTCTTGGTCCTCCTCGGGTCAGCGCGCCCCTGCAACGGCTGGCAGCAGCGGCGGTCCTCGCCGAACGGCGGTGTCAGCCGGCGCTCCTCTCGTCGGCTCACTCCATCCCACAGCGCCGTCAGCACTCCGAGCCGTCACCAGTGGTCACCATACAGGGGGGAGGGGGGGGGGGACTCACGGGGAGCCCATCGGCACCATCATAACTCCGGAACTCGGAGCCCCCCGCAGCACGGCCACCCCCACTTCAGGCATCCAGCCGCCCATGGCATGCAGTCGGGGAGCGGAAACGCCACCACCAGCATCTCGATCCCGGGCCCGCAGGTCAGCAGCAGCCGCGGCAGCCCCAGGCAGGCGCCATGTTGGAGCCGGCGTCTCCTCCTCCAGGCAGCTCCTGCATCCGAGGTCCGGCACCTGAAGGGCGCTCCGGCACCGGAGCAGCAGCGCCGGGCTCCCCGCTTCTCAGGACAGCCTCAGAGGATCATGGGGCTCCCCCAGGCAGGCCACTAACGGGCGAGGGTGAAGTCCGATCCCGGAGCCCTAGCAGGTCGCGTCCGTCTCGGCGGCCATCTTGGCCACGCCCCCCGTTTCCTCTTTGCTTTATATGGGCGGATCAGGGCTGAATTAATGGGGGGACCTGTACCTTGCATTGTTTTGTGAGTGATGCACAGGGCCTTGAATCTGATGCGTTCCCGCACTG